>NW_024537401.1:0-731333 GCF_016647745.1 Suillus plorans
GAGCTTAGTCTTCGACACTCCGTGCACGACGGCTCCTCTGCGGGTCTTTCGTTTAAAGACGACGGTGGGTTCGGGGATGGGTAATGGTTCTTCAGCTGGTGCTGGCTGAGCAGCAGGCTGAGTTTCTTCTCTAGGCGTATCTGCAACAAGTACATTGCTGGGGGAAGTGCTAGTAGCAGGGCTTGGCGGGCGACCGACTTCGGTCTGGTTTCGCTCTTCAACAGCCCGTATAACTGACTTGCAGACAGTGCTAAAAGCAGAAGGAAGCAGCTGAATCTCAAGGCTGCGTATTTGTCTCTGGAGGTGTTGGCAAGCGAGTCTGAGGGCATCGTTTTCGATTTCTTTGAACCTAAGTTCAAGGGCAGAGGTAGCGCGTATGACGTGGATTTGGGAAATTATGGGGGCGGCAATATGTGCGGGTTCTTTAGCGAGCTGTTTTTCTAGTTCAATTGCGTGAGGGAGGGACAAAAGGGTCGTCTCGACGATGGCGTCGTCGTCTAGGTCAAGGATGTTTTTCTTATACGTGGAGTTTCCAAGAGATTTGTCGGATGAAGAGGATGATCCGGTAGGGGAAGGTGTCAATGGGGGAGTCATGTTATCTGGGATGGTTTGTTTGGGAGAATGGTTCGTTCAGTTCAACTTGTGCCTCCTTTTATACGTTGTCAACAGTTCTTTCGAACTCCGCAAGTTTTCCTCGGGTATCCATTCGTTGCTTCCGGAAGAGTAGCCGATCCAAGATACGAGATAGCGTCTTCGTTTACCCGTGCCTTTATGGCTAAGAATAGCTTCCACTTCGTATTCTTCTTCACCGTTGATAACGTCAGGTGGAGGTTCGGCGTAGTTCGGTCCGTGTATCTCCGTTTCGCGATAGGAGGATAGTTCAGAAGCATGGAACGTGGGGTGAACCTTCCATTGATCTGGGAGTTTCAGGGTGAACGTGATGGGAGATAAGACTGCGGTGATAACGAATGGGCCGTATCGCTTGGGCGCAAGTTTCCTAGATGGTAAAGATGTTAGGAGATTGGTGGCCGTAAGCCATACCTTATCTCCTATCTTCCATGGTCGATATTTCCCATGGCGAGACCTTTCTGCCATTCGCTGCATAGCAATGTTATGGCAGGCGAGTGCTTCTTCGCGTATCTTTTGTAAGTTCCTGAGTCTTTCTTCTGCTGCTGGTGTGTCTGATACGGGTAGGATGTGAGGGATTCCTCGTGGCTCATAGCCCATCATGAGGAAGAATGGAGACGTGTTTCTGGCGTCGTGCTTTCGATGGTTGTGGACGAACTCAGCGATGGGGAGATGATTGGCCCATTCTAACGGGTTACTTCTGCAATAAATTCGAAGATAGGTTTCAAGTTCTTGGTTGAGGCGTTCTGTCTGCCCGTCCGTCTGGGGGTGGTAGGCAGTTGATGCAGCGATCTGATATCCGAGAAGTCGGGCGAGTTCTCGAGAGAATTTTGAAATGAATTGTGGTCCCCTATCAGAGATTACTTTCTCGTGGAGACCGAATCTTTTGAATACGTTTTTGAGGAATAGCTTAGCCACTCCTTCTGAAGTGATGTTCTTGTTGCATGGTGAAATAATTACCCCCTTCGTAAGCCCATGGTCTACCACGATCATGACAGAGTCAAAACCATTCGACACAGGTAGGTCAGTGATAAGGTCAACAGACACTTGGGAGAAGGGACGGGTAGCGGAGGAGGGAATCGGCCGCAATGGTGGGGTAGTAGGGTGCGTGTCGGCCTTCATCTGCTGACACAAGGCGCAACCATCGACGTATTTGCGAATATAGGTCCCCATGGCGGGCCACCAAAAGTCCCTCTTTACTAGTTCTTCGGTCTTGAACCGGCCAGGGTGCCCGGCCGTAGGATGATCATGGTGTTTAAATAACACATCGTGTCATTGGGCCGCTGGCACATAAGCTCTATCTTTATAAAATAGGACGCCATTGGTGCATGTCCAGTCAGAAAGGGCGGATTTCATGGGGGGAAGGCACACTCCGTCTAGTGCTTCCAGGGCTTTCTGGTATATAGGGTCTTCGGAGGAGTTACGTGCAATACTCTCTGATAGGTTATTGTCGATCAGTCGCACGAACATGGCGTCGGGGAGGAGAATGCGATTCTCGTTGTCATCTTTTCCAAGAGAATGATCCGGGCGTCGGGAAAGAGCATCAGGAGCAGCTAACTTGGTTCCTGCAACGTGGTGTAATTCCAACTGAAAATTGGACAGGATGAGCTGCCATCGTGCTTGTCTTCTTGTTAGCTTCTGAGCGGAGCGGAAGTAGAGGAGATTCATGTGATCAGTAAATACTATCACAGTGTGGGGGTTTCCTTCTAGATAGTGGCGCCATTCAGAGAGTGCTCTGACGACCGCCAATAATTCCCTATCAAAGATCTCGTAGTTGCGTTCCGCAGAGTTGAATGATTGAGAGAGATAACCGCATGGGTGGTACATCCCATTTTCATCAGTATGCAGCAACACCGCTCCGGTTGCCGCAAGCGATGCGTCGGTGGCAATTGCGAATTGTCGGGTTGGGTCGGGGTTTTGTAGCACTGGCTGTGATAAAAAGGCGTTTTTGAGACGATCGAAGGCATTTTGGCAGTCGTCTGTCCATAAGAAGGGATGATCTTTCTTGGTAAGGTCAATAAGGGGTCGGGCGATGTCGGAGTAGTGAGCGATGAATGCTCGGTAGAAATTGCAGAACCCTAAGAACGATCGTGTGTCCTTCAGGTTTTCCGGGGTCGGCCAATGTTTAATTCCATCTACTTTAGCGGGTTCCATTCCTACTTCTCCGGGTCGGATTATCATTCCGAGATACTCCACTTCTTGAGCGTCAAAAGTACACTTTTCCGGTTTAACAAACAACTTTTCCTTCCGTAGGATATTGAGGATCTCAATTGTCCGTAATCGATGTTGTTGCAGATCTTTTGAAAAGATCAAGAGATCGTCCATATAGATAACCAACCACCCTTCGTTTATCTGTTGTTGACAGAGGTTCGCCATAAACGCCTGGAATGTTGCAGGGGAGTTTGTTAGTCCAAAGAACATGACCGTTGGTTCGAATAGTCCTTCTTGTGTGGTGAACGCTGCTTTCCAGCGATCTTCGGGATGAATTCTAACATTATTGTACCCAGATCTTATATCGATCTTTGTGAAGTACTTGGCGTCATAGAGTCGTTCGATGAGGGATTTTGGCAAGGGAAGAGGGTATTGGTTTCGTATGGTCCAGTCGTTAAGATATCGGTAATCTTGACAGGGACGTAATTCTCCGCTTTTCTTTCCTACGAAAAAGAATCCGCTAGCTTGAGGGGATTTGGACGGGACAATGAAGCCTTTCCTGGTGTTTTCTTCGATAAACGTTTTGACCGCTTCTCGTTCTTTTCCTGATAGTGGATAAATCTTTGATGTTTTAGGTACGAATCCTGGTTTGAGGTCGATACGATGATCCACCCCAGGTCTCTCGGGCGGAAGTTTGTTAAGGCCGTCTTTGGCGAAAACATCTTGGTACTGGTGTAGGAAGGGGGGAACGAGTTCTTCAAAGGTTTTCTTCTGCTTTTCTATTTCTCCTGCAACTGTGAATTCCTGGGCCTTATTGCTTGTTTTTCCGAAGTTTTGTTCTCTTTTTGATGTTCCGTCTCGAACTAGCGGGGTATCGAAAGATAGATCTTTGATGACGCGCACTGTTGTTCCGTCAGTGGCGTATTCAACGAGTACTTCATCGTTGGCTAGTTGATAGGCTAGAGGATCGCGGACTGGGGGTCTAAAATTTTCTGACCAAACGTCGTCCTTGGTGTCGTAGTTAGGAGTTTCTTCCATTGTTTCTTCTTCTACGGAAGCGGTATAGGGGGAGGGGGTTTCATTAGTTGCCACCTTCACCTGTACTGGCTTCCGTAGTTTAGAATTTACCCAAACTCGAGAGGTTTCCTTTTCGACGATCCTCTTTTCTTTGAAGAGGGGTGGGAGTGATCTTCCTCGTCGCTTTCTATCGATATCCCTTTCTATAGCCAATGATCTCTTTGTTGGTGGAAGTGATATTGTCTTGGCTTCCCAATCGATCTGAGGTTTTAGTGCGGAGAGCCAAGGGAATCCTAGGAGGATTTTGTCTTGTTTGGCTAATTTTGCCACGTTAAACTTTCCGATCATGGTCCGCTGGTCAATTTTGACCGTGAGTACGCAATAACGGGAGATGAGTCCTCCCTGGGCGTCCGATCCGTCCGCAGTGATAACGGGGAAGGGGCGAGAAAGTTTATGGGTCCTGATTTTATGCCTTTTACAAAAGGCGTCGCTTATAAAAGTTCCGGATGCTCCGGAGTCGATGATCATGGATGTTTCGACGGTTTGTATGCGTTTATCGGAAAAAATGGATGCAGGGATTCTTAATTCATTTCTGGTTCCGATAGAACGTATTAGTCGTACAGGGATAGGAGTTACTGACGTCGAGGCAGTTCTCCTTTCTAAAAATCCATTTCCACGAAGCGGCGTTCTACTTCGGTAAAGTCGCTATCTTCTTCTTCTTCGATTTCCTTCGTCTTCTCTTTCATAGTTTTCCTTCAGATAGGTGTTTTCCTTTTCGGGGCTTCTTCTTCGTTCTTCTCCTTCTTTCTCCTAATAGGAGCTCTAGAGGAGGAAGCGCGACTTTCGACTTCGTCGTCGCTGCTGCTTTCTTCTTCTTGTTTTCTTCGGATCTGGTCCCTTTCTCTAGGGTGGAACGAGGTGTCGTTGGCGCGATGTCCTACTTGGTGACATTTGAAGCATCTCCCTTCTTTAAGATGTTTCTTTAATTCTGCATCGGATAGACGGCTTATGCGATCGACTTCCATGTCGTCGCTTCTTCTGGGAACGTAATGTTTGCTCCCGAAGTTCTTCTTTTTCTGCTGGTGGGGCCTTTCTTTTCTTCTGATAGCTTTCATCCTTTGGAAGGCGTTATCGAGGTTGATGCAGGTATTGACTACGGTGTCGAAGTCGTCGAGGCATTCACCAGTACGGTGCATGCTTTCCTGAAGCCCGTAGTCTAAACCTTGTCTGAAGAATTCGATAAGGGGAGCTTGTTTGGTCATTCCTGCCCTATGTGCGAGGAGTTTGTAGTTGGAGATATAGGTATGGAGGTCGCCTTTCATCTCCAATTCTCGGATTTTCATCATAGCGGTCCCGGCGGGGTCCATGGGTTTAAAGGCTTCGTCGAAGTCCTTTTTAAAAGCGACCCAGGTTCCGTAGCCAATTATCTGACCAGAGGTGTCTTTCCTCTTGGGGTCTAGGGCTGCTTCCATGAAGTCTTCTGCCCATATCGCCGTGTTTCCTTTTGTCATGTAAGACAGTACAAGGATGATCTTCTTTTTGTCTTCGTTGTACACCTGATCGTTGATGTCAAGGTACGCGTGACATTTCATCATGAATCTCTTAGATTCTTCACGGTCTCCATCGAATTCGGGGGGGGAGCCGATCTTGAGTTCTATATCTTTGGCTTTGGTAGTCATGGTGTTCAGAGGAGGGATATTTGGTAAGGCTCCTAGGTTCAAGGCTCCGATCAAGGGAGTTAACGAAGTCGTGGTGTCGGTTTCGTTGCAGATGGCAACGGTTCAGTTTATAAGACTTTAATCTTTTGTTACGACTGGGATAAGTCGAGCTATCTCTGTCTGAATAGACAATCGGCGATATGCCAGATAGACGTGAGTCTGCTCTCAAATGAGAGATCAAAGGTTCTGGCTAAGGCGAGTGTCGCTGACTCCCTTAGAATAGTAGTTCTTAGACAGTAAGGTTGGAGACCTTACTGAAGGACGATGTTCCAGGTAAAACCCAGTAGATTAAAGTAAGGAATACAATCATAGGTAGCTAGGTTTATATACGAATGTTCAAGCGGAGCTTGTAAATGTGTTATCAAGATAGAAGCATGATAAGAGATAAGGGATCAAGGATAAGGCGGACAGCCCGCTTGGCGAAGATAAGAGATAAGCATGGTACGGACAGCCCGTTTGTAAGCAAAGCAAAAAGAAATGAGTATAGGGGCTAAATGTTACTGTAACAACCCGATAGCATGTCAACGTCGGCGTTATAATGGCTGTAGTCGTTGTCATGATCATAGCCATGGTCCTGGTTCCAGGCTTGTCCTTGTACGGCCAGGGCCAGCACAGCAACTGTAAAAAGTAGAGTTATATTAGCAGAATCATATTAGTATTGATCCGCTGACCCTGTATAGGCGGGATTGAAGCCCATAGCTCTCCATCTTCTTCTGACTCTCTTGCTCGTTGCTCGCAGGCTCTTTGGTGACGATCGAAGCCTTTGGGCTTGAAACTGCGTCCACAGGTATCACAGACTTTCTGTCTGTCATCCGGTACATATTGCAAATATGCAGACATGCTGCAGTGGTGCACTGTGTGATGCTGGCAGGAGCTCGGGATGGTATACACGTAGAGTACTGGTAGAGTACAGTGAGAACAATACAAAAGATGTCGTTGGATGGAACTCACACGCGATTGCAATGTGTCAATGAGGAACGTGTCCACGGACTGCGTCATAATAAGTCATTATGTGTCAGATTATAATACTAATGACTTACTACATAATCGCCACGCAGTACATTGACGGCTCATTGTTCGATACCCTGTCGGCTTGCGAGTGCGCTGAAATGCAGTGTGATCGTGATCGTAGGTGTGAGGCGACTGAGAGAATCCTGAATCAGAGAATGAGCGAACAACGTCGTAACAAGAACAAGCAAATAGAGAATAGCGAGGAATAAATGAGCACATATTCACTGTTCCACTTACTGATGGCATTCAGATAAACTAATCGATCCTGGACCAGACATTGCAAGAATCATCTGAATCGATTACCACTGCGGTTGTCACTTGAGAGCTGATGCATCGATAACCCGATAGAGGCATGCTTATGTGCGACGATGAGTCTAATAAGGAATGGTAGCAGCACTAGGTACTGGAGTTAGAGGCCGGAGGACCAGGGATTATTGCGTGGATAGTATTTGTTGCATGTTGGCGGCTCAGAACAAGATTAATCAGCTGTGGCAATGCGATCTTGACATTCAGGCATCAGGCCGTTGGTATAAGCAGACCAAAAAAGATGGACATACGAGCACCCGCCTGAGGCAGGCGCAAGTAGAACCAGAGTTGCCTCCGCCTGAGGCAGAAGTGGTCAACTGTGGGTAGAGAGGAAGGATATGGCCAAAAAAACATGGACATAGTACGAGCATGCCATGCTTGCATTGGAACCGACTCAAATTGTGAAGTCTATATCAATATTATTAAAATATTATCATATCTACATCGCATTTGCAAAACTTTGAGCTGTGTTGCAATTAGGTCACATGTATTGCAATGTCCAATTCAAGACTTATCTCAATCACTGGCTATTGCAATGAGGGTGGGAAATTTCCGACATAATCTTTACAAATTCTGAACTCCTACCACTGCAACAGTATGAAATAATAATAATAAACTATTCCTGATACTCAAGTTGGGACCAGGCAGTGAATTAAGAAAAAAAAGGCCACTCATTTTTGAAAAGAAGTGAAAAGATGTGAAAACCATTGGAAAAGTCCAAAAAAGGTCTGATTAAGTAAGTTGATGTTTTCCTGATGAGGTATAAGTGTGACTATGAAGCCAAGGAAAGCAAAGATGGGGTAAAGAGGATAGTCCAACCCAGTCATAATGATGGTAGAGAAAGAGTAGAGATTAATCGTGTCAAAGGATGGAGAGTGTAAACAATAGGCTTATAAAAGACATTTTGTGGTGCACAATGCATTGTGTCCTTGCTGTGGACAGTCCATTGTCAATCTGTGGCTACATGTCGGAGACAAATGTGGTCAGTCCCAAATTTGGACGATTCACTGGAAACAATATATAAGCCTGGCAGCTTACAGGTGTGCTCAATTCTTAAGTTGTCACGGTCAAGAGTTGTCAGCTCTTTGTTTGTACCATTAATTTTGGTTCCCAGAAAGGGTTAGAACCTGGTAGGGCCATCAGAGAAATTCAAAAGAATTCGGAACATTTTCTCCATTGATTATATGGGCCGCGTGAGCCAGGGATAGCATTCTTGCTAGGGATCCACACAGGTAAACCCCTGGGTGTCAGCAGGTCAACCCACACCCACACCCCGAGGTAAACCCACACCTGCAGCAAGGGTATGGGTTGCGCATGTAGCAGATAGCTCAGTGACATATGAAGTCAACTAGTTATATTGGTATACCTGTAGCAGATAGCTACACATGTGTTAGTTAAGTAGGTACTGAATACTATGATGGTACTAACCTCAGCAACATACGAAGTCAACTGAGGATAGTATGAGGTGCGGGAATAAACAAGAATATATAGGTACGAAGGAAACGTTTGGTACCAAGTGTCCATGATGAAGGTTTGATAATCCAACACTCCCCCTCAAACCGAGTGAAGTCCGAGGGTGGAGGCAAAGTGTTTAACCTTTAGACTAGGAAGAGCTTTGGTAAGTGTATCAGCAATCATGTCGTCTGTAGGACAATAAACGATTAAATTATAACTTTTATCCATGCAAAAACATATGAAATGGTATCATATATTGATATGCTTAGTCCGAGCATGAAACACTCTGGACTGAGCAAGTGCGATGGCAGACTGGTTGTCACAATGCAAGGTGGTGGGAGAGGTGAGTGGGTGAAAGACTTCACTAATGAAGCATCAAAGCCAGATGGCCTCCTTGGCAGCATGCATCGCTGCAACGTACTCTGCCTCTGTCGTTGAAAGGGTCACTAACTCCTGCTTCTGTGATCCCCAGGATACTGCCCCACCATCCAACAGGAACGCATATCCAGACACCGCGTGTCTGTGTTCCTGCGATGCGCCGTCTGTGTCCAAGAACCCTTCCAGCCCTTGCTTGCAACTACCAAAGGTGAGTGTGAGTTTCTTCATACCGACGAGGTAGCGATAGATGCACTTGACAGCATCCCAGTGCACCTTCCCTGGATTTGCGCCGAATTGCGTGACAGTTGATACAGTGAACATGATGTTGGGTCGCATGCCTATGGCCAAGTGCATCAGTGAGCCTACAGCTTCGCGATACAGGATGTTTTTCATGAGGGCAACTTCGGTGGGTGTTTTTGGGGATTGCGAGAGGGACAATGGTGCATTTGGATCCATGGGAATGGAGCAGGGCTTGAAGTTGGTGAAATTGTACTTAGCTAGGATAGATTCAATGTACGTCTTGTGTGAGAATGAGATGGTGCACACGATGTGGTTGCATGTTACCTTCATGCTGAGGAGAGATGTGACTGGCCCCAAGTCCATGAGTTTGTAGCATGCAGCTACTTGCTGCTTGAGCTCGGCGATGAGCGTGTGGTTGCTGCCAGTGATGGTGCAGTTGTTGACGTGGGCAGTGAGGATGAGAATGTCGGGGCCAACGTGTTTGTAAAACATGCCCCAATCCGATTCTACGCATGTTAGTCCTAAGTCTTTGAGGAGATGACATAGCTGTTGGTATCATTTGAGAGCTCCCTGCTTGGAGCTGTAAAGCATGACATGGAGGTGTGCGACAGGGTTTCTGAATTGAGAGTTGACGTGAAGTCCGGGGGGAAGTTGCATGAAAATGATTTCATCGGGGTCAAGTTTGCCATTGAGGAATGCACTATGGAAATCAAATACATCAATGTCTCAATTGTTGCATGCAGCAATTGCTGTGATGGTCCGGAGAGAAGTGAGGTGTGCAACCGGCATGTACATATTGTAATAGTCAATGCCGTACACCTGTGAGTAGCCTTTTGCGACTAGTCGAGCCTTATACTTATCGATTTCTCTGTCTGCATTCCTCTTGATGTGAAACACCCACTTACATCCAACGATGTTTGCTCCCTCTGGTTATTCCACGATGGACCAGGTATTGGCATCCTTCAGTGTGGTGAGTTCCTTTTTCACTGCGTCGTCCCATTTCGGCCAATCAGTTCTCATGCATGCTTGCTCCAGCATTGCGGGGTCTGTTGCCTCTACTTTGGCAACTCCGGCTACCATTGCATAGACGTCCTCGTTGTCTTCATCCACTTCCCCACATTCACCAGCTACACCTAACTCGACGGCCAAGTTGCTATACTCCCCCGCAGGTCGCATACCTCGAGGTAAGTCGGCATTCTGGCCATCAGTGGTACCAGTGCCGTCTCTTAGGCTTTTGATGTAGGCTGACTCCACCCTTATCCTTGTAGAATGGTGTGGTTTGGTAGGTCCTTTGGAGTGTGGGCCTAGGTGATTGATAGAAGGAGCTGGTTTGGGATTGTGGACTGGTGATTTGCCGGTAAGTGTTGAACCGACATCATCAATTCATACCATGTGGCTGACCATTGGTGGGGCTGTTGAACTGACATCATCGGTTTGTACCATGCGGTGTGCCCCTTCCTCAGGTCCTTCAAGAGGTATTCTTACCTCTGCGGTGTCAAATGTGACACTTCGCTCGACTGCTATGCGCCTGGTCTCGGGTAGGTAGATGCGGTGCCCGTTACTCTCTGGGTCAAAGCCCATCCACCGCCCTTCAACAGCACACATATCCAGCTTTGAACCTGCTGTCGTGTGGACCTTGACATGGCTCCCCCAGATAGGTAAGTTCTCCATGCTTGGCTTTTTCTTGAATAACATTTCATAGGGAATTTTATTATTCAGTATACGCGTGACAGTTCGATTCTTTAACCACGTCGCGTGCATTATAGCCTCCCCCCACAAGTGCTTTGGTAGCCTGCTGGCATGGAGTAGTGCACGTGCACGTTCTATGACAGTTCGATTCAGCCGCTTGGCAACACCATTGTGTTCCGGTGTATCATGCATGGTCAGTTTGTGCTCAGTCCCCTTTGACTTAAGATGCTGAGTGAACTCTTCACTAGTATATTCACCTCTGTTGGAATGAAGGCGCTTGATCTTTGCACTCAATTGCGTGTTGACCCAGGCCTCAAATTTGGTGTAGGTGTCGAAGGTCTGGTCTTTGGACTTGAGGAGATAGAGGTGTGTGAACCGTGTGTGATCGTCCGTGAATGATACGAAATACTCCTTTTGTCCAGGAGTTCGAATGGGTGATGGGCCCCAGAGGTCGCGATGCACCTCATCCCTGAAGTTCTCGTGTCTAGGTGGGTCTTGCACTTTGCCGATTGGCTTGCGTATAGCCTTCGCATACTCACACGATTCGCAGCTCTCCATTGTCACTTCAGATGGATCAAGCACGACTCCGGTGATCGCACCATCCAGAATCATTTTCACAATAGCACTGGGGGCTACATGTCCTAATCGTGCGTGGAGTTTGTGCATGGTGAGTGCTTCTTTTGTGTTTACTGCGCCGGCAAATGGTCTCTTTGGGCCTCTAATGCAGTATAGGCCTTTGTTTACCAGTATCTCCCCCATCATCTTCTTCTTATTGAAGATTTTACACGAGTTCTTGCGGAACAATGCTGCATACCCGGCGGATGCAAGGCGGCTAATGGACACTAGCGTCAACCCCATTTGAGGTGAGTAGAGCACATCTTTCAGCAATATACGAGTTTTTGATTCACCATTTGGTAGGAATATCTCTATGTTTCCCTTCCCAGTAGCTTGAAAGGTGTGTTTATCTGCCGTTGTTATTGGCTTTGGTGTGATGCTGACAAAGTCCTGAAATAGGTCCTTATATGATGACATATGGCGCGAAGCTCCTGAGTCAAACAGTTCGATTCAAGTGTCTTGCTTTCTGCTCAAGTCCATGAGTGTGGCAAATGTGAATGACGTTCTCTTGTCTTCTGAGCTTGTTTTGTTCACTAACCACACTCCTTCAGGTTCATCGTCATTTGCCTTGTCTTTGGCACTGGCGGCTGTTTTGGATTTCTTGTCCTTGCCTTTCCAGTCTGGTTTCCCTTTGCCTCCTGATGCTCCTCCTCCTCCAGGACCTCTGCAGTCCTTCTGCATGTGTCTGTACTTGCTGCAATTATGGCAGTTTCCTTTTATTTTTCGAGTACGTTGACCTGCATTTACATTATAGGCTGCGTCATCGCTCGAAGATCCGGCCTTTTTTGACTTTGATGCTCAACAATCATTGACATCAGTGTGTCGGAGGTAAGTTTGACGCTGGAGACTTTGGCTGACGCCGTTAACACTGATAGGTGGGATCATAACTGCTTGGCAATGAGCTCATGATCATTGCGGCAAAACTTTCATCTGTTGGTGCATGGCCCAATGACGATAACTGTTCCTTTGTGGTGCGCATCTTGTCGAAGTGCTCACATACATTGCCCTTTTCGGGGCATTTTAGGTCCTGCAGCTTGTGCAATAGATCGACGGAGACTACATGCGAGCATGGCTCGAATAGACTCGAAAGGTGCATAAAAATCTCTTTAGCTGTGTCGAGATTTTTGATTTGGATGAATAGGGAATTGGGAATCATTCCCACGATTTTTTGTTTCATTATGGCATGGCCTGTGCGCCATTCTTTCAACTTGGTCTTGTACATACTGACTTCTTTAACTTTGTCTGGAGTAGCAGGTACCCACGACACTCCTCTGTTAGGCAGCATCTGGGGATCTATAGGCTTCATCTTGGTGCCATCCAAATGGCTGAGCAGCCCTCGAGCATCTATCGACCATTGTAGACGCTCCTTGTACATCATCCAGTTCTCTCCGTTGGCGACGAGCTTCGGGATATGAAGGAAGTCCTCTCTGAGTTTTCCGTTCAAAGTAGACATTTCTTTTTGAGTCTTTTCTTTGTGCGCTTGATTTGAAATTTTCACTATAGTTGCGCAGGGCTCATAACCTGTAGCAGATAGCTCAGCGATGTACGAAGTCAACTAGTTATATTGGTATACCTGTAGCAGATAGCTACACATGTTGTTAGTTAAGTAGATACTGAATACTATGATGGTACTAACCTCAGCGACATACGAAGTCAACTGAGGATAGTACGAGGTGCGGGAATAAATGAGAATATATATAGGTACAAAGGAAACATTCGGTACCGAGTGTCCATGACAAAGGTTTGGTAATCCAACAGCACAGTGGGTAGGGAAGTAAGGACCCAGGGTACAACCCATCAAGGGTGTACCCACGGATTACAGATACTATAGGGTAGATCTATGACACGGCGTAGATGTTATTAGCTGTAGTATATGCGAGTTCAATTTTTAAAAAACTCACCAGGAGCATGGCTCGAGTAGAAGGAGGATCAACGGACTCACAAACTGCAAACAGTGGGCACCAACTTGGATCAGCGTGGCTCGAACTCGAAGGATGTAGATCTAGATGTATCATAATGTTCCATACTTGTAAGGTGCATGTCAAAATGACATGTCCCTGGTATAGCTATATATTCTTTCATATACTTGTTGCATACTTGTAAGGTGCATATCAAAATGATGTGTCTCTGACATAGTCATATATTTGTCATACATGTGTTGTGCAAAGATAATAACTTATAATTTTATATTTAGATGTATCATAATGAGTTTTATTTGTCAGCTCTACCTGGTCATATCAATTCTGGGTTGATTTCCTGATGGAAGGGTGGGCAACAACTTGGATCAGCGTGGCTCAAACTTGAAGGAGGATCAACGGACTCACCAACTGTGAATAGTGGCCAATGACTTGGATCAGCATGGCCGTTGCTCAAACGAGGATTGACACACTCACCAACTGCGGACAGTGGGCAATGGCTTGGATAAGCATGGCTGTTGCTTGAATGAGGATCAACACACTCACCAACTGCGAATGGTGAGCAAAGACTTGGATCAGCACAACTGTTGCTTGAATGAAGATCAATGGACTCACTTCCTGTGTACAGTAGGCGACAACTTGGATCAGCATGGCTTAAGCTCCAACAAGAATCGACAGACTTACAGACTGCGAACAGTGGGCGACAACATGGATCAGCATGGCTCGAGCTCCAATGAGGATCGACACACTCACTCACTGTGAACAGTGGGCAACGACTTGGATCAGCATGGCTCGAGCTTGAAGGAGGACCCTTACACTCACTTTGTCTGTGGAAATTAAAGGTAGGCATTGTGTTGAAGAAGATGGAGGGGCATAGCACACTATGGTAGGCAAGTATTAGCAATAGGCAGTTGAGTACAAGTGTAAGTACTGCTATAGTTCTCAATTAGGTAATGTACCAGTCAGGCCCGAGCATAGGTGTGGGTGAGGGTCCAGGTACCCAAAATGCGGACCCGCACCCGTACCCAAGGGGTACCCACACCTGCCACCTGCACGGGTTTTCAAAACCCGTCCATATGCCTAATTCTCACAAGTACTTGAAGTCTAGCACTGAGAAATGCAGCAGTGCAATGACTGTGGTCATCATTGTCACCATTGGCGAAAATGAAGTGCTCAAGTTCGAGGCGAGTGCATTGTGACATATGCAACATAGAAGATGAAGCAGAAAAGACAGTTAAGAGCTCATGAAGCTTCTATTTTTGCTGCATAATGAGCACACTGTATGATATGAGAACATGATTGTTTAGTAAATGCTGTGGCTGCGGTGCCCAAATGGGGCCTCACCTAGTTGGCTAAATTGTTTGGCTCTAAGGTATGGTGGGACTTGACAACTCTTGACCTGATAACTTAAGGATTGAGTACGCCTTACCACACACACCTCGGGCAGCACTTCTCGGTGCCTATAAAGGGTCTAAGAGACCCAGTTTCTATGTTATGGGAAACTAGTCTCTAAGACCCACCCTCCTGCCATCTAATTATAATTCTTGCTCTTGTATTCCTTCCTGGGCCTCCAGCACCTCCCTGCGTGCCTCCATTAACCCTCACAATAGGGCTCTAGCACTACTTTATCCACCATCTAATCATAGTTTGTGCTCTTGCATTCCCTTGCAGGCCTCCAGCACATCCTCGTGTGCCTACATGAACTCTCCCAATCCTCTAAAAGTGCTATACTACTTCATCTGGCATCTAAACTCTTAGGCTCTTGTCTACGCTGTCCATCGTTTGGTTTTCACAAGGTATGTCATGGTGTGCTTGCATGGCACTGTCATGACACTTAAACAATTTTAGTTCAAAAATCTTCGGATGAAAAATCTCAACTCTGCAATGGAACATCAATGTAGACCCATACATTAGGGTTCAGGAATGCATGTACCTGCACTCCAAACCCATTACAGATGTGGAAAAGTCTTTCTCTAGCTCATACTCAACCGATCTCATATCTACCTCGTCCCTCCTCATCTCTAGGCACCCCATTGTCCTCCTGCGCACACCATTACCCTTCACTCAGCACCTTGTCGCTCTTCTCCTGTGCATATCATTGCCCTCCCTCCTCTTGCCATCTTGTTGTACACCTCTCACCACCTCATCACGCACCTCTCACCACCTCTCACCACCTCTTTGCGTACCTCTTAGCACCTCATCGCACACCTCTCAGCACCTCATCGTGCACCTCTCAGCACCTCTTTGCGCACCTCTGCGCACCTCTGCGCACCTCTTTGCACACCTCTCAGCACCTCTCAGCACCTCTTTGTACACCTCTCAGCACTTCTCAGCACCTTGTCATGCACCTCTCAGTACCTCTCAGCACCTCAATTACATCCCCTCATGGGCCTCTAGCACCTCCCTGTGTACCAGCACATTTCCTTCCATTGATTTGGCTGGGAAGATTCACTTAATACTGGTATGTCTTTCTGTTCTTTCTTTCATTATGTTGTTGTCCTCAACACTCCGTCCTACTTGCAAAGCTCAACCCATGTCTTCTGGACTGGGAACCCACTTTGTCAGCCCTAGAAAAGCTCAAGACAAATGCAAAATACAAACATTTATTGAGTTACTGGGTGTAAGGGTGAAACACCACTGACTTTTAGCTGAAATGAAGGAACTTATGAAGCCATGATGTAAAGAACCAAATTTGCAGGTGACTTCTCCTCAAGCATCACACAATGATACTGCTGAGCACATTCAATGCACTGAAGATGCTATGGCACTTTCCTTTGATGACGTGGATACAGTGGAGAGGCCATCCCTTAATATTCCTGCCATCGACACACCAGTCAAACAACACATTATACCAGATAAATTGACCACTTCATTGTATAGTAACTGGAGTATACTCATCCCAGCTCTTGTCACTCCTCAACTCTGCTATTTTGGACAAACATAGGGAAAAGCCCTAGAAAATGTCCTTCTGGTCATATCTGCATGTGCTGGGATGCCTTCATGTACATTGAAGTGAACAACTTTGATTTGCTTGTTTTTTGACTATAAGTGTATCTTTCTCTATCACAGAATGCTTGCATTGCTACTTGTTTAGGATTTGTGTTAATAGATGTACTAAGTTGCAAATGCTTAACTCTCCCACAGGTACTTGTACACCATGGTCTATTCCCAACTGCACCTTCACAGCCTCAGATGGCTGTGTCCATTGATTTGCTTGCATTCTACTGTGCACTGTTTGAATGTTCATGTAATGCGATTAATGCTCTTGCTTCCACACTAAAAAGTCACTACTCTTGGCGAGGCTTCCACATGACTGATACAGAGGTAAGGTTCAATAGCATACTCAAATTACTACTAAAAAGCTTTTGAAGGGTCAACTTATCCAAGATCCATTTCATTGGGGTCTCGGCTATGCTGTCCAGTAGTTCGACATTTTGCAAATTCAAGTCGAACAACAACTGGAAACAATTGTTCAACAAAGTCACAATCATGTGGCTGATTTTTAAACCTCCTTGCATGTCAACAATCTCCTTCTATCCACCTTGTATCCAAGTTGATGCGCACAACTTCTGGTCTAGCGATGTCCTGCCTGCTTTGGTGGCGTACTATATGGTAGGCCCACCAATGAAGGGGGTGATATACATATTGCAATAGACAGGAATTTCCATCACCGTCACTGCTGTGCTGCTGGTGATTGTCCACCATTTTATAATCCTATATACTTTATCCCCAAACACTTTGTTGACGACATTGGCCACCAGATAAATGCTCAATGTAAGCAGCCCACAAAGCTGCATACTCCCATTGTTCCTGATGAAGCTGTTGATCAATGTGAAACTGCTTATGAGGCTGCTGATGGGAAAAAGCAGGAAGCTGCCATGGACAATTTTGATGACACAGGGATCATGGCTCTGATTTGTCGCCATGATATCCCAGTGTTCTTTGCTAATATTGATTCGCCAGGAGAACAACAAAAATATTCTATAGCCCTCCTTCAGCACTTGTTTTCATTGCTCTAACCTGAGGCTACAGTTGTTGCTCTTTATGATGTTGGTTGTGTTCTGGCCTGATTGCTCACAAAGGTACACTGTGACCTGAATTTTAATTACTTACTTACACCTCTCTAGTACGACATTCTTTCTGAGGCTATCACCTCACAACTCTGTTTTGCGACTACTGCGATGCATGTGTATGGTCACGAGTGGGCTTGTCAGCTTGTTTATAATCTGTGGATGTGCCTAGGGCTTGGCCTGTCTGATGGGGAAGGGACTGAATGACTTTGGTCCCATTTTGTTTGGCTGCTTGGTGTTGACAGGACATCTTCTGTAGGTCTTACATTAATTTAATTATGTCCTCATTCACTCTAGACTTTTTAGCGCCAGCACCGCCTGTGGCTTATTGATTGACAAGTGGCAGCTATAGGTTCAGACATGCAAGATGACCTTGGTGATTGAATTAAACACCACCTCAGATGGGGAATCAGGGAGCAAGGTTCAGCAGTGCAAGATCTGCTAGAATGATGTGGGATCCCTGTCAATGAATTGAAAACTGAGTGGTCCCACCAATGCCATTCCCAATTATCTATCCACACTTGTGAGTTCAATTCATTAGAGCCTTGTTCATGTTGATATGTGATATTGCTAGATGCTCTCGCTCACCTGAGGAAAGAACTGGACACTGTATTTGTATTGGTTCTTCAGGCTGAATGGATGCATCTGATAGGACCCTACAAACCACACAAGCAATGCTTGAGAAAGAATCATTCTCTGGTGACACATTAGAGGCCCTAGAGAGCCTTGAGAGGGGACATGACCAGCTAATGAATAAAGTTGAAGCTCTTTATTTGTCTCTCAATGTTCACCAGAGGTTCCCTGAACTTCAAGAGGTTAATCTCAATTTCATTTGCACTCTCTTAATGGCATGGGATCTCAAAACGTGCTATTGCTAGTTTTTTTGAGTGGGACAAGCTTGATCTCGCTGTTGGTGGCGCACAGCAAGCTTTAGGTATGTCAATCATTCTTATTTATGTATCTTTCTCAATTTCCTGCAGGCACTAAGCTACATCAACATACCCGCAAAGCCATCGCAAAACATCAACCTGCCCTCATGACCGCTATCCGCAAATTCAACTCTTACTGCGAATGACTGGAGTATCTTTACAATCCAACTTAAGGAATTCCACTCCCTGCCCCTCTTCCCACAAAACTAGCTGAACTATGTAGTGACTCAAGATTGATGGAAGACGTCTGGATTATGCCATCCATTGGGAAGGTTCCATGATGGTTGGAAGACTCGCATGTGAGGGATGGCATACATGCACTTCTGAAGCAAGATCAATGCGAGGAGGAGCAGATTCGGCTCAGCATTGAAGCTGATAACCTTTGTTGTTTTTTTGGTAATGAGTTGGCAGTGCTTGAACTTGCTCTTTGTTTACCAGAAAGGGAGTTAATTTTATTATTCTGATATCACCTTCTGCTAACATCTAATTTAATTTTAGGTAAACCATTTGCTGTTCCATTATAGCAACGGCATGACAATTTCCTCAGACTTCAAATTCAATGGTCGAACTCATTAGCTACTTTGGTACACTTCACTAGCCAAGTCAACAAATCACTGGACATTGCTGCGACCCTCTTGGGAGCACCAATAAATGCATCATGTCACACGATAAAAGCTAGCACACTTGCTGTGCCAGATTATGAGGGTGAAGATGAACTCTCTATCGACCCTAACCATTCTCCAGCAATCAATTCTGAACAAGCAGCAGTTGCTGATGTTCTGGAGGGTCAGATGAGCGCACTAGAGTTAGAGGATGATGACTTAACAGCTTATGGGCACAAAACCAATGCCATAATTTGTTGGAACCTTCCCGAGGTACATTAAAATTTATTGTTGGGACTGTTGCACTGATGTATCATATTAGAACCTTCTTGTTGATAATTTCAGCCCTCCATTACACATTCCCTCACGTGAGCAAGGCAATCTCATACCTGGCAAAATTGTTGCTCGAATACAACCGAGCTCAAATGATGGAATCCCAAGTCAGATATTTGACCCTAGGGACATTAGTTTCCTTAGTTCTCCCACAGTGCGCCTAAACAATGTATGCATCAACAGTTGTGCCATACTTTTGTGGCACTCTCAGCTTGACACATCTGGTGTACAATGTGCAATGCTCTCAACTCACGATCTTCCCTGCATTCACTACAATGCACCAGACAATGTTATCTGGCGCAACACGTCATGGATTTGTTATTGGGAAAAGAACATTTGAGTGCTTCCAATTCATTGGCCATCAGGCATTGGCTGGGTGTTATGTGTCATTCGGCTGTCTGATAAGAACCTTTTTCTTTTGATAGTCTGGGTGATAGGCGGTCTTGGGAAAATGACATTAAAGTGAGTTAAATTCCAAGCATTTCTTTTCAGTTAATTGAATTGTGCAGGATATAATAAGACTAATTGCTTGGTTCCTTCTTATTGTGCACCAACATGAACATCATGTTACAATCGACCTCGAAGGATGGGTTGCTCGACCTCTGAATGTGAGTTTCACGTTCCATCTCAATAAAATTCCTAACTACAACTATTTTTCTAGGTCGAATGTCTCCAAAATAACAATTTTGACTGTGGTATATGGGTTTTAGCTACAATGTTAGCTGTTGTATGGGGCAGGCATATTACAGGAATGCACGAGCAAGACATGAACAACCTCCGGTGTCTTCTTAGATAGATGATCTATAGATAAACACCTATAAAACCAAATATCTCCACGGTCAGTGATTCAGACAAATACCAATGACTGATAACATGGTCGTTCGTGGGTGGCTTGCCTTGCTCCTAAGATACAGTCAGCAAAATATGGCTTGCACAAAAATCAGTGATCAGCAGTCAACAGTCAACAGTCAATCCAACAATATGGATATGAAACACAGTGATGAGAGAAACACAGAACTTGATCAGTTAGCAATCAACAACAACACAACAATCACAACAACAAAAATATCAGGAATCACAGTCACTCTAACAATATAGAGATGACAACAAACAAACAAAAGGACACTCTTCCTAACACTTCACATAGCAACAATGATTTGTACACAAACTTAGTGCAGCAAGTTGTGTGGAGTTACAATGATAATCCCCCTCAAGAACAAAAACAGGTGAGACTACTGTCAGACCTATTCAGAGCTACCGTAGCACTTCTAGCCTAATATTGAACCTGCTGCCAAGGAACTCACAATGAGTATTAAACAGACTCAGGAACAGGTGATCTTGGACTTCAATACCAAGTCCCCTTTTCAATAGCTAAAGCCTAACTCGCAAATGACCACACTGTCCCAGTATAACACACAGATGTCTGAGGTCAGCAATTCACTGTCAACACCTAAAGTCTCCCCACTAGACTATCAGAGTCTTCCGTGGACAAAAGAGACAACACCGAACTTCTGGGTAAGAATGAGACTGAAACTTTGGTACTTGAGAGAAAGTTGATAGAAAAAGGCAACAACAACACAAGACCGCTACAACAGAAATGCTAACGCAATTGCAATTACGGAGACTGTTAGCAACGACGATCACAACACACAGAGACAGCGATCACAGAGTTAGTCAACACAGTCAGTCACCAACACACCACACACACTTGAGACAGAGAGAGAAAGTGAAACAGAGAAACAGAGAGGGTGGTTTCACAGTCACGAATCTCAGACACGTTCTCAGAGAGACAGAGAGAAAGAAAAAAACAAATCACAGACAATCAGAAAAAGAGACAGAGACAGAGACAGAGAGAAAAACAAACAAGCACACAGTCACTCAGATTCACAGACAGAGACACGGACAAAGACACAAAAGGAAATAGAGAAATTCAGACAGACAATCAGAAAAAAATAAATAGAAAAACTAGTCTTTGTTAGTCATCAGACACAGTGAGCTCAAGGTATGTGCTAGATGTTCAGCACAATGAGCTCAGAAATGTTGTGCTGGTTGTTGAGCACAGTGAGCTCAACCTTGATCTTGCACTTGCTGAATGCTGATTCACACTTCACTCACAATTTTATTCTGAGAGAGAAAAAGTGGCACTTGGGCCTGCATTTATTGGGCAAAAAGTTGGTCCTTATATAGACAAATTTGGTGGCTATACTACTAGTTTCTCATACATAAAGTTGTAACTTTAGTTCAATAGTACCAAGTCACACGGTGTCTTTGGGTCAAAAGTAAATATTCATAATTCTAGTTGGTATAATGATGAGTCAGCAAGAGCTGCGTATGGCCCATGGGTCAGGTGACCCTTGATGACTCAGCTAGCCAAGAGTGAGAAATGATTACATATTATGTACATATGTTTGTGAAATCTGTGGCTGATGAATTTATTGGTAGCATAATGACATAGGACGCGTAATTAGTGATTTGTAAGCTTTCCCACAGGGTAACCTTATGCAAACATATTTTTCACAGTCACTTGATATGCGTGAAAATCTGTCTGAGTCATCCTCATGGCTGACTAAGCAAAACTCATCGCAGAATTAAATGTACAAAAATATTCAGTCCGCTCGTGTACAAACTCATAAAAGTGAAAAAAAAGCGAAAAATATTTCCTTAGCCTCAGTCTGACTTCAGTTCATGGGGAAAATGGTTTCATGGTAATTTCTAGGGTATAGGGCTCATGGGAGAGTATCAGTCATCCATGCACCGAACCGGTTTGGTGCAGGTCACCAGCATTATCTTCAGACTATGGTTCTTTCATTGCTGAATTACTGTTATGGATCCAGAGTAGGGTAGAACATTGACAAGTATCATAGACTACAGTATAGATTCCGCTTGGCTACTAGTAAATCCACCTCCTTTTGATAAGTCAAGATCCTTCGCACTACCCCCTGGCAGTAGCATTGAGCCATAAGCTTGTGTCTTACACAAGCCTGCATGTTAGTAACATGACTATCCAGCTCATCCCAGCCTCCTATCAGCCTCCTTTGAGTATCTTGAAGCTCCTTCAAAACCTCTGCTATTTCTCTTGCATCATATCTAGCTGCATGACAAGTGCAAGAGTCCCTTTCCAAACGCATAAGGTGTCCATGCATGACATGAAATAGATTCTGTGTGAAGTGCTCTTCTTCTGGTGAGTCAGGTGGAGGTGGATAATCGTAAGGTGATGATTTATTCCACTGGGAGAGATCTGAATCATCAATCAAGTTGGAACTGGATAGTGATTGTTGAAAGAGATAGGAATCAGGAAGAGGAAGAGTGGCTGTTAAGAATGTGCTCAAGGGTTGGATCTGAAGGGCTTGGCTTCAGCTCGTGCGCTGCGCCCCTTACCCCAGTATGTGCCCCTAACTTCTGAGGGCTGTTGGACAATGTCCGAAGGTTGTCGGACGGGTCCGGAGTCTGATGTCCGATGCGCAGGAATTCCGGCGGACGTTCGGGAACGAGGGATAAGACTAATCCGGACGATGTCCGAACTAGAAAGGAAACAGCGGAGGTGTTAAGTCTATAGGAGTTGATCCTAAGACTATCAGAGGACGATGAGAGGAGATACTCAAGTCGGACGGAGGAGGGAATGAGCAGAGTCTAAGATAATATTCGAACTAAGGAAATACAAAGATTCTACAGGGTTTATATACTACTGAGGACTTATCAGAGAGTCAGTCTGCGCAGTCTGAAGCTATGCGAGGCTGTGGACGGAGCATATAGAAAAGTCAAACACTAGTCTATCGGAAAATAGTAAATGAAGACGGAGATGAAGACATAGGAAAATAAAGGCGAAAATGAAATGAGGTATGGAAAATGAGTATAGTCTAACCGAAGAAGGAACATACAAAGGGATAAGGCATGGAAGATAGACACGGGTTGGATCTGGACGATAGATAGAAGTCGGTCGGATCCGGAAGTCCGGAAATGATGTGTGTGATAGGTCCGGGTCTGGAACGCGGGATATGACAGTGGCGAATTGTGAGATGGATGCTAGAGGGCTAAATAGATCCTTGGATGTTGTTTGAGGCCCACATTGACCATGACATTTGGCATAAGCACAAGCATCCTAAGCTTGTTGCATGATTTTACCTCTGTAAAAATGTATCGATAATGTTGAAATGACAAAGCGCAGAAACTTCCTCACTGTTTTGAATGTAAATATGCAGATGTATGTCGGCGAGCAGCCACCATTGTGTCTTCTAATGTTAAATACTTTGCTCATCAGCCCATGGTTAGAGTAAGTTTGACAATTGTTAAAGTCAACCAAAGTTAATGTAAAGATCACACTGCTATACTGCCTACTTACTGGTCAAGATGCAATATGGCTACCATTGATATGTTCTTGTTGAAAATATAGTATTAGCATGATAGGGCATCTCATTAGAGTCGACGAAGCCAATTCAGACAGCTTAATCAGCCATCATTGTGTGCACATATGTCTTTGAACATAAGTACTATTGGTATCTTAAATCTCATTGGTTCACTAATGTTAGAAAATTGACAGTCATGATGTCAGCAGATTTTGCATCTAATCAAGAAGTATTACTTGCTGCAGGGGACATGTATATGCTATGATGACTGACAAAACACTGCTCGTTGTCTAGAGTATAGAATATGAGACCTACTTAACTACTTAATTCTCCTGCAACCCAACAAGTTTGTCAAATTTATTGACAGTGCCATCTGTCATTGTTGAGTTTTGAGTAAGGCAGACTATGGCCAGAATGAGCTCCCTGGTGTCAGCTCTACTAGCAGAAACAGGTGAGGGAGGTTGCTGCATCATATTGTCTGCTGTGGCGGATTGCTGTGCAGCAAAAAACCTCCAGGAGGGTGGAGGAAGAGGAACCTCTACAAACATGTGGAGTTTGTGATGATGAGAAGGGATGAGATGATAAGGCATAGGAGAAGTCTCATGCAGTGTGATATAATGATGGGAAGGGCCAGGATGAGTACGAGAAGGTGCAGGAGAAGTATTGTATAGCATGAGATGACAATGTCTATTCCAATCAATATAAGAATCGACAAACTGGTGACATATATGTGTGCAGTATGGATCAGGTCCAGGAGCTTTGCCATAGATGATGGGGTCGCAGGAGGCCAAGAGTCTTCGGCAGGCATCATTGGTGGTGAAGTATTGAAGGCTCAGCACATTATCTTTGAGGGCATCCACAAGTACACCACATTCATGAAGAGTTAAGTCATGGATTCCCTTGCTCTTTCTGAGTGTGTTGCGTCTCTCACTAGGCATGAGAGTATTTTCAGGATAGTTGTAGAGGACAAAGCTATGTTTCCCCAGAACAGTAGGCAGGGTCTTTCAAGGAAAGTTTCCCCCTCGCCCATCGAGTCTGCCTATGACATTTTCAGAAATTCTCCAGAAGGCTTGATAATAGAACATACCGCACAGTACAGTCAAACCACCCATGATGCAGGGTATCCCATTCAACTGCCTCCAACTCTCAGGATTACTGCTCTCCCACCTCTCCAGCCACTCCTCCAATACCTTCTATATGGGCAACCTGTGCCGAGATGCAATGTGGTTGAGTTCATAGTCAAGCCTTGTGAAATTCATCAACGAGAAAGTGAGCAACCAGAAAAATGAACTCTTCATCAATATATCACAGAAGATTTAGTATGTGTAATCAATAGTGATGAGAAAATGCACCTTAGTAGTGGATAGAAATGTGCTCAAAGTAGCCAGAGGTTGGAATAGACTTAGTGAGCATTTCATAGATATATGTAGAGTGGAGGATTTAGTTGATAGCAGAGGTTATAAGCGATAGTGATGGGGAAGGACTTCTTGCAAGCAGCAGTTGATTTCCTTTTTAGTCATGCACATAGACGTTCAGTGAATGTAAGGCTCTACTAGTAGGTCTAGTCTATGTAAGCACTGTTATGATTGGGAATTAAGCTCCACTTTAATCTGGCCGGGTGGCTGGCATACCACTAGACCCAGACCCTTCAGTCACTTTCCATATAAAACCCTGGCCCCGGATGTGCCAAAAGGCTGTAGAATCATGGCCAGCCAGTCACTGGCTGGAGTATGCAAAATCCAGCTGGCTGGAGTATGTGGAATCAGTGTTGACTGGTGTAGATATATACATATTAAAATTACTGTAAACACAATAACTAGCCTTATGCCTACAGAATATATAATATAGCTGGTCGGAGTATGAGTGTTAATATATATATAAATGATTACCATGATTGAGAGCATGGTAGTGGCTAGCTTTATGCCTGCAAGATATAGAATTCAGCTAGCTAGTCAGCTGACCTGATTTCACTGCAGGTAGAGTCAAGCTTGCCAGTATGAAATTCTGTAACCAATGACTGACCAGCCTTGATTCTACTGTTGTAGAATCAAACTGGCCAGGATGCAATATTAAAACTGATAACTGGCCAGTCTTGGTTCTACATGTTGTAAAATCAAGTCAGCCAGTCACTTGTTATTAAGTTGCATACTGGCCAGATAGCTTCTACAATATGTAGAATCAAGACTGGCCAGTTGTCAGTTTTAATATTGCATCCTAGCCAGTTTGATTCTACAACAGTACAATCAAGGCTGTCCAGTTTAATTCTACAGTAGAATCAAGCCTAGCTAATTATTGGTTTGTAATTTATATACTAGTCATTAGTTACAGAATTTCATATTGGCTAATCTGATAGCTTCTATAGCATATAGAATCAAGACTGGCCGGTTATCAGTTCCAACATTGCATCCCGGCCGGTTTAATGTTACAACAGTACAATCAAGGCTGGCCAGTTATCAGTTCCAACATTGCATCCTGGCCAGTTTAATTTTACAACAGTACAATCAAGGCTGGCCAGTTTGATTCTACAACGGTAGAATAAAGGCTGGCTAATTATTGGTTTGTAATTTTTATACTAGTCATTAGTTACAAAATTTCATACTGGCCAGATAGCTTCTACAGCATGTAGAATCAAGACTGGCCGGTTGTCAGTTTTAATATTGCATTCCCACCGGTTTAATTATACAATAGTACAATCAAGACTGATCAGTCATTGGTTTCAGATTTGTATAGTGGTCAGATACTTGTGGTCAGATATTTCCTACAACATGTATGATCAAGACTGGCCAGTTATTGATTTCAACATTTCATACCGGCCAACTTGATTCTGTCTATTGTAGAATCAAGGCTAACCAGTTATTAGTATCAGAATTACATGAACTGCATAGGGTAGATATAAGCTAGTTATATACTCTTATAAGGGCTAGCCATGTACATACATGCTGTAGGAACCATCTGGCCAGTCCATATCTTAGATACAATTATCTCGGCCAGCTGTGGACTACATAGAGTGGAGCTGGTGCTAGCTAGGCTACCTTGTCATTTATTAGCATCAAGACTTATCCTGTCATATTTTTCCTAGCAAAGATAGTATACCATATCAAAATATAAATTGACATCCATTGAAAGTTATCTCTGCCTCCTCAACAAATCTTCCCCACATCAAGACCTGCTAATAAGTATAGGCTTGATGACCAGGTCTGGTGGCTTGGCCACCTCTTCTCTCCCATTCATTCTGGTGGTACTTAAACCAGTTTATGGTCTAACCTATTTTATGTCTTACCAGCCTTAATTCCTCTTCCCATCTATTCTATCTAGCCTTAGCCTTCAACTAGTTCACCCTGTAGACTAGATCAGTTGGAGCTTTAGTGACATATCATAGAGATGAATATTTTTTCTTACATTCATCTATCCAGGCATCGTCTTGATCTTGGCTTGCATTATTTCCTCTCCAAAACCAAGCCAGCCTGTCTGACCCTTGTCCAAATATATTTTCTTCTGTCACCTCTTTGTCTATACTGAGCTCTGTAGGCGATATTGTCTGATAAAGACTCCCCAAGGTGGCTTTGTCCATGCCTAGACCTTCCATTGCTGACCTTGCCCTCTGATAGCTTCTTACACACTTGGCAATTTTGAGCTGACAGTGTTGAGCTTTTTGCTTTGACCTAGTCCCAGCCCATGTAGAATTAGCACTTCAAAAATACTGACGATAGATGATGGCCTTATGACCAAGGGCTATTCAGAGCTTTTTGAGGCAGTCATTGGCTTGGCCCTTTCGAAGTTCTAATTCTTCAGCTTGGAGGGGACTCAGTCCAAGAGCCAATGCATCCTGGTAGGGCACTGATGATGGCATTCAGATACTTATCTCTTCAGCCAAGATTTCTTCATTGATATACTCTGAGATCTCTTCATCTGAGACCTCTCCCCAACCATTTTCATCATGACCTACATAGCAGAATCTAGGATCGTCGAAATGCACTGTTGCAGTTCCAAGATCCATACTAGCAGTCATGACATTAGCTATTTCATGAAATTTAGCAATCCTAGCTGTCAATCTCTATCATTTCTCTTCTATAGAAGCTTTCTGTCCTGGGTTGCATCAGTAGGAAGTTGTCAAATATCTGCCCTTAGTCCATCCTTAAAATAATACTATGTCAAACTGTTTCTCTATTTGTATTGGTTACATACTGTAAATCCTCCAGATTGATGCCAGTAATGAGTCAAGAGACTGTCCCAGGTTTGCCAGTGTCGGTATTCTCAAACTCAGTTAATTTGAGTCTAATCTCTGCCATAGTTGGAGCTAGATACAAATACTGATTAGACGTCTATACAAGAATAGCAGCCTCACAACTAGACAGAGTTCACTTACCTTTGTTCATCTGCAACTGATAGATGTCAAGATACTCCCCACGTTGTTCCATGGCCTTTTTCTCATTGATCTTCCACATCAAAATCTTCTCAGAGTCCAGAGACAGAGTGAGCTCATCAAAGGGAGACTTTGTGTCATCAACACCTTTGAGAGCCAGTTTGTACTTTTTCAAGAGAGTCTTCACTGGAAGCTCAATTGTCAAGCTTGTTCAAATGCAAAATTTGGAGTGCTTACTTATTCCCACTATTTTTTTCCAGTTTGTCTTGCATATGATCATTAAGAACTTCTTGACGGTGAGCCTGACTTATTAACCGAGCAGTTGAGGAGATCTTATTGAATGGTGCCCACAGAGTCTCCAAAATCTCCCCATCAACATGTCCAGCCCCTTGAATAAAGTTGAGGCTGTACCTTGCAAAGCAAGCCAATTTATGAGCACTAAGATGGAATTTTCCAACTGCTGGAACGATGTGCATATTTTCAGATACAGACAAGCCCTTGCTCTGGGCTACTTTCTGTAGAAAATTAATGCTCCACTGACACCCCACATCATAATAATGAGGGAAGAGTCTATACCAGCTGAATAATAATTCAATATATTGCATATTAAGTAGTCGATATTCATGTGTCTAAAAATTACCTAAGCTTGCATAACATGTTGATTTGGAGGATATACACAGACCTTTTACCCTTCTGAAAATCAACTATACTATAAGGAACAAAACATTCATATCGAGCACAAGCAGTTGCTCTTACACCTGTAGCTTGAAGATTGCTCCTGCTGATATTGGCTGCATTTACTGCACGATAATTGCCGCAAGAAGACCACTACAAAGATAGTGAAGCAATAAAGAAAAGTGGTTATCATAAGCCAACTCACCTCTTTACTTTCTACAGCCAATGACAGATGAGTCTGTCTTGATCTTTCACCATATACCCAAGCCCATCTGACAAACTAATGTCCAACTGTGGTTTTCTCATTACCATATGTTGAGTAGTGAAGTTCCCATCTACCACATATCTTTGTGAAACAAGCCAACTGTACAAATAGATAAGCATAAGATTAAAAAAGTGCAAAAAATAAAGTAGAAGTCTCTCTCCGAACTAACTCTAGCTGGCATGTCTTTGGGTAACATCTATGCACCTCAGTTTAACCAGCCAGCACGGTTATGCATGCTATCTGTGTCAAGCTAGCAAGCCAATTTAATGTGCTGGCTAGCTTGGTTTTACATCCAGTCTATGTCATGCTGGCTAGCTTGATTAGAACATAAGTCAGCCTGGCCGGAGCTCTTGTACACTATGCAGTGTAGGGCTAGCCAGTGAGTATGATATTCTTAAGTGTGGTAGAGAAATTGAGCTGCCTCTCCTTAGAATGAGACCATGGATAAATGACTTACCTTTCATATCTGGCTTACCAGTCAGGAGGTAGGTTAATCTCAGGCTGTGGACAAGCAGGGCAAAACCAAGCCAGATCACTCTTATCCGGTTTCTGCTCATCATTATGGGCAAACCTAAACCATTTTCGACTCATCAAGTCTCTCCACAGTTGAGACACTCTCATGAGTTCTTGATACCTATTCTAGAAAAACAAATTGGTACTGTTAGTTTAACTTTCACCAAGAAGACTTATAAGACTTACACTGGGAAACAGTTATTGGTCATGCTACAGATTTTTTCAAAGAAGCTGGATGCTGAAGTCTTGCACTCCAGTGCGTCACTTAGAAAATGATTTAAGACATCAAAAGTAAAGGCAGTCTGTAGTTGAGTGGTACTTGCTGGAAATAATTTAGCTTTCAGCAATTGCAAATACTGCTGACAATCAACTCCAGGACAGCTGCACCAGATGATGTTGTGCAAAAACATTCCAGTGGAATGTACAATGGTCAACTTGGTTGGTATAGTTGGACCATGAACTGTCTCCATCAGTGGGAAATCGGCCTCTGTGTCCATTGGAATATTCTCCCATGCATGCATGTCGTCAGAAAATGGACATGGTTGTCTCCCATGGCCCATATGCCAGATAAAACCCAATTCTTCAAGTGATGTGTTATTGAAGTATTTCCCACTCCACTCTTGAACCTTGTGGAAGGGCAAAAACTGGTGAGCATTGACAATGCAAGAATGACAGAATGTCTGATTTCTACTGCAAGTCAAACAGCAAAATTTCCCTTCACCAATCTGACAAGACTAGAGCTGGGATACATTGGAGGGTTTCTCCAAGTCAAGGAGAATATCCAAGTACAAGTCTTGGAAAGGCAGATATTCTTGGATAAAGTCATTTTGTGTCTAATCGTATTGATCTCTATTTAGTACATAATTAAATTACACTGAATTATTGTGCTTGCCTTGGTTTTTCTTTGTGGGTTCTCTACATAAGAAACAAAGTCACCAAGGACTTCTCTATCAAAATCTTCATGACTGCTTTGCAATCCTTGAGCATCCTCTCTAACACGTTTACGAGGGCTGGAGGATGGAGATGGTGTTGGGGCAGTGTCATAAAGGCTATCAGCACATGATTCCACCCAGGTTGGCTTCCTTCTCTTGCCAATGACTTGTTTATGAGACACATAGGCAACATCAAGGTCCTTGCCTTTAGACAAATGGCCTCTTCCTTGGAAGGAAAATGTAGCTGCCTTGAGTCGAGTTTTTTTTTCTTGGGAGGCATAGTGTTACTTGGGGGGGAAATGGATATTATTAACATTCTATTTTTGAAAGTTGAAATCATTCATAAGAATCACTAGACCACATCAATTAATCTAGTAGGTATACTCTCAAACACCTGATTTTTCCCACTCCACCACTCCTCCCCCCACAAAACTCTCTTCCCTTATCATCTTCTTGTCACAACTGTCATATCCCGCGTTCCGGATCCGGACCTATCACACTCATCATTTCTGGATTTCCGGATCCGGCCGACTTCTATGTATCGTCCGGATCCGACCCGCGTCTAACCTCTGTGCCTTATCCCTTTGGTATCTCCCTTATCAGTTAGTACGCTTTATTTTCCGTCCCTTATTCATTTCCGTCTTCATTTTACTAAGTTCCGATAGACTAGTAATAGTCGTCCCATATGTTTTATCCATAGCTTGACATAGCCTCGCACTGCACTTACTGTTCTCCGTTATGTCCTCAGTAGTATATAAACCCTGTACAGTCTCTGTAGTTTCCTCAGTTTGAATATCATCTTAGACTCTGCTCATTACCTCCTCCGTCCGACTTGAGTTTCTCTCTCATCGACCTCCGCTCGTCTTAGGATTGACTCCTATAGACTTATCACCTCCGCCTCTACCTTTGGTAGTCCTCCGCTGTTTCCTTTCTAGTTCGGACTTCGTCCGGATTAGTCTTATCTCTTGTTCCCGAATGTCCGCCAGAATTCCCGTGCATCGGACATCGGACTCCGGACATCGCCCGACGCCCTCCGGACATCGTTCGACAGCCTTCAGAAGTTAGGGGCGCAGCGCACGAGCTGAAGCCAAGCCTTCAGATCCGACCCTTGAGCACGTTCTTAACAGCCTCCCTCATGTGTAATAAAGGTCTGTCGTCACTATTGGCCGCTGATGCTCTTCGAACCGAACTCGATGCTATTGATCGCATCAGCATCTGCATCGATCGATGTACGAACATCCATACCATATCTGCGAGCGTCATTTTTCTGAATGGTGAGCAAGTTGTTTAGAGTTGAAATTTTCAGTCGCTGACAATGTTCTCACACTTCCAGGATGTCCCATACGCCGCGATGTGCCGCAACTCGCTCTTCCAAGTGGTAGTTACTAGAACTTAGTCTCATTCGCGAATGTTCGAGGAGTGCTGCTGCGAGCGGCCTTGGATGTTATTTATAGTTATTTTATTTACTTGTAATCTACAACACTTTCGTTTCGTTTTCCTTGCTTTCGGTGCTTGTTGCACTTGTGGGCACTTGTGAATCACGCATTTACTTGTGAGTGCTTGTGAAAGAAAAATGACAAGTGAATAAGCAATAATAAGCAGCAACATTTGAAGATTTTCGTGACAAGTGGCGAAAAAGGTTGTCAAGGATAGTGCTGCCGTGGTCCGGTCCTGAACCATGGTTCGAACCGGACTTTTGGTCCGGTTCTCCTGTGGTTCAGTCCATGGTCCAGATGTCAGCCAGAACCAGACCATAGTATGGTTCTCGGTTCTGCCATTGGGCGAACAGTTTGACTTTGGTTCGGACCAGTCCCAAACCGTTCCGAACCGCGAACCGAAAGAAGCTTGCCACATTGTTGAAGCGCGCCTTGACACCTTCCTTTGATGATCCACTTCGGCCTCAGAGATTCTCAAGCTTCAAGATTTACTTGTTTCCATCAAATGCAGAGGCCTATTGACAAGGTAAGTCATGATATGCACTATTCAAACTGACACATCAGACCACACGTCTCGTTGTGCAACTCCTCCCGCAAGCCCATCGTCCCACTCCCGCGAAACCACCGCCTCCACCCCTAAAGTCAACACGCCGACAAAGACCAAGGCAACTGTCATATCCCGCGTTCCGGACCCGGACCTATCACACTCATCATTTCTGGATTTCCGGATCCGGCTGACTTCTATGTATCGTCCGGATCCGACCCGCGTCTAACTTCCGCGCCTTATCCCTTTGGTATTTCCCTTATCAGTTAGTACACTTTATTTTCCGTTCCTTATTCATTTCCGTCTTCATTTTACTAAGTTCCGATAGACTAGTGATAGTCGTCCCATATGTTTTCTTCATAGCTTTACATAGCTTCGCACTGCACTTACTGTTCTCCGTTATGTCCTCAGTAGTATATAAACCCCTGTACAGTCTCTGTAGTTTCCTCAGTTCGAATATCATCTTAGACTCTGCTCATTCTCTCCTCCGTCCGACTTGAGTTTCTCTCTCGTCAACCTCCGCTCGTCTTAGGATTGACTCCTATAGACTTATCACCTCCGCCTCTACCTTTGGTAGTCCTCCGCTGTTTCCTTTCTAGTTCGGACTTCGTCCGGATTAATCTTATCTCTTGTTCCCGAATGTCCACCAGAATTCCCGTGCATCGGACATCGGACTCCGGACATCGCCCGACGCCCTCCGGACATCGTCCGGTAACCTTCGGACATTGTTCAACAGCCTTCGGAAGTTAGGGGCACGTACTCGGGTAAGGGGCGCAGCGCACGAGCTGAAGCCAAGCCCTTCGGATCCGACCCTTGAGCACGTTCTTAACAGTATATTCGAACTCACACCTTACCGAGTATATTTACATCTGACTTCATGGCACCTACACAGGCACAGACCGCTCTCAATGCAGCGGGTGTAGTAACCGCCCGACGCGACTCTACTCCCATAGTCGATGCCTTCCTCAGTTTCTCACAGCGTCGCGCTAGTGCGCAAGGTGCTGCCTCCAGCATCTCACAACTCATGAATCGCCCACATCCGTCTACCCCCACCCCCACACCCGCCGGAAATCTTCCGCACAATGATTCCGACGATGAACTTGCCCTAGGCGGTAACCCGCCAGGAGGAGGTGGCGGAGATCCGGATGATGAACCTCCGGAAGACCCGACTGACGATGAAAACGAAGGTCTAGGTCCACAAGACTTGGTCTTCCTCCGGCTATCCCAAGCCATCAACAACCTGGCGCGTAACAACCGCCAATCCTCCGGATCCGGTGATCCTAAAGTCAAAGTCCGAGAACCGGATACCTTCGATGGCACTGAGCCCCGGAAACTCTGGGCGTTCTTTGTCCAATGTGAGCTTAACTTTCAAGCTAAGCCGAAATCTTTCCGTACCGGCAGAACTAAGGTCAACTTCGCGCAATCATACCTCAAGGGCATGGCCCTTGAATGGTTTGAGCCGGACCTCCTTTCGGATGATCTAGCGGATCGTCCGGATTGGATGGATGACTACTCCGAGTTCATGTTAGAACTCCAAACTAACTTCGGACCTCATGACCCGGTCGGACATGCGGAAATGCAGCTGGAACAGCTCTATATGCGCGACGGACAGCGCATCAACAAGTACGTTGTAGAGTTCCAGCGGCTAGCTTCCCAAGTCCGAGGTTGGGGCGACGGAGCTTTGCGCCGTCAGTTCTACAATGGACTTCCGGCTCGCATCAAGGACGAAATCAGTCGTCAAGGAAAACCCACCACTCTGTCCCAATACAAAACTCTCGCCCAGACTATCGACGCTCGATACTGGGAACGCAAGGGAGAAGTCTCCCGCGAAACCAAACCCTCCGTATCCGCGCCTCCTGCGAAGCAGTCAGCTTCCACTTCCGACCGGAAAGAGTACTCCGGCGGAAAATCCGGAAACGCTTCGGCTTCCTCCTCCGCCAAACTTCCGGACTTGACGTCCAAACTCGGAAAAGATGGTAAACTCACCTCCGAGGAACGCCAGAGGCGCATGGAGAAGAAGCTCTGCCTCTTCTGCGGCGGACCCGGTCACACTGCCCGGGACTGCCTAAAGTCCACTTCCCGTGCGGCCAAAGGTCGCGCTAGCACGGTAACTCCGGAAGCCAAACCGGAGGTCTCGGAAGAGACAAAAAATTAGTCCGCAACCCTCTTGACTCCGCGCGGGATGAGGGTTGCGTTGACTCAACCCGTGCAATGGAGCTACGTCTCAATGCTATTTCCTTTTCCGATCCGAACTCTCTAGTACCATCCGTCTCTATTTCTACTTTTCCCGATATTTCTCCGTTTCCGGCTCTAGTAGATTGTGGTTCCTCCCATTGTTTTATAGAAAGCAAGCTAATCCGAGAAAATAACATTCCGACCTATGCAATTCCTCCACTTCCGCTCCATCTGTTTGATGGTACTTCTAATGCCACTATTACCGAGGCAGTAGATTTACCGATCCGGTTTCCGACTGGCGTGGTTACCTCCGAAACATTTTATGTTACTCTGCTGGACTCATCCTGTTCCATCGTTCTAGGATATAGCTGGCTCACCCGACACAATCCGTTGATTGACTGGGTAAAGGGCAGCATCGATTTCCGTCTGATTCCTCATGGAGTGCCTCCGACCCCTCCGACCTCTTTTCCGCCGGCTCCGGTGGAAATCCCTTCCTCAACCTCGCCGAGTCCCTCCGCTGATAATGCCGGTCCTAATATTTCCCTAATCAATGCAGTTGCCTTTTGCCGGGCCTGTAAATTAGAGGGATCGGTCCAGTTCAGTATTTTTGTTCGTCCGTCCGGTGTCAATCTCCGCTCCGCTACACTCTCCTCCGAACCTCCGAACCTATCCGGAATTCCTTCGGAATATCACGAGTATGCGGATGTCTTTGATAAGGGCAAAGCCGGACAGCTCCCTCCCCATCGTCCATATGATCTAAAGATCGAATTGGAAGAAGGAGCGGCTCCGCCCCTTGGCACCATCTATTCCCTTTCTCCGGTTGAGCTTGTAGCTCTTCGCAAATTCCTTGATGAGAATATTGCGACCGGACTTCTTCGTTCCTCATCCTCTCCGCATGGAGCCCCTGTCCTATTCGTCAAAAAGAAGGACGGCTCCCTACGCCTCTGTGTAGATTTCCGAGGACTCAATAAAATCACAAAGAAAGACCGCTACCCGCTTCCCCTCATTTCCGACCTTCTCGATTCTCCGAGCCGCGCTAAAGTTTACACTAAAATCGACCTCCGGTCCGCATACCATCTAGTCCGGATGGCGGAAGGAGACGAGTGGAAAACTGCTTTCCGAACGCGCTACGGCTCGTATGAATGGTTGGTTATGCCGGAGGGTCTCACCAATGCTCCGGCGGCTTTCCAGCGCTTTGTCAACACCATCTTCGCCGATATGCTTGACATATGTGTTATTGTGTATCTCGACGACATCCTCATTTATTCCGCAGACCTTGCATCTCACAAACAACACGTCCTTGAAGTCCTCCGACGCCTCCGGAAGCATCGGCTATATGCTAAACCGGAGAAGTGCAAATTCCATTCCGACTCTGTAGAATACCTCGGTTACCTCCTATCTCCGGCCGGACTTACGATGTCCTCCGACAAAGTCCAGACTATCTGCGACTGGCCGGAACCTCGGAAAGTCAAGGATATTCAATCGTTCCTCGGATTCGCCAATTTCTATCGTCGCTTCATCTTTAACTACTCGGATATTGTAGTTCCGCTTACGCGGCTCACTCGCAAGGATGCTCCCTGGAATTTCTCCGAGGATTGCCGGAAATCTTTTGAAACTCTCAAGAAAGCCTTCACTACCGCTCCGGTGCTTACGCACTGGATGCCGGATGTTCCTATCGTCGTTGAGACGGACACTTCCGACTACGCTATCGCCGGAATACTTTCTATAGTATGTCCGGACCAGGAGCTCCGCCCGGTTGCTTTTTACTCCCGGACCCTTTCGGCTCCGGAACTCAACTATGACACCCATGATAAGGAACTGCTAGCTATCTACGAAGCTTTCCGGTCCTGGCGACACTACCTTGAAGGCTCTGCCAAGCCGATAGATGTCGTCACGGATCACAAGAACCTTGAGTACTTCGCTACCACAAAACTCCTCACCCGCCGCCAGGCCCGCTGGTCGGAATACCTTCACCAGTTCAACCTCATTATCCGTTTCCGACCCGGAAAACTCGGAGCTAAGCCCGACTGCCTAACTAGACGTTGGGACGTCTACCCCAAAGAGGGGGATAAGGACTATGCTCAAGTTAATCCACACAACCTCCGGCCAATATTTACCACAGAACAGCTCGCTTCGTCCCTCTGGGCATCACACCTAGCAATTCCGGTGCTCCGGACAGCTGTACTGATGGATGTCGAGCAGCTTCATAAGGACATTCTGTCCGCCCTCCCTAATGACCCTATCGCTTCCTGTCATCTTCCGGATCCGTCGGACCCGAGATGGACAGTGGACGAGAGTGGTTTCCTCCGTTGCGACAACCGTATATACGTTCCAGAATCCAATGACCTCCGTCTCCGAGTGCTCCGGAATACGCACGACCACCCGCTATCCGGACATTTCGGTCAGAACCGGACCCTGGAAGTTATCCGTCGGGAATATACCTGGCCCGGAATCCGCGCATATGTGAAGGACTATGTTAAGTCCTGCACGACCTGCGCCCGAGCTAAAGTTCCGCGACACAAACCATACGGATTATTGAAGCAACTTCCCATTCCCGAGAAGCCGTGGAATTCTATATCCATGGACTTCATCGAACAACTCCCTGATTCCTCCGGCTTCACAGCCATCCTGGTAGTCATAGATCGACTATCCAAGCAATCCATATTCATTCCGACCTATGACACCATCACCTCTCCGGACCTCACCCGGTTATTCCTCCTCCATGTGTTTTCCAAGCACGGAGTTCCGTCTCATGTTACTTCCGACCGCGGTACGGAATTCGTTTCCCACTTCTTCCAGTCGCTCGGAAAAGCGTTAGATATGATCCTCCATTTCACCTCCGGATATCATCCGGAAGGTGACGGACAAACCGAGCGAGCTAACCAAACCCTAGAACAATACCTCCGGATCTACTGCAACTATCAGCAGGATAATTGGTCGGAACTGTTACCCTTGGCCGAGTTTGCTTACAACAATGCTCCTAGTGCTACTACCGGAGTTTCACCATTCTTCGCCAATAAGGGTTATCACCCGAACATTTCCATACATCCGGAGCGTGATCTTTCCTCCGCCCGCGCCCGGGATTATGCTATAGATTTAGATGAGCTTCACCAATTCCTCCGAGAAGAAATGTCCCTTGCCCAAGCAAGATATCAAGGACCCGCGGACGCTAGACGGAAACCCGCTCCGGACTTCAAAGTCGGAGATCAGGTCTTCGTCAAAGCAAAATATTTCCGCTCGACCCGACCATCGAAAAAGCTCTCGGAAAAGAATCTCGGACCATTTGACATCATCGCTCGTCCCGGTACCCACTCCTTCACCATCCATCTTCCGGATGCTATGCGATCCGTGCACCCCGTATTCCATGTCTCTCAGTTAGAACCCGCAACTCCGAACACTATCCCTAATCGCATCCAACCTCCTCCGCCTCCGGTACTAGTCGACGGAGAACCGGAATACGAAATCTCCGAAATCCTGGACTCCAAGATCGACCGCCGGAGACGTCACTGCCAACTACTATACTTAGTACGTTGGGCCGGATATGAAGGGACGGACGAAGAAACTTCCTGGATACTCACAACCGAACTCGGAAATGCGCCGGAACTTCTATCCGATTTCCATTCAGCATATCCGGACAAGCCGGGACCAACTTCTAACAAAGAGTAAGGAAAAAACATGCATATATGTACATTATTTAGGCGTCCGACATCCGGACTTCGGATCCGACGACCTAAGAGTCCATCTCCATGTCTCCGCCGGATCCGCCAGCCTCTTTTTCCGCCTCCTCCCCATTTTCCTCCTTCGGAGCATCTTCTACATGCATCCGGAAACCGCCCCTCAGACTCTCCATGAAGAGAGTCTGAAACTCCCTCTGCTCCTCCATGAACCGGAGCATGGTCTCACTCACCCGGTCCATCGCAGCTCTACTTCCCTCCGCCGCTGCAATACCCCTCTCCATCAGCCCATTCGTCCGGGCCAGTTCCGCAACTATGTTGTTGGTGGCTGCGACCCAGGCCTGGTCGTCGTACTCCGTCCAGTCTTGATCCTCTCCAATAACCGTCCGGGGATTGGAGACTATTTCTATGTCGTCGTCGATGTCCTCCGGACTGCGCTGACGTCTTTTTCCTTTGCCCTTGGGGCTCGGAGATCCCTCCGGACGCGCGCGTTTCTTGCCTTTGCCTTTGCCGGCCGGCGCCTTGACAGGCGGATTTCCGCCGACGCACTTTTCCTTGGACGTGCGGCACTGGTCACAAGTCCGGATCTTTCGGAAATCATCAGTAGTCATCCGGATCCGGACAAAACAGAAAAACTCACCCTAGGCGTCCTAGACGCTACTGCCCAGGTGCAAATCTTGCGCCTAAGGACGCACATCTCACACGCAACCTCCGGATCCGCTGGACCGGAGGACTAAAAATTGTTAAACTCTGGAAAAACGCAAAAAACCTCATCCGACTCACCTCCGACGCATTACCCATCCTAGCCTTTGCCAAACACTCCTGCTCGCGCTCAGCCAACCTCTTCCGAGTCTCCTCGATATCCTTCCGTTTCTGCTCCTCCATCCGTTTCCGTTCCTCTTCCGCCTCCTTGCGCTTGCATTCCTCTTCCTCCGCCTCTCTCCGAGCGTCCGCCTCAAGCCGCGCAATTTCGGCCGCCATTTCCGCCTGTCTCTCTTCGAGAACCTGCCGGGCGGTCTTCTTGTTGCCGGAAGTGGAGTTAGACATGTTAAAAGCAGTAATAGGAGTTAAAGGGAAAGTTTTAGACGTCTCATGGGCGCCCCGGCCTACTTATATGCTCAGTGCTATTTTTACGAGCTCCGCCCATCATCTCGCATTCATAAAAGTCCGGTCCGGACTTCCGAATCAGAAGCCTCGTGGGCTCGGCCCTAAAGGGGGGATACTGTCATATCCCGCGTTCCGGACCCGGACCTATCACACTCATCATTTCTGGATTTCCGGATCCGGCCGACTTCTATGTATCGTCCGGATCCGACCCGCGTCTAACTTCCGCGCCTTATCCCTTTGGTATTTCCCTTATCAGTTAGTACACTTTATTTTCCGTTCCTTATTCATTTCCGTCTTCATTTTACTAAGTTCCGATAGACTAGTGATAGTCGTCCCATATGTTTTCTTCATAGCTTTACATAGCTTCGCACTGCACTTACTGTTCTCCGTTATGTCCTCAGTAGTATATAAACCCCTGTACAGTCTCTGTAGTTTCCTCAGTTCGAATATCATCTTAGACTCTGCTCATTCTCTCCTCCGTCCGACTTGAGTTTCTCTCTCGTCAACCTCCGCTCGTCTTAGGATTGACTCCTATAGACTTATCACCTCCGCCTCTACCTTTGGTAGTCCTCCGCTGTTTCCTTTCTAGTTCGGACTTCGTCCGGATTAATCTTATCTCTTGTTCCCGAACGTCCGCCGGAATTCCCGCGCATCGGACATCGCCCGACGCCCTCCGGACATCGTCCGGTAACCTTCGGACATTGTTCAACAGCCTTCGGAAGTTAGGGGCACGTACTCGGGTAAGGGGCGCAGCGCACGAGCTGAAGCCAAGCCCTTCGGATCCGACCCTTGAGCACGTTCTTAACAGTATATTCGAACTCACTGAGTTTGAGGTGTCAGGTGAGTGACTTCATCTTCAATTAATTTGATGCACGCTCTAACTCTTTCGCTTGTGCTCACTATCTTGCACCCGTTTTCTCATGCTTGCTATCTCGTACCTGTCCTCTTGTGCCCGTTCTCTCGTGCTAACTCTCCCACCGATCCAAATCATTGCCCACCATTCGCAGTTCGTGAGTGTCGATCCTCGTTCGAGCAGCCTTTGACGCCTGAGGCGCTGGCAACATTCAATGCTGCGCAAGCCCGCACTGGCATAATCTACATCTCACAAATACCTCCTGGCATGCGTCCTGTAAAAGTACGACATTTAATGAGTGCCCGTGGTGAAGTGGGGAGGGTTTATTTCCAACAAGAAGGTGCGTCTGCTCTTCACCATGCTCTTATACACTAATTGGATTTTTGTTCACAGGAGTCCGACGCTATCCCTAGCTCATGAGTATAGTTGTTCTATCAATGATGGGAAAATGCCGGAGTGTCCTTGATAGTGATGTTCCGGCTCGGCTTCAAGCCCCGGGCCAGGCCAAGCCGGGCCTGATTGAGCCAGGCCCAGCCCAGGCCCAGGACACGGCCTGACCAGGGCTTTGGCCCAGGCTTCAATTTTGCGAAGCCTAAGCCGCCGGCCCAAGCCGTGGCTTAGCAGTGCACTATCTATTTCGGTATGTAAGTTTCTGTTTATGTTTATGTTGCCATCTTGCGATCGGTATCAGCTTCTCAGTCAATCATACCATGAGGTATGTCAGAATGAGATCACAGTGAGTCGCCGTTGTCATGTTATTAAAGCTCGCTGATATTTACCCCGGTCTTGAAAAGCAAACATTCAGCAATCCATGCGCCTTTACAGTCTTGCCTGGCGCTTCAACTTCGCTGCCTTCGCAAACTTAATCTGTTTTTGAACCACGTTCGATTTTTTATATGTGGTACGTGTATATGTGTTGTATCTACCTAGCAGCCTGCAATGACCAGCACAGTCCACACAGATAGTGAAGATGAACCTATCGTGCATTCTCGTCCCATACGCAGGATCAAACCCACTGCTGCTCTCCTCCAACACTCGGAGAAGGCCGCCCTTCCATCCCAAACCAAAGCCATCAATGAATTCCGTGCCGCGGAGGCAGCCAAGCATGCTTTGGAGGTTTCTGCCCAACCCAAGCCCGTGCCTCCCCCACCCACAGCTATTTCCTCGTCCAACGTGCCTCCCCCACCCTCACCTATTCCCTCATCCAACAAACGCTTGCATCCTGATGATGCCTTTGTCGACATCGAAGATGAATCTGTCGACGAAGACCACGACTCAGTCCACGAGAATGCTCGTACCAACCCTAAGCCTCGTAGAAAGAAACAGAAGGCCCCAGAGAAGTCCCCCGAGTTGGTTGATGGAGATGGGGTTCTCATCGACATTGATGTCTCTATTGCGGACCCAGGATTGTCTTGGGAAGGCAAAACTGCTGATATCGACGCATTCTTTGGAGCGACATTTTGCATACCACCAAGCCGCGGCCTAGTACGGCTCAAGCCACGGCTTTGGGCTGGCTTGGGCTCATGGCCTAGGCTTGAAATATGGCAAGCCTAAGCCCCCCCAGGCCAAGCCTAAGCCGGGGCTTTGAGCCCAAGCCGGGCCGGAACGTCACTAGTCCTTGAGTGAGCTGTACTAAAATTATACCACAACTAAATTCTTATTTTTTTGTTTCAATCAGTGTTTCAACGGTCTTATAGCTGATATTAACTTTCATTCACCTCGAGATGTCCAACCACCGTGGCTAGATGACGAATTTGAGAAATGGTACTGGCTTGACTATACGCTGAAACTCGGCTGAGATCGTCGTTGCTCCTCTGAAAGCGAATGCCATGCCGCTGGAGGGTCTTCTCACGTAAGTTGATCCTATATATGCACAAATATGGTGTTTGACTCTGTCCCTTTGGATTGAAGAGTCGTGAGTCTTCTATGACACTATACATGCAGAGTATTTCCTCTATTCTTTGTCGCTTTGTCATCCACGTTTGGCTCGCTACAGTTGTTAAAGGCGGCATATAGGAATGGCCATGTTTCTGTGACAGTCGAGGCAGAAGCAGCTGTCTTGTTGGATGTGTAGCTATGAGTAGGAGTCCTACCTATGTTTTTTTTTGCTCATTGTAAATAAATCTGGTTCGGTTCACGTTCGAACCTGAAAATGACCGGACCTGACCATTCTGAACCGTTCACCAAGGTCCAGTTCGAGGTTCGTCGAGTCTGGTAGAACCGGACCTAGGTCCGGTTCTTGGTCCTCGCTCGACCCTCTGTGAACCGGACCGAACCGGACCACGGCAGCACTATGAAGAACGACTCAAGGATTGTGTGAATTTACTGATGCTTGGAGGCTGAATGCAGCGTCTCAAATCACAGCAGACGAATAAATATTATCCATCGACAAAAGGAAGATGCAATACAACTAAGCGAAGTATCGCTTCTCCTGCCAACTAACCAGATGATTGACATCGTCTGTTCAACAGTCTCTCGAGGAGACGGACTTGTGATTTGATCCGATTGTCTGCTGCTCGGGCGGTGGTGCAGCAAGCGCAGGTACTTAGCACAGGATAGCACTCCATCGACATCATTGCATAGCACATTACTCCACCACTCTCCGGACATGAATATATTAAGATTGCTCATCTCACTGAGCGCCTTGAAATCGATTGTATCTCATGGAAACAGTGCACCCGTCCGCTTTCGTGTGGTCCCATTTATATTGTTATATTGTCGCTCATAGGCAACACCTACCATTCTTTTCAAGGAAAATGTTAATGATGAATACGGAATAGAAATCTAGAAATTTGCAAGAGAACCACAAGGTTGAGGGGTGCCTATGAGGGACGATGTAGCACCAATGTGAACATATAGGACCGTACCGATAGTCCAGAGGATCGCGAAGGGGCGATGGAAAATGTAGCAGGCATAGTGACATTAAGTACGTTTCATAATACTGCTCATACAAAGTCCCATGAAAACCATAGTCCAAGACTCCAAGGTGTATTGATAGTTCGAAGAGCTGGTGGTTGCGTTCAATTGGTCGTGCTGCGTAGTAATCTATCAAATTAGACTGATACACTTGAGTGAGCGCCAATGCAGACCCTGCGATGGCGCTGCTGGTTCGAAGGTCATCAGCTGCAAGGCCACTTCGAGATTGAACTCACTGATATTGCACCACACCAAGATGGCAATGTTCACATTGTTAGCCAAACACAGTAACATCGATATCGTGCACAACATTCAGGACAACTTTAAAAAAGTAAGGCCATGATAAGGAGAGTTGCGATATTTTCAAGTTGGGTTCGTCAATGCCATGGGCCGCAGCTCGAGGGAGCAGCAGCAGCGACATAACTGCGAGGAACGCAACTGGCGAGACTCGTGTGAGTAAAAAGTGGGATGACAATAATATCCCACCAAAAGGGACACTAAGAACGTCTATGAGCTCATCATATTAAAGGCCCGGGGCGAACAAGCAAGAGTTCAATGGTTGCAAATTGATGACCGAATATGGTAATTCTCATACCCAGCCGCTGAGCTGACCACAAGTGACCACTGACCACAGTACGCTCGAGCTCATTGTTTGTTGCTCCGCGACATCTTCTACTCCACAATGGATGCAGAGTAAATATCATTGTTCCACAACATGGTATAAAGGAAGACAAAGCTTGGTCACCATGACTGCCAACTTTCCATCCTTTGTAATAGCCTTGCGCCTAGCACCCAGGCCAGTAACCTCTGTCGCGCTACTCAGCGCCACCTCACTGACATTAATATCGACGTTGGCCTTGCAAGCCTTCTCGCGCCACCCATTTATGCGCTCACAGACAATCCCGCCATCGGGTCTACCGTCAAACCCGGTGACAGACTCATTCGACGTTCTCGAGTCCTTATCCTTTCCTGAATCTCTCACCTCCCATCCCGCTGAATCAGTTCCTTTGGAATTTGAACACACCTACGCAAGCAGCAACTCTAGCTTCTATTGTACCATTGCATGAAGCATGTGTCGCAGGTATCGGCGCCTGTTACTGTTTCGAAAACGATCTGTGATGTACGCTCGCCTTCATTTTCGTTCGTTCGTCAGGCTGATAGACGCGACGTACAGCTTATGACTTTAAGTCATGCTTCGTTCGCAAGAGATGAATGGGATCTATCTATTTACTTTCCGAGGCTTTGCTTTATTTGCTTCGTTTGTCATTCGTTCACAGACACTGCTTCGTGGCCACTATTACCCCAATTTCGATCTTCTCTCGTGGCTTCCTTTTTCTGCACCCAACCTTCCCTCTTATCTTTGTCGACTTTCCACAAGTCCTGGCATCATTTTTTTTTGTCTTGCACGTATGTTGACATACATACAGACGACTCGACTCATTTCGTAGTCATTTACACTCCTTAATCATCACGGTCATTTTACATCTACGTACACGACACTGTTGGACAAATAGCTGTGGGGTGAGATTCCAATTCACCCTCCAAGTTATGTCATGTACTAGACTCGTGACGAGTCCTTGCTACGAGGCAAGCGGGCCGCATAGTGAGAACTAGTCATGAGTCTAGTCAGGTACATTCGCTTCTAGATATACTGGGTTACGCGTATATACATTCAATATGACAATCATATGCTGTCATTAACTGTGTGCACATACATAGCGACTGGCCCTGAACGGTTGTGAGCATCTAATCGTAGCTACCCGAGCTCGACTTTACTAAGAAGTGGAAGAGATACAGTGAACGAGGTTCAGGACGCAACATGAGCCAAATTACAACAATGCAAAAAGGCAGAGGCAGCGTACCAACTAAGGAAGAACCCAGTAACAGTTATAACCACAGCAGAACATGAGTCAAATGACAGAGAGCAGTGGTTACAAGGTAGGTAAGAACAACGGCAGCTTAGTAGAACTACAATCAGCAGGTAGTAAGTAAAGAAAGACGAATGAATAAGTACTACTAGGAAAGTAGTTAGGGTACACGAACGAAAACATGTAATGCTGCACAAGCAGCGGGTCCACCAAGCGGTATAGTCACAGAATTAAGCACTATGCTATAGGTAGAAACACCACAGGTACACGCTTGACGAAGAAACCAGCGAAGGCAACAAGCGTCAAAGAAGGGGTATAGGCACTAAATCAAGTACTGTGCTAATGTCACAGGTAAACACGAAAACGAAGAGAACGAGCTTCGAAGGAGGGGTATAGTCACAGAATTAAGCACTGTGCTATAGATGAGTATATAGCAGTTAAATGTGAGTCGAAGGAGCGTCGAAGGAGGGATACAGCCACATAAGTAAGCACTGTGCTATAAATAACTTGGTATGTCGCAGTTAAACGTCCGACAGCGCGAAGGTCCGAGTCCTGCAAGAGCCAGTAAAATAAATGATGCGAGGGCTAGCATCTAGTCCTAATGACTTAACGCTAAACTAGCGCATACGGTATGTAGTACCTTGTCCATAGAAACTGGTTGAGGAGACGTCCATCGAAAGAGAGATGTTAAACGGACATACCTCACACTGGCCCTCAGAGTGACCGGCGGCAAGCCGCAAACGTTATACAATGACACACAAGTTGGAAAAGTAATTGGTCAGGTTGTCTTGATCAACCGGTAGTGAGTCGGAAGGTTCGATATATTGCATTTCGAGTTGTGACAGTGGGTCACCCAAATTGGGTTTTGGTTCTGTACTATGTGATGACCCAACAAAGGGCGATGGCTCTAGATCGAGCAAAGTGATGAAGTGATCCATATGGAACAGCTTTGGCGTAGTGAGCTTCGAGACTTGTGGACTAAAATATTGGTACAAAGGAATCTACGTCCATATTATATAGAAACTCATAATCACCATTGTTCGATAATCACAGGTGTATTTTGTGGTATTGTTTCCGGTGAATGGTCCAAATTTGGGACTGACCACTGTAACATTTGTCTCCGACACGTAGCCACAAATTGACAATGGACTGTCCACAGCAAGGACACAATGCATTGTGCACCACAAAATGTCTTTTATAAGCCTATCGTTTACGCTCTCCGTCCTTTGACACGATTAATCTCTACTCTTTCTCTACCATCATTATGACTGGGTTGGACTATCCTCTTTACCCCATCTTTGCTTTCCTTGGCTTCGTGGTCACACTTATACCTCTTCCATGGCATCTACAAGCATGGAACTCGGGAACATGCTATTACATGATTTGGGCGGCACTCTCTTGCCTCAACCAGTTCATCAACTCCATCGTTTGGCATAACAATGCCATCAACTGGGCACCCATCTGGTGCGACATTTGTAAGTGATGTTATGTTATGTTTCCGCTACTTGTTTCCTGAAACTCTGTGCAGCCATTCGAATCATGCTCGGTGCTTCAGTGGGCATTCCTGCCGCGTCACTATGCATTAATCGCAGATTATACAACATCGCGAAAACTCATGCGGTCGCACTCACAGATGAAGCGGTATGGGTCAATATCAACGGAGTCTCAGTTCCTTTGTTTATCTTCTTTTAGAAACGACGAGCCATCCTTATTGACACCCTAATTTGCGTGCTCTTTCCTATGATAGTCGTTGCGCTCCGTGAGTGCACTGCTTTCATCCACAACACGCATCCCACTGATCCTTTTACAGAATATGTCGTACAGGGCCATCGCTTTGATATTTACGAAGACATCGGCTGCTACCCTTTCATTTACAATACGCTACCAGCGTTTTTCTTGTCGGATAGCTGGCCTATAATTATTGGCCTTGTATCTTCGGTCTATTGTGGTACGCCTCTTCTTGGTGGTTTGCTGTCCTCGTTCTTACCGCCCGCAGGTCTTTCATTGAAGGCTTTTTACCTCCGCCGTGCACAATTCACCCGTTTTTTGAAATCCAACAAGTCTCTCAGCGCTAGTCGCTACTTCCGTCTCATGGCACTCGCAATGGCGGAAATATTGTGCACCATCCCCCTCGCGTCTTTTATAATATGGCTCAACTCGGCAGCACATCCTGTAGAGCCCTGGATCAGCTGGGAAAATGTTCACTACGACTTTTCGCGTGTCATGCAATACCCGTCTGTTCTGTGGACAACGAACTACCTCCTGGTTGTTGCCATCCAGCTCACGCGGTGGCTTGTAGTCTTCTGTGCGTTCACATTTTTCGCTTTCTTTGGGTTTGCCGCAGAAGCGCGGAAGAACTACGGCATAGCATTTTGGTGGGTAGCAAAGATATTCGGATTCTACCCAGCAAGGCTGCAACAGCGTATGAACTCGAATGAGTACGTGGCTTATTGTGAGCAAAAAACACTTTGCTGATAAATGTGCTACAGATTTAATCGCGCTCCTCGTGTGCCTGCGATACTTCCATCAGCAACCTCATTCCCCCTTTATGTCGTCAAAGAACGCAAACACAACAGTCCGTTGGTATTATCTTGGCAACATTCACTAGATGAACAGAAAACTTCCCCTGTTTGAGAAACGATGCCTTCAGGAGCGTCCTTCATGCCTGCTATGATGACGTTGGTCTCATGGAGTGTCGTGAGGTGGTAGATGGTTCCGATTGAAAACGTTTGTGCTACGAGTAATCCACCCTCATTCGCTGTTGTCATTCATTGTACTTTGAACGGAAGGAGCATTCGATCATTCATTTGTATGAATTATAATAACATCTCACACTCTTTTTGTATTTTTGACTCCTTCGAACGACACATACATTATGTATTTCCTGAATCCTCAAGTGGACCGGGACGCCACGTATTTTGTAGTACATATCTGAATCAAGTACATACGCAAATGATCAAAATATCGTTGTTTCTCGCGTAGAATCTGAAAGGACGGGAATCGATTAACTTAATGGAGCACTGCACAGTGCAGGTCACCTCGAATTGCATGTATATTTTGTTCGTTAGTGCCGCCATCAGATCTGATAGAAATTGAATCAGACTTGAAGGAGCGAAATGCCAGTGAACTAATACTTAGGTCCAAGTCGCAACTCAAAATATAAATAAGGTGACGTAGCACAAGTACATCAGGAAACTAACGGATTCATTTTTATGACTTGATAGTAACTTAAAACACATTTAAGGGACCAAAAATAAAAATTCAGAGCAATGCGAGAAAAGTCACAAAAAGGCCACTCGTCCTCTGATTTCGACTTAAATTTCCTTTATACTTATTTGATGGCCATTTTTCAGACATTATAAATGAGAGAACAGTGTCTTAGAAACCACTGCGCCATCTATTAAAAGTCAAAAAATGTGTAAAAACATGGTATAAATAGTGTGGACAGCTATTGCATGGGATTTCTTAGCTATCATGGTGTCATCCATATTGAGTGAGCGAGCATTTTCGTCCGCAGCATTAACAATCACCAAGCGCTGAAACCGCCTCAAGGAAGATGTTGTCGAGGCATTGCAAGTCATGAAATGTCTTCTCCATCATGACTTGGTGTTTCGTGAGCCAGGACCTTCGTCCTTGACTGAAGAACCTGCTGAGGAGGATGATGAGCTACTCGAGGGGGATGCAGATGAGGTAGTCACAGTAGTATGACTTGGTGAGTAGTAGTATAGCGAAAGGATTTTTTTCACTCAATATCTAACTATTATCATGAACTTCAAGCCCGGGCTTTAGCCCAGCCCAGCCCAGGCCCAGCCCAGGCCCATTGTCAGGGCTGGGCCCAGTATACCTGCTTTTGTCTTTTCGTTCTTACCTAATCTCAATTCCTATCATACACGTGATTCATTTTAGTTTATAATCTCGCTTGTTCACTCATACCTCAGTCGTTGTCTTACAACACTGAGGTATGTCAACTGTTATCTTATCCCGCCGTCTCTATCTCATGCTGTGTTCTCTTATAGTTAGTGATGTTCCGGCCTGGCTTGGCTTGAAAGCCCCAGCTTTGGCTTGGCTTCAGACGGCCACGGCTTTGAGAAATCACAAGCTGGGCCCAAGCCCTCGATGATGGCTTGGCCCGGCCTGAGCCATGGCCTGAGCATGGGTAGGCAAATGACTTAATGATTTATGAGTAGATCAAACAATAAGATGATAACAGCATGCGATGAGCCACATACCTGAACCTCCAATATCATATCCTGCCATTCGTGGACTTCATCGTTGCGACTTGCGAGCGATGAGACGGGCAAGAAGGTGGCCATTTAAGACCATCTGTGGTGATATGTTGTCATTGATGGTCTTGCTCAGATAATGAGGATGGAGGTAGCTGGGTGGCAAGGATGGAGAGTATACCCGCAGGTCACTATAAAGACCAGTGCTGAGCGCACATGCTTGGCGCACGTCAGCAAATGCTAACGTGGCTCGAACATATGCGGAGGACACTGGAACACGCCTGAACAGTGGAAGGAGTGGAAGGAGGGACGAGACGGGAAGAATGAGAGGGCGCAAGTGGTGGTATGCACAAGAGTAATCATAAGTTACTAAAAATGATCAGTTAGCATGATGAAGTAGCATAGAAACATACAATACATGCACCTTTGCAGCTGAGAGAAAGAGATCCCCACTTGAAAGTCTACTTCATCCATACCTAATGCCACCAACTCCCCATCCAGAGTTGACTCTACATGCGCACACCGTGAATGTACCTCATGCAGACTGGAGGTAGCTGGGTGACAAGGACGGAGGTAGCTGGGTGAGAGTACCTTTGTTCATCATCAAGGTCGGCAAAAGGACCCATGGACAATAATGATAGTATTAATCAATTAATGAAGATGAAAGCTGGGGTATGTGACCTGGAAGTGGCAGGAACCGACAGCGAAAGTCATGACTTGTACACCTGTGGCGGTACTTGTACATAATACCCAAAAGCCCCGGCTTGGGCCAGCGGCTCCGGCTTTGCAGAATGATGGGCCAGTCCAAAGCCCTGCGCAAGCCGTGACTTTGGCTTGGCTTGGCCCGGCTCAATGGGGGCCGGCTTTGGCTGGCTCATGGCCCAAAGCCGGGCCATGCACAACACTACTTATAGTGTGTTTCTCTTAGGTACTATGAATGTCATTAGTTGTTGTCTTACAACACTGAGCGTGTTTCTCTTAGTTCCAACTGGTTATGAGCCTTGCTTCCTAAGCGGAACCTCACATTGGACGTGAAACCCCATATTTTATTACTGTCTTCATTCATCCTCTCATTATGGGGAAGCTCGGCCATATTCCAGAACTGACAGGTCTGGAAACATATTTCGCATGGAAATGAGAGGTTACCTATGCACTGGGGACAGAGGATCTCTGGTGTCATGTTTCCACCTCCGTAGATCCCACCAACATTCTCGGTGTCGCGTCACACATTCCTGTCGCTGTTAATGTAGCTAGTCCAATTGTTGACGAGATTAAAGCCATTCGCTTGTGGCTTGTTGACGACCTTAAAGCTAAAGCCATCATAACTTGATGCCTATTAGTTTCTGTCCAGCAGTTCATCTCTGACAGTCATAAAGTCACTGCATGTGAGGCTTGGAAGATACTTGCAAATCATTACGGACGAACAGATATCAGTTCGCAATATGTCATTCGGAACTCTATTGGTGCACTTCAGATGAAGGACACTGCGGACACATCTAACTATATAGCTTGTCACTCTACCTTATGTGAGCGACTCATGAGGATGGGCGCCAGCTATCCTGACGAAGACACCATATATCAGCTCCTTCATGGACTCCCACATGCAGGTTCATGGTCGCAATTCAAAGGGTTGCTTCATCAACGCATTCAGGATGCTTTCTCCATGACGTCACCTCTCACCTTTGAAGACTGCGTGTCACGGATCTCTGCTGAGGCTGGTCGTGAACTTGATGAGAAAGTAATGAGTGGACCAGGTTCGGAATACGCTAACACAGTGACGACCACCTCAGGCAACAACAACATCAATCCTATCACCAATTTGCGCAAGAACTGGAACAACCCTGATGGTGTTTTCTGCACAACACCAGGTTGCAGCAAGGGAGATCATGATCAGCCACACTGCTATCGCAGAGGAGGTGGGATGGAGGGTCAGGCACTATGGCAAAAGAACAAGAAGACCGCAACAGCAGCTATTACAGTTGCTCCTACGGCTCCTGTTCCTGCAGCTCCTGCCCCACCACCTCCAGTGGCTGCTTTTGTGTTTGGCAATTCCTCTATTGAGACTTTCGCTGGCTCTTCAGCCACTGCTGCGGGTTTCTTCGCTGACCTTGCTTGTGCCTCTATCACAGAGCTTCCCGAGGTGTCCATGTCTCACATTCCACCGCACAATGTTGCTGCATTCACCTCCGCTGCCCACTCTACTATTCTTGACTCAGGCACAACTGTCACATTAGTCCGGGACTGCAAATTCTTCTGGTCATACTCAACGGCAGATCCTGTGGTCATGAGAATGGCAAATCATGGCAGCCTGTCCACTTCTGGACGTGGTGAGTGTCTTGTGGGGCTGAATATTGGTGGGAAGAGATACCGTGTGCATCTGACGAACTGCTTGCATGCACCCGACACTATGATAAACCTTCTGTCGGTGGGACACATGGTTGATCAGGGCTGGAAGTGCAATTTTGTCGGTATGCCTGCACGTTGTGATCTATCCTATCGGGAGAAGCTTTTGGGCTCGCTTCCTCTGGTCAATGAACTTTGCTTTGTTGATCTGGAGTTTATCTGTCCTCCTCCTGTTCCTGCACCCATACAGTCTGCGGCAGCACCTGATCTTACAGTGTTTGTGCATGTGCCTTTGACACTTGATCTCTGGCATGCCCGTATGGGTCACCCCGGTGGTAATGCCGTGCGTCGTCTACCCCTCTTCATGAAGGGGGCATCCATCACTTCCACGGAGCCACTTTCGAAATGCGAGTCATGCATCTTGGGAAAGCACCCTAGACAGCCTTATCCGTCATCTGACTCACCACCTGCATCACACTTTCTCGAGCTCATCCATTCCGACCTATGTGGCCCTATTCTGACGGAGACACCGCACGGCAAGAGGTACTTTATCATGTTCTTAGATGATCACATCAATGTCCTCGACCTCCAGCTGCTGGTGACAAAGGATCAGGCACTCAGTGCATGGCAGTTGGTTTGAGCTCGGTGGGAGAACATGTCGGGTCAGCACGTGAAGACTTTTCACAGTGACATCAGAGGTGAGTTCATCAATGCAGCTTTCACCAGGACGCTCGAGATGGCAGGAATTGAACGGCAACTGTCTGCCCCTTATGCTCATCAGCAGAACGGTAAGGCCGAGAGAGTCCTATGCACGGTAGAGGGCCATATGTATGCAATGCTTGATCACGCCCGTCTCCCCCAGTCCTTGTGGGGTGAAGCTGCACTATGTGTCGCTTACTTGTTCAACCGATCCGAATCTCATGCTCTCCCACCTGGGAAAATGCCTTATAAGATGCTGCACACTCTCAAGCCTGATGTTTCCCACCTCCATGTCTTCGGATCACGTTGCTTTGCCAGAATCCCCCTTGAACTGCAGGAAAAGATGGGTCCGCATTCACGCGAGGCACTTTTTATGGGTTACCCACCCGGTGTTAAGGCCTGGCGTCTCCGGGATAAGACCACGGGCGCATTCTTCAACTCCTGCGATGTCATCTTCAACGAGTCATCCTCTGGACGCCCTTTTCCTGACTCGGATGATGAGGAAGATGATACAGTGCCTGCTCCAGTGCCTGTGCAGCCTTCCATGTCTGTGCCTACACCACCACCCGCATCCCATCCTGCACCTGCTTCAGGTTCCATGCCATATCACCTTCCCCCTCCTCACATCTCTACTCGTGCATGCACAGGGACTGAGCATGGGCATGCTTACCAGGAGAAACTGACGGCTGATCGCACTCATTTAGCCTGTCAACGTGAACTCTGTTTGGCACACATTAATGGTGTGCCACCTCCTGATGCTCCTGAAGGGTGCGATGTACCTCCCATTCCAGTAGTTGCTCACCCGTCTGCCATCAGCGATGAATCGAGCACATCCAAAAATGTACCTGTCGCACACACTGCCAATGGCCCAGCGGCTGCTCTGGCGGTTGTGGATGAAGATGCTATCATCCCCAAGACTTTGACAGTTGGTTTTTCGATTGTTGTCGAGCAGGCAGATGTGGCCATTCATAGTGATACGTGCTGTAACCCCTCAGTGCCTGGCTGAAATCTGAAGATACCTCCAAATACTTACGATGAAGCACTTCGTCGTCTGGACAGAGACCACTGGCTTGCTGCAATGAGGAAGGAGATGAACCTAATGTCAGAGATGAGTGTCGATGAACTCGTCACCCTGCCTGAGGACCGCAAAGCAATTGGATGCAGATGGGTACTCGAGTTCAAGGAGGACCTGTTTTCAAGGCTCATCTAGTGCCACAAGGGTTCTCTCAGATCCCAGGTGTTGATTTTGGGAAGATGTTCGCACCCATGGCCAGACCCACTTCAATTCGAGTCATTTCAGCACTGGCGGCACAGCTTGACTGGGAAATCGACAGTTTCGATGCGAAATGTGCGTTCCTCTGGGGGAAGCTCAAAGAAGATGTGTATATGTGTCAAGCTCTGGGTTTCGAATGCTTTGGTCCTGGAGGTGGGTGTCTTGTTTGTCACTTGCTGTCAAGTCTCTATGGGTTGAAGCAGGCCGCTTACGACTGGTACAAACTCTTATGGGAGGTTCTGACACATCTTGGTTTCCTCCGCTGTGATGCAGACTACGCAGTGTTTGTTTATGACACCGTTGACAATAAGGGAGTGTGCACTGTCTGTATTATCGCCTGGCACATGGACGATGGTCTTGTGGTGGCAAATCAGCATGTTTTTCTTGACTGGGTTAAGAAGCAGATCAGGGAATGTTTTGGCATCGCCAACCTGGGGCCAGTGGTGAAATACCTCGGGATACAGTTCGAATGCAGATGCGAGACTCGAGAACTCTGGATGCATCAAACAGAGTACATCACTTACCTTCTTGACGAACACGGCATGCTCGACTGCAACCCTGTGAGCCTTCCCATGGACCCTAAATTCCCTTTCGACCATGACACAGACATTCACCCTCACATTGAAGACATCACGTCAGAATATTGTAAGCTCATTGGGGAGCTCCTTTACCTTGCACTCTACACGAGACCTGACATAGCGCTGGCTGTTATGTGGCTTGCACAATACAATGCAGCACCTGAGCCTCGTCACTACACCACTGCAAAACACATCCTATGATTTCTTGCAGGAACTCTCAATGTCCGTGTCCATTATGGGGGTGTGAATATCTGAGCAGAACTTCACGGTTACAGTGACTCCGACTGGGTGAGCTGCCCTGAGGATCACATCTCCATCAGTGGCTACATCTGGTTCTTCAATGGCGGCCCTATCTCTCATGCGTCAAAGAAGCAAGTGACTCATGCGCTCTCTTCTACCAAAGCAGAGTATATGGCCTTGACCACAGCGATTCAGGATGGCCTCTGGATTCAGTCGCTCTTCACCTGTCTCAAGGTTCCTCTCTCCCTCCTGCTTCGTCTGTTTGCAGACAATGCCAGTGCAATAGCGCTCTCGCAAGAAGCTGCCAATCACACGTGCATGAAGCACATCGACCTTAGGTACCATTTTATCTGTGCACACATTGAGGCCGGCGAGTTCCTACACATAGTACAGTAACTTATACCTGTATTAGATGGACAGCTGAGGATGACAATGTACCAATACAGGCGGGCCAGCCCATGTCGGCCCATGGTAGTAATTGTACCGTGTTAGATGAGTGGGCTGATGGGTGGTGTGTACCTGTTACAAACGGATGGGCCGGTAGTATATAGTGTATATGGCAGTATAGGAATGTGCTATATAGGATATCTATGTGAATAGCAGTTAATGCAGTGCGCAATGGAGACAAGTGGGCCGGTACATACTATGTGCAATGGATGACGAGTGGGCCAGGGGGATAGGTGTGATGGGGACGAGTGGGCCGATATGTGAAGCACAATGGAGATGAGTGGGCCGATGGATGAGGTGGGATATATGAGGTATAATAGCCTATCCAGTGCATACAGAGTAGACTAACGGGAGACGAGTGGGCCGATGGATGAGGTGGGATATATGAGGTATAATAGCCTATCCAGTGCATACAGAGTAGACTAACGGGAGACGAGTGGGCCGATGGATGAGGTGGGATATATGAGGTATAATAGCCTATCCGGTGCATACAGAGTAGACTAACAGGAGATGAGTGGGCCGATGGATGAGGTGGGATATATCAGGTATAATACCCTATCCGGTGCATACAGAGTAGACTAACAGGAGACGAGTGGGCCGATGGATGGGGTGTAATAGCCTATCCAGTGCATACAGTGTATGATAACTGGAGACGAGTGGACTGAGTGGGCCGAGGGATGGAGTGAATTATATAATGTGGATAGCACGATACCCTATCTGGTGCTTGTACAGTTTATGATCCAGCCATGTACATCCGGTCCATCTGGTATATACATCCTGATCTATACACATACTGTGTGTCTATGATATCAAATGAGATTGACAGCCAATATATGTGACTGAATACATGGAGTTACTAAATATTTACACGGTCATATTTTGCATACTCCGTGCTCGGAGTGCCAACAAAATTGTGGATGCTATCTCGCATATACCACGCAGTGACAATCTTGTTACCCTCTTCCACATTCATGTAATGTCTCACCAGTCAACATGATGAAGCCAGTATTAAGCCAGAGTCATATAGAAATTTGATACCAAGGTTCATAAAATCCATGATGACCGGCTGATAAACACCAGCAGTCGTCATGATATCAAATGCTGCCGGTCGACATTTGGGATCTCTATGAGGGGGTGTCCGGCGATTGCATATGATTGATACCACGTTAAAAATGGATGTCCAGCATTGAAGATGATGGTGCATGTCGTCCAATTGATATTGGGCAGCCCATTTACCAAGCCTGACTTGAGTTTCCATTCCGGCCCAATAAAGATCAGGGTGTATGACTCGAAGTGCAGCAGAGACAATGATACTGGACCTTTGAAGGGATGCCATAATATTGCGACCAGCGTCACCTTTCAGTGCTGCTGATACCTCTGGTGAGAAACCATCTTCTGGGTCGAGATTAGGGAAGCCATGTTTCTACAATAATTCAAACCAGTTGTTTCAATGCATGTGAACCAGATGTACCTCTCTTTCTTGCTGAAACCATGCAGGGGATATATTGATGCAACCGGGAGTGATAATACCATCCGGACTTGGATGGAAGTTAGACCGGTGGGTCCTCCACTGAGAAATCTTGCCTGTCGTTATGCTGTGCTTCATTAAACCACTCATGGAATGTGTAGCACCATGAATATCGTTCTGTGATATATATACAGGTAAGCTAGAATTACAAATGGAAATTGATACAGGACCAACCATTATCATAGCTGTCAGTGCTCCAGGTAAATACCAGACAATGATTCTACCGCCGGAATCAATGACAACAGATGGGGTTGTCAAGAAACGATCCTTTTCAGGAGGAAATTTGTTGAAAAGAATCTCCTCTCGTTTCTCACTTCGACCAGATTCATCTTTGTCCAGGGCGTCATTATATCTGACCATGTCTATTTTAAGATGAACTTTCTGCAGGTGAGTTTACCGGAACAGATAAATGCACCAGAATACCTACCGGGGTTAGAGTAAGCAGTGGCCATCACATTGGCGAGCTGCTCCAAAGCTATACAAGTGTCGATATCCAAGAGTCCAAGGTCCATATCCTTTACCGGTCGGTGAAGAATTGTAGACGTGAAAATCTCATGCACCAATTCACCGGCAAGGTAGGTCTGGTACAAGGCCCAGTCAAGTGGAATGGTAACCATGGCTTGCTAAAAAAAATCAAGTGACAATAAAGCACCACTGTTGTATCTGTTGGAAAAAATAGGTCAACATTCACATGGCCTGATTGCATGGACAGACATCATTTACATTCCGGTAAATATGTCGTGATTGTGTAATAAATTGGCTGGATAGTGGCAGACATTGGGTTGTGGTCTACTGTGAAATGGATACACTGTCATCTATATTCAACTGGTCAATGAGTGCCTGTGAGGATGACACAGCCTTTGTGATTTCATCAATTGGCCCAACCAATCCAGCCAACTGATCACTTGAACGTCTAAGATTCATCATTCTTATCTGCAACATATCCACCAACTCTCTCCCAATTGGTGTCCGGTGCCACTGCACACAAGATGTTGAACCAGGTGTATCCGGCAGCTCATCTGGACCCTGCACAATATATGGCAGAAGGCCGGTCCTCACATGATCAGGCTGTCATAGATGATGTGAGTATCCGGTGTTAACAAGATCTTATAGACCTACCAGCTGCGAAAAGTGCCATCTGACCAAATCCATAACATCTTGGACGCATGACTTGGGTAACATGTCTGAAACCCTGCAACAACCAAGTGATTCCTTCCACCAGTCATTGAAGTAGTCTGGCATATGAGCAATGTCATAGTCATCGAATTTTTTTGAATCTGCAGAGAGGCGCAATGCCCAGATATCCTGGAAAATGGCATTGACATCCAGTCGCCAGTCCGCCAATGTGTGTGCAATCATGATTGAGAGCACATCCTTGAGAAGTTGAGGAATCATAGCAGACAACTGGGTGATAAAACATATATGGATGAAAGGTGACACAAAGGTCTATATGACAGGAAAAGAGGATGAGGGTTACAGTATTGTTCATTGTAGAGGAATGTGAGGCTGTAGTGTGACAGACAAGCTAGGATTATTTACATGCCAACATAAGTATATATTACCTAACAGGTGTTATCAACTGGCAAGCAACCACAATTAAGGTTAACCGGTACCACCAACAATGGTGACTGATACCGGTACTTCTAGCTGAACTAGCATTTTACGAAAAGAATCCTCTGCATGTGCTGCTAGTTGCTCATATATGTGAGATTGTCTGGCAGCATAACATGTATGTCCAGTGAGCCCGGCAGAAGTGGCATTGCGCATGTGACCGAGCCATTGCTTGGCTCTGTGGTTAAAGAAATTGATTGACCACTGCATTTCATGTTTGACGAGAATAACTTCCTCATTCCAACGATCGCGCAGTGCTTTTGTCCGGAGCCAATTAACCCAGTAAACTATTATGAAAACATGTGAGACCAAAGGACTGGGTATATCCAGATGCAACAGACACTCACATTCTGTCATCCAGTCATTCCCTGATGTGTCGCCCTGGACATCCAGAGACCAGAACCATGAAAGAGTGGTGTCCCTCTGACCACGTGCATTTGGATCGGCCACTGCAGAGCTGGCTTTGAGGTCTTCTTTTTTCAAAGGAAGGTATTTCTTCAAGAGGTCGTGGTCAGGGAGTTTGGCCAGTTGCGACCGGCATTTTGAATAGATACTTGCATTGAGATTTACAGCTGTTTCCACTGAGCGAACTCGAGTCCATGCCCTAGTAGATGATGCCTGTGACTTGGCCGACTGGACAGTATTGTGGAATATAAGAGCTTTATCTCCTAAATGAACTCTGATGGCATGGAGTGCGTCATTTGCCTGGCCTTCTCTGAGGGAAATTTCTTCTTTCATGAGATTGGTGAGACCTAACTCCCTGCACCTCACCTCACCAATGTTGGATGGCAGAGGTATGACAGTGAGCTCCGGTTGAAACATGGAAGTGTCGAGTGGGTTCGGATCAGAATTTTGATCATTGTCAAGATCTGAGTAACCTTCATCATCATGGAGCAAATTACGAACACTATTCACAGGACAATCCGGGTCGTTGACATCGACTTCAACTCCAAGATAAGTAGGTGCCATCTCGAGAAAGCTCATGATCCGAGTATAAAGTTTATCCCGGCATCATGCCACTCTCAACAATTGCATATCTGTTGGGTGCATTCATAAACATTTTACATCCTTTGAGAGAGATATTTGGGATTCCTCTATGGTAAGACCGGTTGCGAGCCAAGTGGTGGCTCCTCGGCGACTGGGGGGGTTGATGTCTGGATGTTCAGGGCGATTTTGAGCCTGCAACAGGCGCAACTCCTGCTGTTTTCTTGTTGGAGCTGTACAACAGTATTGTCAGACCTGCCGGAAACCCAATAAAACTTGACACTTCCCTTTCCAACCAGACCTCATAGATGTCCATAGCTGTAGAATCCTTGGCTCTGTTCTCATGAGCGAGTGTCTCCTCTGCCTCCCAAAGAATGACCATGTCAGGGTTGGCTGTCTCGTTGAGATTATAAAACGCAAGTTTGCTCTCTGCAGCACCCTTAATAGCCTCTTTCAACTTTCTGGACAGAGACTTGACTACCGGACGTGCCAACCAGACATGCATTGTATGAGTAGACAATATATTTACATCCAGAGGTGGGCGACTTACTTATACGAATCATTTTCATGAAGTTGCAATCATTCATCTGATAGTCCAATACCTCCTTGCGATGGGGAGTTCCCATGCCCCTGGCCAAAGGAGAGATTATATTCAAAGGCACCCAGAGGGTCTCCATAATCTCTCCATCTATCCTGCCAGTCCCATAGATGAAATTTGATGCATAACGGACAAAGCAGCTGTCTTGATGTCCATGTACATGCCACAAACCGATTCCGGGAATGATATCCATACCGGTTGGTATGGAAAGATACATGCTGGAAGCGATCCGGTCCTTCAAATACTTGTTATACTGACAATTTATGTCATAGAAAGTTATGGCGCGAGATATTCCATCGGTCTTGTAGTTGAGCGCTTGACTTAATACATAGTCCATGTTCATCTGCCTGATTATTCCAAGTAAGAATTGCAAGATCAGCCATTGATGTGACCAGATGAAACATGTACCAACCTTTCGCCTTTCTGAAAGTCCATCATGGAATGTGGGACAAAACATCCATGCCATGCACATGCACATCCTCCTATACCGGTGGCTTCCAGCCTATCAGGAAAATCAGGAAAATTCTTAGCAAACTTATATTACTTATCTTGACTTATTTTTATGCTAAGTTCACCAAGACATCTAAGCAGATAAGTTTTACTTAATTTTGACTTGGAGAATTGTCCACAAAGAAAACATTACAACAGTAAGCGATGCATCTGAGAATTAAGTAATCTAAGGGTAACAACGCCAAGTGCGTGATACACAACATTGAGTGTGCGACTATTACTTTGGCAAAAAATCATGTGACAGCAGGGCAAGTATTATAGCAGTAATATTAGCACCGAATTGCTGCCAATATCGCCAGTATAGTGCTAGCACTACCAGTAGTTAGCTATAAGTACCCATAACTTAGTACTAGTACTATGTAGTTTGGGAATCAGAAGGAAATATAATCAGTATAAAGATAGTATAAGTGGTGCCAGTGAGGACAAGCAAGCTAAGTCAAAATGCAATCTCGTATGCCTGATGGTCAATGTACTTGTTGACATAATAAGTACGGAAAGCATCAAGTGTCTGAGTGTAAGAGAGATAAGTTGGGACAAAGTCATTTCCATATACTGGGATAAGGTGCGCTGCACGAAGTATAGCATTGAGGTGGACCACAGATGCCAAGCAGGTTCCATCTTCAAGAACCTCGGGCTCTACCACCCACATGCCTGTAATCTCATCTGGTAAGTTACGCACACGCTTGAACCAATGCACGAGTGCACAAGGGTACAAGATACCATTGTGTTTGAATGAAAAGAAAAGTCTTACTTGTGCAATGTCGAAGCCGCGCATGCCCTCAGCAGATGGATCGGTACTAATGAAGATGCAGTCGTGTCGTCCAGGACCATTCCCCCAGGTGTCTACAGCACGAATACGTTTGTAGTGCATGCCACCGATTCCTGATATATCGCTTGGAGCAAAAAAGGTGGCGACGGCAGAACTGTATAGTGTGATCTTTTCATAGACCTCCGGAAGTGTAGAGTCGCTGGAAGATGAGTTGGATACCAAGTAAGAACCACGACACTGGTTGCGCAAAAAACGGTGAATAAGAAGTGTGAAGTTTGGTTGGCCGATCTGGTCTGCAACGTCGTCTGAGTAGATCTGTTTTACTATAGTAAAGCTAATTGTTAGTATACCAGCAGGCGGTAGCACGTGTGTGAATGAAGTGCTGCTTACCAACTGTCTTTGCCAAGTCAACATGACCTAGTAGTACTGTCGGCCCATCAACAGCATCACCATCTTCGTCTGCGTTAGCTTCCGAGTCAGCATTGATATTGCTGCGTCTATGTTCAAATTGGGGATTGACGACGGACTTGGTGTCCTCGACATCATTGGTATTGTGAGCATCTAACCCTGCAGATTGAGAGAGTATTATTGTTCATTGTAAGTATTCATGAACTCGAGCATCGCAAAAGTCACAATGCAAGAGATACTAGTAGTAGACTTACCAAGTCTGTCCAAGGTATATGACAAACAACTTCCACGTAGCATCCCTCATTCAGCGAAGTCAATGTGTGATGCTGCCAACTTGTCCAAACACTGATTAGTGATTAGCATTTGACTAAGAGCCTCAAAACAACTAGATTGCCGCCACGGTTCTTTGACGGCCTTTATATGTTTTGATTTGGTGATGGAAGAACAAAGGCCATTTGGTGCGCCAAAAGCTTGGATGAGCTTATGGTAATGGACCAATAAGTGCTGTTGAGGGAGATTGAATCCCTTAGGGCGAACACCAGACGTCCGAAAGATCTCACAGTACTTATGGAAACGCTCGACTGCATTGTCCATTGCTTTAAGGCTATTTGTGTCAATAATGTTGCGCCGAGCAATATAAATAAAATCAAGCAACACTTGCAAAGCCTGCACCATCTCCGAAGGTACGTGGCCTTCAATGGCAGGTATATAGACCTGTAAATTGATTAGTTAATACTACCACAAATAATGTTGAAGTACTTGTTAACATACCTTCATGAGCGCTTTAGAGTCATCACCAGTCCATTGTTTGAACCCTCGGCCCTCCGGAAATCATTGAAGACCTGTAAAGGCCGGAGCAAGAGAAATGCTGGAAGTAGAAGTAGAACATTAGTGCATTAAATAGTAGCACTGACAGAGTGCATTCAAAGCGAGACTTACCGATGGTCAATGTCATCCAATATTTTGTTTGCTTCACTTCGCGAGTATTGAGCTTCGATGTAGTCGTGCACCCAAGTAACGATGTGGTCTTTAAAAGCTCCCTTGATGAGCTGGTGCAAGATGTCGGGGGAGAGGAGCTCATGTATGTCAGCCCATGGGAAATAGTTGGTGAATGGCTGTAAGAGTTGTAAGTTATCAAAAAACAGTGACGATGAGCTATTATACGAACTACAATGTCCCCAACAAGTCCGTATTCGTCCCACAGCACGCCTAACTCAAACTCCTCAACTAACACATCAGTGTGCTCGTGAGAACGTCGACCATACATGCCTTCATTGAGATTATCTGCTGGTGCGGTACATCTAGACAGATGTGTAGTAAGTAGATAGTACTAAACTTGAAAGCACTAGTATAGTTGAACATGCATAATAAAACACTTACTTTGGGCACCAATTCTGCACAATACATGCGAGCAGAGCTTGCTCTGGATAATCAGCTATGTATGGACCAAGCCCATACACAGCTCGTCTAAAATGACCATCGGGACAGCGGACAACCTCAGGCTTAGTCATTCCAGGCTGAAGTGTTTCAAGCATCTTGGCAAGCGAAGAGTGTAGAAGCTGGCGGCAGAACTTGGGGAAATGTGCGTCCTTGGTGGACTCGTGATCAGCTAGTAAATACATTTGTCTAATTAGTATCATTGACCCGGGGAATATCAACAGACATGATTAATAGAGTGCACAAACTTTTTGGGATGGCTAAGAAGCCAAGTAACACAACACCATTACGGTGTGCACACCGCACGTTGTTGCAGATATTACCAATTGACATGTAGACCGGCCAATACTGGTTATGTCCAGTGGCAACGGACACCGTTGTCTTGTCACTGCCGAGGATAATGGGCATGAACATCGACCCAATTGTATCTGGATCTTCCGCAATCAAGTCCTGCAAAAAGTGAGACATCAGAGGAATGAGTGAGTAAGACTTACGGCCTGCTTCCAACACCAGTCACCTGACATGAAATCTTGGAATCGATGTGCTCCATCATTAGTACTATACTCCTGCAGCAGTGCATAGTCGAACTCGTCCTTGAAATCGGGGTTAGAGATAATGTTGTGTACGAGGAGTCGAGGATCTCGGAACCACACGTCGTACTCGCACGTCATCCATGACGGAACATCACCATTGGGAAGTGCTCCATTATACTGTGAACTGAAGCTTTGCCACAGAACACCACCGAGAGGAGTTGAATCGATAGTGTTATACATGTCAACATGGTTTTTGAATGGTGGGGTGGCGCCATGAGCTGCCAATGAAGCAGCCCACAGATTAAACACAAAGTCGATGTCACCTCCAGACATTTGGTTGCAATGGTATAGGAAGTCTGCAACTTCAAATTCAACCCAATTATTGTAGGGCATCCAGTCATCGGGCCCACGATCTGTTGAGCATGGAGGTGGAGTATCCAAGGGTATGTAGTTCCCTTGTTCATCGCAGATTCTCCCTTTGACGAGTAGAGTATGAGTACAATTTACAAGTATCAGGAGAAATCACATACCGTTGATGTCAGGATGGTACAATCTAGTAGTAATGGGAGGAGGAGCCATATGATTTCGGGCCTGGGACTGTCCATTCAAGTTGGAACTGGCACTATAACTTGAGGGAGGACGATCTGTAGCTGACTCATTTGCGTCTCGTTCAGTATCATCCAAATGCCCGCCCTCAAAATTATCCTGTGGCACGCGAGGTTCCATATCGTAGTCGTAACTGTCATCGTGATTGTTATCCCAGTGTAACGGGTTAGATTCTATATTAAATTGATTATGACTGCCACCACCATAACTAGCAGAAGCATTGTCTGAATCACCCAATCTGTGCAAATTTGAATGTAATGAGTTTGACGGGGAATGCACAGTGCCAGATTGGAGTCAAGACACTGAATGTGATGAACGTGGCAATGGTGAATGTGGCAATGGTGAACAGGGCAATGGTGAATGTGGCGATGATGAACGTGACAGACTGTGGCGGTGACTTGCAGAGTGTGAACTACTTGAGGAGCCTGAGGAATGCGAGACTCAAGATTCTTCAGCATCCAACATAAGTTCAGTCGGATGCTGGGATCGTATGTGAGCAGTACGCCCGGACCTATTGTAAAAATGGCGGATGCAGCCTGCTGCTAGACATGGCAGGGTAGGCTGAGGGCGGCTGAGTGTGTGTGTATTATGGGTGTGGAGGTTGGTGCTAGCTGGCATTGCAAGTAGTGCGATCACTGGCACCCTCTGAGTCCAAGCTTTGAACATTCAACCTGAAGAACTCACAAAGAATCACTGGCAGTTAATAAACATGAGTTCCACACGTTTTTGCAATCAAGAGCCTTCCAGAACAACATGAGTCAATGATGCAGCCGACTTGAACAACATACCATCATGCACCTCGATCGACGCAGTAAGCAGACATAGCATGGAAGTTTGCCAAGATCTCCTAGTTGGGAGGATAGCAGCCTATGCTCGAAGATGCCCAGCTAGAGAGAAGATTCAGCGTTCTTATACTACTTCGGCGATAATACATTCGCACGAAGGATCTGTCAGGGATAACCCCAGTGCCTAAGTTGTCCATCTCAGAGAAACTGGTAGGGTCTTTGGGAATAATAGGTGACCCTATGCAGGGCGAAGTTCACTGGTAATGGGGCTAGGGTTGCTGCTCCTCACCATTGAATGTGTCATGACGATGCATGCTAAGGTGTCAGCCAAAGGTATACTAAGGAATGGGGTTGACATGTGAAGTGCCTTTGCTTTCAGGGACATTCCACGCTTAGACTTTGGTCATGATGTAGAACATTTAATATTGGTAAGAGGAGAGGAACAGCACTACGACCAAGGTGAATGAGATGATGAGAATCTGAACAAACACCATGCCACTCTGATCGGCAGTCCAGTAGCACATCAATTAGAAAATGTGTGAATGTCATAGCTGGGGTTCATTACCTGGCAGGCTCACATTCAACAGCTCGTTGATGGATGAGGCAGGTGGAAGTGGTCCATTCAAATGTTCGCGTTCAACTGCTCGTTGATGGATGAGGTGGGTGGAGTTGGTCCATTCGAACATTCACATTCAATGGCTCGTTGATGGATGAGGCGGGTAGAAGTGGTTTCTTTGAACGTTCGCATTCAACTGTTCGTTGACAGATGAGGCGGGTGGAAGTGGTCCATTTGAACGTTCACGTTCGATGGCTCGTTGATGGATGAGGCGGGTAGAAGTGGTTTGTTCGAATGTTTGCGTTCAACTGTTCGTTGACAGATGAGGCAGGTGGAAGTGGTCCATTCGAACGTTCGCATTCAATGGCTCGTTTACGGATGAGGGAGGTGGAAGTGTTCAATTTGAAGTCAACTTCCTCAAATGGTCTAGCATCAACAACTCGGTTACAGCAGCACGCCAGAACATACCTCAGAAGATTCAATAGCACAAGGGCCGGCATTCTTCAGGTAGCCTGGGCAACAGGCTGAAATGCCGAAGAAGATGCTGAAGGAGTGGGATGGTGGGTACCTGAATTGATGATCATAGCTAAAACAAATAAGAATCAGCTTAGTACCAAACAATATGAATACTAGTAGGTGCTATCACACCTTTTGTTATGGGGGAGGTTCTAGATGTGGAAGAAGGCGGTCAGCTCACCGATGGAATCATCGAAGATGAAGATGACGAAGAGGATGGTTACTCCCGTGGGGAGAGCTTGCGTGGTGAGACAAGCAAGAGATGGAGCCGACTTGTCCGCTGTGCGGTTTCCTTGTCAAGTGTTGTTGATGGGTTCACCTGGGTGGAGGGTAACGTGAATGGAGGGTTGAGGGTGTATTGGAAGCGAAAGTGACGGGATGGCTTGAGGAAGATTATTAGGAGCGCGAGGAAGAGGAATGGAGGTGAAGTGGTCATCATTGGACCGACGATTCTATGGATGTTGATGCTGAGGATAAAGATGCCGATGAATCATCAGAACAGAGCAAAGACGACAAAAATGATTCTGAGGAAGTCACGGCGATAATCAGGAAGCGCGGCATCTTTCTGGTGCATAATCATTCTTCCATGCTTGCCTTACTAGTCCTATAGCTTCATAAAAAATGATTAGTGACCAGATAGTAGAGATCATAACCATACTCACCATGGATGACTTGGAAGTATGGCAATGTACTATGGTGAGGCGTGGGCGCATGGCAAAATCCTGAAATTGTCCAAGTCTAAATTTGAACCACGTTAATTACCACGTCTGCACTTGATGGAAATCGCTCACCTTTCAAGTTTTGCACCTCTAATCACGACTATGTCTACTCGTCGTGCTACACGAGCCAAGAATGCGGCTCAGCACCCTGGTCTTCTAGACTTGACACCGAAGAGGAAATGTCGCATGAAGGCAGAAGTAGCTGCAGATCGTCAGGCTAAGTTGGAGGTGAAGAAAGAGAAAGAACGTGCCAATGATGCTGGAATCAAACGTGTCGCTGACTATGAGAAGAATCAAGCAGACAACAACGCACTTGCTGATGCCACCCCATGGGTTGTAGTCAAACCAAGGCCAAGGCCGATCCCTCGAAAGGCCAAACCGGAACTCCCTCCTGCAGATGATGGATGCTGGGGGTCTTGCACTGTCATGTGCTGCGGTGCGTGATCATTTTATTTATATTGATATAATTTTTTCATGGTACTACCTCCACCGGCACTGCTTCTAATTAGGTTGAACGAGCTTTGACACTCTGGTCCACCCATACGCTGACTATCAAAATGGTTCGGGCTGCTAAGGGTAAAAATATCACTTTGCCGAAGACGCTGAATCAATCGACCGGTAAGGTATCTAGTCGACAAACGGGATTCAACGGCATCTCTTGGGGTACATCTACGCGAGCCTATGCAAAGGAAATCGTGAAGAACCTGCACGATGACAAATTCAACACTATCATCGCATCTGCAATGGAATTTTCAAAGAAGAGTCGTTGGCCTTGTGATGATATTGCTGATGATGTCGCTGAAGATGAACTCCTTGATCTGGATGAGCGTGCTCAACTAGTTGATATATCAGACACCGAATCTGAGTCTAAGGGAGATGGTGACTCTGGCGCAGAGTAATAGGAGTCTTATACTGACCTGTACCTCCGACAAGTTGATGGTGAGTGTTTTTTTCATTATTTTTACCTGACACTAATATTCAATTCATTTAAGCTTCTAACTTGCTAGTAGTAGGCTACCATTGCTACTACTACTCTTGCCAGTGGACTTGGAGCTGGTACAATGCCGCGCCCATCGAGTCACCATTGGCAGCACTGCTGTACTAGCTACTATTAGTAGTACTACTATCCATTAAAGCCTCTTGTGAGTAGGCATGTCTTGACAGTCCTTATTATGTTTGTTTTCTCTTGTCTGCCACCCTTTTGTTCTTACTCGCACTTGAATCATGATGAATGTCTTTGGTACTGCTACTATGGGCGCTTTCTTGCTGCTTGAGTGACTGCTTAGCACACTTTAAGCTCCTTAGTGTTCAGGCTGTAAAACTTAAGAATTAAGTACATGAAATAAACAGTTTTAAGTCATTATCCTTACTACTAGGTGTCTTGGTCTTTGACTTACTTTTGACTTTATATCTCTTGACAGCCTTAAAGCGCAGACTTATTTAAATTTAGAGCCAAATTTTTAAACAAAATTGTCCTTAGCGCTACTGATCTACTTGACTCGACTTGGCTTTATACCAAGCACTGTCACAGTCTAGCACTCACTGCCCGGAGTGTGTACTTTAGTTACTAATAAGACTGGAAATAAGAGCTGCAAAGTCTAATTCATCAGAAGACCCTACTTGTTTTAAGTCAGGGCCTACTTAGACAAATTTTGCTTAACTGTACTTAAAAATTTTGTCAAGTCATACAAAGTTCCTTTAAGTTGTGGTAAGTAATTTTATGATTTTCCTGATGGCCCTTTGCTGCGAGGCGTTTGCTTGATTTACTGCCCGGTGATTATTGCAATCCAACCTTTGGACATGGTCTTGCGCAATGGACAAATGTTTCTTGTATCTTTCATTGGAGACCATGAACCCCAGACCATCCATCAATGAAACTTCATCGGATGGATTCACAGGATGCATGTGCTCAGCTTTAAAGTCTCCATCCATGACCAAATATCTAGTCATGAGCCAGGAAGGTGTATCGTCCGGCTGGGCGACTGTACCAGCAGACAGGTCCAAGTTTATACCCGGTTGCGGACATGCCAGACAAAATAGAGCGAGATCACCGTCCTTTGGCTGGTCATCTTTGTGGGCAAATCCATGCCACTTGTAGAGCTTGCATTGTCGCCACTGCCTGGCAGCTCTCATGAGCTCTCTGTAGCGATCCTACAGATATCATTCTTTAATAATCGGAATATGAAGTACAGACTGAAACCCAGCTCACCAGAACCACCATCGGAAATATGCTTGAGGTGAGTCTGCGAATTTTGCTGTAGTAATTCATGGCCGATGTACCGCACTCAAGATTGTCTAACAGAAAGTCGTCCAAGACAGCAAATGTGAATGCAGTTTTTGGTCTGGTGAAAGACGCTGGGAACAAGCCTGCTTGAAAGAGCTGCATGTCTCGGCTGAGAGCACCGGGGCAGTGGCAATACCATATGGAAAGGGAGTGAACACTGGACTTGTCTACCACAGTTATTGCCGGATGATCTGGGTCTCTGACCGGTGGAATGAAAGATCTCTCTGGATAATCATCATCTATATTGTTGTTGGTGTCGGTATCTGACCATTGAAAGAAGTCTGATGAGTAATCGGTGCTGCTGGGACATGGAGTGCAGTCATGAGCAAGGTGAATGTGCAGGCCAACTTTAATGAGTGAAGTTTCTTGAAAAAATGATCCAGTCCATTGACTGATGCAATGGAATAGATGTCTTTGATGCTGGATTCTGCAACAGTCTGTGCAAAAAAGTGGCTCATTGAAACAGCCATGACATCTATACACCCCATCCTTCTTGCAAACTGAGCAAAGTTGGTCGGCTGGAGGGGCTTCTCTGACCATGAGTGAATTTATGTAGTCCTTGAACTTGCATTTCCATTGCCAAAGATATGAATTCTGACTCTGTATGATCCAGTCAGACTTGGGAAATGAAGATAACTGACATAACTGTTGCTTGCCTGAGATTTCGGAAATTTAGGCTGGGGGATGTGACCTTGGTCAAAGTCAAAGTCAGCACCTTCATAGAGCAAGTGAGGGGACCCGGATTTATGCTTTGAGGGAGATTTTGTCGGTGATGATGTTACTGAATGTGTTTTTCGAGCCCATGAATCTTTCACCCAAGATGACCTGGATCCTCTGGTTGTATTTTTTTCCTTGAGCTTATACAGCTGAGGCAATCGTTTCATAGGAGGGGTGTATGTGATTCCCTTTTGTTTCGTCTTTGCCATATTGACTGGAAAGGCTAAGTGTGCTGTAAACTTGATGACTTGTAGGCACATGACTTCGCTGCAGTGTCTTCCATCAATTCCGGACTCCAGGTGATTTGAACGGTCAAGATTACCAAATGTTCCCTTCTTAGTCATTGAACGACCCAGTCATCAAGGGACCAATTGATCCGGTGTTTTCCAGACTCTGAATGGTTTGATCGGTCGGGATTACCACATTGTTCCTGTGATGTCACTGGAGATCTTGCAATATTATCTCTGTTTGGGATATATTAAAGTTGGAGTCACTGAGGTTGCCATAGTTGCATCATCTAACAAACATTGTAATCCTGCCATTAACCAGAGATTTCATGTGCAAGTTAGATGACAATTGACTGTATAAAGTACGTCGACTGGAGGGTACATTTCAAGGTTTAAATACTTCTTTCTAGCCAGTTTTCTGGAGTGTTGGTCTTAGAAAGTGATTCTGTCAATTAAGAGGATTCGGCAGAAATATATACATCTTTTTGATTGGATGGTTGACGAGTCTGGCCAAGTGAATACATTGATTAAACTTCAGTCGAGGGCACTGGCATGGCAAAACATGCTCTGAGAGAACAGTTCCAACCAAAACCCACTCTAGAGATAAACAGGCTTCTTGTTTGATCTTCAGGACACCAGCTGTTTGTATCCACATTCATGCTGGCCTCCAAAGTCATCTGTGATGATGATACTTACTCAAGCAAGTGGTGGAATATGATTGCACAGGGCCTGTATGCAGTATTTGAGGGCTGTATGCTGCTCATATACTATATAATAAAGGTCTAAGTCTTTATGCTTTTACAGTTCTACATTCTATACATCAGAAACACATGTGATATTGAGGGAATCACGCCAATGAACAAGTGTTGGACAATCTCTTGTTCGGTTTTCTGTCACGTACTTCGGTTATATCTGTATGCAGTATTTGAGGGCTGTATGTTGTCCATATAGTATATAATACATGTCTAAGTCTGTATGCTTTTACAGTTCTAAGTTCTATGCATCAGAAACACATGGGATGTTGGAGGGCATCATGCCAATAAACGAGTATTGGACAGACTGTCTCTTGTTCGGTTTGCAGTCACGTACACCGGTTATGTAGCCTAATACTGTGGGATACACAAGGATCCTTGCTTCAACCAGGACATCAACTGCTCCTCAACTACTTTGCCATGCCCCGATCCAACTCTTCAGTCGACAGCACCAAAAAGACCAAGCAGAAGAAATTGACCGAGGAAGAGGTGCTGGTCTTAAAATCCCACCTAGAAGAATGGAAGGAAGCCACTGCCAATGATAGAAAAAAGATTCTGAAGGCCATCGTAAAAGAGGCCAAGGTACATGCCCCTACTATGGATGACCGGTCCTTGAAGAACAGGAAATATGTGAGCAGTTGAACTCCAATTTTTATGCATGTGACCGATTTTATCATGATGTATTGAGATGTACCGGGACTGGTTATATAACCAGAGACCTGAAAAGACTCGAAAGAAGAAGGCCAGCAAGTTTGGTCAGAAATGGACTTCCCGGTTGGTGATAGAACAACAGTGCAAGGATGATATCATTGAAAAGAGCAGAGCAATGCCGGGATCCAAGAAGTTCATTGAAAGATATCAGCCAACACTAACTGCAGTCATGGCCAGTCTTTCTAAAGAGGAGCTAGAGGAAGCCCAGAAGACTGCGATCGAGTGATCTGCCAAGGCTCCTCCTGCAGCCGTCCAGGCGGACTTTGCAAAGAAGAAAGCACCCAGCATGATGAAGGATCTGGCAACAAAGTTGTGGAAGCAGGCCGGTATGAGAATTTTTATATTATCAGCATGGAAAACAGAGGAAGACGAAGTGCGGATCAATGGGTGAGTTCGACTTCACATTCAACAGGTAAAGATATACTGATCCAGCTGAAAGAATCGACTTCAATGAAAAGTTGGAGGGCAATAGTTCTACAGATACCAAGGACTGGAAGCCCATGTTATCAGAGTGGAATGCCTATGCTGGAGAAGAGTTCGGTAAGCTTCTGTTTGAATATCTTGCCGTCATTTGGTCGAGTACTTATATGACTTGCAGTGTTACCAGAAGTTGACTTGAATAACGACGACGATGATAATGAGGGGGAGGTGAAGAAGAGCCGGAAGAAAGGTAGGAAGAAGGACAATTATCCTTTGGAGGTGGATAGCTACGGGCTTCCGGTCATACCGGACGTTAAAGAGCTTAACCTAGAGAGTAAAAAGCATCTTATCTGGACTTTCCTCACAAAACACTACAGTCAGTTTCACAAATGATGCATCTGATGATTTGATCGACTGACCAGCTATGTGGCAGGGTTGTGCAGCCAACAACCAAAGGCATCTGTGCCTTGGGCCTCGGTGAGGAAGGCTCAGGGTGACTTTATTGTGGCCAAGTTCGTACCTACTGGCTGCAAGCTGGACGATCCGTCAAAGATTCGGCTTGTTGACGCTGACCGGCTATTGGAGTTGTGGCTCCAAAGACAGAAGAACCAGGTTTGCCCAACCTTTGAATTCAAAAGCTGGGAAGGCAATGATAAGAGGATGAGAGAACCAGCAGAGATAATCTCCGGCAACAGTTCCGACTCACTACCCAGGGTTCCGGTGAAAAAGTCAACTGGAAAGCCCAGGAAAGCCCAGGAGGAGGGTGGGACAGGAGTCGAGTAGTGAGGATGACGATGACGATGACGATCATGAGGATGACGACAACAAGGACAAAGACGATGACAAGCAGGAGGAGGGAGAGGAGGATTCACAACCTTCAAAGTCAAAACGCACCAACAAGTACCACTGAGCCAATCCAGCTCCATCTGATTCAGAGCACGAAAATCCTCCCCTACTGGTGAAGAAACCCGTGCCGGTCCCAAAACCCACAAAAAAGCAGGGTAGGGTTGATTCCATTCAACCTCATTCAGAGTCAGATTGTTGGCCACCGGTTAAGAAATCCAAGCTCGCTGCAAGCGGAAAGGGACAGTCAGAAGACAACACTGGTACCGGTTCTGTGCAATCAACCGGTAATCATGTTCATGAACCTCTGCCTGTGTCTAAAAGTCGTGAATTTGGTCCTACATCAGGTGTCCAGATGAGGAAGAACAAGAACAAATCACCGGCGCCCAAACCAACACCTCCTTCCCCAAGAAAGTCTACCAGAAGGAAAACCAAAGGATCTGACCCCCAGATTACCAATCCAGAGCCAAAGTGCTCTCTTAGAACTACAAAGGTGTCTTATAAAGCTAACTTTATGTCCAAGTAGTCAGTGGGATATATGGACACAAGTTTGCAGCAGACAGGTTGTAGATAGCATTTGACCGGATATATATATATAAACACTTCAGGTTGAAAGTTGAGATATTGAGATCAGTTGACATGCCAGCACTGATAACTCTTGTGCACAGTCAAGAACTTGCTGTATTGCAAAGGCTTCATCCGGTGTCATGGTATCACCAGCCCGGTCCATATCCAACCGGTGCATTGCTACATGCAAATCACCTACAGCCCTCTGAATCACAAATCCAATGGAATCCGGTCGACTGACAGTGACTGAATGTCAACAATCAACAGTACAACATCTTTGAAAGAATGATCAACTTACAAGACTGATCCAGATCAATGTGTACCGGATCCATCTCGAAACCCATCTCTAAAGGGTTTTCTTCTGGTGGAATATTGTTCCCTATATTCAGAAAATCATCTGCCGGATATGTGTTGAAGCCCATATCCAGAGCCCCATCTTCTAGTCAAATATAGTTTCAAATGAGTAAGTCAATTTATAGGATGAATATTCACGACATGCCCATGTTACCAGCTGGATCATCGACGTCAATATCAAACCCCAAATCTAGCTCATCTCCATCATCTGGCTGTGGAGGAAATCCCAAGTCCAATATCTCATCATGTGACCGGTTGTCATCCAATGAGATGTGGAATTGCATATCCAATATGTCTGACCATGGTTGGTGGTGATTACCGGTCATCTGGTCATCATCAGACAAAAGAAATCCCAAGTCCAATGACCGTGAGTCAACTTGTGTCTTCAAGCTTTTACCATCCTTCCATATGTCATGAGCTGACAGGACATCTAGATCTTCAAAACTAACATCAATTGTCCTTGCCATTGCTCAAGATGAGATGAGCTTACATTCGCCCATGCTTGTGCAATCCATCAAAGGGTTTTTGTAAGAGCGCTCCTCGTGCCCTTCCTCCAAGATGTCAAATACTGACATGCCGGATAATGTCAACCGGTACATTGTGGGCGGCAATAGTTGCTTACCTTCTTCCTCACTAGATACTTGTTGATTGTGCTGAGGAATTGCCAATGATCGCATCCTTCTGTGTTTCTTGAACGGGTTGTATAAATCCACGGTCTTCATGAGATCACTGGAAGAACCAATGTTCTACTGGAGCCTGTGACCGGATGATCTGTTCACAGGTCAGCTGGCAACAATTAATTACGGATGACGTGTCCGGATGATGTGTCAACCACACGATAAGAAATTGAAAGCTAAAAATAGACGATGACAATGATGAGGTGAACAATGGACTCGGATATGTCTGAGTCGGACTGGATAGCCGGTTGTTGAAATTTTTACAAGTGTGGTAATTGTACGTCTCTTCCGGGTGACTTGTCCACTAACTCTCTACTGCAATTATCTCACTACCATGTCTTCTCACTCTACTTCTCCTTCTGCTGCTGCTGCTGCCAACCAGGCTCTCATCGCTCTTGTTGCCCGGCTCAATGAGGTGGTTCAACAGGTTCTCCGGTTGCAGTCTGAGGAGGAGAAAATGGACTTAAGCCGTGGAATTGCTCATTAAGTGGTATGTTTTGATGTCCTGTCGGTTGCCTGTATTGATAGTAGGGCCCCAGAATGACGCCATTCGTGTGTATGGGAGGGACACTTCATATGTTCCCCCTGGGCTGCTGTCACTCGCAGCTGAAATCTTTCGTGCTCAGAGGCGCACCACACAATTGGTGGAAGTACCGGATTGGAACCGTCTTGGTAATAATCAGGATATGTGCATGAAGCATTCATTGTACAGTAAGACATTGGGTCATGCACCTGCTGGTAAGTGTATTCCTCCTCATCCCACCTGTACTCACACCTGTGACTGCACAGTGCCTGCGCCTACTCCTACTCCTGTTCCTGCTCCTGCCCCTCCTTCTCAACCTGCACCAGCACCAGCTCCCACACCGGCACCGGCACCTGCACCTGCACCGGCAGCTGTGCCATCTCTCAGCATTTGCATTCCCAGACATGCAGCATCCGGTGATATGGCAACGGCAGGGCCGTCAAATCGCCGGAAACGTCGACCAAGTACTAGCCCACCTTTGCCTCGGGTCAACCGGTCCCGGAAGATTGTCCCGAAGTCGAAGGAAATGTTGTCAGATACTGACACTACTGACGATGACAAGGTGAAGGGGAAGGCAAAGGCGATGGGGAAGGGGAAGGGGAAGGCACTGGAAGATGAGTATAGCGAGGTTGTCGATGTCGATGATCTTCTGGATGTTGAGGTAAGTCTTTTGTCGCGTTATTCAACATTACTGACGCAGCAAACAGCCCCGGAAATCAATGCGAAAACCGACGAAAAAGAAGGCTGTTGCGCTGAAGGCAACTGAGCCAGTTGTCATGGAGGATGATGAAGAGGACGAATTGGAGGATGACGATGACGATACACAAGGCAGGGCAAAGGCAAGTTCATTACTTTCTTCATGGTTACCGGTCCATCACTTATCCGGATGCAGGCCATTGTCAGACCAGGGAAGCGACAAAAACTGGTAAGATTTGCTTGTTGTCGCACTGGTTATATTTAATGCTAACATTATTTGATAGTCCATGAAGCCCAAGGGCAAGCCCACCGGCAAGAAGGGCAAGGTCCAAGAACCGGTGAGTCTTCCTGTCAATCCCATGTTCTACTAAACTCATTGCTCATAGCCCCGCATTGATGGACCCTTTCCGCCTTGTGACAGATGCCGGGCAAAGGCTGTGGATTGTTGCCCCCGGTTGATGAAGAGAGGTGATATCACCCCAACTTGCTCGTTGTGCAATCAATGGAAGATGGCATGCATCTGGGGCGACCCAGCAAGCACACACAGTACCTCTGCCACCACCATCACCCCCACTGCACCACCTGCCGCTGCAGTCGCCACTCACTCCAAGATGATCCGGTCCAAAGCCACCGGACAGAAGATCATCAGGAAATCTAAGGGGAAAGGTGAGTCTTCCGTTTCCTATTGCTTTCTATTCTAATTCATTCCTGTAGACAAGGATATCCGGCATCCTAGTCCAATCCAAGAGGAAGAGGGCATTGATACTGATGTCCAGATGCTGGACGCCCCACAGATGACCAGTGCCGGTGGTGCTTCAACAGCACCGGTCCCCTTGGCGTGTGCAAACGACTTCTCTCCTAATCACTGGAAGGAACCCAGCGAGGACGTGATTCCACCTCCATCACCAGTCATGGCCCCAGAGGACGATATCTGGTTCTCGCCATTACCTCCTGTTTACAACCTGCCCTCCCCTGTTACGCCTTCCAGACCGGGTCAATTCACACAGCACCCCCTCTCTCATGACCAGATGGAGGCCATGTTGGCCCAAATTCGCACTGAGATGGAGGAGCTGCGAACACGCGATCGGATGGACATTGACGTCTGGCATGATGGCCTGGAGCATCGCATGGACATCGCAGAGGCATGTAATGGTGCCATGTCTATGAAGATGGATAACTTAGAGCGGGATATGCATGTGCAGCAGGAACTCCTCACTGAGTACAGTGCTGAAGTAAGAGGTATTGTCAGGTATCTGAGGGAGCAGAGATCCGGTCAAGCGACAGCATCACCTCCACCGTCCTTCAATCCACACCCTATCACAGCCCTAGACCCATCTATCAGTGTGTTTGCCCGTACCATGACTAACAACGTGTTCACCCCAGGTGTATCTTGGATTGGTACCCAGACTGGTGGTGATACATTGGATGATGCTACAGATGGCTTGCCGGTTGCAAGGCACAACCAGGTGCCATCAACTTCCACCATCATCCCTTCAATGATCATGAGGGAATCCGGCCCGTCTGTTCCTCCGGTTGTTGCACCTCCTGTGCAATCTCCTGTTCTCCCGGTTGCTGGGCCATCAAATGTGGAGGCTGGCATGCAGTCCATCTCAGCTCCCTTGTCACGCCCGTGATTTGGACCTCTATCACACCAAGGTCAATCAGTGAGCAGTAGGCATCCACGCAAGCCTTCCGGTGACGGGCCGACATAGTACTAGCCTATATCATTGACATTTATGTATGTACTAGTCGTTTACATTGTGTTGTCAACTTTGTGCTTTGAATGTTGAAGATAATGCTTCATTTGAATAACCTGCACTGCGCTAGTAAGAATGTTGCTGTACTGGATAGCATAGCGCACTTCCGGCTCATCTGTATCATCCATTTCACCTTCACCTCTATTACATACACAATGCTCGTCCGGCCGACTCATCTGTATCATCCATTTCACCTTCACCTCTCTCAATCACAGCGCACTTCCGGCTCATATGTATCATCCATACCACCGGTAAATATTTCCATTGCCTACCGGATGGGATATCATGAGGCCCACCTGTCGTCCATTGCACCCGGTACCATCAGCCCACCCGTCTTTCATAGCACCCGGTACCCTTAGCCCACCCGTCTTCCATGGCACCCGGTACCATCAGCCCACCCGTCTTCCATGGCACCCAGTACCCTTAGCCCACCCGTCGTCCATTGTACTTGGCATATTGGCCCACTCGGCCCAATCAGACCCATCCCCCTGGCCCATTCGTCATCCATTGCACATAGTATGTACCGGCCCACTCGTCTCCATTGCGCACTACATTAACTGCTATTCACATAGATAGCCTATATAGCACATTCCTATACTACCCTATACATTATAGACTACTGGCCCATCTGTTTGTAACAGGTACACACCACCCATCAGCCCACCCGTCTGATATGGTACAATTACTACCATGGGCCAACATGGGCTGGCCTGTCTGTATTGGTACATTGTCACCCTCAGCTGTCCATCTAATATGGGTGAATTCACTGAAGGGGCTCATTCCTACCTGAATGGCTGTCGACGCATCACAACACAGCTGATATATTCACGAAATGCCTTCTGTGCCCTCTATTTCTTCATCATCAGAACGGTCTGTCCCTCATGTCACATTGAAATGTCTCGTCAAGGGGGTGTGTTGGATTATTGACTTGTCATTTCCACTTGTCATTTCCTTTCACCATTTCCTTCTTTTGTCTTTTTGTTCTTACCTAATCTCAATTCCTATCATACACGTGATTCATTTTAGTTTATAATCTCGCATTGCTCGTTCACTCATACCTCAGTTGTCTTATAACACTGAGGTATGTCAACTGTTATCTTATCCCGCTGTCTCTATCTCATGCTGTGTTCTCTTACAGCATGTTTCTCTTAGTTCCAACTCCGACTTCGAAAATGAGTGTGTAGCACACCAATTATCATGTTTACAAGGATGGCTCAATCAGCTATACACACACTTATATCAAACCTCCCAAGAATGCACAGCAATCCCATGTGCAGGAGCCTTCAACAAATACCATGCCAGATCCTTTCGATGATTATGGTCCCTCAGACGTCAATGTTGCACCTTTGTTGGATGAGGTCCAACCTCAACAAAGACGACACACTGCTGGGGTCAGTGTCATGGTCAGATCACTCCCTCAATTACTCACGCAATTCAGGATCATCCACTACTCATGTGGTTAGAGCATTATGCTTTGTTCCTGGAGGAAATTTTATGGCTTGAGGGCAGAGGGGAGTTCCATGAAGTGCCTTGTTCCAGTTGTGGCAATTCTTGCCCTCTGTATTGATGCCAAGACTGCTTTGGAGTTGATCTCCACTGTTTGTCTTGCATCATGGCCGCTCATCAATGACATCCGCTGCACATGTTGCAGGTCAGCATATATATTTTGCTATACAATTACTGACTCAATTCTGTAGAAATGGAATGGGGATTATAACTTCAAATATTTTCTTCACAATGTGAAAGGTGCCGGTTCCAGAGTGCCTGGAGGGAACCGGCACCACACGTCCAGCTGAGCAAAGTGCTTGGCTCCTCTCTTCGTTGTTCTCTTCTCCATTCCACACATCATACTCGCTCGTACCTACACAAATATCCTCACTCATTCTCGTATTTTCAATTTTGAACAATTTCAATCAAATTTTCTTATCTGATGACACACCAGCATTTAGGCCTTAGTCTCCCAGGGAGCAGCAGTTCTCAAGAAACCCCCTCCAGCACTACTTCTCAGAGCAGCCAAGGAACTGCCGCTAGTAGGCCTATGCAATCGCCTCATCTACCATTGCCTCCTTCAACTCAGAGGCTGGGACCTGCATCTGCCTGCTCGAATGTACCACCCACCAATAACCTAGCGCCTAGTGGTTCATCCACCCACCCAGCACCATAAGCAGGTCCGCCCCCACTAGTGGGTCCAGCTGTGAACCAACCAGACCCAGCAGCACAGAGATGTGCAACCAAGCACGCAGCTATACGAGCTAGGCTTATGGAACTGGAAGCAGATGAGGCCAATGGCACCCACCAACTGGCCAATGCCCCTCTCGTTCCCATTCCTGCCTTATTTGCAGACCCAGCTGTGGTTGACAGAGCTCGGGCAACTGCCGCTGCTATGCACAATGAACCGAAGAAAATCATATTACCAGAATTAGTCCCTGGCTTCAAAGCCAACCTGCTTGATGCCAGTAAGTGTCTTCCCTGCAATATATCATCGTTGTCAATACATTGTTGTGCACCTATTGGTGCTAAATATACATTGTGGCCCTGCATCCTCTTCAGGATTGGGCCTTAGTTCTGTTTTCTGCTTTGTTTTTCCCCTCCGCTTCATTGAGAGCTCTGTTGCTCACATACATACTTTCATTACAGTCATCCTGCTGAAAGTAGAGGATGCCTTGAAGCAGTACAAATATGTACTGTACATGGCAATTACCCCTGCAGCACATCTTCAGGCTGCACGCAACGGCAATGAGGCATTTTCCTTTAACACCTAAGGCAACATAATTGCCAAGGGTTTAGATCGTAGCAAAGAATGAACAATTAAATTTCATGATTGGTTGACCACATCCAGAGCTGTTGAGGAGCGTATCACCTTTTACCATGGCGTCATCCGCGGAGTGGCCTTCGTGTCCCACCATAAGATTGTTTCTGAGCTCACATCCTCTCATGGGTGGGAAATTGCTCAGGAATATGATATTGTGCAGCGAGAGCTGGCTGCCCAGAACCCAGTGCATGATCTAATAGGCTTGGACATCAGTGCCCTCACACTCGTAGCGACTCAAGCCACAGCACGTATATCCCTGGCCACTCAGCAGGCACCTTATCATACATCGTCATCACCACTGAAATGTTCGGTGCCTGGGGAGCAGTCCTATGGAGCTGCACAATCTCCATGCAAGAAACCGCGAGTGCATTGCTTTCGATATGGGCACTCTGGACATTTGCCTGGTGACTGCAGTGCCGAAACCACCTCTGTGGGCAAAACTGTTGCTACCATTACAACCACAGCCAAAAGCAGACATGCTCTCATGGCAACCAATGGAAAGCACTATTGCTTCAACTGGGCCCACTCATCTGCATGTGCATTTGGAGCCAACTGCTCCAACTTTCATGGATGCAGCATCTGTGGAGAATCTAGTCATGGAGCCAATAGCTGCACCCAGCGAGCCTGATCCTCGCATAGTGGTATCTCCACTCATTTTAGATTGTGTTGAGGAACTTCTACGTAAATATAATATCTTAGATGATTGGTTACACATACCCACAGGACTTTGCAATGGTTTTAATGTTGTGGTGCAAGGCACCCCACCGGTCACTTGTTTATTTCGAAAACCACACATCTTTGCAGCTAAATCCTTCCTTTATCGACTCATATATTGCCAGCAAACAAGCTGCTGGTCGTTATTCCTGAGGTTACTCCCCCAATGAGCTCAAGCTCCTAATTGGACCTTTTCAATCGTCCCCCTTGGGACTAGTCCCAAAGCTGCATTCCAACAAGTTTTGCTTAGTACAAGACCTCTCATATCCCCCAAACAACCCTTCCTTTGCTTCAGTGAATGCGGGTATCAATTCCAACGATTTCCCCACCATATGGGGATCATTCGACAGCACAGCAGAACTAATTCTCACTTTGCTGCCAGGCTGTGTTGCAGCAACATTCGACATCTCAGCTGCATACCGCATCACCCCTGTGCATCCTCTCCAACAAAACACCCTGTGTGTATTCTGGCACGGGATTGTATATGTAGACAGAGCCCTCATGTTTGGCTTAACGTCCAGTGCAGGAGTATTTGGATCTATTGCCGACATGCTTGTCACTATCTATGGAAAAGCAGGCTTCGACCTCATTCAAAAATGGGTGGACAACTTCCTTGTTATCCATTTACCACATCAATCCTGGTCAGAAGCTGACTTCATCGCCCTCACTGCTTACTGTGGTGTCCCATGGAGCCTCGAGAAGCTCTGTTGCTTTGCATCAATGCAATGTTACATTGGTTTCGATTGGAACCTCGAGAGAAAATCTGTAGCTCTACCAGAAGAGAAACTTGCCAAAGTTCAGGCCCTAGTAAAGGAATGGCTCGAGACCACTGCCAAATTCTCCGAAAAAGAGGCAAACAGCCTTCATGGAAAACTCATGCATGTTTCCTGCATATTCCCCATCATTCAACCCTTCCTAAGGGGACTTTCATCATTTGCAGCAATATTCTGCTCGCCTCGTGCAAGGCTCTCCCCACTGAAAGGCGTCATCGAAGACCTTCAATGGATTGCAGACTTGCTGCCAATCCTCCCCAATGAAATTCCTCTATGCTCCCCACACCCGCAGGATATAGGTTGGTGGGGCGACACCAGCACCTCCTTTGGCATCGGTGTCGTAATTGGCCACTTCTGGGCAGTCTGGTGTTGGGCACCAGGTTTTCGAGTTGGCCCAGGATACACCTTCGACATAGGTTGGGCAGAGGCAGTAGCTGTGGAGCTTGGGCTTTGCATGACACTGCACCTCAGTCAGTTTTTATCATGCATTGTGCTATCGTATCCTTACCCTTCTGTTCAATTTTTTTTCAGACTTATTGGACACCGGGGACCCACACAGCCGCCTTTTCCAAGTTCGGTCAGACAACGCAGGCATAGTCACAGTGACCAACAAAGGTTGTTCCCACAGCTTCACAACCAACACCACTCTCAAGCACATTTACACATTGCTGGCACTGAATGGTGTACACCTGCGGACAGAATATGTTGCAAGTTGGGACAACATTGCAGACGCTGGACTGGCGCGGCTGGCAATGTGCCTGCCTCTGGCAGACGGAAGCTGGTGTGGTCTCAATCTAATGATAGTGCTACCTACGACAATGCCCGAAGGATCTACCCCTACTGACTAAGCCATGCAAATGGTGGCAAACACCCGCCTGTGCCACCCCCCGCTGGAGGGGTACCCCACTCCAATGCACTCTCATGTGGTGACATAGCAACTTTCCTAGCCAGTTTACCCTTAGCTGCACAACAAGTCTCTTTCAGTTTACCAGATCACCTCAAGGACAAATTGATATCATTGTAGCTTCTGCCTACCACATCTCATTAGCCACTCAGATCCTACCAGCCACCCATTCTTCACCATCATCAGCTCCGCATCATCAGCTCAGCCTTAACCCATCACCCTTCTGTCCCCCTTGTTGGGCAAACAAACAATTATTCTTGTGGCGAGGGCCCAACATCCCACCACCATTGACAATTGCACACCCCATAATAGAACACTTGGCCAGCATAGCATCCAGGGTGTCCCTGCATGATACAATGAGCTATGGCTCTGGCCTCTGCAAATTTCACCTATTTTGCGACATTTTCTCTATACCGGAGTCTGACCACCCTTCAGCATCCTTTGAGCTTCTCCATTCATTCGCACTTTGGGCAGTTTCGGACCCTTCACCCGATGATTCATTTTCCAGTGCCTGCTCATCAATTCCTTTTGAGCCCATTTTGATAAATGTAGCTAGAAAATATCTTGCCGCTGTTCGTGCATGGCACATTGCACAAGGCTGGTGCCCTCCTCTTTCCGAAGACAACCATGCTCGGATAAATTGGTCACTACATGGTTTAGACAATCTCCTCGGTGCTCGACGCAAGCCACTCCGTCCTTTTGATGTTTGTCCTTCCTTCTCTCATTTACCTTTAGAGTTGACATTACCTTCTCGATCTTATCATCTTCAACACCACATGTATCGCAATCTCTTCTTGAGATCCTCATAGCACTTGGCTTCTTGTCCGCATGGACCTTCTGCACTTAGCTTCTCGTTCGTATGGACCTTCCGCTCGTCCTTTCTCCGGTAGCCTTACCTAATCTCTTGGACTTGCGTATTTAGTTCCAATCGCTCCGTACAACACCTCAGTATTGTTCTCGAATGTACTGAGGTATGCAGACTCTCTTCTCTTGCTCGTCTTACTCTTACTGATGTAAACCATAGCGTGTCTTCGTCCGCTAGGTATATACATTCAATATAGTATTGTTCTCAAACATACTGAGCGTGTCTTTGTCCACTAGTTGCACTAGCGCCTTTACGTCCTCCAGTCACTATCAACATGTTGCATGTGCTCAAGGCAACCTTGGACTTATCAGACTCATTTGACACCTCAGGAAGACACTTTGTTCTCATGGCAAGACAAACTGGGTAACATCCGCCCTATGGTGAAGCAGCACGCACTCAAGCACATCAACTGTGTAATCGCAGCTTGGGGATGGGGAACCACATTCAGACACTCTTTCCACATAGGAGGAGCCTCATTCTACCTTGCACAGAAAGTGGACCCTGAAATAGTGCACCTAGCCGGGCGTTGGCGGTTGCTGGCCTATGAAATGTACATATGCGCCTTCGAACAGATCGCTTCGCAGCACCTCAGTGTCCTCTCATTGTAGCACTGTCTCACCAGTGATTGGGCTAGCTGCGTGATCCGCCACAGTTGGTTTCGTCAGTGCATGGGTGAGCAGCAATCTCGTCAGCATCCAAACTGAGCTAATGCTCAGCCCCAGCCCAACCACTGTTGGAATGACCATTACGCCGTCTGATAGATGAAGCTGGAATGTGAAAGGTGCCGGTTCCAGAGTGCCCAGAAGGAACTGGTACCACATGTCCAGCTGAGTGAAGTGCTTGGCTCCTCTCTTCGCCATTCTCTTCTCCATTCCACACATCATACTTGCTCGTACCTACACAAATATCCTCGCTCATTCTCGTATTTTCGCCCACCCTCCACTCCCAGTATCATTACAGCTATAATTATATTCTTGTTATATTTGATTATATCTCGAATACTCGTACATACATACCCGTCATCGTATCCAAAGCTTCATACCTTATTGCATATAATGGTCATCCGACAGTCCGCCTGTCAAGCTTGTTTCCCACCCATCTGAGCAGCAATCTTGTCAGCATCCAAACTGAGCTAATGCTCAGCCCCAGCCCAACCACTGTTGGAATGACCATTACACCATCTGATGTTACGACTGGGATGAGTCGAGCTATCTCTGTCTGAGTAGACAATCGGCAGAATGCCTAGATAGACGTAAGTCTGCTCTCGATTGAGAGATCAAGGTTTCTGGCTAAGGCGAGTGTCACTGACTCCCTTAGAATAGTAGTTCTAGACAGTAAGGTTGGAGACCTTACTGAAGGACAATGTTCCAGGTAAAACCCAGTAGATTAAAGTAAGGAATACAACAGTGGGTAGGTAGGTTTATATACCAGTGTTCAAGCGGAGCTTGTAAATGTGTTATCAAGATAGAAGCAAGAAGAGGCGGACAGCCCGCTTGGCGAGATAAGAGATAGACATGATAAGAGATAAGCGTGGTACGGACGGCCCGTTTGGAAGTGAAAAGGGAAATAAGTATAGGGGCCTAAATGTTACTGTAACATTACCCCCTTACTAGGGTTGAAACCACCGGATTCAATCATCCTGGTTAGCATAGTAGATGGGATCGTCAGAATACTCTAAGTCGTCTTCTGGTCCAGCCTTCATGCGTTCCTCCGAATAGAGCATTTCTTCTTCCCTGCATAATGCTGCGTATGCGTCATCGGCGTCGTTCTCCCAGGCTGCGAGTGCCTGGTAAAATCCTTCGTCCTTCCAGGTCAGAGAAGTAGGGGTTTCTCCAGTATAGTGCGGGCAATAAAATGAAAGATGGCCTGGAGACAATTCTCGACAGACGCGACAGTAGTAGTCGGAGCAATTAATTTGCCTATGCCCGATCGTCTTGCAGTATCTGCATACGCGGTTTTCATCAGGATTAGAGGAGGTCGCTCGTAAGGGTGATGGGCCTGGCTTAGGACTAAGTGCTTCATCTGCACTGGTGGCGCGTCTCTTTCCTTTATCTTTACCAGAGCGCCGAGCTCGCGTTCTTTTCCTGGTTAAATCGGTTCGTTGCATGGGGTGCCTAATGGCTACACCTCGTTGCTCTGCCTCCGCGATTAGCTCAGCAGGAGTGGCAGGTTGAGTTCTTCCCAACGCTTGCATGGGTACTATTCCATCCGTGAAGGTATGCGTCGATAACGAGTCCGGAATGATAAGCGGGGGATGAATGTGGAGTGAGGCCAATGCGTTGGCCAAGTCCTGTTCTTCATGATAGGATAAGAGTTGTTGGTTTGGATCGGCAGTGATCTCTTCGCGGGTAGCAGAGAACGCAGTATAAAGATGGGGAGGGTGTTCAATAGTTTCCACCGTAGGAGCTGGTACGGGGACCGCTTGGCGGTTTTCTTCTCTGAGGGAAGCTAACATGGCTTCCGTTGTCTGCGCGAGATTATTGACCGCAGCCAGTAACTCATTAGGAATGTGAGAAGAGAGAGTAGGAGCAGCGTCTTGGTATGAGGGAGGAGGGGCTCCTCTGGTGGAGCCCATAGGGGAAGGTGGGCGCGCAACCCCTGCGGTTTGTTCTGAGACGATGTGGATGACCGTTCTAATATCGTCTTTAACTTCTTCAGGAATAAGGCGCAGAGCAAAGTTGCGTATGCGCCTCTGCATATGCATGAGACTGTGGCGGACCGTGTTGTCTTCAACGAGACGACAGACTCGTTCGATGATCTCGGTGGCTCTAATGATGTTGATGAGGAGGTTGATGGAGTGGGCGTTTCTTCCGAAGAGGACTCTGGTGAGCTCAATGGCATGTTGGGGGCAGAGAAGTGCTGCCTCAATGAGGGTGAGGTCTTCAGCTTGGGTGATGTAAGTTTCGTATCGTTCGTCATTGGAGTCAAGGGCGGAGGTTTCGAAGGTGGAGTGGTATGGCAGAGTGTAGGTGGATGCGGGGAAGGGCATATTGATCACTTGGGTTTCGTTTACAGGGGAATGGTTCGTTCAGTTTAGCTTGTGCCTCTTCTTATATGTTGTTAAAAGCTCTTTCGAACTCCGCAAGTTCTCCTCGGGTATCCATTCGTTGCTTCCGGAAGAGTAGCCTATCCATGATACGAGATAGCGTCTTCGTTTACCCGTGCCTTTGTGGCTAAGAATAGCTTCTATTTCATATTCTTCTTCGCCATTGATAATGTCAGGTGGAGGTTCGGTGTAGTTCGGTCCGTGTATCTCTGTTTCGCGATAGGACGATAGTTCGGAAGCATGGAACGTGGGGTGAACTTTCCACTGGTCTGGGAGTTTTAGAGTAAATGTGATAGGAGATAAGACTGCGGTGATAACGAATGGGCCGTATCGTTTGGGCGCAAGTTTCCTAGAAGGTAAAGATGTCAGGAGATTGGTGGCCGTAAGCCATACCTTATCTCCTATCTTCCATGGTCGGTATTTCCCATGGCGAGATCTTTCTGCCATTCGTTGCATGGCGATGTTATGACAAGCGAGTGCTTCTTCACGTATCTTCTGTAGGTTTCTGAGTCTTTCTTCTGCTGCTGGCGTGTCTGATACTGATAAGATGTGAGGGATCCCACGTGGTTCGTAGCCCATCATGAGGAAGAACGGGGACGTGTTCCTGGCATCGTGTTTCCGATGATTGTGGACGAATTCGGCGATAGGAAGATGATTTGACCATTCTAACGGGTTATTCCTGCAATAGATCCGTAGGTAGGTTTCCAATTCTTGGTTAAGACGTTCTGTTTGTCCGTCTGTCTGGGGGTGGTAGGCGGTTGATGCGGCGATCTGATATCCGAGTAGTCGGGCAAGTTCTCGAGAGAATTTCGAAATGAACTGCGGTCCTCTGTCTGAGATCACTTTTTCGTGGAGGCCGAATCTTTTGAACACGTTTTTGAGGAATAGTCTGGCTACTCCTTCGGAGGTGATGTTTTTATTGCAAGGTGAAATAATTACCCCCTTCGTAAGCCCATGGTCTACCACGATCATGATAGAGTCAAAACCGCCCGATACAGGTAGGTCGGTGATAAGGTCAACAGAGACTTGGGAGAAGGGGCGAGTGGCGATGGAGGGGATCGGTCGCAACGGCGGAGTGACTGGGTGCGTGTCAGCCTTCATTTGCTGACATAAGGCACATCCGTCGACATATTTGCGGATGTAAGTTCCCATGGCTGGCCACCAAAAATCTCGTTTGACGAGTTCTTCCGTCTTGAATCGTCCGGGATGTCCCGCAGTGGGATGATCATGGTGTTTAAATAACACGTCATGTCGTTGGGCTGCTGGGACGTAAGCTCTATTTTTATAAAAGAGGACGCCATCGGTGCACTTCCAGTCTGAGAGGGCGGATTTCATTGGGGGAAGGCATACTCCGTCCAATGCTTCCAGGGCTTTCTGGTAGACGGGATCGTTGGCGGAGTTGCGTGCAATACTTTCTGACAAATCATTGTCAATTAGTCGCACGAACATGGTATCAGGGAGGAGAATGCGATTTTCGTTATCGTCTTTTCCGAGTGAATGGTCGGGGCGTCGAGAAAGGGCATCAGGGGCGGCTAATTTGGTCCCTGCGACGTGATGCAACTCTAACTGATAATTGGAAAGGGCGAGCTGCCAACGTGCCTGTCTTCGTGTCAGCTTTTGGGCGGAGCGGAAGTACAGGAGGTTCATATGATCCGTGAATACTATCACGGTGTGGGGGCTCCCTTCTAAATAGTGGCGCCATTCAGAGAGTGCTCTAATGACTGCCAGTAGTTCTCTGTCAAAGATTTCGTAGTTCCGTTCTGCGGGGTTGAGAGATTGGGATAGGTAACCGCATGGATGGTACATTCCATTTTCATCGGTCTGCAGCAACACTGCTCCGGTTGCTGCCAACGATGCATCGGTAGCAATTGCGAATTGGCGAGTTGGATCCGGGTTTCTTAGTACTGGTTGCGATAAAAAGGCGTTTTTAAGGTGGTCAAAGGCGTTCTGACATTTGTCAGTCCAAACGAAAGGGTGGTCTTTCTTTGTGAGGTCGATAAGGGGTCGAGCGATATCCGAGTAGTGAGCAATGAACGTCCGGTAGAAATTGCAGAATCCTAGAAAAGACCGTGTGTCTTTTAGGTTCTCCGGGATTGGCCAGTGTTTGATTCCGTCTACTTTGGCGGGTTCCATCCCTACTTCCCCTGGTCGGATCATCATTCCAAGATATTCTACCTCTCGCGCATCAAAGGTGCATTTTTCCGGTTTAACGAATAGTTTCTCTTTTCGAAGGATGTCGAGGATTTCGATGGTCCGTGCTTGGTGCTGCTGGAGATCCTTTGAGAAGATCAATAGGTCGTCCATGTATATGACTAGCCATCCTTGGTTTATCTGCTTCTGGCAGAGGTTGGTCATGAACGCTTGGAAAGTTGCGGGGGAATTCGTTAATCCAAAAAACATGACTGTTGGCTCGAACAGTCCTTCTTGAGTGGTAAACGCTGCTTTCCATCGATCTTCTGGGTGGATCCTTACGTTATTGTACCCTGATCTAATGTCGATCTTCGTGAAATACTTAGCGTCATAGAGTTGTTCAATGAGGGATTTTGGCAAGGGGAGGGGATATTGATTTCGTACGGTCCAATCGTTGAGATACCGATAATCCTGACAGGGACGTAGTTCTCCGCTCTTCTTTCCTACAAAAAAGAATCCGCTGGCTTGAGGTGACTTGGAGGGGACAATAAAACCTTTTCTAGTGTTTTCTTCGATAAATGTTTTGACAGCTTCTCGTTCTTTTCCTGATAATGGATAGACTTTTGACGTCTTGGGTACAAATCCTGGTTTGAGGTCGATACGATGATCTACTCCCGGTCTTTCCGGCGGGAGTTTGTTAAGACCATCCTTGGCAAAAACGTCTTGATACTGGTGGAGGAAGTGAGGGACGAGTTCTTCGAAAGTTTTCTTTTGTTTTTCTATTTCTCCTGCAACCGCGAATTCTTGGGCTTTATTACTTGTTTTTCCATAGTTTTGTTCTCTTTTTGATGTTCCGTCTCGAACGAGTGGGGTATCGAAGGTTATATCTTCTATGATGCGTACGGTGGATCCATCAGTGGCATACTCGACGAGTACTTCGTCACTGGCTAATTGATAGGCAAGTGGGTCTGTGACTGGAGTTTTGAAGTTTTCTGACCAGACGTCGTCCTTTGTGTCATAGTTGGGTATTTCTTCATCAACTATTTCTTCTACGGAAGCGGTATAGGGGGGGATGGTTTCTTTAGTTGCCACCTTCACCTGTATCGGTTTCCGTAGTTTGGAATTTGTCCAAGTTCGGGTTGTTTCTTTTCTGACTTCTTTTTCTTTTCTGAAGAGTGGCGGGAGCGACTTCTTGCGTCTTTTTCTGTCAATGTTTTTTTCTATGGTGAGCGACCTCCTTGTTGATGGGAGAGATACGGTTTTGGCTTCCCAATCGATCTGGGGCTTTAGTGCAGCAAGCCAGGGGAATCCTAGGAGGATTTTGTCTTGTTTGGCTAGTTTTGCCACATTGAACTTCCCGATCATGGTTCGTTGATCGATTTTGATCGTGAGTACGCAGTAACGAGAGATGAGTCCTCCTTGGGCGTCTGATCCATCGGCGGTGATAACAGGGAAGGGTCGCGAGAGTTTATGGGTTTTTATTCTATGCCTTTTACAGAAAGTATCGCTGATAAAGGTGCCGGATGCTCCGGAATCGATGACCATGGATGTTTCGACGGTTTGCACGCGTTTATCGGAAAAAATGGATGCAGGAATTCTTAATTCATTTCTGGTTCCGATAGAACGTATTAGTCGTACATGAGTGGGAGTTACTGACGTCGAGGCAGTGTCCCTTTCTAAAAATCCATCTCCACGAAGCGGCGTTCCACTTCAGTGAAGTCGCTGTCTTCTTCTTCTTCAACTTCTTTGGCTTTTTCTTTCATGGTCTTCCTTCGGACCGGTGCTTTCCTTCTCGGAGTTTCTTCCTCGTCTTTTTCTTTCTTCCTTCTGATAGGGTTCCTGGAGGAGGAAGCGCGACTTTCGTCTTCGTCGTCGCTGCTAGTTTCTTCTTTGTTTCTTCGGATCTGTCCTCTTTCTCTTGGGTGGAAGGAGGTGTCGTTGGCACGGTGTCCTACTTGGTGACATTTGAAGCATCGTCCTTCTTTGAGGTGCTTCTTCAACTCTGCGTCTGAGAGACGGCTTATGCGGTCGACTTCCATGTCATCGTTCCTCTTTGGAATATAGTGTCTATTTCCGAAGTTCTTCTTTTTCTGTTGCTGGGGTCTTTCTTTCTTCTTGATGGCTTTCCATCTTTGGAAGGCGTTATCGAGGTTAATGCAAGAGTTGACAACGGTGTCGAAGTCATCGAGAGTTTCGCCTGTCTTGTACAGGTTGTCCTGAAGCCCGTAGTCTAGGCCTTGTCGAAAGAATTCGATGAGGGGGGCTTGTTCGGTCATTCCTGCTCGATGTGCGAGGAGTTTGTAGTTGGAGATGTAGGTGTGGAGATCTCCTTTCATCTCTAATCCTCGTATCTTCGTCATAGCGGTTCCGGCGGGGTCCATGGGTTTAAAGGCTTCATCGAAGTCCTTTTTAAATTTGGCCCAGGTACCATAACCGATCATCTGTCCGGAGGTATCTTTCCTCTTGGGGTCTAGGGCTGCTTCCATGAAGTCTTCTGCCCAGGCTGCTGCATTTCCTTTCGTCATGTAGGATAACACAAGAATGATCTTCTTCTTATCATCGACGTAAACTTTGTCGTTAATGTCGAGATATGCATGACATTTCATCATAAATCTCTTTGATTCTTCTCTGTCTCCATCGAATTCGGGAGGGGAACCGATCTTTAGTTCTATTTCTTTGTTCTGTGTCGTCATGGTGTTCAAAGGAGGAATGGTTGGTAGCGCTCCTAAGTTCAAGGCTCCGATTAAGGGAGTTAACGAAGTCGTGGTGTCGGTTTCGTTGCAGATGGCAACGGTTCAGGTGATAAAGACTTTAATCTTTTGTTACGACTGGGATGAGTCGAGCTATCTCTGTCTGAGTAGACAATCGGCAGAATGCCTAGATAGACGTAAGTCTGCTCTCGATTGAGAGATCAAGGTTTCTGGCTAAGGCGAGTGTCACTGACTCCCTTAGAATAGTAGTTCTAGACAGTAAGGTTGGAGACCTTACTGAAGGACAATGTTCCAGGTAAAACCCAGTAGATTAAAGTAAGGAATACAACAGTGGGTAGGTAGGTTTATATACCAGTGTTCAAGCGGAGCTTGTAAATGTGTTATCAAGATAGAAGCAAGAAGAGGCGGACAGCCCGCTTGGCGAGATAAGAGATAGACATGATAAGAGATAAGCGTGGTACGGACGGCCCGTTTGGAAGTGAAAAGGGAAATAAGTATAGGGGCCTAAATGTTACTGTAACATCTGATAGATGAAGCTGGATTTTGTACAACGTATAAACCTGTCCTAAATATTGATAACTCCGATGTGATAGTTTCATGAGGAGTCCAAGACAACAACATTATATTCATTCATTACAAATTATAATGGATGAGATTAATCAGAGGTACATCAGGAAAATAACGGATCTCTTGATTGCACTTAGGTAACTTATTGTACCTTTTGGCAGCTTTTTCCTCTGGAAGCAGATCTTTGAAAAGTTGGATATATTTACGAAATGGTAATTCAGGCGGGTAAGACAAAAAAGACGCGAAAAGAGATGACATTGTGTGCAAAGATCCAACAAATATAAAGCTGGAAAAAAGTGTGAAGTAGATTAAAAAGCAATCTCAAAGGTGTGATGACCTGCATACTTATTAACATAGTAAGCTCGGAAACTATCATAAGACTGGTAATACTTGAGGTCATGAGAAACAAACTGTGCACCATAGACTGGAATTAAATGTGCTGTGCAATAAATCGAATCAATGTGAATAATAGACATATGCGGGGAGTGATTAGCACAATAGGCTGGCTGCACAATCCACATCCCAGTGTCCTCATCAGGAGAGTCGCCAACAGTGTCAAACCACCGAATAACTGCGCAGGGGTAAGTCGTTCCTTGAAAAGTAAAGGAAAAAAAACACAGAACACGAGCAATGTCAAATCCCTGCATGCCCTCGAGCTCTGGTTTCATGTTAATGAACATGCAGTCATTGCAAGCATGTCTGTTTCGCCACTGACGACATGCATGAATGTATTCCGTGTGCATGCCCCCAATGCCACTGAGATCACCTAGCGAATAAAATCTTGATGAAGCAGAGTTGAAGACAGAGATTCCACCATCGTAATGAGGGAAGTGGAACTCTGAAACTTCAGAGACGTCTCGAGTGTCATTCGGATGCTTCTGTTCAAAAAGGAACTGTCTGAGGAGGTTGGGTAAATGTGCGATATTTAATTCTACTGCGAGCACAGCAATCATTTTGGCACGTTGTTGTTCTAAAGCAATATTAGCAATGAATGGGAGGTATCAATCTGATAAATGCATGGGGTGTTTTTGCAAGCTGGACATCTGCTTGTAACACTGTAGACTCATCATCCACTTCACCATTGTCGTGACCTTTATCCACATCCAGAACATTGGCATTCGAGCCATTTGGAGGTGCACTGTCAGTGGCACAAGCATGGCCACCTCCTGCATCATCAAGGTCTTGAAATTGTCCTGTCAAAGGAAAAATTAGTGTTATTGACTTGGCAAATAAAATTTAATAAATACGAAGAGCCATCACAACTGCAGATAAACATGTACCGCTCACCATATTGTGCCTGGTGAAGTCGACACATAAAGCAGCAAGCTTATCCAGCTGCTGGTTGGTCCGCAGCATTTGACCAAGTGCATTGAAGTGACTTGAGCGTCTCCAAGGCTCCTTTACAGCCTTGATATGCTTGCTCTCAGTAATCAATGAGCACAAGCTGTTCGGGGCACCAAAAAGTCATATAAGTTGGATGTAATGCTTGAGTGAGTGCTGACGTGGTAAGGAAAATGTGGGAACAACACCTGTGTCTCAAAATGCTTTGCGGTAGTGGTGGAATCGTGCGAGTGCATCTTGAATTTTGGTGAGGGTCTTCTCTGTGATGATGTTGCAGCAGACAAGGTAACAAAACTCTAAAAGTGCGCAAAAGGCGCATACAATGTCCAGTGGAAGGTGGCCCTCAATTGCAGGCAAATACACCTGCCAACAATGAGCAGCAAGAAACGAAACTTAAGAAAATTGAACCTTCATAAGTGCCTTTGAGTCGTCTCCGGTCCATTGTTTGAACCCTCGTCCCTCAGGAAAACGTTGTAAACCTGTGAAGGATGCAACAGTCACAATTCTGTTGTATATCATGATGAATGATTGAGTCTCACGACAAAAAATGAAACATACCTTCTGTCAATGTCGTCCATGATTTGTTGAGCTTCACATTTTCCATGGGTCAGTAACAAATATTTCTCCACCCAATCTACAAGGTGGTCCTTGAAAGCTCCCTTGATTAGCTGGTGAAGGAGATCAGGGGCGATGAGTTGGTTTATATCAGCATGGGGGAAATTGTTGGTAAATGGCTGGGAAGTTAAATAAAGTTAGCACAACTTGAAAAGAGAAGATTGGCAGATGAAACATAAATGAAAAAGTGTCGAGAGACACTGATCCTTGTGCTGGATGATGGTGTCCAGCAATTCAATAACCGTATCCAAAAGAAAATGTACTCACCACAATGTCACCAACAATTCCATAATCATCCCAGATCCTCAATAGAGTACCTTCCTCCACCAGAGCATCCACATATTCGCGGCAATGGTCCAAGGTATCATCATCAAGGTTAAGACGTGATGCAAGACACCTATAAATGTGTTGCTGGTTGATGAGGAACAAGTAGTAGTGTAAGGCTCAGAGATACTTACCTTGCACACCAGTGTTTGATGATGCATCCCAACAGGACCTGTTCTTCATAATCAGTGATATAGGGTCCGAGTCCATAGACAACACAATGGAAGTGACCGTCTCCAAAATGAGCCACTTTGTGTTTCATCATTCCAGGCTTGAGGGGCTGAAGAATTTTTGAAAGGGAAGAGTGAAATAGCTGACAACAACACTTTTGGAACTTCGGATCCTCAGTGTGCACTTGTGCAGCTTTATATAAGACCTACTGTTAGCACCTGTGATTAGCATGAAAATTGAATGAACCTTACTTTTTGGCATGGTGAGAAATCTTATGACAGCAATCGCATCTCGGTGTGCACGATGGACATTATTTCGAACATTGCCGATAGAAAGATATAGCAGGTAATATTTATTGTTGCCCGTGCCAACTGAGATGGTTGTCTTATCACTGCCGAGAATAATGGGAACAAAGGTTGCCCCAACTGTGTCAGGATCTTTGGAAATTTTGTCCTGTATGCAATAGTGTATAAGTATATATATTGCACTGTATTTAAAAACTTACCGCCTGATCTCATGCCCAATCAGCAGACATGAAGTCCTTCCACTGGTGTTCATCAGTTGCTGAGGCATACTCATGGTAGGGCTGATAATCCATTTCATCTGCGTACATTGGGTTTGCGAGCATGTTGCAGACAACTTCATGTGGATCTCGAAACCATACATTGTAAGAGCCATTCATCCATGGTGGAATGTCGACATCCGGTTTGTTGCCACAAAATTTGACTGCGAAATTCTGCCATGGCACATCTCCAAGTGGAATACTATCAATTGTCTGATATAAGTCTTGGTGATTAGCAAAGGGCGGATGATTGTCGTGTTTTGCAAGTGTAGCAGCCCACAGGTCAAGTAAGGTGTCAATATGGGAGGCGGACATTTGATCTTTGCAAAATAAGAATTCAGCAGCTTTAAATTCAATCTGATTATGAAATGGTGTCCAGTTGTCAGCAGGACACTCAACAAGTGGAGGTGGCAGAGTGCCTGGAGAAAGAAACACGCCATTTTCATCACAAGGTCGACCTTTAAACAAAAGCAGACATTAGAATTTTATTTTACGAAGTGTGTGACATCACTCACTATCAAGACCTTTATAATAATTTTGATAAAACTGCTTTCCCGGTCCATAAAATTCTGCATTGACATCAGCAGGTGGAGACGATAGCCTAGGGACTTCATCAGCATTGAAAGGAACATCATCTTCATGCTGCTGGGCATTTCCTGGGTCCAAGAGTTTGGGAAAAGGTGGACAGGGAGCTGAGATGGGTTGTGGGATTATTGGATGTGCTGAAAGCCTATGTTTCATCCTTCCAGCAGCAGTCTTGAAATATCGCTGGCAACTCGGATGGCTGCAAGGAAGCTGGAGGGTACTGTGGTCTGGACAAGGACGGGAGTTTGTTGCATTGGCAGGCATTATAACAGAGTGAAAACGACAGAAATAAGTGTCTTGGGGCATAGGAATGGTGTATGTGCAGCGGCAGGTACCTCACGTCCTCAAGTTGATTGAGAAGGCCTGCGAAAATACAATGTTTATTTGGTCATGAACCATACAAATTTCATTGAAAGTCAAATCTGCTAACCTGAGCTTCTCCCGTCACCAACCATATCCCTTGCTATCTGTATCTTGCTTCTACCGACCCCAGCAAAATGTCTTTAGCAGCCGGAACCACTGCTCATAGAACATGCGCAAAAAATGCTGATGCTCATCCTGGTCAGGTTGTGCTCAACGCAACTAGGAAATGATGTACCAAAGCTTAAATAGCTGCCAACAACAAATGTCTCAAAGAAGACCTCAAAACAAAGGAACTAGCTGCCCTGCAAGGTATCAAGCGCCTCGCAAATATACAGGCCGAAATGGAGCAGGCACAAGCTTCCAAGGCAGTCAGAAAGCCAAAGCCAGTTACACCACGTCTGGTTGCAGCCAAGAAGGTGACGTCTTCATCACAGCCTCAGCCGGCAGCCGCTGTGCAGGGTGGAGGACATGGGGATCAGAGAGAAGGTCAGAAAAAGCAGGGCCAATCGATGGAGGATATTGGGGAGGATGACATGAATGTTGAAGCATTTGAGGGTGTTTCAAAACTGAAGCCTGGAAAGAAGTCACTCAGAGATGCGGTTAATGCACACTTGAAATCAATGAATTTGAAGGCTGCTGAGCTTGCACATGTTGATCTCACAGACAGGAAAGAAAACTCTTTACCAATGTATGTTGTCTTCTTAACTCCCATGTTACTACTCTCTGAGTCGACACTTTTCTTCCTTAATTTGACGGTGGAATTCAGGTTCACTGTCAAATCTTCATATTCTGACCGTATCAAGGCCTGGGCTTTAGATGTAGTACCAAGTCTTTCAAGTTGTTCATCCGAAAATGGCAGCTCCCAGTGGTTGATTTCTGTTTCAAAAGCCTCTGTCCCTCCATCCACTATATTCTCCCACTCTGCGACAATGGCTACTTCAAACGTGACTAGCGTAAGCTCCAAAGCCATTCCAGCAAAAGGTTCCGATGTGTCTGCCATTCCTATCAGTGATCTGGTTGGAGGATTTGGCGATGAAGATATTGATGACTCATACGAACGCCAGGCTGCATCTGAAGTGATGAAGACAGGAAGACAACCGGTTGAGGTATGTTATTTTCTACTCTAATTCATCAAACTAATGCTTTTCAAAGCCTATCCTCCAGTTTGACAATGTTACTGACTCGGAGTCCGAAGACATCGAACCTGGCAGCAAGGTATGCATTTTTTTTGGTTATTAAAATAATATTTGACTGTTCATTGTCGTTTGGGGGTGCATAGTTACATCCTGAGCCAAAATTCAGTGACCATCCTGCACCGTCATCTCAACTTTGTATGTTACAGGCTGCTCGTCACTTGGCTGCAGAAAAGTCAAATGGCATTCCCCCACTGGCTACTCAGCCTCGCCAACCTCATGCTACCTAATTCACAAGTGGTATGAAATGGAAATTAGTGTTAGGGCCCAGCCTCGAGACCATGGAGAGTTTTGATGACCTGGAGGAGTCTTCACTAGCTAGCCTTAGCTTTGTCGGTGGCACTGGAATGTTGATTGACTCGGACGATCTGCAGGGAACGCAGGAACCCATGGTTGTCGATATCAAGAAGGCCTCACGAACAACATCCTCAGTGTGTTGTTTTTTCACATACAGATCAGACTTAACTTATATTTTCCAGACTACCGTTATGACTACTGATGCTAAGGTACCACCTGCAAAGAAGGTCAAGACCATGTTAAAGGTCAAGACTGAACAAACAGACCTGTCAGACACTCCCTTGGCATCCACACAGGTGGATGATGGCCCTTGGGTTGAAATGATCAAGGCTCGATCAGCCTACCGAAACACAGATCTTCCCCCTGCTTGTCAGGATGGACGCTGGCCAAAAGTATTTCTTCTGACCATCTATTTGTGGGCAGGAAGTCAGCCAAACCTTTGGAACATTAGTGATGACGCCCTCCTGGAAGCTATTAACCATATCTTTCAAGTTGTCTATCCAGAGGTCAAGTATGCACCCTCCTTGCAAGGCTCTGTTTTTGGTGTTGTATGCTTGTCTACCATTCATTAGACCAATCAATGCCTCTCTGAGTGGCGCAGCAATTTCGGCTCTACCACCATCACCATCATCATTGACTTTATGGCTCAGAATGATGACACTAACCCCAGTGACCTTGCTGAGTATCTTCTTTCGGATTTCGTGTTCCTTCATGAAGACCCAGATGTCATTGACAAGATGAAGACTTTCCAGTCCCCATTTATGCTCCAGCTGGTGGCCACCGGCCACCTCCAAGCAACAATTGGCCATGCCAATGTTCTGGCGCTTAACACTGAGGCTCTCACTGTGAGCAGGATTAGTGGTGTTGTTGGGATAGCTGCTGCTGTGGTAAGTTTTTCTTTCTTCGCTCGAAAATGAAGCTAATTTATTGTGCAATTGGAACATGCCCTCAAGCTCATCAAAGACAATGTAATTAATATCAAGGATGTACTTGCAGCTCCCCCGGCGCAATGCAAGCTCATGGTCAAAACTAGTGATGTGCAGGCTGGGCTTGGGCCTGAAGCCCAGGGCCGGTCCAGGGCTTGAGAGGGCTCGGGCTCGTCAATATACTGGGCCCAGCCCTGACAATGGGCTTGGGCTGGGCCTGGGCTGGGCTGGGCTAAAGCCCGGGCTTGAAGTTCATGATAATAGTTAGATATTGAGTGAAAAAAATCCTTTCGCTATACTACTACTCACCAAGTCATACTACTGTGACTACCTCATCTGCATCCCCCTCGAGTAGCTCATCATCCTCCTCAGCAGGTTCTTCAGTCAAGGACGAAGGTCCTGGCTCACGAAACACCAAGTCATGATGGAGAAGACATTTCATGACTTGCAATGCCTCGACAACATCTTCCTTGAGGCGGTTTCAGCGCTTGGTGATTGTTAATGCTGCGGACGAAAATGCTCGCTCACTCAATATGGATGACGCCATGATAGCTAAGAAATCCCATGCAATAGCTGTCCACACTATTTATACCATGTTTTTACACATTTTTTGACTTTTAATAGATGGCGCAGTGGTTTCTAAGACACTGTTCTCTCATTTATAATGTCTGAAAAATGGCCATCAAATAAGTATAAAGGAAATTTAAGTCGAAATCAGAGGACGAGTGGCCTTTTTGTGACTTTTCTCGCATTGCTCTGAATTTTTATTTTTGGTCCCTTAAATGTGTTTTAAGTTACTATCAAGTCATAAAAATGAATCCGTTAGTTTCCTGATGTACTTGTGCTACGTCACCTTATTTATATTTTGAGTTGCGACTTGGACCTAAGTATTAGTTCACTGGCATTTCGCTCCTTCAAGTCTGATTCAATTTCTATCAGATCTGATGGCGGCACTAACGAACAAAATATACATGCAATTCGAGGTGACCTGCACTGTGCAGTGCTCCATTAAGTTAATCGATTCCCGTCCTTTCAGATTCTACGCGAGAAACAACGATATTTTGATCATTTGCGTATGTACTTGATTCAGATATGTACTACAAAATACGTGGCGTCCCGGTCCACTTGAGGATTCAGGAAATACATAATGTATGTGTCGTTCGAAGGAGTCAAAAATACAAAAAGAGTGTGAGATGTTATTATAATTCATACAAATGAATGATCGAATGCTCCTTCCGTTCAAAGTACAATGAATGACAACAGCGAATGAGGGTGGATTACTCGTAGCACAAACGTTTTCAATCGGAACCATCTACCACCTCACGACACTCCATGAGACCAACGTCATCATAGCAGGCATGAAGGACGCTCCTGAAGGCATCGTTTCTCAAACAGGGGAAGTTTTCTGTTCATCTAGTGAATGTTGCCAAGATAATACCAACGGACTGTTGTGTTTGCGTTCTTTGACGACATAAAGGGGGAATGAGGTTGCTGATGGAAGTATCGCAGGCACACGAGGAGCGCGATTAAATCTGTAGCACATTTATCAGCAAAGTGTTTTTTGCTCACAATAAGCCACGTACTCATTCGAGTTCATACGCTGTTGCAGCCTTGCTGGGTAGAATCCGAATATCTTTGCTACCCACCAAAATGCTATGCCGTAGTTCTTCCGCGCTTCTGCGGCAAACCCAAAGAAAGCGAAAAATGTGAACGCACAGAAGACTACAAGCCACCGCGTGAGCTGGATGGCAACAACCAGGAGGTAGTTCGTTGTCCACAGAACAGACGGGTATTGCATGACACGCGAAAAGTCGTAGTGAACATTTTCCCAGCTGATCCAGGGCTCTACAGGATGTGCTGCCGAGTTGAGCCATATTATAAAAGACGCGAGGGGGATGGTGCACAATATTTCCGCCATTGCGAGTGCCATGAGACGGAAGTAGCGACTAGCGCTGAGAGACTTGTTGGATTTCAAAAAACGGGTGAATTGTGCACGGCGGAGGTAAAAAGCCTTCAATGAAAGACCTGCGGGCGGTAAGAACGAGGACAGCAAACCACCAAGAAGAGGCGTACCACAATAGACCGAAGATACAAGGCCAATAATTATAGGCCAGCTATCCGACAAGAAAAACGCTGGTAGCGTATTGTAAATGAAAGGGTAGCAGCCGATGTCTTCGTAAATATCAAAGCGATGGCCCTGTACGACATATTCTGTAAAAGGATCAGTGGGATGCGTGTTGTGGATGAAAGCAGTGCACTCACGGAGCGCAACGACTATCATAGGAAAGAGCACGCAAATTAGGGTGTCAATAAGGATGGCTCGTCGTTTCTAAAAGAAGATAAACAAAGGAACTGAGACTCCGTTGATATTGACCCATACCGCTTCATCTGTGAGTGCGACCGCATGAGTTTTCGCGATGTTGTATAATCTGCGATTAATGCATAGTGACGCGGCAGGAATGCCCACTGAAGCACCGAGCATGATTCGAATGGCTGCACAGAGTTTCAGGAAACAAGTAGCGGAAACATAACATAACATCACTTACAAATGTCGCACCAGATGGGTGCCCAGTTGATGGCATTGTTATGCCAAACGATGGAGTTGATGAACTGGTTGAGGCAAGAGAGTGCCGCCCAAATCATGTAATAGCATGTTCCCGAGTTCCATGCTTGTAGATGCCATGGAAGAGGTATAAGTGTGACCACGAAGCCAAGGAAAGCAAAGATGGGGTAAAGAGGATAGTCCAACCCAGTCATAATGATGGTAGAGAAAGAGTAGAGATTAATCGTGTCAAAGGACGGAGAGCGTAAACGATAGGCTTATAAAAGACATTTTGTGGTGCACAATGCATTGTGTCCTTGCTGTGGACAGTCCATTGTCAATTTGTGGCTACGTGTCGGAGACAAATGTTACAGTGGTCAGTCCCAAATTTGGACCATTCACCGGAAACAATACCACAAAATACACCTGTGATTATCGAACAATGGTGATTATGAGTTTCTATATAATATGGACGTAGATTCCTTTGTACCAATATTTTAGTCCACAAGTCTCGAAGCTCACTACGCCAAAGCTGTTCCATATGGATCACTTCATCACTTTGCTCGATCTAGAGCCATCGCCCTTTGTTGGGTCATCACATAGTACAGAACCAAAACCCAATTTGGGTGACCCACTGTCACAACTCGAAATGCAATATATCGAACCTTCCGACTCACTACCGGTTGATCAAGACAACCTGACCAATTACTTTTCCAACTTGTGTGTCATTGTATAACGTTTGCGGCTTGCCGCCGGTCACTCTGAGGGCCAGTGTGAGGTATGTCCGTTTAACATCTCTCTTTCGATGGACGTCTCCTCAACCAGTTTCTATGGACAAGGTACTACATACCGTATGCGCTAGTTTAGCGTTAAGTCATTAGGACTAGATGCTAGCCCTCGCATCATTTATTTTACTGGCTCTTGCAGGACTCGGACCTTCGCGCTGTCGGACGTTTAACTGCGACATACCAAGTTATTTATAGCACAGTGCTTACTTATGTGGCTGTATCCCTCCTTCGACGCTCCTTCGACTCACATTTAACTGCTATATACTCATCTATAGCACAGTGCTTAATTCTGTGACTATACCCCTCCTTCGAAGCTCGTTCTCTTCGTTTTCGTGTTTACCTGTGACATTAGCACAGTACTTGATTTAGTGCCTATACCCCTTCTTTGACGCTTGTTGCCTTCGCTGGTTTCTTCGTCAAGCGTGTACCTGTGGTGTTTCTACCTATAGCATAGTGCTTAATTCTGTGACTATACCGCTTGGTGGACCCGCTGCTTGTGCAGCATTACATGTTTTCGTTCGTGTACCCTAACTACTTTCCTAGTAGTACTTATTCATTCGTCTTTCTTTACTTACTACCTGCTGATTGTAGTTCTACTAAGCTGCCGTTGTTCTTACCTACCTTGTAACCACTGCTCTCTGTCATTTGACTCATGTTCTGCTGTGGTTATAACTGTTACTGGGTTCTTCCTTAGTTGGTACGCTGCCTCTGCCTTTTTGCATTGTTGTAATTTGGCTCATGTTGCGTCCTGAACCTCGTTCACTGTATCTCTTCCACTTCTTAGTAAAGTCGAGCTCGGGTAGCTACGATTAGATGCTCACAACCGTTCAGGGCCAGTCGCTATGTATGTGCACACAGTTAATGACAGCATATGATTGTCATATTGAATGTATATACGCGTAACCCAGTATATCTAGAAGCGAATGTACCTGACTAGACTCATGACTAGTTCTCACTATGCGGCCCGCTTGCCTCGTAGCAAGGACTCGTCACGAGTCTAGTACATGACATAACTTGGAGGGTGAATTGGAATCTCACCCCACAGCTATTTGTCCAACAGTGTCGTGTACGTAGATGTAAAATGACCGTGATGATTAAGGAGTGTAAATGACTACGAAATGAGTCGAGTCGTCTGTATGTATGTCAACATACGTGCAAGACAAAAAAAAATGATGCCAGGACTTGTGGAAAGTCGACAAAGATAAGAGGGAAGGTTGGGTGCAGAAAAAGGAAGCCACGAGAGAAGATCGAAATTGGGGTAATAGTGGCCACGAAGCAGTGTCTGTGAACGAATGACAAACGAAGCAAATAAAGCAAAGCCTCGGAAAGTAAATAGATAGATCCCATTCATCTCTTGCGAACGAAGCATGACTTAAAGTCATAAGCTGTACGTCGCGTCTATCAGCCTGACGAACGAACGAAAATGAAGGCGAGCGTACATCACAGATCGTTTTCGAAACAGTAACAGGCGCCGATACCTGCGACACATGCTTCATGCAATGGTACAATAGAAGCTAGAGTTGCTGCTTGCGTAGGTGTGTTCAAATTCCAAAGGAACTGATTCAGCGGGATGGGAGGTGAGAGATTCAGGAAAGGATAAGGACTCGAGAACGTCGAATGAGTCTGTCACCGGGTTTGACGGTAGACCCGATGGCGGGATTGTCTGTGAGCGCATAAATGGGTGGCGCGAGAAGGCTTGCAAGGCCAACGTCGATATTAATGTCAGTGAGGTGGCGCTGAGTAGCGCGACAGAGGTTACTGGCCTGGGTGCTAGGCGCAAGGCTATTACAAAGGATGGAAAGTTGGCAGTCATGGTGACCAAGCTTTGTCTTCCTTTATACCATGTTGTGGAACAATGATATTTACTCTGCATCCATTGTGGAGTAGAAGATGTCGCGGAGCAACAAACAATGAGCTCGAGCGTACTGTGGTCAGTGGTCACTTGTGGTCAGCTCAGCGGCTGGGTATGAGAATTACCATATTCGGTCATCAATTTGCAACCATTGAACTCTTGCTTGTTCGCCCCGGGCCTTTAATATGATGAGCTCATAGACGTTCTTAGTGTCCCTTTTGGTGGGATATTATTGTCATCCCACTTTTTACTCACACGAGTCTCGCCAGTTGCGTTCCTCGCAGTTATGTCGCTGCTGCTGCTCCCTCGAGCTGCGGCCCATGGCATTGACGAACCCAACTTGAAAATATCGCAACTCTCCTTATCATGGCCTTACTTTTTTAAAGTTGTCCTGAATGTTGTGCACGATATCGATGTTACTGTGTTTGGCTAACAATGTGAACATTGCCATCTTGGTGTGGTGCAATATCAGTGAGTTCAATCTCGAAGTGGCCTTGCAGCTGATGACCTTCGAACCAGCAGCGCCATCGCAGGGTCTGCATTGGCGCTCACTCAAGTGTATCAGTCTAATTTGATAGATTACTACGCAGCACGACCAATTGAACGCAACCACCAGCTCTTCGAACTATCAATACACCTTGGAGTCTTGGACTATGGTTTTCATGGGACTTTGTATGAGCAGTATTATGAAACGTACTTAATGTCACTATGCCTGCTACATTTTCCATCGCCCCTTCGCGATCCTCTGGACTATCGGTACGGTCCTATATGTTCACATTGGTGCTACATCGTCCCTCATAGGCACCCCTCAACCTTGTGGTTCTCTTGCAAATTTCTAGATTTCTATTCCGTATTCATCATTAACATTTTCCTTGAAAAGAATGGTAGGTGTTGCCTATGAGCGACAATATAACAATATAAATGGGACCACACGAAAGCGGACGGGTGCACTGCTTCCATGAGATACAATCGATTTCAAGGCGCTCAGTGAGATGAGCAATCTTAATATATTCATGTCCGGAGAGTGGTGGAGTAATGTGCTATGCAATGATGTCGATGGAGTGCTATCCTGTGCTAAATACCTGCGCTTGCTGCACCACCGCCCGAGCAGCAGACAATCGGATCAAATGATAAGTCCGTCTCCTCGAGAGACTGTTGAACAGATGATGTCAATCATCTGGTTAGTTGGCAGGAGAAGCGATACTTCGCTTAGTTGTATTGCATCTTCCTTTTGTCGATGGATAATATTTATTCGTCTGCTGTGATTTGAGACGCTGCAAATGCAGCTGAGTGTCCAAATCCGAGCGGTGTTTCAAATTGTTACTTACATAATACATCGAGCACAATGATTTTGGTTGACCTTTTAAGCCAACAATGTGATCCACTGTTGTCCCTAATGTCCGGCTACCGGAGTGATCCACAACTGAACCACAACTCTATTTAAACCAGTCCTATTTTCCGCGTGCCTTCAATCAACACCCACCACATCATACATTACGTTAAGAACAACTTTGTACGCTCTTTGACTCGGAGCGTTGCGACACTCAATTGCTACGCCTATACACCTCCATTGCGAATCCGATACTCAGTCCCACTCGCACTCATCACCCTTCGTTTAGCACTTGGCACCCTTCAACTCGCATTCACTGCCTTCCACTTTGCATATACCTTCGAGTTCTCCTACCTTACTCCTTACTCTCACTACCTGCTCGTCTACTATGGACTCATTCGACACGATTCTGGATATATCTGGGCTCTTCGATCCAGATCCACTGCTATCCTCAGATGAGGGTTATTGTAGTGGTGACGAGTCCAGTCGCTCCAGTGATGATGAGCGATGTTTAGTTAACACAGATGCAAAATGGACTTATACAGGATATTGCGTCATAACATAACTGGCGATGCCATCTGTCGCATCCATCGTAATGCAAGTTGACGGTCTCTATTGTCTGATCATTGATTCACCTTCTCTCCATAGACATCATCTGGGTTGCGATGTTGAAGCATGTCGGCTTAAGGCTGGCCAAGCAAGGTAACCTTGACTATTACGCGGTGCGAGTGAAAATCTCGTACCCCGACTGGGGCTGACTAGGTCAGTTGCTTGAAGTCTTCTGAAGCCATAAGGTTTCACCTCAAAGATTAACAAAAAAAAGTTGCGCAGTCGTGACGAGAAACTTCTGTCTCATCTGGTGGACACAAACGTTCGAACTTTCGGTTCTTTCAGTTTCATTTTGGCCACTTTTTTTTCCCCACTTGTGGGTTTTCTCTCGAACTACTTATACTGTACCACATACTAGTAGTATATCGAAGATGCAACAATGTATTTCCTTGTGGCTGTAGAATCAGCGCACACCCATGCGAACACCCTCACGTGGAAAAGCCCAGGGGTCAGCAGTCGCGCTTTTTTCGCAAGATAAAATGCGATGGACGGTGAGTCATTGCCAACGTTTTCCTGCCAAAAATGTGTCACCTGCCGACTTGTGGGGCATCTTTTGAAAGTCTATGCATAATGTCAGAAGGTTAGTGTGGTACGAGGAATCATGCATGTGTTCTGAGTATTGGACAATAGAAGTCCTGTATCCACCGTCTAAACTCGCATGAGCTCCGACAGTGAGCCATGCAGTTCAGCAATTTGCATTTGAAGCAATCGGAATTACATATTTAAATGCAAATTCAATGACATTCTTGATTATATAATCCCATAGGCCCCACAAACAACACTCCCCGCTCACGCACTCGCGGCGCACCATCGCGACTGTACCACTTCTCTTGCGTTCGGCAGCAGGCGACGACAAACTCATCTGCGTATCTCACGGCTGGGACGTTTCATTTTCTCTGGCGCGATCAAGCTTTCACGAAACCATGGACCACTATCCGGAGGTCAAACGATCATTTCTTGACACAAGAGCTTTATCTTCCCCGCTTGATCAGGAGTCAGAGAGTGAGTCTAGCCAGATTTCCGGCTCTGACACGCCCTCTCCATCGATTAGAACTTCTGCCCGATTCCCTTCGGCCACTCCTCCGCATGAGGAGAATGGGAGCTCGGAAAGGTCCTCAGGTGTTGAACCCGAGAGTAGTAAGGGGTGGTATGAATTTGACCTTTCTGTCATACTTGCGCTAGTTTCGCCCATCGGAAACTGGTTGACAGGAGGAGATCACGTCAAGAATTTCCTTCTCATTCTTCTCTTGATATTCTATTTGCACCAAATTATCGAAGGTAAGTGCCTTGTTTTCATTCTGAAACAGAAAATATAAGTATACACAGTACCGTGGAGCCTCTATCATCTCTCGAGACCCAGACGTCGTTCCCCTGATTTCCCACCCCGTCAAACGTCTGAGCAAGATCCATACCATGAAGTTGCTTCATCAGAGTTACGCAAGCTCGAATTTTTCTACCTGTTCCTCACTGTATTATCGCCGTTAATAGGAGTCGCAATCCTTCGTATCGTCATCATATCTGTGGCCGGTCCGGAGACTATATCATGGTTCAGTACCTCCCTCTTCATTCTCGCCACCGGTATTCGACCTTGGAAACACGCGGTAGAACGTCTCCATCAACGCACACAAGATTTGCATACTGTCGTTCACTACCCCCCAGCCAGCTCACCAGACACGCACTCGCAGATTGAAGTTCTGATTGCGCGCGTCGCCGAATTAGAGACTCAGCTGAATAAATGCAACGACACCGTGCAAGTTCTCACCGAAGATCTTTTCGACCACGTGGAGGGAGCTGTCGAGGGGATAGAGAAATCCTTACGGAAACAGGAGAGGAAGAATGATGCTGTCTACTCGGCGCAGGAATCAAGGCTCGCGACGTTGGAACAGAATATGCAAGCGTTACTGGAAAGGAAGGAGATTTCAGTGCACGGTTCGGCTTTATCTTATAATCTTGCGTCTGCATTCCACACAACCTTGGTTGAACCGCTTGGACTTGTCTTTCCTGAGTGGGCACGCAGCTCTCGCCGAGACAAACACCCACCATCTCCTCGTCCTTCCCCAAAAATCGGTCGTTCCCGTACTGGCACTAAGCTTGAGACGATACCAGAAGGCGCCACTTTCGCACCCAAGAGAGCTCCATACCGCTTTCCCTACCTCCGTATTCCTGGTTTAAAATTCGCCCTGCGCATCGGCGATCTTGCAACCCTACCTGTCCGTCGGGTAGTGGCGTATCTTCTCATGGGACGCATCTATGCGCCCAACGCACCCAATTCCTCTCTTTAAACAGTGTTACCGCTCAAGGTTCATTTCTCACAACCATTGTTCTATTAACATTGCATGGACTTGTTCCCACGTCTTCTCGGATTTTATCCCCGCATTGAGATGATCCGTTTTGCCTCATAATTATTATGGTATCCAGGAATAACCGTACTGTACGCTCGTGCATCGAATTTTGTATCAATATCCCATTGTAAGCAGACTTTTGTCGTATCTTCCATGAAGTTTAGGCTGCTCCATAATTTACCACAGACGTCTGTACCAGGTGAGATTCATTTTCTTATTCTTCTACTTATACCGTTACCTGTACAGCTTCCTTCGTACAAAAATCACACGATCTTCTAAGCTTAAAGCTTTAGAACATGCCTTATTGGGGCATTTGCTTGATGCTTACTGATTTCAATTATCCCCTATCATGTGGGTGTTCCTCGGTCAAGTATGCCATGGTATGTGTCCTTGTACTTTCTTCGGCCGAGAGCTTATCAAATCTAGAAAAGTCAAGTATACAGATTTTGTGGCATCGCGTCCTTGTACTTAATCCCATACTGCTGTCAAAGGCGCAGCTCACTGATTAAAAGAAATGCAGCAGGCCATCACAGAGATCTGTATACCCTTTTTGTCTCCCCAGATTTCTTTCATTATTGAAATGCAAACAGAGATACCAGTACTTTCGTTCATTTCCGCGGCACTTGTTCTCTTTCCATTGCCTTGGTATTGTCGGGCTGGCAACATTGCTGCAATGTCTATTGGAATGTGGCTCTTTGTTGTAAACACGATCAATGCTATAGATGCCCTCCAGTGGACCGAGGCCTATCAAATACCATTTTTATTCTGGTGTGACATCAGTGAGTGTTTTGATATCGGTTCTATTCGAGAACTCACAATTCCTGTAGCTTCAGCGCTGGTAACAGCTGTAAATGTAGCGATACCCGCGGCGTGCCTCTGCATTTGTATTCACCTGGAACGGATGGCGTCTTTTTGTCAAACGTCCGCCTCTGTAACAAAGCGACGCCGTATCTTACTTGAATGTGTAATGTGTTTCGGAGTTCCATTAGTATATGCAGCATTGCGTGCGTACCTGCCACGGGCTCCCCCACAACGTTTATTGATATTATCAATAGATATAATTGTTCAACCTCGACGTTTTGATGTGTATGAAAATTTTGGATGTCGCTCGGCGATATATCCCACTGTGGTGGCTTTGTTCGTGGTCTGGATACCGCCGCTTGCACTTTCTTTTCTTACTATAGTTTTTTGTGGCAAGTGACTTCATCATGGTCTGTATCCCTACGAGGCTGAGTCTTTCTAGGCATTACTTGGCGTCACTTTCTCCTTCATGGCGTTCAATTTTCGAGGACACGTCCATTTTCCTCGCTTACTTCTGGAGCCTACATTCGGCTCGTCAGTATGGCCGTTTCAGAAGTCATCTGCACTATCGCCGCGACTGTAGTAGCCATGTCGTTTAATCTAAGCTCAGGGCTGGCTCCGTGGGCGGACTTCACCCGAGATTTGACGGAGGTCTCGTCGTTCAGCTCCGCCGCGACACCTAAATCAGTCACCGCGATGCTCATCACTGAATGGGCGATCATGGTTGCGCAATCGTTCTTCTTTATCGGATTGTTTGTGCTTGGAGGGGAGGGGCGCAGTCGATTGCGTGAGGCTGTACAGGTAATGCGCAGGGCTCTCAGTTTTTTTGAGAGACGATCTACCTGTATCGCTGAACTCAAAGGTACACCTATGACAGAATGGTATGTTCCTTTGTATCGCTAGCAGATTTATTCTGAATGCATCTCATCAGCGACTTGACACCGGTTCCGTCTCTGACCGTCCTCGAGTTCAAGAATACCACCTCTCAATCTATTACAGCATGCACTTATCATGGCTATCCATGTGATAAACCTCTTCCGCCTTCGCCTGCCCCCTCGCGGCCCCCATCACTCGACCTTACAGATGCGAAGCGATTGGAAGAAGATCCTGAATTCCTTGATTCCGCGCTCCTTCCTCTGGATTCACCTTCCAACTACTCTGTTATCTCATCGTCACACAATTCTCTCCAATCAAATTTTGACCCGCAACAACTTTTTTTACCTTCGACGCAGTGGCCTGAACCCCCATCAACAGTCATTGTTCGACCACGCCCGGCGAGGCCCCACAGCATGAACTTTATTCACGTAGAAGGTTTGCCGTTTTATGGGTCCGCAGTGCCGCATGGCAATTACTCGAGGAATCCAAAGAATCGTAACGCTGTCTACATGACAGTGGTCAGGGAAGTCCAAGGAGCATATTGAGTTGTTGATTTTCTTTTCTCGTATACCCCTTCCATTGTCCTTCGCGGTCGTTGACTTTTTGCTTGCATGTTCCCGAGTCCTGAAGCATTTGTTTCGCCTTCAAATATTTCTCTGTTATGTTGGTGTGCTTCAGGTTCACCAACAGTCTGTATCAATAACCAACGTGTATTGCATGTTTTTTCCGGAATGTTGACTAGCCATTTTTTTCTTACATCTCTTCTATTATCCCGGCGAGGTCATTGTCCCTATGTCGGGTGGTATCAAACGCAGTATGTTGCCAACCTTTTATGATGTATTTGTCGTTACTTTCCCTGCTTTCAATCGTATGAAATCTTTGTTGTGGTGTCACAGTAACTTGAGGGTCCGTTTCAATGTAACCAACGCTGTGCTTATGACAGTTTTGTCGTCGAAATATTGAAGATTTTGAACTAAGTATCGTAACGCTGGGATGCTGGCCAGTCGTCATAGTAAACTGTCTTCATTCGTCTACATAGCAACATGGACCATGAACCTGTCTATAGGGGAAGCATGCTGCAGAAAACATACTGAAAAAGGCAATTCTCTGAGTCGCTTGATTATTACGGCAACTACCGCACTTATTGTCCGTCGCTTTTAGATTATCGCTATTGTTACAGAGACTCTCTTATAGCGTTCATGAGGGCCGTCGTTGAGGAATCCTTTTGCTTGCGAACCCACACCATCTGTGCTGTATAATTGCTGTCAGTCCTTGAAGTTGCTGCGGCGGCTTGATTGTCCGGCGGCGCTCAGTGCAACTCAACCCTGCTCCTTGGCAACACTTTGTATTCTACATTTCATGGCAAAGTTCCCGCAAAGTTCAAGCCTCATGGTACCACTTATTTTTGAATGAGAACTAGTGAGTACAGAATTTGCCAGTGGATCCGAATATCATTGATCAGTCCTATTTAATCCGAGTACAGTGCTAAGTGGACCACGATTACATGTGTATTGACTTCCATTCCGGGACGCTCTGACTATGTTATCGGACGATGTTCTTGAATATTCTGATATCTGATGAGATCATGTGGCCGTGTTCTGTCATCGAAGCCCTTCGGTGCGCCATTTGGGCGCACTTCCCTTGCGCTTCCTCGCCTTACCTTTTTTGTAAACAAACATATGTCCATATATAGACATCAGTTTGTGCGTCAAAAAGGTAATGCCGATATCTGCAAAGTGTTCAAAGTTTGAACAAATTTTATTACACCCGGACACAAGGGGATGCCCAAATTAGACGACAAGGTGAATTGTGCTCTCGAAGGCTTTAATAGCTTGGCTTCCCGAGGCTATGAATATTAGCTTCACGTTCCCTCTGCTCAGCCCCATCACAGGATAGCTAGTATCCTCCGAACAAGTCGCCCCTGTCTTCACGTCGCGCGTCAGCAACTGCGTTGTTAAGATGTTCAACTCACCGGACTGGGTGTTCTCTATGTTTGCTTTCCTCGGATTCTTGTGCTGTATGATTCCGCTTCCCTGGCATTTGGAAGGTCAGTCATTATACACTATCTTTGAGGCGTCCAAGACCTGACCAATGCTTTAGCATGGAACACTGGAACTTGTCTTTACATGACCTGGACCGGCCTATCGTGTCTAATCCAGTTCATTAACTCCATCGTTTGGAGGACGAATGTGATTAACTGGGCTCCCGTGTGGTGTGATATCTGTCAGAATTTTCCTCTTGTTCTCGCTGCCAAGACTCATGTTTATTTTATTTTGTAGCCGCGAAATTCATAATCGGGAGCTCCGTTGCTATCCCCGCTTGTTCGCTTTGCATCAACCGTCGTCTCTACCACATCGCATCAGTTTCCTCGGTCACAAAGACAAGGGCGCAGAAGAGACACGACATCATGACCGATCTGGCTATTGGTGCTGGTATCCCCGTCTTGGAGATGATTCTGCGTACGTTCGTTTCTCGAATGGAGTCCTACTGCCATTGACATAATACCCCAGAATATATCGTACAAGGACATCGGTTCGATATTTTTGAGGAAATTGGCTGTTATCCCGCCACTTTTAACACCCCTCCTGCATATGTATTGGTATTTACATGGCCCTTGGCCCTTGGATGCATCTCTGCTTACTATTGTGGTACGTTCATTCTGATATTTCCTTAGCCCGACGTTGATCATTTTGTAATGCAGTCCGCACTATTGTCGAACTAGCCCAGCGTAGGGCCCAGTTCATGGAGTTCCTTTCTGTGAACAAGAACCTGAGTTCCAGTCGTTACTTCCGCCTCATGGGTCTTGCTGGTATTGAGATGTTATGCACGGTCCCTATGGGTGCCTATGTCGTCTACCTCAATGCTACTGCCCAACCAGTCTACCCCTGGATCAGTTGGGCCAACGCGCACTACGATTTCTCTCGCGTCGAACAAATTCCATCAGAACTCTGGCGCCTGAACGATTCTCTCGTGTTGTCGCTTGAGCTCAGCCGATGGCTCCTCATTGTCTGCGCATTCGTATTCTTTGGTTTCTTCGGGTTCGCCGACGAGGCCAGGAAGAACTACCGCCTCGCCTATGTTTCGGTTGCGAAGCGCGTGGGTCTTTCGACCGCTGGTACTGTGTCGCAAGGGTCTTGGACTGTTGGGTATGTTGTCACACTTTAACACTCAATGACGCGATCTGACGAGCAAATGTTTATTTCAGTGGAAAATCAGAGATGGCATACAACAGCCGCACTGGCACTTTGCCCGTGTTCGTCGTTCAACGTACCGAAAAGAAGCGCGATTCTGTTAATTCATTCTCCACCAGCATTTCCATTGGCGAGTTTAACATGGCATTCGACGATGTCAAGGAGGTTTCGTACCTACCAACAGAAACTGCCGCGGGTTCGGTATCAAAGGAGTCGCTCCCGACTACACCTGTCGATGGTCAGACAGTTCCACTACCAGATGGACCTGCTCTTGCAGGCCCCTCGCTTGACATCGATTCAATTCCCCGGCTTGTCGCCGACTCACCTGAATCGGCGCGTAATTCAATAGATATCGTATGATTCATATTCACACCAGAGATCGGCTTTCTTACGTTGTCCTATCATTCATTGTATCATCGTTTCATTGTATTGTTAGCTTTCCGGAATCTGGACGTAACCACTCGGTTATTATCGGTTTGATACCCACTACTATCAAGTACCTTATGACTATTTGTATGAGTCGGGACACATTTAGAGTATCATTCTTCGTAGGTCGAATCAAACATCTTCAAACAAGGCGAAGACTCCGTGAGTACGCACGCTGGGATTTCATACCCGACGGCGATCAAAACAATCGCCCACACATCGTCAACACAGGATGGAGATATGGTTTGATTTGCAGGGTGCTGCCTAGGCCTGACTATGTAGCGGTGCACTTCGTGCGCAGTCCTCTTGGCGTGATGATCGATAATTTAGTTCTCTTGAGATCTGTCGTGCCATCTAAGGGATCCATAAGGCTGCTTCGATCCGGTTCGTCTTGGTTCATCTGATGAATCCTTTGTGTGCTGGTTTGGACGAGGCTTATTGGAAATGGTTTCTGGTGACAGCGTGAGTGTGGTGAACATGCGACCAGGCCCCAACTGGATTCCTGACTAGGGTCATGAATTCTGGTAATATTAATGGCATCGCAGTGATACGTGGGAAGGTGCCAGAAAGTAGGCCGTCGTGCTCAGTCAGTGTTACGGGCACATGAGGTGTGGAATGGGAGTTGTACTTGCAGGTGAAGAACTCGGAGTGTTTACCCTTGTTTTCAACATACATACAGCGGAGACATCGTGGAATGACACGTGGAGACTTCACGATGTGCCCCAAGTGACAGTATCGAGGCTATGTAGCTTGTGTCTTTATCCCTTGGTTCAGTAACAGTATGGTTGCGGCCAAGATCTGCCTCCTTGTCTGTGCCACAGGAGCGCAGTATTATGCCATAACACCCCCAACGACCAGACCTTCTGCAAAGGAACGTTTGAATCCCACCGGTTTGGAAGTCGTCACCCCTTGGATACACATTTTAGTCAAGGTACTTTCCTGCGCGAATTTCAGAATATCTTGCCCAATATTTAACTGAACGTTTACCCCCCAAGAGCATCATCGGCGTTTGCGCTTTGTCAGACATCATCCTCGCATACACAACGGGCAAGGAATCGACCGCCATCCCGCAATCGCTCGCTGCCCTTCTAGTCCGCAGTGACTTGTGTTCGCTATCGAGCTTGGACCGTACAACGCCGTCTGCCGCACTTGTAGCTGGGTGTTGTCTGAGCGTCATCGGCAGCGCCATTCGTTTCCAGTGCTATTCCACGCTAGGCAAGTTCTTCACTTTCGAACTCAGTATCCGCCAGGATCACAAGCTGGTCACGTCTGGCCCTTATTCCATCGTTCGACACCCTAGCTACACCGGTGGATTGTGTGTTTTTCTGGGCGTCTTGCTTTGTCATTTGCACACTCTGTCATGGATGGTTTCTTGTTCGGGCGTGTTTCCTTCGTCAGACCAGGGGGTCAGGTTGACTTTGGGATGCCTTTGGGCAGGTTGGCTTGGGTTGCTTTATTCTGGACTGCGCGGGCGAATCCAGAAGGAGGAGGCGATGTTGCAGGGAAAATTCGGAGACCAGTGGAAAAGTTACATGAACAGGGTGCCTTACAGACTGGTTCCATGGTTGTTCTAGATCACCGTCATCTATTAAGACACTATCAAAGCATTAAAATACAACAAGAGCAACTTCTTTATCACTGGATTGTGAGGAGATGAAGGGAGAAAAGGAATCTTGGCCAGACGCTCCGCGAGGCAAGAAATAATCATCAGGGGTACGGATATGTGAATGCGTCAGTAATTAATATTGTGAATGAGAATGGAGAGAACAAGAGAATTTTGACAAGCTAGTAAAAGGGTGTGGTACGCACAACTAATAGCTGAGTGTCAACATCACATCAACCCGTCGGCTTCGCCTTCATCAGGTATAGCTGCAATCCACCTTCCACATACTGATTCAGACGTTCCCTCAACTCAATAATTGTTTTGTCTCGTGAGTCCTGCCCATAGTCAAATGCTGCGATTTGCAAGCAAAATTCTCCCAACTTCGGACTAGCACTGCACCTCGACTCTACAAGCTCTGTCACCCTGTCCGTGGAAACACGCTTTGAGCATTTGAGACTCAATGATTCGAGTCGAGGACAGATGGAGGTGCCTTGAGGCGCTCCGGATAAAACGAGGCTGTCCACGAGGTTGTGATTGAGTTGAAGAGGGCCAGGTAGGAAACGTAGGTGTTTCAAGTGATGAAGCTGAGAGAGGCACGAGAGCATGTCGACATCTGGGATGTTGATTGTGTCAAAGGATAGGTTCTCGAGAGTCTCCGCACTTCGGGAGATAAAGGGAAGGGGTTCCGTCTGGCTAGCGAACGAACCCATAGAAAGACTGACGTTCTGAAATTCAAATGTGTGCAGTTTCGGTGCATGGAGTGCATCGAAGAACTGGCGAGTGTAGAGCGTTTGGCAGAAGAGGCGTACTTTCATTGATTCGAGGTTTGGAAGTGTGACAGGTACAACCGCATCTGTATCAGCGTCGAGTATTGTCATTCCTATTCCGATAGAGCAACATTTGAGATTAGGACATTCACGAAGCACATTGAGGTAGTCGTTGTGAACGGGATTCCAGTAGGGGCTGGCGTCATACTGAAGAGATAACTGTGTCAGTTTGCTCCAAGGGACGCAGAACTGGGCGGTGTCGAGGCTACCCCACGCAACCGAGAGGCTGCGGAGGTTGGGTGCATCATGAAGAAACAATGGAGGTGGGTTGTCGCTACTACTAGGAAGGGGGTTGCTGTTATGAAGCTCAAGACGCCGTAAGTGCGGGAGTGAACTTTGGGTGAATGTCAACAAGGAGCTGAGTGCCAATGGAGAAAATCTGAGAGAAAGCTCTTCAATGCGGCATCCGAGAGTCAAAATCTCCTTATCAAGTGACATAAGAGCACCCGGTGTGATCGGAGAGCTGCTTGGATGCTGGAGGATTAGGGAAATTGGAAGAGCTTTCGCGCGCGATATCCACACGTGCATGGACATAATTTTCGACTGCATGACGTTTTCCCAATTTGGCGTTAGGGATGGAAACCCAACCTTGAGTTTCCTCCACAAGCAAGGTAGGGAGAACATGAGGTCTCTCCAAGCGCCGCAAACTTGACACAATAACAAGGGAGCCCGAAGAGGATCAGGCTCCTGACTTTCTTCGTCCTGAACGCATTGTTCGAAGACTTTTGCCATGATCTCTATTGGCATGCGGCGGACGGGAGACCTTAGCGCTTCCAATTTTTGGACCACTTCCATAGTTCCAAAATGTTTAGCCTCGAGGCGCAAAACCTCTGCACGAGCGCGATCTAGTTCCTTCCTAATGAGCTCAAGTTCAAGCTTCTGTTCTGCGAGGAGGCAGCTAATACGCTGCGTATCCATTGGAGAGGGAACACAGTTCGTCTGGAAAAGTCGTACGATAGATGTCTGGAGGAAGTAGTTGAGTCAAGTTCATATATGTGCCATAGATCCGTGCCACCGTGACATACTGGTATTTTTGGATCCATGGCAGCAGAGACAGAAAAGCCTTGATGGTGTTTGTAGGCTGTTGGTTGAGACAGTTTTGCGCTATCGCAGTCCCGTTTTTTGAAGGAGTCGCTGTTTGAGGGGGAGAAGAAAAGAAATGCACGAGGCTCATGGGGCACTTGCAATGCGGCTTTCCATCTAGGTGTAATTCGCCTCCACCTTTACGTGTTTGTCCCTTGCATGGGACAACTTCGAAGATCTCTTGTCATTGGCTCCTTGTCGTACCCACTCCATGCCAAGAGGATTGGTTTTTGAAGGACAGCTTACGCGCACGACCCAGGCTTGCATTTGACGCCGTTGGCGTATAATTGCGCACTCAGCCTGACATCTCGACCGGTCATTGGTCAATCTTGGCACGTCACATCATAGGTGCCGTTGTGAAGTATTTGGTACTGTTATTTCTAAAGGCTCTTGCCAAACAAGATGGAGCTTCCAAATAACTTTGGATAATTCTGCACTTGCTAGCAGGAAGTGACTTATAATGTGAATCACTCTGTGAGGCACGAAGAATCGCTCCCTGATTTCTGTGCATTATGTCGGAAGAAAGGAACAAGCAGGGCCATTGTAATGCTGCCGAATTACAAGTTTAGTTCTTCAAAGTGCCTTACAAGCGAGATATTTATATACCGCAAGTTTGAAACAAGGGAAGCTGTGCACAAGATGTAGCGCTGTATGAGCTGCCATGTGAGGTAGTATGCGAGATAATGGAAGTCGATAAAGTCTGTTTCAGCATCTTGCAAGATCTTGCATGTACTACAAGGCATCGAAAGACTACAGATTTGAGGCCGCGGCGGGCTGCGTTCAACGTAGGGCCATCAGAGATCAATTATCGTGACCCTTACATGGTATCGTAAAATGTATTAGGCACTATAAATAGGCTCAGTACACAGCATTAATTCAATACATCCAACGCTGAAGCGCTGGAGGGCCATACCTGATTTCGCCGGTAAGCATATTTTTACCAGTCATTCTCATCTAGTGTCTACCAGGCACGGTGTTCCACTTTCGACGTTGTTCACTACGCAACGATGCTCTATAAGCATCGATCGACGGGATTTTGGACGCTTCATAATTGAGAAAAGTCTTGACTACATCTGCTCGTACCGTAGTGTGAATCCTTTGCAGCTTTATACAACTATCTTCACGATTACTACATCAAAACAAGGTTTACAGTAATGTGCATCTTCTGCTGAGAGACATATTCGTAAGACTGACAACGTGAGAACAGTTGAGGAGCACTCACAGCTAACATCACAGATCAAACCAGACTGGTACAACTACCTATCGGATGAAGCGCTTCACCTTGTCGAGGACTGGATGGTGTGATCAATAATCGCGACCTGGTAATTAACATAGGTAAGACGGACCGGTTTCATATGCAACCTCCGTTAGATCCGTTCCCTGGATCTCCACACTAATCCCCTGTAGCGACTTCCGTAGCGCATCCTTTGAGGATGCGTGGACCATCTTTGCCCGAATGGGTGCATTGTCTGGTGACCTGTGGTTACGAGTTAAGCACATAAAGTAGTTAAACTGGTGCCTCAAAATAATGAATCATCGGCCAGATGCAACTGCGGACCTACCAGGAGAAGAAGCAGAGCTTGTTCCTCTGCGACCCATCTTCCAACTTATAGTCGAAGTCGTAGACGGCCCATTTGCAACCATCGCTAGGCAAGTTGTCCAGAAATTCTTCGTAATCAGAACTATCCGAAGTCTTATCAACGACGATCTCCGTCCGGGTATCGTTCAATTTGAAGAAAATGTACTTCAGCGATTTGGACATCTTCAGTTGTTCAAATCTCTGGAGACATTCGGGAGCTGGTGTCACACCGGAAGACTATCGAGAGCCTATCAGGATATGCCCTGTTATTGCGTGTGTTGCTCACCATATTGAATAAGATAATGAGAGAGATGCAGTATGCTGGAAACAATCGCGATCAAGATAAGTGCGGTGTGGATACTGGAACGGCAGTTGCCAGCTCCGATCTAACACATCACGTGACACTGCGCTCGCGGACCGCAGCCATAGTCAAGCTGCAGTGCAGGCTACGCCGCGGCAGCCAAGTGCTTCGAAATCACGACTCCAGAATGGACGTGTAAGTTGGAAGAGTGCTATTGATGATGGCAAGTATATATTGACGGTCAAAGTTACCGCGTTTTGACACTGATTGATGTTCCACCATCACCAATTCACAAAACATAAGCTACTACTAGTATGTATAGTCCATGCCACAGGAACTTCTTTCCAAAGGCCTGATGTACCGAAACCACGTGGGTCTGTTGACAGTGGGTACAATCTTATTATGGCTGGCACAGGCGATGTGCTGTAGATGCTTAGTCTATGAGAAGACTCTGTAATCTAAGTTTATGGAATTCCCCCTTGACCGTTGACTTTCTTTTCGTCTAGTCATCATGACTGACTCGCAATCACCATCATCTGGATCGCAGCAGTCCGTGACAAGGTGGCAATCACTGTACTATTTGACGGTGTTATTTTTGAAGGCTCTTGTCAAACATGGCCAAATTATCGCTACCACGCTTCTCCGCCTTGCGTGGCACAGAACGTACGCGTCACGCCTATTTCACCGCAACACTCAATTCTCATAAATTACAAGGACATTAACCACAGGCCACGTTGCTTGTAGTGAGGAAACCATGCCGTCATCTACATCAGTACCAGTAGAGCTACCCAAACCTCCGAAACTGGATCTGGATAAGTTCGTTGCGACTGCCCTGTCAGCTACGCCAGCGGAACTCCATCCATTCTTTGAATCTTTCGGCAAACTCCACACGAGAAAGTAAGAGGGTGATTGATACAGTATACTCATTACTCATCGATCACACAGACTATGGCACCAACTGACGCTCAAGCTATATGAGTTTTTTGACCACCCGTTGTCACGACCCTTCCGTGTGAACGTGTTTGAGCAATTCGTGCGCGACTTTGAGTCCAAACTGAACCAACTCAAACTCGTGGAGATGGGAACTAAAGTATCGAAGGAGATCGACAGTAGGTTTGACCCCCAATTCCTAGATGATCCAACCTGACGTCCCGTTAAGACCCGCAAAGCCAGCTTCTGTTCCTCAACTCCTTACTTTCACGCATTGATGCCGAAACATCACAGGAGGCATACGTGCTGCTGCTTGCGAATATTGCATATGCAAAGCTGGTGTACGGTGATTTAGAGGGTACCAAGACGGATATGGATACTGCCTGGAAAACACTCGATCGACTGGAAGGGGTCGACACTGCCGTCAATGCTTCGTATTACAAAGTTGCCGCTGACTATTATAAGGCAAGAATTTTCGAGAATGTTGCAATGCGCCCCGTTGACTTACCGGAAACAGGCCAAAGCAGAATATGCGCCGTATTATAAACATTCGCTGCTGTATCTGGCATGTGTCGATGTAGCAACAGATCTAACTTCAGAAGAACGTTTGCTGCGCGCGCACGACCTTGGCATTTCGGCATTCCTCGGCGACACTATCTATAATTTTGGGGAGCTGGTAAGCAGATACGTGAATTTGAAACACCCACTTTCATCGGTCACAGCCTGAGGATGATCGTTGACTGACTTCATCGGTGTTAGTTGATGCACCCAATACTCGACGCGCTGGACAACACGCAGTATGATTGGATCAAGAAGCTCTTGTTCACATTCAACGAAGGCAACATTGGCAAATTCGAAGCATTGGCACCACTATTTCCGCAGGAGGTACGTGCATGTTGTTGCGGAGACTCGTACCGAGTCGAGCCGACAATCTGACAAATGAGCTCTGCCACAGCCGATTCTGGAAGAGAACTACCCCTTCCTTCGACAGAAGATATGTTTGATGGCGCTGATCGAATCAGTGTTCAAACGGAACGCGAATGACCGAACGATGTCTTTCCAGACTATCGCCGAGGAGACGCGACTTCCGGTAGACGAAGTGGAACACCTCATCATGAAAGCACTGAGGTCAGTGCATTCTTCGTTGAATTGAAATATGGGCGTTACATGTGCTGATAATCTAATTGACATCGGTACTTGCCGCTAGCCTCAAGTTGATTCGAGGTTCCTTGGACCAGGTGGATCAAAAAGCGCGTATCACGTGGGTCCAGCCTCGTGTTCTGTCGCGCGCACAAATAGGCGAGCTCGCGACACGACTTGGAGCGTGGATAGATAAGTTGGGGAGTGTGGAGCAGAGGATGGCACCACATGTGTCTGCGGCGGCATGAGTATATTCACTATGCCTGTAAAGTAGAAATGAGTGCCAAGGAGATTATCCCGGAGCAAGAATGATCGATGTGACATGCTGCATGCATTCATTGTATGAATTTTTAGAAGGAACACGTTTACGGTTCCGGATCAGATACGAAGGTTATAACGGTGGTTTGCGAGGAGCACGTTGAGGCACGATGCAGATTGTTCATGACATAGAGGGAACTGATGAGTGGGATATGGAATTGATATGAGTATGTTTGAACCGTAGGGAAGGAGGGTTTAAGCCGTAGTAGGGGAAGAGGCACTGCTATCGAATGCAGGCTTCCTCATTTAGGGTGTGAAGTACTAACAGCATGCTCATTGCTGTCCAGCAACAACCTAAACTAGTTTCAAAGAATCTGTTAGTCAAATCTGGTACTTCATCCTCTCCGAATTTCTTCTGTCCTCATTGCAATCCACGACTCAACCGTTTCGAACTATCTGAGCAGGCTGTACGGTACAGTGACAACGCCCGTCTATCAACGTGTCCGGTGATACCCTCACGCGAGGTCTGCCTCCTGCAATTCATATCCGATTCTACTTCTCCCGGTTTTCATTATAACTCTTCAAAAGATTATCATTTTCATCCAGGACTTGTCTTTGTCGAACATCTGCAATGTCAGAATCAGCAGACCTGACTTGTAAACCTCCAACTGCTGTCACTTTTTCTTTCACAGCCCCCTTTCCTGCAGTATCTTCTTCCATTTCCTCAGCGTCATCAACCTCTTCCGCGCTAAAGCAGAGACGCGTGTCGCTTGCGCTTCCGTCCTCCCCCAGGCTTGTACCAGCGTGGAATTTTCGTGACGACACCGGCCTTACTTCGCATGTTGCTGAAACCTCTGCACCAATGCCAGAACGTAAGGGAAAGATGCGCAAGATCGCTGGTGATGGCGACTACCGTGAATCAGTCGGCTCTTTCATAATCCAGCAGAAGAAACCACGCAAGAAATGGTCCGAAGAAGAGACCCAAATGCTCGTCGAGGGATGCAACACGGTACATACGGCTTTCAAATAGTCTCACACAATATTAATCCTGTTCCCTCAGTGGGGCGTCGGCAATTGGAAGGCCATATTGAAAGATCCGAAACTGACTTTTGACAACCGCTCGCCTGTTGACCTCAAGGACCGGTTAGTACTCCTTAATCTCCGCTTGTTCATATTTATACCTGACATCTGTCAGGTTTCGCACCTACTTTCCTGACGCGTACAAGGAACACTACCCCAATGCGAAGACGCATCTCTCCAGTAAGATTCGGTCAACTCTCCCAGATGGACGCTCCATCTTTGAGAAAACGCGTAGTAAGAAGCGTCGTCCGTTTACTGAAGAAGAGGACCGCGCTCTCAAGGCTGGCTATGAGAAACACGGCACCGTATGGGCAACGATAGTCAAAGACCCTGTCTTCCAGGAGCAGAATCGACGCTCGACTGACCTCCGTGACCGTTTCCGCAACGCGTTTCCTGAGCTGTATCAAGCAGCGGGCTATAAGCCACGGAATGCGCCTAAAAAGCGGAGAGAGTGTGTCCAGCCACTTCCCATTCGCTCAGCAACTGATGATCAGTTGACTGCGCACAGCAGCCACATAGGTCCTGCCCGCAGGAAGCGCGTGCAGTCGAGGCAGGGTATGTTCAGAGGTGGGACGAAGAGCGTCCCCGAGAGCGCAACATGCTCTGAAGACGACGATAGCTCAGGTGGTGAGGAGGAAGGCGTCACCAGGCTGTTCAGATGCCCACCAATTATGCACGACACCTCTCAGCCTGATGATATGTCTTCGCCAGACGGACTTGCGGAGATGGACATGGAGACGATAGACCCCTTGTCCGAGCCACTATCTATTCCTGATTTTATGCCCAGTGCATCGCACTCTCTCTCAGAGCTCACGGACTCCTCTCAGTCACAGACTTGGTCCAGCATAGATACACCTCTCAACTCCGCGACGTGGTCCGCGACCACCGCTTCTCCGACATCATCACATATTTCTTCTGATTATCTGCTTGGTCACTCTCTGTTTGATCGTCGCCTGAACACTATTGGAAAGTCGGCTTGGGGTCCGCAAGACTGGTTTTCTGCCAACCCCCGACTCGACACGTCTGCTTTCTCCAGTAGCGGATCATCATTTGCCGACGGGTTGTCTCCTGCACCATCATCTCCATTTTCCTTTCATAACCTCAACCACGGCGTCGTCGATCGTTACGACCTCTTTCCGAGCTCCTTTCCAAACGACTTCACCTCTGATGTCGGCGTTGGGGACTCACATTCTACATTTTCGGACCATGAGATGTTTGCGTCGAGCAGTTTCAGGGGGTTCACACATCATTCCAACTATGCCGGTGACCTCATCTTCGGTGCACGGACACATCAACCCCAGCAGCCATACTACAGTCCCGGATTCGGGTTTGGTACATCTGGCCTTGGACTCTCAGGGATGCAGCAAGCCACCGGTCTACATCCTCTCCAGATTCACACCCCTGCACTGCCAGGTATTGATGAGATCGAACTGGCGTCGATCACACTCAATGACCAAGCGGAGATTTCGGGTGATGCCCCTCAGACCACTGGTGAGATTGGAGTGCAGAAAGATGATTCAGAGGCGTCTTTGAGCCTCTCTGCCCTGGAAATATATACCATGTCGCAGCAGAACATGGATGATATTGTCGACTTGACGCATTCCACTCCCCCTGCAACACCCATCACCTCGACTCGCCCTCTACGGGGTCATGCCCACATGCACGCATCGTCTCATCATGGTCGGTCTATCTCAGTTCCCCCATCAGAACACCGGTATATGTCTACCCACCTGTCGCAGAGTCATGGTGCATCACAACCACAGATCACGAGTACTCGCTCACTCCCTTTCTTCGACACCGTCCCGCTCACGCATCCTTCTGATCTGGCATCTATGCATGCACCATCTTCGTCACCACCAGGGCCAGACTTGTGGCGACCCTCAAACCCTACTGATTTCCACGGCGTTCCCTACCTTGATTTGCACTACTTCAGCAGCCATGCTACTGACGGACATGATGTTAACCCCATGACCATTGATACTTCACGTCAGGGGCAAGCGTTGGACCTCGCTCGTTCACATCCTTCTCAGAAGTCGGCTCCTCCGGTACCGTACTCCACAGTCTCCCAGGAACTTCAGCAGGCGCAGGCGCTTCTGACAGGCACCACCGTACGTCAGTCGCACACGATGCATCATCGCGGGACGAGCTTTGTCTCCCCACAGGATCTACATTTCCGCAAAGCGAGCGATAATAAGCGGAAGAGAGCGAGCTGGGATGGCGGAGTCTTCTAGTCCATTGATTATTTTGCTCTGATTCGTGAACTCGGGAATTCTTCGTCGAGAGACATATCTGTCTCTCTCTAGCTTCTTATCTCATCGTTCCATGATTCCTCATCATAGCATTGCATGTCTCGGTCACATCCCATCCCATAATCTATGTTTAGCTCCAGTAGCAAGCATCATGTTTCAATACTATTGTGAATTTTATGAATTTATGTAATTATCCCATTACATGCGCAAGCTGGGAGGCTCAAAATGGGAGTTTCGAAGGTCCGGCTTCTGCGTTTAGCTGTTCGCGCCGCCCGGTTGGTTCTACTTCCATGGCGATCTCATCACTGGGTTCTTCTGGGGGAAGAAGGTACTGGATCTCCTCGAACATATGAGGAAACAAGATGGCCAGCATGTCGTTGACTCTGGCGCCCGCACGTGGTAAGAATGTGAAAATAGCACATTGGGGTGAATCTTACTTGAAGATAAAGTCGCCTTTTTGTGCCTGGTTCTTCTTCCCTGAAGATTCGACGGTCTTCTTTCCGGCATCCATGGCGAAGGGTGTTAAGTTGAGTGTTCCGGCGGAATTGTCCTTGGTGTAGAGTGAGAGGCCTTGCCGAGCCGCTAGGTCGAGAATATTCTTCTCCACGGTGTCTATCGGAAAGAAATTAGGAATGAAAGGTGAAATGACATCTTGCACTAGAAGGTAATACCCTCGGCGTAATAGCAGAAGACTAGAAGGCAGTAAATTGAGAAGCAAGTAAACAAAACAGGGTGTTTGACCCATACCTTCCGTCGGCTGAGTCTGTCCCATACGATCGATTCGTGCAATAGCTAATGTGGATCGATGAAGTGGTTGTAGAATTGAAAACCAAAAGCGAGCCAACCTTGAACTTCGAAACCATGGTTGACTACGCTTTCGACGAGGAACACACGGGAGGCACAAGTCACATTCAAGCCAGCATTGTCTTTCTCCCTGAAAAAGTGTGAAGATAGAGTATGAACAAGTATACGCTGAGGGCGTACCCGTGTAGTAATAATACTTGTAGGGCAGGATCTGTGCGGAATTTTTTAGCACCGCTGTCTTTGCCTCTGCCCTTTGCGCAGTCGAGTCTTAAGTATGGGATACCTGCGAGTCCGTCAGAACGCTAGCCAAGACAGCTGAGAAAAACCCTGGCCATTGCAATTAAGGGCATGTTCTATGACTGCGAAAGAAGTTAGATCATTACAGAGGAGTAAAGCTTCGGAAAACTGACTCTGTAATGAATCGGCCCACGCCGAGAATACAATGCTCTTTGCACCCGGGTCGGTGAACTGGATATACAATAAATGTCTGACCAGGGCCTGTATTTTGCTGCCGTAACTTCCATTTGATTCCATAGTCTGTATCTCCTGAAAGATTGTATGGTCTAGTGGGGTATATCAGATAAGCTACAAACCGAGTGACTAGACGTCCTCACTTATCATGTTGTATTGGATTTCTCTTCGAGACACCGGAGCGGGCTCTTTGTTCGCCATGACGAGTTTAGCAGGGGCAGGCTTGTCTACTTTGACTGTGAAGCGTTGCAATTGATCGACATTGATAATGACGCTAGAAACGCAGTTTGTTGTGGTGTTTTGTTAGCAGACAAGGGACGCACCGGCAAACCGGGCAAGCTCTTCCATTTTTGCGATTGACCCAAGCCTTTATACATCCCTAGATGTGCGTCAGGAATGTTCATGACGAGAAAAATGTTGAACTAACTTCACAGAAAACATGCGCGCTGTATGAGTAGTGCATGGGTCTGCATTCCTGGAACTCCAAGAAACAGTCGACTTACCATTGAGTAATAAATCCTCGCTTAAAGTCGCATCTACAAAGAATGCAAGCCTCGTCATCCTCATCAGTGATGCCCTCTTCTTTGTTTTTTGCTAGATGGTTCAGGTACCGCTGACGCGCGCGGGATGTGTTGATTTTGCCTTCCAATTCCATTCGCTCAGCTGCGCATTCCTCCATAGCCAATACAACGGTACCCTCCCACAGGACTTCTGTGACTGTATCAGAAATTTCCTGCAGTTGACGGAAATAGCTGTGGGTGTGTTTGACTAGTGTTAGTATGCATCAGCGTCGATCGTGAACTTACGTACAGGATACGTTCGTTGAAGATCTTCCGCAGTTGACTCAAGTCAGCATCAAGCTTGTCCATGAGCGCCACTATATTCATAGTGAGTACGAAGTAGCTACAACATCAGGGTGACAAACCTTGTTGCGCGATCAAGGTTCGTAATGAGTTTGCGCCATCCTTGGCGATGACCTTCTCAGGGTCCTTCTCAGATGCGATGCGAGCGGCCACAGCACTCAGATCGACCATGATAGATCGGAGTGCTCTCCCAGAGAACTGGTCATGGAGATCTTTACGCTGCTCTGTGAGGTCTCTGTGCAGGACTTCATGTTGAGGTTGAACTTCGACATTCTCAGGGATCTCGAAATCCTCCGACATTGCCTGAGCAGCTGCTCTCGCGGCTGCTTTGGTTCGTCGGACTTTGTGCTCCCGTGCATCATGCGCAGCAAGGAGCGTTCGTTCGGAAGAAATTGCCTCTCTACGATCCGCAAGAAGTGCGGCATATGCCTGCATATATATTTCGGCCTCACCCTGAGTATCCAATGCACGAGAATACTCCTCCCCATCGGCTTGGTCATTATTTGCAGCCAACTTCTGAGTCAACAACGCATAGATGCGAGTGCGCCACTCCCACAGAAGAGCAGTCTGTTCATTCAATGCGAGCTCTATGATGTCATTGGCTTCGTCAAACTGCCCAGACTAGTGTCAGTATCGACAAAAAGCTGAACATTCCTGGGAAGGGAGCTCACGAGAAGCGTCGATTTGATTCCGCCTTTATCAAGAAGAGGAAGTGGGATTTGTAAGGACTCCTCGGTAACGCCTCGTCCAGTAGCGTCGGCACGCAGGGGGTTCATCGCTTTGTTGGTACTCTCCTCCGTCGCTACATGCCTTGTCGGTGGAAACGTAAGGAAATCTGTTGAGAATACGTACATTTCAGTAAATTTTTTCGCAGCGTCTCAGCCGCAGCATACGCGGCATCTTCCTTATCTGACTGCGATGCACCTAGAACATGATACACATCTCCCTGTAAAAATTTGACACGGTGCAAGACCATCAGACACTCTCGTAAGCGCTGCTGCAGGGCCCGCCGCTTGATACTGTGCTCTTCGCCCGCGGGGGTCTTGGGAAGACCTCGGTCTTCAACATCTTCAACGTCATCCATGTCCTCATCTACATCGGTGAGAGGTGACATTGCTCGTTTTCCTTTGCCCTTGTTGGTCTTTGAAAGGTCTGGGAGGTCTTTCTGACGAGATTCTCGGAGAGTTCGCGCTTCGTTTTTCAGCGCCTCTCCTTTGACTTGGTGTTCTGCTATGGTGGTTTTAATGTCGTCGATTATTCCATTTGCTTCTTGCTCTGCCGTTAAGAGGTAATCCAAAGCACGTTGGTATCGATCAAGGTTCTGCTCGTTGTGTTGTTGGAGCTGGGCAAAGCGAACAAGGGCTTGAACCTGAAGGGATGAATCAATTCTTGCAAGCACGGATACTAAGAACGACGACGCTTACCTTCGCCTTACGATCATCCATGAAATTACGCCAGTTCTGGTCTCTCATAGCCTGACATCTATGAGCCCAACGGATTAAGAAAAGAGGAAAAACACATGCCTCGAGAACGTCGCCGATGCTCTTGAGGGCACCTGGCTTATCACCTGGCCGTTGCAACTGTCCGACTTGAGGATGAGTACAGATACCACGAAGCTTTCTCAACACATTTCGCAGCAGAGTAGCGTCAATCTGCCATCCTTCAGAAGCAGCAACTCCGCGCGTGTCCAAACCAATTTCAACTAATGCTGCCTCGAGATGGTGATCATAAACCTTTGATACCGTCATATTTTGTCTCTCAGCAAGGGCGTCATGACTTACGTGACGTTCAACTCTTCCCAGCTCGATACTAACGAGATATCTCCGCTGCTGCGGGATGGTCAATTCGTCCTTGACTGCGGACTTGAGTGTTCTAGCATGCATTGAATAAGGTTGAGGAGGATTCCTTCGTTAAATCACTCACCGGATAGCATATCGTTGAAATAGGTCAGCAAATTGTTTTTTGAATGTGTGCTTCATCAAACGATTCCAAATGCGAGCTGGACCGACAACATTGTCGACACGCAAGAACCTGTCAGTGGTATCAGTGTATCGTCATAAAACGCGTCAGTCTATCTAACCTTAAAACACGAATGAGATCAGAAACCTGAGTACGGGCTGGTGTACCAGATACCGCAAACGAAGATAATCGAGGGACCAAAGACACCATCTCTCTGAAGGCCAGAATCATCCAGTCAATTAATCACCAATAGAACAAGAGATCTTACTCGGATTTGCCGGTCCCCATCATTTGTACTTCATCCATAATCACTCTATACCATTCGCACATGACAAGTGGACTTCTAGGACGGTCAAGGTTTGAGTACTCCACCTGTGCACGATGAGAACGTTTGGGTGGTGCGCGGGCAACAGTCAAGTCTTGACGGAGTACGTTGTATGTCGTGATGCAAACATCAAATGTGTTCACATAGGAGCACCAATCAAGTATGTCGTCATCCTTGTCGTGAATTGCCTTTGCCTTTGCTTTCCCTTTCTTGATTTTTTGAACTGACCCGTCTTTTCCAGTTTTATGCTTCTGGGCACTGCACCGTCGTTCTCGTTCGTCTTCAACATCACCCAGGGTGATGGGCACACCGACTTTGGACCAACCATCGTAGATGAGCACCTTGAGCCCTGGGGCATGAACAGCAAGCTCGTCTGCCCATTGAGGTGCGAGCGCAGGGGGAGTGACGATGAGAGTAGTCTGTTGCATGTCTATATCAACTGGTATTCCAGATGGGACGTAGGCGCACTACCTTGATCTCCTTCACTTCCAGCTTAGCTTCGGCATCCCACCGTTTGTTGGTAGGATTGCGATCGGGTGCTGGGTTCAATAAAATGAGGGAAATACATTCAATTGTCTTCCCGAGCCCTGCACTTCATTAATATAACGCGAGTGAGATCAATAGTATTGCGAGGTACCTGGCTCTTCTGCAAGTATGCCCCCTAGTGCAACGTTGTCTTCTACAGGAGAAGAGCTTACGACGCCGACGAGCGTATTGAAGAAGTGCTCCCGGCCCCCGAGATAAATTTTCTCCCAAAATGGAGGCATGAAGAACCGGGACTGGGGAGAAGTGTAGGGAATTACACCGCCTTCTTGAGTTACTGTCTTCCCTTCGCGTAGGAGCATCCACTGGACACTACGCCGTTGGAAGGGTAAGAGCACTGGCAACAAGCCTTCAGGCTGAAGGGACTCATATGTCACGCCTTGCGAAAGAGCGGGTGCTGGGCGAAGAATGCCGTAGAAGAATGGAATACTTGCGTCCCCTCTTGTATCATGTTCACTGCCGGATAGCTGCTGGTCTGCCGATGAAGTTAGGGTAAACAGAGAAATCAAGCGTCTCTGTAATCCTTCGAGTTCGGAAACGCGATTCTGGGAAATCTTCTTGATGTCAAATGGTTCATACAATCTGGGCACGATGATGGATACGTTGAAATGTGCGCACAGCCGAAAAGGCAACTCCTCTACAGGGTCGTAGCCACCCTCAGGAAGGGTGATCACCTGAACGGTTGTGTCGATTTTTGCACGACCTAACGACTGAAAGATGAAAAGTGCCTTCAGAAGATCATCATGCTGTGGCGTGGCATCCTCTTCCTCTTCGGGTGCATTCGGCCATGCAACTTGAGGAAGGAGGAAGAACCACCGCTCACTTTTCTCCTCGATTTCCTCAGGATAGCGGTTTATGGGACAGTCTGGCTCGCCCGAAAGAGCTAACAAGCGACTTTTGTAGTTCTGAACCCTGAACCTGGCAAGGTCAAATGTTTGAGGTTGAGAACGGTCAGGGCATAGTGCGCTAAACAGAGATAAGAGATCATGTTCCTCCTTAAGCCACCCAAGTTTCTTTGCTTCTTGGTCAGGCACGTAAGAGTTTTCATCACCGCCTCGAGCTGATTTCGTGTAATGCATTTCGAGAGAGTATTTGAAGACCGGTAGAAACTGGCTTTCGGGATCAACTGTTGGTTCCTCATAACGACGTTCTTCCCATATGCAAGGGTACACCTGCTTGTGAACCGGGTCTCGCCAGTCGTCATTGCATCCTTCCAAGGACATTTCCGACTGATCGTCAGCATCCAATTCATCATCACCCTCAGAAACCCTTCGTCTCTTTCTCTTCACAGGTGATGCAGAGGCAGAGCGCCGCCGCTTGTTCCCCACGTGTTGTTCGACTCCGACATCAGCTCCTCGTACGCCTTCATCAACTTTAAGCGCTTTATCACGTACGGCATAATCTCCTTCGCATTCGCCTGAATTCTCTTCTTCGGGAGGTTTCAAAAGGGTGATTATGGTGTTCAAGTTGATTGCAGGACGAAAGTTGTCAAAATCTGATGGTCTGAGCTGCTGCGAATCCCAGAAGTACGAATGTTTGTGGCGAGCAGACTCCGTATATCTTCTGTTGATAATACGGATATCCATCTCAGACAATTACTTGCATACGCAAGTCCGCAGTGAATGGTGGTGGTTAAAATTAATGGCGCGGCATGCGGATGATAGGGCCGTTTGATACGCGACGGCTGTCACATGATCCTGAACTTAATTAGAAGGTTACAGACTGTGAGAAAGTCACGTGACATTGAACTGACCCACGGGCCGCTGGAGCCTGGAGCAACCATCATTCCGAACTTAGGCTTGCAGACGAGTCGAATTGATCTTCTCCAAGAGTCTGGCCAAATACAAGCCAGATGTGCAAAGCTTCTTTTCTTGAAAGCTCTCCAGAATAGTCTCTCTCCACTGAGAGTTCTTCTGAACGGGACAACTTCATATCCTCTCGATACACCTTGGTTGATCATGTCATTGTCCCGGGTTCAAGCGGGTTGGCGCACTATAATAAGATTTGTTATCGTCCATCAGAAGGTATCTTACAACCAAATTTAATTTTTCGGTATCGACTTACCGTATATGCCTAGATATTCATGCACATCGGCCAAAGAAGCTTAGCGCAGAAAAAATGCACGAGGGCATCCCAAGCCACGAGGCATTCTGTTTGGGTTCCCTTGTGCTCCTTATAATCTCCTGCTTACAACCCACATCTACAGACCGTGTAACCTCAGCACTCTCAAACAAACTTTCACCAGATATCACTAATCAAGGCTACTTGATATGTCTGTCGCCTTAGAGTCCTCCGAGACTGATGTCTTGGAATATATTATCATCCACATATTTTGTCCCATCAAATTGCCGCAGCACAATGATCATACTCCTGACAGGGATCGCTCCCTTGTTGATGTCGTGCTCGGCTCAGCTCGCAAATTTGCAGCATCTTTACCTGACGACGAGCATGAGCAGTGGAGGCCTTTGTTGAGGATGCTCGAGAACCTTGCTGTTACAATGAATTATCCTGCCTTGACTGAGGGTGTGGTCGAGTCGCAAATCAAATCCATGCAAGCAGGAGGTATGTACACAATTTTAGCGCCGGCAATTTATATCAATCTCAAGATTTTTCTCTCTAGACATTCTCGCGTATTTGATTCGGGAACAAAATGCTGCTGTCGTACTTCGTAGGCTCGACGAAAAAACCATATTTGAATCCTTTGAAGTTTCTCCGCGGGCGTCTGCTGTCATGGCAGCAAAGGGGAAGCTCCTGTGTTCATATCCAGGGCCTGCAATTGATGTATCAAACTCAGTCGTCGATAACCCCACCTTTCCTCCTGAGTTGGCGAACTTTCTCTCCCAGATGAGTTATGATGCGTTAGATTCTACCTCCAAAGACAAAGGAGAGACCGCACATCCTCGCTATATCACCCAGCTTCTCACCGACATTCTTCGCGCATTCGGCAAGCCCGCTGACATCCCTCGTATTCAAAAACGTATAGGCGATGATGTTATGAACAATAATGCTACAGGCGGTAGTGGGTCACAGTCCAACATCACACTCCCTTGGCGAAGATCATCCCTCTGGCTTGTCATAAGGGTTGTATTGCAGACATCCCTCGAGAGCACCAGCCTTGGACGAAACGGTTACAAGGCTTTCATGGCTTCGCTCATGACGGACCTCGTGTCCAAAGCGCTTGAGGGCGATATGCCGAGCGATTTACTCTACTTCATGTCCACTAAAATTAGTCGACGCTTGGTCAAGCTTCAGGCTGAAGACGGACTCTTAGCAATCGCGATGCATAAAGCTACTGAAGATATCAAAGACCGATTGGAACTGCGCTGGAAGAACGTTCAGGAGGTTCAGGCAGATTCTTCTCATTGGGATGCATCTTCGGAGTCAGATATAACCAGAGACACCAGGCTCTCTTTGACCAAGACCGAGGAGTACATCACCGCTGCCTTACATGCTACCAATGTCCAACCCACTGCGTCAGATTTTCAACCTCCTCATCGCCAACGGGGCACTATACATGACTTCCTTGGTCCTGACGCCGAGTTATTCGAGAGTGTTTGTGCCAAGGACCCCCTTCTAGCGCTCTTTGATTTCGAATGTGCCATCGAGCAAGGCATTGGCGGCTGGGTAGATCGTGTCATCCTCGATGCTACTGACATCGATGCTGCTTGTATGATCATCCAAGCGCGCGCTGCAAGTTATTCTGCCAGTGCGCAAAAACGTTATTCTAAAAATCCTGAAAACATATCCATCATGCTGCTCACGCTGTTCGATCTCTGGGTCGCGCTTGACAAGCTAGCTGTGAAGTCAATCCCTCTTCTCAAGGAGTACTCTCCAGAGATCCCAGGTGTCATTTTCGATAGCCTTCTCCTCAAGCAAGCTGCCGCCATAGAGAGGCTCGGACTTCTTCAACAGTATGTTGTCGCTCGCACCCACCATGCGCGTTTGGGCTTCTCTATCTTCTCGGATGGCGCGGATGAAGATGCATTCGCAGTTCGCTACTATCATCAATCTGAGAAGTTGAAGTCATGCAAACAGCGCATTGAAGATGAAGCAGATGCGGAGCGGAAAAAGTGCATTGCAGATTTTCGCGACAAAAGCAAAAAGTACTTGGGTTTGACGAATGAACTCAACGCTCTCAAATGTGACACTTACATGGATCGGCGAGGTCAAACACAACATAAAAATAATTGCTGTCGGTGCAAGAAGTCGATGGAGAGAGAGAACCTTTCTATCGAAGTTCATGAATGGCCACTTCCCGAATGCGACAATGATGCAGCAGTAGTTTTATTCGAACTCGATGCCCCGATCGCTTTCAAGATGTGGCGATCTCTCACATTCCACTTTCTTCACGACATATGCACTACAAAATCGACTCAAGTTGCAATGCAGCACATGCTACTTATGAATTATGAACCATTCTTATGCCATCAGGTCGGTCATCCTGGCCAACGCATCACATTGGGCTCGGAGACAAAGTCTTCCCTGGCCACTCGCAAGTCATTTCCATGCACTGAAAGCGACGCCATCGTCAAAAACGAGCTGTGTTTCCGCCTATACGATACAACCAATCGTGTCTGGGCCTCCGGATTCCATCAAACGTATATCGTATCTAATCTTTGCACGTATGCGTTACCGGAAGGTCCATATCACGGACTGCAATGTTATCTGTCGGGTACACAGCATACTTCCAACGAGGTCTTGGCCAATCAGGCTGAGTGTCATGCCGAGCTGACGCTTCACGAATTCATTGCTTTTGGGAGCCTCCGTAGCGGCAGCCTTCTGCAATGGATCAACATTATCCGTGAATTACGAGCACGCACACTCACGTTTCGTGATCCCGCGGTCCATTTGCTACTGCTCCAGGCTAGTTTGGAGGTGGGAAAGCTTTCAGCCAATGGGTCCAGGGTATGGCACGATGAACTGAAAGTCTCAAACTTTGGGCGCACCCTAATCAATGAGCTCCGGAGCTTAAAAGTAAGCGTGGAAACCAACTGGCTGGAGGGCGCAACGATGGCAACAATCTCTGCCCTGGTATCCCGCCTTCTCTCATCAGCAGAAGATCACGACGTCATCCAGGAATCACACGAGTTGCTGCAAGCTGTCCGGAATACAACTTTCAAGTGGGTGCAAGAGTTATCCAAAGCTCTGCAAGAAGCTCCGGATGAAAAGTCTAGTTGTGAACGCCAAGCCCGTGTTCGTGACATGGCAGTGATTTGTTGCAGCACCTATGATGTCGACCCGGACAACATCACAGCGCTTCTTGACTTGCCACAGGACTTGGAGATCTTGGTATACTGCTCTATTACAGTGAAGGATAACACGCCTCCAGATCTAGACACTCTCCCGCCGATTTCAAGATTGCTTCTTGATCGCAACCATCGGTTGTCACACTTTCTAGAGACCTATTTCCGATGCCATGTGGAAGACGACCAAGAAGGTCTTGATCGGGCTATGAAACATCTTTGGTCTACACACCAACGCCACACACGCTGGACAGTGCTTGAATCTCCAAACTCTGGGTGGCTTACATGTGAAACGGCGCCTTCTGATGATCCGTCCTGTCAAATCATACACCTCGATATGTTGACGGCTTGTCTATTGGTCGATGGCAAGCCGCTAGCCAGGCTGCCGGATCATATTCTGCAGCATCCTAGCTACAGCTTACTCTTCCAACATGTGAGTTTTCCGACCTGCTAGTCAGCCAGCTATCTGATAACTCCGAATAGCAAGTGCTTGATGTTTTACCCTCCAAGATTCCTGGCGCAGAATTCGCTACGAAGACCAACATAAATGGCTTTAAAGTGAGTTGGTACAGTCGAACATGATATCCAAAACTTAACCATCATTTTGCAGATATCTTTTGGGATGCGCAACGGAGAAGTTGTCATTCGGTCGCAGCATGAGAAAGGGCACCTCCTCGAGCTGATACCTCCAGGAAAGCTTCGGCCAGACATCCCGGAATTACTGGTCAAAAATCACGTACATTGGCTCGACTTGACCACTTGTGCGATTGAATTTCGTCCAGTGAAGGCAATGTGGGAGTCGTCTGACAAGAACTGGGTGTTGCAATACACGGAAGGCGGGCAGTCAGTTGCACGGCTGGGCCATTCAACTCTTTTTGATATTCACAGCCCCACTTTCCGCATGATAGCAAAGACGCTGAGTCCCATAGAAAACTCCCGATACCTGATTGTCACTGGCAACGTGGATGCAGACCAGACTGTAGTCAAGGTCGATCTCCCTCGGCTTGGACTCTCTTTCTTTATAGATAAGGATGGAGAGTTACATTCGCACGACCAGAGAGGCATGCTTGTCGATGAAGACCAGTCCATCGGCACAATGATTGGACTTGTTAACAAGCTCGTTCTACGCCCCAAAGATCAACACACTTTCAGCGATCGCCGTGTCATCATCCCACAAGGCAATGTTGTAGTAAAGCACGAAGGTCACCATGTGCAGGTCACCATCCAACCCAATCCTAATCATGACCGCCATCATTATCACTGTTACACCATCGACATGGAATTCTGCCGCCTGACAGGAAACATCGGTCTCACGAACAAACTTTACAAAGCATACTTACACGCCGTGTGCAGTGCCCATGTTCCAGATCCGTTGACTAAACGCACCGGTGTAGAAGAAGCGATGTGTTTGCTGCAATCTGCCGCATGCTATTCCTTCATGAAGCTGGACCCATTTGATTGCAAGCTTCTGGCTCGGATAGGCTCCTTAACTGTTGAGCGGACATGGCATAAGAGCTCGCAGAAGGTCCACTGGCACCATGGCTTATCATCTTATGTCCAAAGTTGCGCATTCTACCATGCTGCCAGGAATATAGTCCAATATGCACAAAAGCTGCAGGTGCTTAGCGAAACACCAGTTACGGTTTGTCCAACCTTTCCAGAACGAGATGAGTCCCTCCTGGAACGTGCCTCTCAGCTGTCCATCGTCCTTTACTCCTGTGATCTAGTCAATTCCTTCTATCCCAGCGAATCGTCAACCAGTGATTATACTTCCAGGGATGTCCGCCCCTCAATAGATAACCAAATGACGTTTGATTGCGCATGTATGGTGCGCGACTGGAGTATCACGCTTAAGCCTTGTCAGGCGCTTTACAATGTCTTCATTCGGTGGAATGAAATTTCTGGCAAAACACATGACGTAACCCTTCGATATGGCCGAGAATGGTTGAAGCCTGACTTGGCCAAGAGATGGATGACCGTTGTAGAACTTTGCCGTGACACAGATCGGGGGACTCACACATTCCAACTCGCCTTCACACTATCAGCCATGACCTACTCCTCCCCAGAGAATATGGGACTTGCCGCGACCATGTTCGCGTTTGCAGTTATTCCCGAGCTCTGTGAACTCGGTTCTCCCCACTACGACATATACGACCTTTCATTTGGGATTAAACCCCTTGAACAGGATTTATGCCGCCGCATAGCTTCCTGTACTTCTTTCTGCAATAGTCCCGAGGCATCCTTGTCTAGGAACCATAACGAGTCTTCCCGGGAATTTGATAGTCGACGACAAACGCACTTTCAATCTAAGTGTCTAGGCGAACAGAAAGAGGCAGTCGCTATCCTTCTTGAATCTTGGCCTTGTTCTTCCGTCCCTCCACGTGCTCTGAAGTGTCTTAGCAGCTCTCGATATGACGAGTCCACCCTTCGCACTGTCCTTAAAGAACAATACACGAACTGCTATCGCAACCGGTGCCTGAAGACATATCTGGATTGTGTACAGGAGGTGCTTGATGAAGTGAGGCGGACTTTCACGCCATCCATCAAGCAATCATACACATTCATACCGAGTAACTCAGATGTTATATCAGTCAAGACCGCCGTCCTCGCCAAAGACTTGTTCCAAAAGCCCTCACCCATCATCACATTACTTCCTGATCCACTCAAGCAAATTCAAGTGTTACTGAGCAGCAGATTCTCTGGTGATGGGCTTGACTCGTCTCCACTGAAGGATGTCATCTCGAACTTCAAGTCATCGCGATCGGACCAGTTCGGTCTCCAGTATGCTGCATGTCTAGAAGACAGTAGGATTCATCTAGAAAATGAACAATTACCCATCGCACCGTGCTCAACTCGCTGGACAGTCGACATGTTGCAACATCATCATGCGTGGTGTAACAAGCTCTATATGAACGCTTTTCGCAGATTGGAAGAGCATCTAGCTCCGTCAGGTTTGGCGGAGGAGAGTTTATCCAATTCTGGACAATGGCCTCGTATTACAGTCACATTCCTACTCGGTCTTCTCGCTTCTACGTCAAAAACCTCTCTTTGCGACTCTTGGAAAGCCTCTTTGACCAATTTCGCACATATCCTTCTTCGATTACAAAGATCACAACGACTTCTGAAGCTGAGATTGGCAGCCGATGTCGACAACGAGGAGTTCCTGAAGGAGCTGGTAAATGACGGCCACCTAGGATTGGATGGTACACAGGAATATGTGGACTGGCTTCTAATTCAGGTATTCGATGGTCATTCACAAATGAAGCTGTCGATCACTAACGGTACCAGGCAGAGAACCGATTTCTTATCCGTCCCACGCAAGCCATGGTTGCAATGGAGATGATTTCCCCACATTCTGGCAAGAATACTGCCCTGCAGCTTCATATGGGGGAAGGAAAGTCTTCCGTGATCGTACCTATCTGTTGCGCTGCACTAGCCGATGGCAAAAATGTGGTACGGGTAGTCGTGCTAAAACCTTTAGCTGTGCAAATGTTTCAGCTGCTCGTGGAACGGCTCAGCGGGCTTACCAACAGGCGAATTTTCCACCTTCCTTTCTCGCGCTCCTTGCGCATTACTTCCAGTGACATCCAGTCATTGTTTGAAGAATGCAAACGCGTTCGTGGTATCATTGTCGCACTACCAGATCACATTCTCTCTTTCAAGATGATGGCCGTGGAGCAACAGCTTCCCCGTGCGAACGCAATCAGACAACCACTGGTTATGCCCCTATTGGATACCCAGCGATGGCTTGATAAGTACACTCGCGACATATTGGATGAGAGCGATGAACTGCTGCATGTTCGCTTTCAACTTGTGTACACTATGGGCGATCAACAGCACTTAGAAGGTTATCCTGATCGATGGACTACAACGCAGCAGGTGATGACCCTTGTGGCAAAACATGCTTGCCTCCTTCAGCAAGAATTTCCTCTTGGAGTAGAGTTCCAGGAAGGCGCTATCGGAACCTTCCCACATTTCAGAGTCCTGGATGTCGACGCAGGCAAAAGATTGGTCAAGCTGGTTTCTGACGATATCCTTGCTGGCAACCTCCCAAATTTCGTATTTGAACATGTGCCATCTCATATCCAAGACTCCATCCGCGAGTATCTTACTCAGTTCACTATTGAACCGCAGCTCCTTCACGAAGTCCGTAGCTATTGTACTGGGTCCAGTATGTGGAATGGACTACTGCTCATTCGAGGACTCCTTGCACACGGTGTTCTGATATACACAATGAAGGAGCGGCGATGGCGTGTAGATTACGGTCTAGATCCTCAACGTACGAAGCTTGCTGTGCCATATCGAGCCAAGGATGTTCCTTCATCTAGGGCAGACTTTGGACATCCAGACATCGCAGTCACACTCACATGTCTTTCGTACTACTACGGAGGCCTCACTGAGGAACAGGTGGCCCTCTGTTTCCGGCAGCTACTCAAGCAAGACAATCCCGTATTGGAATATGAGACATGGATCGAGGGGTTGTCTTTAGACTCGCTTCCAGAGAATCTGCGACACCTCAGTGGAATCAACATGGAGTCTACTGAACAATTCACTACCTGTTTGGTACCTCTCTTCGGGCGCAACAAAGCTGTCGTAGACTTCTTCTTGTCTCGGATCACCTTTCCACAAGAAGCGAAAGAGTTTCCAAAAAAGTTATCTTGTTCTGCCTGGGATCTCGCCGAGCGAAAATCATCTGGGTTACCTACCACTGGTTTCAGTGGAACAAATGATTTTCGTTACTTGCTACCCACCAACATAACGCAGCATGACCTAGCTCACCAGCGCGGCACGAATGCCAAAGTTCTCAATTACCTTTTGCAGGAAGAGAATGATTTTTTTGACTCGCTCGCAGCTGGCAGAGGCGCTGAAGAACTTCTTAATGCCATCACGAAGGAGTCGCCGGAAATCCGCGTCTTGCTCGACGTGGGCGCACAAGTGCTTGATTTGGAGAATGATGAGGTGGCGATGATGTGGCTGGACATCAATAAAAATGCTCAAGCGGCAATTTATTTCGACAAGCACGATGAGCTCGTGGTGCACACTCGGGATCATGTCATAGAATCATTCTGCGCATCTTCCTTTGCTCAGAAACTGGACCAATGTGTATTGTATTTGGACGATGAACACACCCGAGGAACAGATGTGAAGTTGCCCCGTGGATTCCGCGCAGCTGTCACGTTAGGCCCAAAGGTCACCAAGGATCGCCTTGTCCAAGGTGAGGACGCAATGTATATGTTCGTTGATGACGTTTAGTAACATATTGCTAGGTTGCATGCGTATGAGAAAGCTCGGCCACGGCCACTCAGTCATGTTCTTCGCACCTCCAGAAATAGATCGCAGCATTCGAGCCGTGAACAACAATCTTGATGAACGCACTCATGTGTCGGATATCCTCGTGTGGGCGATGACTGAAACATGCTTGGATATTGAACACCGTGCTTCACAATGGTTTCAGCATGGAGTGGATTTCAAGTCTCGCCACAATGCATGGTCGTCGTTCTTATCTGGTGATATTACGCCCACCGAACTCACCCATTCGTGGCTACAGCCAGAGGCTAAGCACTTGGAAAAGTTATATGCTCCAGCTCTGACGGGCACCATCACTTCGCAGACATCGCTAGACGAAGAGCTTCTGGAGATATGCAGCGGCCTGGGGTTGAGCATTTCGCCTGACAACCGTACGGACGAAGAGCAAGAGAGAGAGGTGATACAAGAGATTGAGCGCGAGCCCGAGGTGGAGAGACCACCAAAAGTGCCGGCTGCTACCCATCACATCAACGAGGACGTCCGGTACTTCATCCAAACAGGCTGTATTCCGAACGGATCTCGGGCATTCACTGCCGTTTTCGACACCCTCACTACAACTTCGGCTGCGTTCTCGGGGTGTCAGCCATGGTCGCGAGACGTGTTTGCCTCGAGTGATTTCGCCACAACAGTTCAGGCCGCAGACAAAACGGACAGCTACATTCGCCCAGTCAATTGGATTCTTTCGAGTAATACAGCGCCAGTGCTAGTCATTGTCAGCCCCTTCGAGGTCAACGGTTTACTATTTGAAATTAGGGCAAGTAAGCAAGTTCACTTGCACGCTTATACACCTCGCATCATCAAGATGATGAAGTCATGCGATGACTTGCGCCTCTATGTTACACCATCACTCCCCGCGCGATGGAAGCCACATGATACCCTCATCCAGCAGCTCAATGTCTTTGCTGGGCAATTATACTTTCCTCGTCACCGCGCATATGTCAAGCTGTGTCGCTTCTTGGGGATTTATACTGCAGATCTCAAGGACCAGGGCACCTTTGAGATTCAAAGCGATGGATTCATCAAACCGGAGCATCGGCCTCCTGCTGCGAATCTTCCCAACAACTTCCAACAGTCGCCCATCCCCATGTTGAAGGCTATTTTCGGTATCCGCCGCAAGGGAATGGGGTACTTACCTACGCACCTCGGGAAGCTATTGGTTCCTCGACAGTTGACAACCAAGGACTTCGATGATCGGCAAGTCGGAACTTTTCTGTATGCAAACATTCATTGACGCAGTGATCCCATAGTGTTCTCCAGTGATTAGAGATACTGTCATTCGTAGATTGTGCCACATTCACCATCTTCTAGCAGGTCTTACAAACTACGTGATGTCTTTTACTCATTGCTACATTGATCACGGTTGTGGACTTGAATTTGCTAGTTACTCTATCAACATACCATATTATTCCTCATTTTGTGCAGTATTCGGTTAGAAGTAAACGTTATTCCCAGTACGAGCATGCGAATGTCAACCCCATATTCAACTTCTGCACTGGCGCATCTCTTGCCAGTGGTGAGGGGCAAAAACCCTCAAACATATTCGCCACACGATTTTCACTCAATTCCGACAAGATCGCGCATCTAACAGCGACCTGTATCGTCAGGGGGAGTGGCTCTTAACTATAAGCCGAGTGTACTTCGGCGGGCACACCACCAAGTATGATTTTACGGGAGTTGGAAGGTGCGAGGCTCATAGTAGATATGTATTGCATGAGACAAAGCTCCGTTATATATCGCTGGCGGTATCTGATAGAACAGAACTAGGTTACAAGGTAAAGTGTATCAGAACCCGTCAGAATCAAAATCCAACGCACATACCTACCCAGTCGACATCCTTGCGTGCATGTATAGCATAGTTGGCAACGCAAGTCTTACATAATGGCCACGAGGATCTCAGACCCCTCGTAGAAGAATTGACGGTCCGAGGGTACCACTGGTTCTGCAGAAGGTGAAAGTGAGGATGACGATGTGGATGTAGGACTGATGAGATGATCCGAGTATGTCGTAGTCAAGAGATTGTAGGAGCTTATTCACTAAGGTTCCGATTATTATCCCTTCTTGACGAACGAGATCCTACCAGAAAATAATAAACTATTAGCTATGCCGGATGTCACACAGGAAAAGAAAGCAGCGCGCCAAACGAGATTACAGTCCTCCACCCGACTGTCACTTTATTGAGAAAACATCATGTGCGTCTCTCTTGATCCCAGGTAAAGTATCTTTGCATTCAATGCATTGAACGCGGGGACAACATACTCACCACATCTCCTTCTTTGAAGCTACTGAAAGCCTACCACGCATCGTGGATCTATCTCCAGAATCTTTACTTCCATGTTCGCCTGCGCCAGAGTTAAATGAGGTAAGGTAGGACACAACGACCATTCCGGTCCATCCAATTTATGCCATTCTTCTTTCACCGTCGATGGATTTGGATAGCAAAAGGTTTGCAGATGCTATCACGTTAGAAATTATAATGGTTCCAATTGAAGAATGTGAACATAGTACAATTTGGTCCTCGAGAAGGGACTGTTTGTTGATCTTGGAAGATAATGCGATTGACTTGCGATGATTTTATTGGTAGGAGAAATAATAGTAATAACATGTTCCAGTTGGGGCGTGAGTTTAAATTAGTCACGTGATGCTGCGCACTGCTAAGCAATGCGTCGCATGGCGGTACAGTTATGGATGCCTCGTTGAACCACGAAAATGAAAACTAACCTCCCGAGCCACAACAACTGCGTGGATTTTTTTCAAAATATTTTTGCCCCATACATAGACCTCTGCTTGAGGTCTTCGCACGTTTTAAAGAAAAAAAAGTGAGCCGTTCGAGCACGGCATCAGCAACAGTGAGGAGGTGCCTATTTTGCTGAGTATGGCTCAATGAATCAGCCTCGATTAGGTAAGAAAAGCTTATCAATCACTACGTTTCTGATTCGAAACATAGATATGTAACTACATTAATATTCGTCGCTGGCGCATGAGCCTATATCATCCAGATCGAAACACTCGCCATCGCTTTCACACTCCTCAGTTACAATTACCTTTGGCCGTGGTATGGCTGCAATGAGCTTGCCCAAAGTGGGCTTCTTCTCTGTGAGTTTCCACTTCTCTTCTTTTGCGCGAGCCTTCTCTGACTCCCATATCTTTAACGCTTCGTGATAGTGTTCTCGCCGTGCCTTATTCTCTGCCTTCCTCGCGTCCTCAAGCTTTTTCCAATCTGCCAATGCCTCAGCGTGTCTCTTCCGCTCTTCGGTCCTCGTCCTCTTCTCAGCTGCAGCTCTTGTTTGAGCCTCCTCGAACTGAACAACTCTTTCATAGAACACGTCGCCTGATAACAAGCGTGGTAAGCCATCCCCGAGAATCTTTCCACCATTATTTCCTGCCTGCTTTTTCGACTCTTGATGAGCAAGCTGACTGCGAATTTTAGCACAGTACATCTCATTCAAGATATTGGATGCCTGGAGTGCGATAACGCGTTTTTTCAGTGCAGCATTGGCCGCCTCTGCCTCGTGGAGAGCTGCAAGTAGCAAGACTTCGTTTGTGGTTGTTGGATGAATGTTTGTGATGGATGTACGTGATTTCTTGATGGGGGAGATAGTGTGGGCTGTGGCATGCCGCAGGTCAGTTTGCGAGTTCATTGGTGTCGACGAGACGAGTTTTGACAATGAAGTTTCAGCGAGTTGTTTGATGATGGTTTCAAGATCCTCCTGAGTACTCGATGATGAGTTTACTGAATGTTCTTCATCTCCGTTGTCGCTAAGCTGTGTTGACATCCTTTGAAGGGCATTGGCAAGAATTTTTACGGGTGTGGATGGTGCGATTGGAAGATATGATTTAGTTGAGGTTTCTTTACTTGGAGCCAGCATGTTGCTAGGGACGACATCACAATCGAATGGCCAGACACCAGTCTTGCGGAAAGCTGTGCGAATAAGGTCTGGTGTGAGTGCGCGGAGATGAGCACGGCCATAAATGGTGATAAAGTTGGCCTTTGTGACACCTTCCCCTTTCTCTCTCTCCCATTTGTCCCGCTCCTCACTCCAGCTCCGTTTTAGGACTGCGAAAACAACGACATCCAAGCCTTGGTATACATGGGTTGTGTGAGCTGGATAGCACAGGATATGAATACGATTTTTACGGGCATACTGCAGGAATCCCCGTGTATAATGCGAGTTGTGGCCATCCACAATAAGGAGACGGTCACGTCCGTCTGCCTTGGCCTTCGTCTGCTTGTCGAACTCTTTGATCCATTCAACCCCAATCTCTCCATCTGTCCACCCCTTTTTCGAGTATCCAAGCCTATCATAATGTACGTGATTTTAGCATTAATAACAAATGATTGAAAATGAACTCACGAAGCATTCGCAGGATTTTCTTGTTTCCATTTTACTTGGTAGGCATTGCCCTTTAGAATGACAGCAGGGGGCTGAGCAGTGCCATCAGCACAGATCGTAACGATGATGGTAATGTTTTCTCGATTCCCTGTATGTTGCTGATACTGAGGCCCAGGCCGTCTCCCTCCAATAACACGTTCGTGCTCGCCAGAGTCCGGTGAAATGCCAATTTCGTCGGCTGCATAAATACCGTCTTCATTGATGTCATACTTCTCAAAAACAGCTTCTAGGAGATCAAACCAAGCTTTATTGGTGTGCGGGTTGACAGCTCGTCCGCGTTTTGAGTCGAGCGAGCGAGACCATGATGTCTTGAGACTGTCAGCATGCTTCTCGACAAAGCGATTGGTCCATTTAACACCGACTCCTGGAAATCCATCTCCCAGTCGTGCGTGACATATTTCGTTAACATGTTCGCGAAGTCGCTTATGGCTGAGCGGAAAACCACGGTCACCAACTTCTTGAACATAGGCAATGACTTGTTTCGTCTCCTCCTCAGTAATCCATGCCTTGGCTGCATTTGTCTCGCTCAATGTCTTTCCACCAGCTGCGAGACGGATCAGAGTTGAATAGGATAGCTTGATTAACTTTCCTGTTGCTTCGAAGTTCATCTTTTCGAAGTCATGGCAGATTGTCCTTGCCCCACGGCGTCGAATTCCTGGAGCTTTTGTGAGCTCAGCACGGTATGCTTCGACAGCGCGTGACATGAGGTAGTCACAAGCCTCACGGGCTTCTCGCCTCTTTCGTGTTACAGATTTGGGTCGTCCGGGCATTGTTGCAAGTTCAAGGTGTGAGGTGAAGGTTTTGACACGTTTGAGCCAAGACGGAGCGGAATTCAGTAGTAATTTACTGGACTGTGGACCCTGGCCTAGTATAGATTCCAACTCAGATCACATACCTCTCATGATTTGCTTGCAACTCTGGCAGAAATGCACCTATTTCTATGAATTCAAATGGGCTGGATACCTGAGATGTTCTTCAATGTATTCTGTTTGATGTTGAAGGCTTTGGGTTCCACAGAGGTGTACACAGCAAAGCAGAAATTTCAATTGGGTCAAATTTAGGTTTGTCACAAATGGTAATCACACAATTTCGTCATCGCTTCTCAATCAATTTCAGTCGTGTTTTTTGAGAGTCCAAGAGACATGTATTTAGCAGGGAACTGAGGTGTGTTGAATGTGTAAAAGTATGTAGTTGTGGTGTGATGCGGAAAATGATTCATAGAGCCATCCTGTGTCATTGACCCATCCTTGACTGTACAGGGCGGTACTGCCTTTAGGCATGTCACGGTATGATAGGCCCATGCTGTTCTTTGACTATCCATCGCCTCTTCAGCCAAATCAGCCTAAATTTGATCAACGTTCTTCTGCCTAGGCTACACTTCAAATCAGCGCACAGCTCTCACAGCAGACTGTACTGCTTCCGGAGACCAGAATAACTCCATTTGTGTATAAAACCAGAGGCGCATCCGCATACATCATTATGGTCATTGTCGAGGAGAAGTGCATGCAATCTGTTCCACCCCCTCCTTATTTCCCTAATGCCAGTACTCTACCACCACCCCCATTCCCTGGTGAACATCATGGAGCAGCGAAGCCATCTGACCTACCTCCCCACCTATTATTGAAGATCGTGTATATGACGTTTCCGCAAACGCCTGGGGTTGACGAGGGAAAGATCGAACGGCAGAGAAAGACACTTTGTTGGCTCTCCACACAACTCCGGTCGGTTAATCGGTCGTTTTACATTGGTACGTGCTGTTCAAGTCCTTTGACCATGGTGGCCGGAACTCACCTTGCCAGTGAAGCGTGTGAGCATGTGCTGCGCTCCACATATTTACCCGCATACAATTCGATGATACGCCCTCCCTACTCATCTGATCCATTCCCATTTTCTTCCTCGGCTTCTACTTCCTCTTGTGATACTCTGCAACGAGAGACCAAAGTCCTCGACCTCTTCATCGCACTCAAGGTCCACGAAGATGTTATGGTCGATGACTCATCGCTTCACCTCGAGCGAGAGGATTCGTTCAAAGACCTTTTCGACCTTATGCAACCGCGCAGCCGGCTAGAAGACCTCGTTCGACACTACGGTGTCCGCGAGGGAGTTGTCCATACAAACCCATATGGAGCGAACGCCTCGTCTTCATCGTCCAGCATGTTCAGGGTGAATAACAGCGGAATTGGATCTGCGAGCACGAGCAAGCGGACATCAGACATTGCGCCAGTGCCATTCAGCGCGCTGTCTATTTCGTTCTCGCCAAGGCGGGTTGGCCTCGTGTTAACAGCTTCAGGAAGGAAACGGACAATTGTGGATGTAGCACGGACGAGAGATGAGAAGCTAGAGGTTACCGCAAAGAAACTTGCGTTGCAACTAAAGGCTTGGCTCAGCGATGGTTCAAGATAATCTAGTGGTATCATTTAGTTTCAGAGTCCTTTCTTTCAGTGCATCTTGATAGCACGTGGACTGCAGTTCTCCAAGAATGAAGTTGTGCGTTTCAGGCATGCAACGTTCTAAAAGTACCTGACATGATAAGGCCGAGGGGGTACTTTGCTGATAGGCACATACCTATAGGGATCAGTAGAGATCCACACGATATTGAACTTGAAACCATGTGTGTTCCGGAGTCCTTCCGAGGCTGCGAGACGATCCGAGGGCGAGACGATCCGAGTTTCAGACCCTGAGTTTGATAAAACAGTGGCAGTGGCCACACCCTGAAGCTTCATTTGGGTATCCGGTTCCTCCGAGTCGCCTTGAGGAACTCAGTTATCAAATCAAGCGCTTTATGTTCTGCACATACGAGTCGAAGTCGGTCCAACTTGCCGACGTCAGCTGATCCGTCCAGAAATGTTCAAACTGGTCCCGCTTTGGGTCTAGCACCTACTAGTAGTCTAGTAGCACGCACGTCTCGTGTCTGTATATGCACAGTAATACTCAAGAGTCAATCGATCGTCTAAAAAAATGCCCCGACGCGCAAAGGTGCATTTTGTATCACTGAAATCATCCCTGGTCAATCTCCCAATATCAGTTTACGGTCCCCTTCTCGAGAGACAGATTGTATGTTCACATTATTTCTTCGTCTCATACTTTGACTCTGACTTCGGTTGGAACTACCCTGATCACTATTGCAGCGTCCGCAAACCCTTGCTGTCCACTTGAAGCCCACCGATGGCGAGGGAAGAGAGGTATATGTTGGCTGGACCGGCATGGCTTCTGCATCATCCCTTGCCTCATTCAACTCTACCGCAGCCGAACGTGGAATAGAAACCCTAGAGATAGATCCTCAGTACGCAGCAGGCTTGGGATTCAAAGAAGGAGACGTGGTGCGCTTTTTATTCCCGCGTACAGCTGTTCCTTCCTCCGGCTGATGGTGTAGCTTGAATCGGCAGGTAGAATTAGGATTATTATATGACCTCCCGTACGCAAAGACGGTGAGCACTGAGCCCCTCAGTGCAGATGACTGGGACGTAGTGGTAGGTCTTGACATCCCGGCTGACTAGCTGTCTTGACCCCACCTATGCCAGGAACTGCATGCAGCACACGTTGAAGGTACTCTCCTCTCCCAAGTGCGAGTTGCGAATGTCGGACAAGAGATCAATGTTTGGGTGCTCGGGCGGACGAGAGTACGACTAAGAATCGGTGTGTGCCATCATACTATCTTGTTCACATTGGTACCCCCTACTGATCTTCCCTTAATCGCAAGTCTCGCTCGACACGTCTGTGACCGCGGCACTGCTCACAACCGATACCGAGGTCAGCATTGCCCCCAAGTCGCATAGGAAATCCAAAGCAGAAACCAAATCAACGAGCTTAGAGCACGGAACCGTTGTGTCGACGCAGGACAAGCCCTCGTATCCATCTGAAATCCTCCGAGTGCTCCCTGAGCGCCTTGTCAACTTTCCTGAAACGACCAATCTACGCGACCCCAAAACGCGCGCATACATTCATCCTTACACTCTATCGCTGCTTACAGGGACTCAGTACATCCCGTTCGACCCAAATCCTAACCCTCCGCGTTCGGGATGGTGGTGTGCGCGTGCACGTTGGCTGGAGCCGCCCAAGGATCCGACGGATATCACAAACTCCGGTACTAGAAAAAATGCCAGCATCAAACCAAGTGCTGAAGCTGAGCAGGAGGATGGCGAAGCAAAGATACTGCACCCAGGGTCGAACAGAGAGTTGGGAGCAAAGGATGATAAAGAGAACGGAAAGGACGGGTGGGAAGTGTGGCTGGGAATCTCTGATTCCGTTTTGGAGACCCATGTGATGTTTGTCGGTGAAGTGAAGGGTGGGGTCGGGGTCGGGGACTGGGATCTCGTTCGGTGCGTTGCTTTCTTTTCTTGTATGTAGTTCCACCACCATCGCTAATATAGTGACTTTGTAGGATATCACTCACAGGTGCCCGTGAGCAAGGGCCCACAATAAATGGAAACCTCGATGAGTACGTTCGTACATCCCCTTGGGTGCGACCTCAGCTGATCATTCCGTTAGTCCTGCGTCCGCATCATCCTCGCCTTCAGCTTCGGCAGCGATCTCACCAGAACTAGTGACACCATCGCTTCATCTATCAGGTGTCTCTAATATTCTCGAAGACATAACAAAGACTTGCGTCGCGACCTACGCCGTACATGCGCGCAAAAATGTCGTTCATGGAGGTATGTGTAAAGGATTTTGTTTGCAGCACATTCTGATGGATTTTCGAACCTCTCGTGTCCACATGTATCGCAGTCCCTGGCATTTTAATAACAGGCCGTCAGGGAATGGGCAAGACATCAGTTGCGAAGGAGATCGCGCGCAGACTGGAAGCAGATGAGCGTGTGTATGCTTGTGAGTGTGATATCTTGTGCTCTAATGCTTTTCTGGTCTAACCATTTTTGTTGCTACTCGAAATCGTCAATATCAATCAGCCATACATTATATCGACTTCTCCCCGCTCGCATCCAAGCCCGCTCAGACCCTCGGTGCACTTTTTCGCCACCTCTTTGTGCTAGCACGATGGCACAGCCCCTCCGTCCTTGTCTTCGACAACCTCGACAAAGTCTGTGCTGCAGAGGTCGAGCAGGCGGATTCTTTCCGCCAGCGACATATAACGGAGCTCTTCCTCATGCAATATAGTTCCAACGCACGCCTTGCACCATCCAACTTCCGTGGTATCGTACTCCTCGCCACAGCAGAAAGTCAGACTAGCGTGCACTCGCTGCTACATACGCTGCATGTCTTTAAGGATGTCGCTTCCATTCCTCCGCCGGGAAGGGAGGCACGGAAGGAGGTGGGTTCCTATTTCATTATTGGTATCTTTTGAGTAGAAACGACTTGAACAGATTCTCGCCAGTCTTGTGTCACGCCGGCTTTCCATGGCCAAGGAGCCACTGTCATTTGTTGTCGACGAATCCGACCCACCTGAGTACACTCGACTCGCAGTAGGGACGGAGGGCTATTCTCCTGTAGACCTGCGCGACCTTGTCACACGGACGATACAGGTCGCCGTTGGACGGGCAGTGTCAGAAGTGGGCGTGGGCGTTGAGAAGGTGAGCATCATCTAATGCACATGTTTCACTATTTGACGATGGTTCGGAAAGGTCACACTTTCGGCGAAAGATTTTGTAGAGGCCCAAGAGGGATTTGTGCCTCTCTCGCTGAGGGATGTGCCCTTACAAAAGTCGGACGTTGAGTGGGCTGACATTGGCGGTGCGTGCTTCCCTTTGAGAATATCTTATCGTTGGTCCATTAATTGTGGTGGTGCAGGCTTAAAGGACACCAAGCTCGCGTTGAGGGAAACCTTGGAATGGCCGACGAAGTATGCTCAATTGTTCAAGCAGTCTCCGCTGAGGTTGAGATCTGGGTGCGTTTATAATACTCTCTGTTGTGGATGCGATTTATGGAAGGAATGCAGGCTACTATTGTACGGCTATCCTGGCTGTGGAAAAACGCTACTTGCGTCAGCCGTCGCGAAAGAGTGTGGGTTGAACTTCATCAGCATCAAGGGCCCAGAGCTGTTGAATAAATATATCGGACAGAGTGAAAAATCAGTGCGTATATATGATTTTTCTCAAGGAAATACTCACTCTGTTTAGGTGAGAGATATTTTCGATCGTGCGTCGGCTGCAAAACCCTGCGTACTCTTTTTCGACGAGTTTGACTCGATTGCACCAAAGAGGCAAGTTTATGTTTATGTACTCTATCTGCTGTATCCATAAATGTTGTCTGCAGAGGACACGACAGCACGGGCGTGACGGACCGTGTGGTGAATCAGATGCTAACCCAGATGGATGGCGCCGAGGGGCTCGATGGAGTCTATGTTCTGGCTGCAACGAGGTGGGTTATTTCCATTGACCACACTATCCGATTGTTGATTTTCCGCAAGTCGACCAGACCTCATCGACTCCGCACTACTTCGTCCCGGTCGGCTTGATAAATCGTTGCTATGCGACCTGCCTGGTATCGAGGACAGAAAAGATGTCAGTGCCCACCGTGTTTCATAACCATAATCTTGACGTTTGTCTTGTGCACCGGTTCAGATTTTGGTTGCAGTATCCCGGAAGCTAACGCTCGCACCCTCTGTGGACTTTGATAAACTTGCAGGTATCACTGAGGGCTTCTCGGGTGCGGATTTACAGGCTCTCGTGTACAACGCGCATCTGGAAGTAGTGCATGCTGCTATAGATGCTGAGAAGGCGGATGGTGATGGTGATGGTGATGTCGAGGCGGGTCGGAGGAGGGTGGGCGCGGGGCTGACTGATGAGGTCCCGGTGAAGTATATGGTGCTGGGCGCTGGGAAGGATGCAGCAAAAGCTGCGTCTAAGGCAGACGAAACGAAAATGCAACGACGAGTAAGAAACTGCGCTCGTGCTGGCACAGATGATTGATATGTTTCTAGCTGCAACAAATCAAGGCATCGAAGTCTGGAGGGATGGAGGAGGACAGCAGGGCTGTTGTGACGCCCAAGAAGGTCTGTGTTTTTTCCTTCTCGTATAGATTCCTCTAATGAGTGCTGTTTTCTGCAGCACGAGATCTCTCAAGAGCATCTATTGAAAGTGCTGAAGACGACAAGGCCGTCTGTTTCACGCGAGGAACAGGTAAGGCTGGGGAGAATGTAAGCGTCTTCTTTTCCACCAAGTGTCAACATTTATTCATCATGGGCAAACTAGATATCGGGAGTTCGTGTCAGATCGAGGTGGCGGCGAGAAGACATTCCCAACACCGGGTGGTGATAGCCGAGTGGGGAGTCGAGCGTCAATGGGATGATGTGCATGTTGAGGCCTGAGTCTTATGAGTATCCAACACAGGATCCGAACTTTGACTGCAGCTCGAGATCGTCCTGACTTCTTACACGGTCACATTAAAAGCATTGTTTATTGCCTCACAACTCCAACCGAGTCTTTCGTAGACCCTATGATAGAAACGGTTATTTCCTTTTTCATCAGGGACTCAGGCCTCCTCAGGCCCAGGAGTAGGCTAAAGTACACTAAACGTTAGACGTGGGTAATACCTAGGTCCCAGTTTATAAATGTGCTCGTGCGTGTCACTCTACAATTTGTTCTGTCTAGATAAGACATTGCAAGATTCCCGGGCCTGCTGTAACTGCAAGCCCGTGTGCCGGCACAGCCCCTGGTTTCCGGGTCTCGGGACCCCGAAACGCGGCAGCTGTGCTTTATTCACAACCAACACGATCTCACATACAGAACTCGTTGAATTTTTTTACAAGTAGAATGGGCCCATCGAAGAAATCCCAGAGACGTGCTAAAGCGCCATTGCCATGTACGTCGATCTTGATAACAACAATTGATGATGCATTTGTTAATATTGCCAACCCTAGTGAGGTCCCGCACAACAAGATCCAAGGGTAGAGTAAGTGTCACGCATGTCATCCATGCATCCTACTCACGTTTTGTCTCGTCATTTGATTCTTATATCCTACACAGCCTATAACAGATCCAGAACAGAACACTCAACTTCTTACGGAGCAACTTCGCTCGCAGGGTCTCTACGCTGCACAAACAGTGGGCGATGGCAATTGCCTATTTCGGGCTCTCTGCGATCAATTCTATGGCTCGCCGTCGCAGCACCTCCAGCTGCGCCAAGATATATGTGACTGGATCGAGGGCCATGCGCAGCGCTATCAACCCTTTTGTGAGGATGAACGTGGACTAAGCGCCCACTTGCGGTGCATGCGAGAACAAGGTGTGCCAGGGCTTGCCCTCCCGATTTCTTCCTGTGCAGCGTTGTGACGCGCTATAGGCACTTATGGCGGGCACCTTGAACTTTCTGCATTCGCGCACTTTGCGCGAAGGAATGTCAAGGTTATCCAGCCTGGATTGGTATACGTCATTGAGTGGAAGGCGGGTGCCGAGAGCGAGGACCAGTCATCATCTCAAGATAACGAGCGAGATGCGCGGAGGAAAAAGAGGCAGCAGCAGCGCGACGAGATGAACGATTCGCAGGAGTCGGAGGGAACGATATACGTGGCGTCAGTCATCATTTCCCCCGGTATGCCTATTGGCTACGCGCTAACCTGCCTTTCCAGATATCATGACTGGGAACATTTTTCTTCAATACGAAACTTGAGAGGGCCGCACGCTGGTCTTCCCGAGGTTTGCGAGCTACCCGCCGACGCAGTACCGCCTGCCGCTTCGCCCGCCAAGAAGAAAGCAGTCTCCCGGAGCAAGGCCAAATCTGATCTCAAGAGTTTTCCCAAGAATAGTCAAATCGACAATGTTAAATCGAATCGTGAAAATACACCACCAACACCTGCACATGTCCCACTCCCCATGTCCCGTTCACCCTCACCCCTTTCTTCCACTGGTTCCTTGAACATCGAGGTGGACTCACTACTTCCCGTCCCCGGTCAGCCGACCGGTCCCCATCAATCTTTTACATCGAGTATCAGAACTCATCGGTCACCTAAGCGTTCTTTCGACGAATCATCTGGATCGTCGACATCTGACGCGATTTCTAAGCGAACGCGAACACGAACCTCACGACGCTCGCCCTCTCGCACACCCTTGAGTCAAGTCAAGGCAGATGATGACATGGATGACTCGACCCCTGACCTCTCCACCCCCGGCTCCTCCGCAGAATCCAGCCGTTCATCATCTGCCGCTTCATCTCCGCTTCCTAGTACCCCTCCCGCATGCAATACGCCGCCTCCCGAAACTCATAAACCCCTCACTCGACGCCAGCGCAAGTCTCTCGGTCTTCCAAAGTCACGTACTGCGTATATGAGCGCAGGAAAGATTGTCATTCCTGGCGGGAAATTCAAGAAAGCTTCCAAAGCGGCTGATGATGAGGAGTGGCAGACGAATGGCACCGGGCGGCTTGACGTGCGCGGATTTCGCGAGCTCAAGATCTAGCCTTCATGCATCATCAAAGTCTTCGCCACGAATCTGCACGCATATTTTTACGCCCCTTCATCTAGAACATTGGTCATATCCACGCAGTGATACCCAACACATCATAATTTGCATTCCATCACATCACTCTCCCATTCACGAATATGTTTACGACAGTCCTGGTGACCTGGTGCGGTGTTATTTCTATGTTAGTGTGCCACGTACGAGCACTTGGAGACTTCATAGAAGTTCGGACTCCATCTGCACGACTGTATTTTAGCGAGTTGCATACGTAAGCTGAATGTTATTATTACGCTTACAGTCATTTGCGTATTGGTGTACTGTAGAGAAAGATATCACAGAACCCGCGCGAGAAGCATTTTGGCAACTGTATTAAAACGAAATCTAAGCGCATGGCATGCTCGGCAACAGATCTGCCATCCGCTACATCAGCTATTTAAATGTGTCTAGTGCGTGGGCTCGAACGAAAGCGAGGACAGCACTCCTTGACTGGTAATGTAATGTGACTGGCGCTTAGACATTGTCGACTGAAAAAAACATCCTCAGATGTAGTCGATGAGTCGGGCGATGAGCGCTGAGCAGTCATCAGCTGCATAACTTATCAGGGCGTTCCTGGCAGACGTCGGGAGCAATGAAGGGCGATGTTTGCAGCAGTGTACACGTATTGGATACAGATAAGATGCGTCTAAATAGATGCCTGAAGATTAGGAGCGTGAGTGAACCAATATGTGGTGTGAGTGAAGATATGAATACACCAATGTTCAAACCACACGTGTTATACTATGCATCAACTCATCAGAAGATGACCCTCGTGGTCCTCGATGCGGAATGTAATACGAGTGCTATCAGCGAGTTCACCCTGCAACAGATCCCGAGAGTTCTCCCGTAAATCTTCCACAGCGTCCGCGTGCAGCAATCGGACAGTCCTGAGCTTCGAACCTGATATGGTACGAAGAGCGGCAAATAGTTGCATAAAATGGAATGTGGGTGCCTTGCGTAGCTTGGAATATAATCCCAGACATGAAACGGAAGGAGGGAGGGTGAGATTTGGGTTGATCTCCGTCCATGAACGGATGTAAATGACGAGGTCGTTCAAAGACAAACAGCATTCACTGAGTAGATCCAGCTCTTTTTGAAGACGGTCGGCTTGAAGGGAATAGTCGAGGTGCACGGCAGTAACATTCGCGCAGCTCAGCCTCACAAAATGTTTCCAAGTATCGTCAAGGAATGGAGGAGGGATGCAGTCGTAAGTAAGTTTTCTGAGAGCGGGGAAGTGATTGGCGTCTCTATCGTCTGGCAGATAATCCCGCAAAAAGACCGACATGAGTGACAAGGACTGCAGCTTGGTCATAACGGGCACGTCGAGTCTAGCAGAAGGAGACTTGTCCCTTGTGCTGGGCGAGCAAATTGGGCAGTGGAGCACACTCAAATTTGGTGCTGCAATTATCAACTTCATCAGATCCTCTCTGAAAAGTAATCAGCAAGTGCGGTATGCGCGATAAGGCTGAGCTAATACCTGGAGGGGCGCAAAATGGACTCAGAACAATCAAATACGCGTAATGATGGACCGCAAGATTCAGCTAGCGCCATCACGACTGATTCGGGTAGCTGCCGAAGCCAGGAATCATTATAGGGAAGCATCGGCATAGATAGATTGACGATAGACAAGTTTGGGAACCGTCGAATTATGTTGGCGAGGAGGGCGTAATCAGATGCCTCACAATGGTCATCTTGTATCAAGACATCAAGTCGTCTCGTCCACCACCCTACGTGAACGGATCGGGCTGGTCCAGAGGATCTCCCACCGAGGGAGACAAACAAAGAAGACAGGGTAGCTGGGCGAGTGACCAGAACACTCTGATAGAGAAAATTGGTGGCAAGAGCGTTCCATGTCTTACAGACAAGGATAATATTCCTCTTTGTGATAAGAGACTCTTTCAACAGTTTGAGCTCGTGGTCTTTGACGAGGGGACGCGGAAGATCATATGGGTTTGAGCCATCATAACTCAGCAGACCAGGGATATCTGTGGCGAGGCTAAATATTGTAATCCAAAGTTCAGGAGGAAAAGGGGGCAGATTGCACACAGTGGAATCGTGGGAGATTGCCAAAGTCATGGTCCAGACTCCAGTGAAGTTGTGTGCTGTAGATTTTGTTTAATCACGTAAGACCGACTTGGATGCAAGATGGGCGTACCAGTAAGAAGAACCACAGTCCACTAAGGGAGGTGTTGGCGAGGAAGATAAAATGATTGTTCAAGGGTTTATATAGGTGTCCCTTCCCTGAGACTCGGAGTTTAAGATATGCCCCTTGGGAAATCGGCGACACAAGTCACCTCGCTTACAGCCTTCTGTAATTATCGGCTATTACAAATCCATAATATCAATATACCTGATCATGATTCTATACGCGAGGTACTGGTGGAGCGGTATACATTTTCAAACAACCTTCGCCGCAGCTCAACACGCCCGCGACACATCACGTGACATTGTTAGCGCGCTGGTGTCTTGAAAAGGCATATTATTTACACACCTTATATGCTCGGGCCGAGGCAACCTGCCTTCTGTTCAAGCATACAAATGACAGTATCATCACATAGAAATGTTCTCAAGTTGCTAACACTGGGACTCATATTCCATGTCGTATTCATTGCTTCTGTTTTTGACTGCTACTTCACTAGCCCAGTCGTCCACGGCATGCTTCCTCGCAGGGCTGGCTCGGGGGAAGCAAAACGGGTCGTTCTCATTGTGGGCAAGTATAACTTCACCTTCTGTAACACCAACTACTCAACCAACAGTTCCTATTAGGAGACGGTCTACGCGCAGACCTTCTATTTGGTGTGAACGCGTTCTCTTTCATTCCTTCCTCGCCAAAGATTGTAGCGCCTCATTTGCGTGATATTATTCAAACACGAGGGGCGTTTGGATTGTCGCACACTCGAGTACCAACGGAAAGTCGACCTGGGCATGTCGCAATCATCGGTATGCCACTGCCCGATACGTCAGTAATATTGGGCTGACTTAAGAAATTCAAGGGGGAATGTATGAGGATGTCTCTGCTGTGACCAAGGTAAAGAGCCAATTTCTTGTTTCTTCTTGTCATTATATACTGATGAGAATCGTGAGATAGGGTTGGAAAACGAATCCAGTCAGTATTGTAGCAACAGACGCCGCGAACGATATCTCATCCTTCTCCAGGTTCACTTTGACTCCATCTTCAATCAATCTAGTCACACCTTCTCCTTCGGTTCCCCAGACATATTACCAATGTTTGCCCAAGGTGCAACTCCCGGAAAAGTTGACACTTGGAGCTACGATGAGGAGGCCGAAGACTTTACGAAAGGTACGAATGTCCAGAACTACTGCAGTCATGCTATTAAATCAAATCAACTGGATAGATGCCACCGCTCTAGATACCTGGGTTTTGGACCAACTTCAGACGTTATTTCAGAACGCATCATCGAACGACTTGCTTGATTCAGAATTACGCGCCGACAAAGTGGTATTCTTCCTGCACCTCCTTGGTCTGGATACCACTGGTCACTCGTATAGGCCACACTCCGAGGTGAGCATCTCCATAAGTGCGCTTTTATTGATTTACTCCGTTACAGGAATACATGAACAATATCCAAGTCGTTGATCACATCGTCCAACAAACAGAAGAACTTTTCTCCAACTTCTACCACGATGAAGAGACAAGCTTCGTATTTACAGCTGACCACGGCATGTCTAAGATCGGCAACCATGGCGATGGCGGTGAGGTCCGCGCTGTATCAGTTTTAACAACGAGGCACTGAAGGAGTTCGTAGACCCGGACAACACGCGTACCCCACTAATTGCATGGGGGCGAGGCATCAGGGGCCCAATTCCTGACACCATTCCTTCTTCGCACGATGAGTACTCTCGGCTCTGGCAACTTGACGACTTTTTGCGACGAGACGTGGAACAAGCCGATCTTGCACCCCTGATGGCTGCGCTGCTTGGTATTAACTACCCGGTAAATTCAGTGGGAATTCTCCCTGATGCAGACCCTACGCGACCTGGCTACTTGCTACCGCGAGAAGGAGAGTCAGCCTTGGCCCAGCTTGCATTGGCAAATGCAGAAAGTATTTTAGAACACTACCGAGTAAAACACGGTGCGTCACAAATGCGCTATCTGGCTTCTCTGTCCATAACTAGCTGGCTGGTAGAATCGAAGGCCGTACAAACCATTCTATACAAAGCTTTCGAACCTTTAGAAGAAGTCACTCAAGACGGGAAGCCTTCAAGAGTATCTTGGTTGTCCAAAATAGAACGTTTAATCAGTGATGGAAAATGGTTCGAGGCCCGTCGAGAGACAGCTGAACTCATCAAGGTCACTTTACAAGGTCTTCGATATCTCGAAACGTAAGCTGCTTGACTACCACTAGGAACAATTACTGAGGGAATGCAGCTATAATCGAGTACTTATACGGATCATCGTCATAATAGCATATCTGGGATGGTCTGCTTACGCATCGTTGTCAATTTTTCCCCCGCCAGCTTCCTTGGTTTCGGACAGGCGGCGTACCGTGGTCGGACTTGCCACCGCGACCATATTAGCAATATTTTGGGCACTGTTTGCGGCAGAGAGAGCTCCATGGACGTTTTATGTCTATGTAACTTTCCCCTGCTACTTCTGGCAGCAATTCGCACTGCGTGGAGTTCCAATCGTTGCGCAACAATTCAAGTCGAGCGACAAACGCGGACCTTTGATAGCTAGAGTGTTGCTTCACTTGGTCATTGTGGTGGTTGTACTCCAGTGTATGGTCGTGCGTCGACCCTTGTTCATTTTATAAAGCTCGTTTGACTTACAAATGATTCAGGCTGCCTACACTCACCGGTCGCTGTGGAGCATTGGTTTTGTGGTTATGGGCATTTTATGGCCATATGTGTCATGGCCAAGTCACGTTCGGTCGCAACACCCGAGACTCTTACTTTCTTGGATGAGTAGCTGTCTTGTAACTGGTATATTCCCCCTACTCAGCGTTAACAAGAGAGAGGATTTGTACATGATGTGAGCGCAGTCTGACAGATTTGTGCATATTGCTCATGCTCACCTATGTGTTAGCATGTGCGGAGGGGCAATGATTCTTGCAGTTGCCGCAGGTTGTACGCGTTTGGCGTCGAACGGTGCTCCGAAAGCCGCAAAACTATCTGAGATCACCCAGGTAGGTAGTTGTACATGGCGCTATGTAGTTAACTTATTCGTATCCAAGGTGTTGTTTATCTTGCTCGCCATGACAATTACTGCAAGCTCAGTGAAGAGTTTACAAGCAAAGCAGGGATTGTCCATCATTAACCAAACTTCAGCATGGCTCATACTCGGTACCCTTGCTAATCAACTGAGCACCAGTTATTCATCTAACTTTTATACTTCTCAGCTGTATCGTCGGTATTCCCATTCATCTCTAAAGCACAGCACAGCACTCCAACCTCAAGAATCATATCGCTTTTCCTGGGCTTCGGCGTCTGTTTCGTCATTCTTTCGATCAGTGTTGAAGGCCTATTCTATGCCGCTTTCACATGCAATTTACTCTTGTGGATAGAAGTCGAATCGATCGTCCAGTCGAATCGAGCTGGGGCCGCTTCGCAGAATCAAGGATACGAGTTTCACACTGACCATATCAGAATAGCACTCTTTTTCTTGTTTTTCGTTCAGGTGGCTTTCTTTGGAACCGGCAAGTGAGTGACCGACAGGACTGACCTTCGTGGTGCTGATGTTGATGATCGACTATGTCCAGCGTTGCTTCAATTTCGTGAGTTTCCCCGACGAACTGATCCAGCTCTGCTGCTCACCTCTCGTAGATCGTTCTACTTGGAACCTGTGTACCGTCTGGTACCGATTTTCAACCCATTCTTGATGGCAGCGTTATTGGTAGGTTCTTCAAACATTGCTTCTCATACCAGAAGCTTGAAGGGATTGCCACAGATATTCAAAATTGTCGCACCATATGTGATCTTGTCAGCTGTTTTTGCCACTTTGAATGCAAGACTCCACCTACCACCCTTCTCGCTATTCCTCGTTGCTCTGACGCTCACTGATGGTGGGTTGTTCCTTTTGATCTGCACTGATCACTAATATCTAGATCAGGAATGACAATGACGTTTTTCCTGAACGTCACGGATACCGGTGAGTAGGCTAGCTAGTGGTCAGATCGTATCGAATTGACACACGACACAGGATCATGGTTGGAGATTGGGCAATCGATTAGCTTCTTTTGCATAACCTCTCTATTATTGGTTTGGTCAGCTGGCATCTGCACCGCTGGCGAATATCTCATGGTAGACACGTTGGTGTTCCATAGGTCTACGGACAGTCACAAGCTAGAATAAGCAATGTGTTAACGCACTCGGCCCGCTGCTCGTAAAATAGTGATACGCGATTAACTATTTGGGACTACAGAACAGTTTAACATGTATTTCGGGGATTAGGGACGGGAAAATGCTATGACACACCTACGTGCTTTCGGGGATCTGTATGTGAATGCTCCTCAGTGACTGCCCGCGCAGAGAGAGAGCAACCACCGTCTGGTATGTAGGATTTATTTTGTAGCGAGAAAGACAAGCGACGAGACGGTTCGCCTTGTAGGTTCATGACCAGAGATAAACGAGGAAAGAAGGTAGACAATCGTACCTTATAATGGAGGTGAACAGTCCACAAGCGATTTGGTAGAAACAGGGAGGCTATTGGTTCATTGCAACACTTGATTGATAATACACTTTCACTCTCAGGATCCACGATGGAAGGTGGTTACAATAGTAGTAAATATATCAGGCATTATGAATCGCACTTAAGTATTGTCCTTGAGCCTAATACGAAGGCATTGAGGCTGGAAGACGGGTGTACCGCGGCAGGTAGACTTGTGACTGCTCATGATGTTTGCCACTTCCACCGCCTTTGTGCGCGCATCGAGCAACCCTATAACATGACGTGGTCGTGCCCAATTGTCGGGCAGGCATTCTTCCCCGTACCACTGTAAAAGTACGCTTGACGGGATGCGACCAGTGTCTTGTTTAAGAAGCAACCAACACAAGGCTGCCTCAGCAGCCCCGATCTTGGAATGTATGAGGTCGAGTGGATGAGCCAGCTGGGCTTCGCGAGATATGCGCACTTGGGCGAGGTCATACAGACTCATGCCTCTTTGAGGATCTGCATGGCTTAAGAATGACTTGAGAAGTTTTGGGTCGACCTCGGTAGGTGCACGCTGCTGACCCGATGCATCTGCATGAACGAGGGATGCGTCGTGTTCTATTTTGTTGTGTATCGCCAGTGCGTCAAGGTCCAAACGAAAGGCGTGACCACAAAGCAGAATTCCTGCCAAGGCGAGTAAGGCTGCCAATATAAAGGACAGGTTATACACTTCTTGGACCGCGCGTATCAGATGCCAGAGTCCAATGTTCTGTCCATTGCGGGGCCTGATAATGGTAAGATTTAAGTTTGGAGCTGTTCGAAGAGACGGAAAAAACATACAAGTAGCCATGATTTGCTAGTGCATTGAGTGCTGGACAAGGAGAACGTCGATCGCCCGGAGTAGCGGGGATGAAAGGATGTGAAGTCTGATTTGAAGTTGACATTTTGGTACTCGGATTGATCCGGTGGCGTAGCCCCTGTGGCGTTAGCCTTTTTATACCATGATCTCCTATTTAAAATGCGGGTCTCATGAGTGCGTCATGCAAGCGAGTCTGAGACATCCGCGCAACACCAAACACCGCGGACATTCATTGTATTTGGTTTTATTTATCAAGACCTTTGAACCAAATACAAGTCCTAGTCGCCCAAGCCTCCTCCTCCTCGTTGCCCTGACCTCGAAGTATGCTTGTATGCATGGTTAGAGCAGTGGGGTTCAATTCAAGCCTTGTCCAGAGCGTATGAATATTGTGATATTCAGAATCTCATGACAAGGCTTGAATTGCCATATGCAGATCAACAGCCTTTGTATGTCAGTGTAAAGGTGGAGCGAAAGAAAAGATTGAACGCATCGAAGAGAGGATGTGGTCGATCTTTGGGGGTACGAAGTTAGAGTGGAGACTTTTGGACGTGTAGCAAAGTCAGACGTTTACATATGGTGAAATCGAAATTCTGAAGAAGAAATAAAACAAATCTTCGTGTGCTCGAATAAAGAGTTGAAGGATTTGGTCGGTGGTCTAAAGCGTAAAGTGTCGCACAGAAGGGGAGTGCGAAGAGGAAGAGAGCAAAATTAAAATGCGAATCTTCGAAGCGGAAGAGATATTTGAATGTACGCGCACGGACCTGTCCCGTTCTCGTCGAGAAGCACGAGAATGAGGATCTCCATATCATAGGGCGCGTACAAAGGCCCTTTTCACGTCCGTCAACGTTCACAGGCTCACGATCCGTCCAGCAACCATCATGAGGTCTAGATGTTGTCACTCATCCTTCCAGACTTTTGTTAGCACCGCTCGTTGTTATCTTCTTATCCGACGGTCTGCCAAATTTAATTGGCCTGGGCACATGTATACGACCGCACCTGAGCTGCGCCCTCCCCGTTGCCGGGATGGCCAATATGGGCTATTTGGCCCGTTGATCATCAACTACCTCAGAATCAGAATCATCCGTTTTCACATCAAGATTTGTTCCGGTCGGTGCTACAGCTTCATAGAGAAGATGTGATCCGGTGGGGTTTGATTTATTAGCTACGTTCCTGTTTCAGCCTTCCCGCGTCTAAGCGCTAATGCCAGATTCTATAGGTAAGGTGGACCAAGGGCTTGAAACAGAGTCAATGATAGCAAAGAAAGAGGATGAGTAGAGACTCACCCTGCCGGAATACTCCAAGTGTAAACTCCACCACTAGAAGTAAAACACCACCTCCAGGCGCTAACCGGAGGACCTTTGGCAAGAAGCCTTTGTAAAGGGCTGCAGGACCCTCCTCACGCATAATGGTCATTAGTCTGTTACTTTGTTTAGTATCTCCCTCAATAGCGTAGGAAGAGACGTACGCAGGATATGTCCAATTATACTTTGGGGCAACTCCGGGGACTTTAGCAGCACCTTGGATGCGAGATTTCACGACCTAAATTTACATGTAGCGGTGTCATTGACCAAACTGGGGTACTACAATGAAGAGCATACATCAAAGCTGACAGGCACATCAGTCACATTCACTAAATTTGCCGAATTGCAACTCACGGGGTATTCACGGCAGTTCCGACGAAGCCACCTACACTGCCAGAAACGAAATTATTGAACAGCTGCCCTTGCTGCGTCTAAACTAGGCGATGAGAAAAATACTGCGAGATATTACTGAAGACTTACCTCAGCTGGTGGCAGCATACTACGGACTTGATGAATACATCCAAAATATCCACCATTCCACCAGAAGTGCCTAGTCTCTTGGGTCAATAATCAGGGACGCTAGATTGTGAATCCATTCACCTCCAGAACGTTGCCTCCATGCCGGCATAGAGACCAAGAGGACCTTCCTTCTTGATGACCTGCTTGACTACATCAATGGGACCAGCGAATGTACTACTTTTATCTTGCAGCCTATTGCCATGGGTTAGAAGTAAAAATAGGACGCATAATAGGGATGATCGCACTTAATCTTGACAAGCTCAAATGGGACAACAACAAAACTCTCTGTTGCACCAGCACTGCACCCTGTTAAAATAGAGAGTTGCTGTGTCATCTTAGACTCTCCAGATAAGCCCATGTAAGTCTTCCCCCAGAAGTCGTTGGAAGCACTGCAAGGCAATGAGACAGTACATCGGAATACCTGCGAGAACCTAACTCACAACTTAACCGCGCGCTTTGGCGCCTCGAGAAGAAGAGGCGGGACCAAACCTGTAAACAAAGTTCAAGGCTCCGTAACGAGAACTGTAAGAGTATTCTTGACCTCGGTAAAGTCGGCCGAAACTGACGAGGATATCAGCAGCGTGGTCGCGTGAGCATCGCGATGTCACGACTTTACCCTTCTTCCCGCACTATCGACGATAGAGTGCCAACCATTCCATGCTTGGCCTTTCCGGTCTCAAGCTGCATACGAGTTTTCACCTGAGTCACGGTCCGTCATCGGCCCAAGCGTCATATCATGATGCACAGGTATACTTACGACATCTAAATTATGAGTGAGCGGGCGTCTTATGAGATGAATACGACTCACCTAGAGGGTAAAATGTCAAAATCTCGGAGACACCAGCAATGGCACCGGCGGCGAAATTCGCAACGAAAGGGAGTGCTATAGTTTATTCTGTCAGTAAGGTCTCAAGTACGGCGCCTAGTATGGTACAAGTTGCCTAACTCACGTTTCCGCTGATCCGTAGCCATTATACTTAGTTTTGGTCGATAAGGATGAAGTCAAGAAGGAAAAGGGATCCGTTCAAGAGTTCGGCACAGAATCGGACGAGAATCGGACGTAAAACGCGACAGAATACGGCACGCCCGAACCGTTCAAAATTCAGGAATCAGAATTGCCTCTCTGCTCGTGACCATTGACATGTGACAGCGTGACATTCTGTGACCAAACCTTGCCTTACTGATGGACTTCATCAACTTACGAGCACGCGCGTTACTCATGCGAGGATGGTATACATCGCCTCCTGGCAAGAGTTTCAGGAAGCAGCTGAAAACCTTTACACAAAATCTCCCAACAAAGTTTTTCTTTTCAACATCTATCGCTGTCTGACGCTGATGATGTCCCCACAGGCTCGATATTGTGTGAAATGGAGATCATCAGAGGGCAAGCTCGTCCTGAAGATTACAGATGATACGACAGTGTGTCGTGGTCTCATTTCATTATGAATCTACATCTTACTTATCATATCTCACATCTCTAGTGCATAAAGTTCAAAACTTACTCCTCAATCTTCCTCAATCGATTCGAGGCTCTGAACCTATCACTAATGCAGAAAATGCAAAATAAACGCCCTACACCAATCGTACATGCTCTAGGTGTGCCTGATACCACTAGGGACGCAGACCAGACGCGCTCGTCGTCTCCGTTCGTTGCACAACCTGCGGGTCCTGCAGCTGGGGGTGTTAAGAAGAAAAAGCCAAAGAAGAAGAAGTAGGAGCAACATTGCTATGCGGCTTCTGGTAAGTCCGCCGAAATGACCCAACTATCACATCTTTGTCTGATGACGTCTCTTCGCTTAGTGGTTTTATGGGAGCATAATCTCCCGAGGTGGAGCGAACATGCGCAGTTATTACCAGAGCGAGACCATCGTTTATAGATCTGATTTGTCAATAAGCCGTTGTTCGTTTGAATGGCGCAAGGCCCCAATGCCCGATCGATCATGAAATGTTCATCACCGCTACCTTGTTCTGATGCAAGAGGCAAAATAGGTAAGCCATCCGTATGGGAATGATGGAAATAGACATACAAAGTCTAGCTTCGGCGTCGCACAGGCTTGCTTAGCACTAAGCTATAGAACTTACCAATAAAACGACGGTGCCTTGGAGCACCCAGTGCTGAGCGCTGATCCACCAGATTGTTAATAGTGTTTAATGAGACTGATCAGCACACGCAATCGTACGCGCCCACGATAATGGCGCTCGACAATGGATGTACAAGATGATAGCCTAAATGTCAACGACAACGGGTAATGTAGAGCCGGGGCACAGGCGTTCATCATAAACCCCAATGTCCACTGGAGGCGGAAGACTGGCAACCGGAAGCTTGAAATAGTCAACATGTGGATGAGATGTAAATTAGCCTCTGCAGATCATCCGATCTTAAAGGCGGTACAGAGGGAACTATTCCGAGGGCGATCTGTGAAAACCCCGGAGTGGGTCTCCGAGGACACCATGCCAATATCACAATCTATATGTGGAGCACGGTGCAACACCAAATATTTTTATGGCCTAAAGAGGGGTTACCGTACTCGACTGATGTGTCACAGATCCATGAACTAGTGAATACGCCGTTAAGACTTGGAGCGAGTTCTATTCACAGGGTCCGGCTTGAAAGTAATTATCCGATACGGATCCGACTCTTTGTCGTTAGTAGAAAGAGTACTAGTGAAATGACTCAAGATACGCACCAATACGAAAACAAATCGCGTATTCAAAGGAAACATGGAGCTTGGTTGAGACCCTAGTGACGACTTGCGGAGGTTGGCATTAACCGACTCCCTGAGATGACAGCCTGACAGGACGTACAGAACAAGGCATCTCGTGACATAGGATTCCGCAGATTGTTCATCAAAAATGGAGACTGGTTGATAGTCGATGATAACGGCGAAAAGCGAAAAACAAAGTGCATGACAGCATATATGAGGGCACTTGATGAGCCACAATTTTGGCAAGTAATTTGGTACATACCGATTGCAGCGGAAACAGATTACTCCGAGGATCCCATCATATATGGCCAGCGGAGTTCTAGCTGTCAATGATGCAATTTTGGATGGTACAACGGTGGTAAAAGTCTGTAAAGAGTGAGAACGGAATCGAACCACAAGTGAGATGTGAACGTTCATCCATGCAAATCGGTCTTTCTGTGAAGGCGACCTATTTGGCAGCAGTAACTGGTGCGATGCCGGGTAGGGACAAGCTGGTGCGCAGTAGCAAGGTAGCCTGCGAAAGTGAGCAAAAAAAGATTGTGTAGAACACAGGAATGACAGGACTCAGATCTGATACCATCGCAAGGTGACAATATCTAGCTTCTCCTAGAACCGGTTCTGGATGCCAGTGGGCTGAAACTAATCAACTGGGAATGAAGGAGGGGAAGTGGGCAGCTTTTCAAGCAGTCCTCAGAGAAGAGGCTTCGGAACCAAGGTCTCATGTGTACATGTCACTTGAACATGAAGTTACTGTCCCCAACAACACTCCCTTATATTTGATGGGGCGTCGTTTGCAGAATAAGTCTAAGCATGGTGCAGGATGTTAGAAATGATACAAAGATCGCACAAAGAAAGACAATTGAGTTGCAATTGAGTCGCAGTTTGTTATATGTTTTTGAAGGGCCGACACGGCTGTATTCAAGTTGGTCCAGCTTGGGCAATTGGCACAGCTGGTCTCCATAAATACGTGTACATAAATAATGTCCGGTCACTGTCATCGGCATCGTCAACACCCTTCAGCTTCCGATTCCAGGTACTAAGCACTCGACGCTGCATATTCTACGCGCATTGCGGGACGCCTCAAGTTATTGGGAACACCTCACATACCCAAGTTCGGTAACTAGTCGAATGTATTGCATTGAGAGGACATCGAGCTCATTCATAAAGAGCACTGATTGCTTCTACCTTTAGTGCGAGAGGTAAGCCGTGTGGTTATATTCCTATTCTGATATGCCTTCATCTCCATACCCGCCAACAGTCATTCTTCCGCTACTTGGTCTTCTGATACTCAAATCGCATTGCTCATGGCGCTCCGGCGGTATACAACATCAATCGATGGTACCATCCCAGTTCCTGCACTCCTCTATGACGATGAAGAACATCTGGCATCCCAGGATGGCGTAGGTATATATGATGGGTGCGTGTACTTTCTGGCTTTGACCTGGTGCATTGGTTTCCGTGTTCATGTCACCAATTAACAGTCTGCAGAAAGCTCCCGACTATCAGACAGGTTCTGTTCACGTCTCTACGCATCGCCTATTTTTCGTTCATTCGCAGAACCCTACATCATATTCTTTTACTATGGATCTACTTCATGTGACACGGACGAATTATTATGCTGGTTTGTTCAAGTCTTCGCCGAAGGTCTCACTCTTCCTCGACGCCAGCACTGCCTTACCTTTGACTACAACGTCCGGGCAGCGAACAGAAATATTCGAGAGCTGGGAATGCGAAGTTTGCAGCCATCGCAATCCTCCAGGTTTGAGTCCAGCCGCAGCTCGAATATGTGCTCTATGTGGCGTTCCGCGCAGCGCATCTGCGGTGTCAACAGCGTCGGAGACATCATCTCAAATTCAATCCTTGTTCTCCTCTATTCCCGAGTCTTCATACACCTCTATATCTTCTTCAAGTTCCCCAGGACCTCCATCTCCTCCATCAACGAATGATGATTCTGATGGAATTGCATGTCCTGCATGTACCTTCCTTAATCACCCGTCTTTGCGTGTCTGCGAAATATGCACAACGCTGCTTCCCAATATTGAACATGCCGGGAATATGAGGGCGAAATCCGCCCCCTCCACTCGACCAGTATCACCCATAAGTGACAGCATCGATCCCGCGAATCTCCTCATCAAATTAAGTTTCCGCAAAGGCGGTGACAAACCATTTTACAACGTACTCAGGCGTGCACTTAGATCTCGGGCTTGGGAGGCAAGCATGGTGCCATGATTTCAATAGAAATATAACTAATTGCATATCCTGGCAATTAGGGCAAACGAATTGGTCATAATGCGAGAAGCGGGCCTTCTGGCCTTGCCATTACAAACCCTAATTACGGACCGACACCCGTTGCCATGCGTCCTTCTGGAATAGGTGGGGAATTTGATTTTTGCTGGTACCGCCGGCGCTCACATTGATGGTCGGTTCTTAAGATGGAATTATGCGTAACGTAGAAGCTTCGGCTTATGTTACACAAACGGATCTAAACGATGCCCTGAAAGACTTAGAGGGGTTAATGATGAAAGCAAAGGATCTCGTTCATCTCGCGGGAGAGCTGAATGAGAAACTTACTGCATCCTCTACAATAACTACGACATCAACACTTGCTTCTCCATTTCCAACGACCTCATCCCCATCAACTCCAGGCACCCAATTGTCAAGTCCATTTTCGGCGACCACGCTTGTTCCCTCTACGGAGCCCGAAGAAGCCAAATTTATACGTTCTTCACTTGCGCAGTTAGGTTTACAGATGTCTAATGCTCCCGTCACGCTGGACATGATCAGGGACGAAAGGAGATGGGTAGAAGAGTTGGCGCGGGAACTGGCAGGGATGTTGCAAGGATTTCCGGATGATATTCCCGGTCAGAAATCGGTCGGAATTATGAAAGATCGAGGGATTGTTGGGTTAGATGAGGTCTGGGGCGGATGGAATCGTGCGAGAGGCGTAGGTAAGGGAACCCTTTTGACACTGCCCAAGTGAGTTACTGAACACACATTTTGCGCAGCATTAATTCCGCCATCGACTTTTCTGCAAGTACTCCCTCACCTCCCGGCATACACGTCACCGCCTATCCGCAGCAGAGTGTTTAATTCAGGCTTATCCGTGCTCCATATTCCGCCTTACACCCACGCTTCGTTCACGGCTCGCATAGTGGGTTATCTCGCCATGTCTGGTGTAATGACAACAAGTCAGATTGCCCGTGAAGAGAACATCACGATCGGCCTTGCAGATGAAATGATCGCTGCTATTGAAGCTGATGGTGTGATTTGCCGGGATGATGAAAGATCGGCAATCAAGGGGGGCGGAAGTGGGACTACATCAGAAGTCAGGTGGTCGAGGAACCTCTTTCTGGAATATATTTGGGATGGTCAATTGTGAAGATGCTTGCATTAAAGTTTGCAGCTACTGCCGTATAGATCGCAGGCGAGTTGTTGACGAGTGTTGGTTGGTAGATACTGCGGGCCATTATAAGAAACGACTCGGGCAACTCGGGAGAGGTGGAAAAACGGCGTGACCCTACTAGCTCCGTCAGCAAATAATTGTGAATGGAAGCCATAACGTTGCTTTGGTATGCGAGCGAAGAACTCGAGTTCTGGTCCAAACGTTTTTCTGGCTTACGATTAATGAATTTCTCTAGCATGTTTGGCAAAGGCTTTAGAACCAAACAAACGCCCGATCGATCGACCGATTACCTATTTTGGGCGCTTCAATATTGCCTGCAAGCGATATTCACACCTGGCTCGGTAACGAACTGTCATTGCCATGTGCACTACAGCAGGGCGAGACCTATTCTGCTCAGCACCGATTATCCCGCAGCTTATGTATATGTGATGGGTCTGAGGCCCTGAGCTTGCTTCTGAATTGATGCTGTCCCGTAAGTCAAGGACTCAACTATCTCAATGGAATAGATAACCGCCGGCATCGTCGTGAACCGAGAAACAAAATTTACAGCTACTAGACTGTCGGCTCGCCGACTGATTACTTCATCGGTACGTTTTTTATTCCGACAAGATCGGTCTGAATTGATTCTATTACCGATCGGCGACATGTCTTTCCCGCTGCTTTGGTGCTGTCAAAATGACATACTGTTCACTTGCAGAATTAATCGAGCTGGACTGCTGCAGGAATGCTTACCTGAAATGTATCTGTCATAGTCTGTAGTGATATACCAGACCGCTGGTATGTAGGAAAACACGTGTAGGCTTTTTGTGCGCAAACTTACGAGGTGATTACAGGAGGTAGCATCCCTGAATGAATAGCTCCTTTTTGCTCCTCATGTTCGTCGAGCAACGTAAATGTGTGTGCGACTGCTAGAAGCGGTGTCTTCTAACGATTTCCATTCTTCAATCAGCCGGCGGAACGAATATTAACGAAATGCGTACCCACACTGTCGGCGTGGGGGATACTCTTTCCCCAGTGATATCGGCATATGTGTGGTTCTCCATTGCTCAAACGTTCTCCTGCGACGTCGAGATCATTACGACTGTTAGTCCCTTTCAGGTTTGTAGCAACCGACTGAATTTCAGTTATGAACTCACGCTCGATAACAAAAGGGCGCAGTGCCGCAACGATCACCAGTGGCGTAAGTCGGCTGATGCCAATCTTTAGTTCAGCTGGCCGAAGGCGGCCCCCGCGAATTGAGGTAAAGTGTCAGTTCGAAAATAATTCACTTCGGTGTTTACTCTATTCAGCCACTGTGTGGGTCAATGTCCGTTCTCGGGGTCAGGAACAATAATGAGTACTTACTGCGTTGCCTAATGATTGTGATCGACTTTGATCATCGAGTGCATCTTGTTGTACTTAAAGTTTCCCATGCAAAGACGAGATGTGTTTGAGGACTAAGTTCCCGATAAAAGTCCCGTCAAACGCAGCACGGCATCCGGGATGAAGACGATAGCGGAGTCGGACTCTGGACCGAGTGAGAGTTCAGACTGGCACGATGATCATGGTGATCGGACTGCAAGGTCGGAATCAAGCGTTGATAGGTGTTCTTCGATCCGGGACCTACAAGGTGTCCGGATTGCAAGTTGTGATTAATTTGCGGTGCCAAAGGATCAGTGGGTGCATGTGGGTAAGTGTGAGATTCAACAAGGTGGTAGATCGCATCACAGCCGTGATGAGCATCATCATCCCGCGAAGGCTGCAGGGATGGAGAATAGCAGTGAAGGAAATAGGGTTCGACATCGCATCCGTCACAGTATCAGCTTAGCTCGTAGATGCACCACATCAACTGAGCTTATCAAAGTAACACGACAAGTTCGGGGTGTTACGCGATATTGCAATTGGGATAATTTCGGGATCTTAAGATTTCGAGCACAGCCATGCTAACGTTGTACCAAGTAAGAGCAGCTGCAGTCAAAGGAGGTGGTTAAGCTTGAACTTTAGGTATAGTGCTGTGCTGAACCTTGGGCTATGCTAAGATCGGATGAGGCTGTGGAAGATAACTAAAAATGGAAGAGTAAATTAGGTAAGCATGCCTTGCTTGAACCCCGGTAACTTGACCAAGTAAAGATGGCATCAGCATACCGTACACTGTCAACAACACCCTTTCCAATGGTGGATGCGGCCCAAACTATTGCATCCAATGATTCCATGATCATTTCTGGGTCATCCCGGCCCATCTCCATATTTTTATATCAACCATGATATAATATAATTCTTCCGGTGCACACGCAAATGGATCATCCCCTCCCTTTATAACTACATATCATCCTACTCTTCATCTAATCGGTCATCGCATCCATCTTCCCTCCTCTGACTCTTCAAATCCCTTCTATTGATTCAAGTACGTCGTATCATCACTTTGAATTCGAACCTTGGTAGCTCACCATCATACCAGGTTGGCCCTGCGTTGTATCACTACTCTTCTCTACAGCTCACGACAACCTCGCTGAAACAAGTGATCTCATGAACCCTTATCTACCAACGTTTGATTCTTCACTCGACACAGGCGCTGTAGGGCTAACTCCACCATCCAACTCTGGATCTTCTTCCCCTTCTCTACTGAACGACCATCCCAATCCTCATCAAACGCAGGCGCCTGATCGTCGCGTAACCAATTTTATCGCTCGGACATCGGGAGGATCACCGACAATGCATTGCCATCGCTCCTCCCAACGAACACCAACGTCATTCCAATCCCGCCAGCCTCACATAACTGATCGCAGTCAATCTGCTTTTGTCCCTCGCTTTAACCCATCGGCCACTGGGTTAAGTGCATGTAAAAATCTGACAAGGCCTTTGAACGTACAGGAGAAAGAAAATCTCTTTCATCTAGACAATCTCAAGTATTTTCTCGCTACTGCGCCGTCCCGATGGTCGTCGAACGCTTCTGGTTTAACACAAAATGATTCGTTCCCCATGGACTCCTCTGGCCACCCAGCCTCTTCACATCCCTCCATGAACCGCTTCCTTCTTCCTTCTTCGGAATACATCACCTGTGTCTCGTGGAATAATCACTACCACATAACGGGCACAGACATTGTCCGCGCGCTTGTTTTCCGCTTTGAAGCATTTGGAAGACCCGTCAAAAACATGAAAAAATTCGAGGAAGGTATTTTCAGCGATCTGCGCAATCTCAAGCCTGGTGTCGATGCTTGCTTGGAGGAACCCAAAGTTAGTATCGTCCAGGGTTTCTCATGATGCTCCATCTCATGTACAACAGTCACCATTTCTGGATCTTCTTTTCAAATATCAGTGCATACGCACTCAGAAAAAGCAAAAGGTGTTCTACTGGTATGTATCTTCTCCATTATCCTGAAATTTGTGGCTCACTTTCCTCGAAAGGTACTCGGTCCCTCATGATCGCCTTTTCCTAGATGCCCTCGAGCGCGATCTCAAACGCGAGAAGATGGACTTGGAACCAACTACTATCGTCATCGGTGAACCTGCTCTCTCGTTTACATACGAGCCGCAGCGCAGCCTTTATGAACAGTTTAGCAAGACCATGGAGGCCGATGGCGACGTCATCAGTAATTTTGACGTCACCCAAATGAATGGGAAATGTGACACAAGCGGATCAGCACCGACGGTTTCACGTGCGGGGGCGATGCACAACTCTAACTCGGGGGAGTTGCATCTTAGTAACTGTCGCATTGATGGCGGAGGCCCACATCTTCCCTCAGCACTGCATGGTCCCAATATGGCGTACCTACCCCTTTCTATTTTCGAAGGTTCTCCCACCTATAAGCAACGTCGTAAAAAGCCAACCAGCAGGCTGGATGCGATCACGCGCAGTGACTCGGAAGAGACACCCATTCACACATACGAGGTTGGCGTTGGCTATGGACGTAGTGATTCCAGCATGACAGCTGCCGATATGTTCACGTCTCAAGCGAGAGGTGAACAGGATCCTAGCGTGAGACAAGTCAAGGCTGTGCTACAAGCCCATGATAGCACGATTTGGTCAACTACACCGCAACTCGCTCCAGGGCAGACTTCTGCCACCCTTCCAAATGGTCCAGTCTTCGGACAACGGTCATCAATCAAGCAGCCTTCATCGCAATCTCATCTTCACCCCTTTACGGAGGATTCCTCATTATCTTCGTTCTCCTCGGATGTTGACGGCCATCACGCCACCAGCCTGAGCGGGATAACGCTCACTTCGAAGGTGTTTGTTTGCCCCCTCTATTCCTGTGGCCGCTTGTTTAAGCGTATGGAGCACCTAAAGAGGCACGTGCGGACGCACACCATGGAACGCCCATTTGCTTGTAACTTTTGCAAGAAGCGGTTCTCTCGGTCGGACAACCTCAACCAGCATCTTCGCATACACACACGGACAGAAAGGGCTGACTCAGCTTCTACCGATCTAAATGCGTGCGATGCTGATATGGAAAACGAGGAAGGAGATGAAGATGACGTTGCCTTTGCTGCCGCTCTCTCTTTTGCAGAGGGTGGCTTACAGGACATGGGGACGTGTGTGTTGGAACTGCAAGGCCAGGTGCAAGACGTGCAAGGCGACGAAGAGGGTTTAGTTGCGTTGTCCGGCGTCTCCCCTGTTATGGATACCGACGCTACCTCGGACGGTGGGCTTGGTAACAGCTATTTCTTGCAAAGTGGCACCGCGGACCACACCGGGTACGTTGAGCCAGCGGAGACCTGGGCCAGTCCCTTTACGAACTCTCCGTCGTTGAGTTCGACTTGCAACGGGGAACCGACTATGACGTCTTTTTCGGCTCCATCCCATAGACAGGATTTTACCCTGAACAATATGGCTCTCCATGTAGCACCCTCAGAGGTCGGACCTCACAGACGTCACAGGAGCGCCACTCCATCTCTCATACGCTCGCATTCTGTGTCCAGCCGACACTACCACCCTTATGCATCATCCTCACATTCGTGCCCCAGTTCAAGTCACTCCAGCCCAAGCACTCTCTCTCATTCTCCTGATAATTCCGCGGTTTCATTAAACGCTATGCCTCGTGAGGCCTTCAGGTCGTCACAGCCGCGTTCATTCTCAGCACCTTCATTCAGTGCCAATCAAGGCTTGGATAGAGCGCTCGACATCAGCGGCCTTAATTTCGACGGTATCTTCTCGAATTCCATGACGCTATTCTCAGAACCTAGTGCATACGACCTTTTACAGGGATACACACACCCCTCCTACGAATCAACCTTGTTGTCAATCTAGATCGTTCGAGTCGGAATACAGTATACTTCTCTTTTGTCATCATAATTCTTTTCGTTCATCTTGCTAGCTATAAATGTATCGATAATCTATTTATCACCCACGACCTAGTACATACTATACCACCGGTGATTGTTTTGGGGCATCGTGCAGGTCACTTTTGTGTTCTCCCCCATTTACGACACCGAGCCTCACGTGTGCCATTTTCTTGTATTACATATCACATATTACGAATTGTTACTTCACTATCGCTCAAGCTCGGTGACTCATCGATCTTGCGTGCAAGGTTCGATATGCATGGAGCTGCGCGCACTAGTTTTTCTTGTATAATGTATCGGAATTTCGTCATCCATGTCAGCGCAATTGACAATGCCTACGGCTCGGAACTCAATATATGGCATGAAGTGTATATGCCGCAATCTATCGCCAATTGAAATGTGATGCTGGAAGAGGTGGCCGGCGGTACACACACAGCTGACTAATAATGTAAAACCCACATACGCCACCAAACATAATACGGAACTTCTTCATTACGAACGTCGACCAGACAACAAATATTCCGATATGTTTTCTGGATTCAAAAGATCACTGGTGAGCGCCCGGAATCGCTTGAAGCTACCCGACATGAACTGAGCATCAATCAACTACAGCCCCAAATATCCATCTTGTGTGCATCATCTATCATCCGTAAGGAAACCTTATAGGAGCTGAATCTTTTCTCTATACAGTCACCACCCATCATCGCCACCATCAATTCAGGCCCTTGCACTGCTGCGGAACGCCCTCTCCTCTCCTTATCCCCCTGGAAAGCCATCGGCGCCCCCACTTGAGTTTGATCTAGAAGTCGTTGAAACGAAACCTCCGACCGCCGATCAATTGAGGACCATTCTTACGTACATCACCCCGTCGAGGTCTACTGCACCCCCTGCGTTGTCTGCCTTTTTATCTGCGCATCCTGCATCGCCTGGTCCGGGAGAACAGCCTCAAAATATGAAAGGTATCGTGAGTCTTGTGGAACAAAATCCGAATGTGTTCAAATGGCCTGTTGTCGTGGACTGGAATGGTGGCCGTGCTAGTGTAGGGGACGTTGAGGGCGTTAAAGCAATATTGGAGGCCATCAGGCAACAGAGAGATGGAGAAGTGAAACAAGATGAAGTCGATCAGCCTAAAGGCTGGTTCTCATAAACGCTCGGGCAGGCAACTGACATTTTGACGCATACATCCGAGTTGTCGTAAGGACTATACTTCAGATTCTCCAACTGCATGCTGGAAGAAATGTACAGCGTGTAATTTGGTATATATTCTGTCCATATGGTAAAAAGGCAGCAATGCATACATATGTATTATAATTATCCAACGAAAAAGTGATCTGCAAGAGAAATTACTGGTCAAAGTCGACAGTGCGCCGCGATCATCACTCCCTGCATCCTCTGCCAAACTGTGGCGTCCCCTGATCCCCTGTTCCCTGACTCATGTAGTGGGTGCTGCTGGCGGGCTGCGTGTCACTGTGTCTGTCGCTGGACCACTTAACACGGACTGGGTGGATGTGTCTGGTGCTACTCCCACGTTGGTATTTGTCACTGACGCGGATGTCTCATTTGACGAGGGTACACTTTGAGGGGCGTTGTTATTTGAGCTGATTTTCCCGACAGTCCCACCGACGGCGCCACCAACTACAGCACCGATAACGACAATGGCAATAACAAAGATGGTGATTTTGCCATTGCGAGTCTTCCAAAAAGATTTGGTGGGATGCGAGGCATATGTAGCAGCAGCAGCTGCAGGAACATCCTTTTCCTGTACCAAAGAGCTGCTTTCGACGTCTGTATCACTAGGAATTGGTTGTGGAAGTGTGAGCGGTTGTGTCGATAAGGGGCGGGTAGGACGGTCATCGAGTAAATCAACGTTGTAACCTTCCTAGAAATCGGATATGTTTTAGTCACAAAACGGGACGGGCGAGCTAAGAAGTACTGCACACCTGCCTCTGTGCCCTCGTTGCTGTGGGAGCTGCATCAAGTAGGTTCTGGTCATATGGAGACGACATGATGCTTCTCGAAGATATTGGTGATAGCGGGAGGTCGCATAGGCAGGCGCCTGCAGCTCGCTTGCAATTACTTGCTGGACAGCCTCATCAACTGCGTGCCTGTCTGCCTGACAAGCGGAGTTGCCCTAAGTAGCTACATTCCGGATCTTGAGCGTTCAACAAGCAATTCACTCGAGTCTCGATAGACGAACGATGCAAATACGATGAGTCGTGATAATGATGTAGATAATACAATACATTGAGCCTGTGAGGTATCCTTCGCGACTGGCCACAAGCCTCATGGTTAGTATCGGGGTCCCTTTGCCATCGGACTTGCCAAGAAGTGACTAGGGTTCGGGACTCTGTGCTTACGGTAGCACCGGCCTCAATGCAGCAGCATGGTTGGCTTCTCGCGGCTTTGTCCTTACAATGACCTACTAGTTGAACGTTGTTGCACGATAGCTTTGGGTATGTATTTATATAACCGGCCGTAATTGCTCACGCAAAGGATGAGGCAAGACGCGGTCTCATTCGAGTTAGTACATCATTGATATACCTGAACGGCGCACGTCTGACAAGGTTTGCACCCAGACAAAGTGTCACTGGACCGTCATGATGCCGTATATGGCTAATATTGAGGCCTGATGCTATCGTCCAGGCAGTTTACGAAACGATCTGGCTCCCCACTAGTGTGCGATGTAAACTGTCGAACGTTCCATGGTCACCTGTATTTGCGACGTCCATGATAGTGCAATCTTGGACCTACGAATCAATATATATAAGTGTGAGAAGAGCAGGCAGGGTTGTGCTTCAGTACGAACTTGGTAAGTATCGCTCTAACAAGTCAGGAATTTCTGAATGGAAGATAATATACCATTAGAACCACCGGTCTTCTTGACAAAAGCGCACATCTATTATAGATCATGTGAGTGCCGGAGAGATCGACACTGCGAAATGAAGGAAAGCCTCCGGTCTTCGCGCATATAAAGTTTGACGAAAACCCCCAAAGTCATTTAACAATTGGGTGACTCGGCGCAAAGGGGGGACCGCACAACTGTGGGGTAGCAGCACTGGAAATTAATCAGGTGCCCGAGGTTGTCGCTGCAGGCGAAGATTGGTAAACGCAAAGTACTGAATTCGGTTGCAGGGAATGGCAGGTGACATTCAGGAGCGCGACGACAGGGATTCTCTTCCATTCCCAATGACAATTTACCGAGGTTTCCAACATATTAGGACAGAGCTGCGATTCTGCCTGTTCCAGGACCGTGCACCGAGCTGACTTCATAATTGCCCGTAATGCTACCTGTATCGAGCTACCTCATAATCAACGCTTTAAGGACCGGCAGAACAAGAAATCACCTTTCGAAATCGGTGATAATCCAAAAATGTAGCAGGTTCAGGGGCCTTGAGTCATTGGGGTGCTGACCAGCATGTAGAAGTCCCGTTAATTTACTGAAATGCCAGACTGAGTCACCCAGCAGCGATGAGTTGCCCGGTTATTAACAGGCCACGGTAGATGAATCTCCGCAGAAGGTGGAAGTTGACTGTGGGATGCGAATCGTAGTCATCCAGACTCTAGGACGCTACGTGGTTTGTACGTGGCTGTCAACGTCTCAAAATATTTAGAAGTCATTTCTTCTAGCCAGGACTGTCGGTGATAACGCCATCGCTTTGCAAGATAGGGTGCACACTGCTTGGTTCAGACTTGTACTTGATCATATCTTTAAGAAATAAACATACCTGTTGACTTGCAATTGGGATATGTGCGATGGGTCATTGGAGTTGGTTGGTAGTATTTGGTACAGGGTTGCGGAGCCGACTCGGAAATAACGCGGGGGTCCTGATAACACACTCGGCTCGGCCCCGCTAAGCGGTTGTTCGGTTGTAGATCGGCACACACACGTGGTTTCGCGGTTTGAATGGCACAGTTTGCGTTTTAGCGCAGAGATCACCGAGGAGCTACTATACGCGCTGTCCAGTATCACAAGCGTACATCGCTCTCGCGCCACCCAGAAACGCGAATTTTGTGAGTTCTCATTCTTGCATTCATTACAACACTTGAAGTTTCTAATCATTATGCTTCGCTTCTACAACCAATCCAGCTCATTCGGTTCCTTCGTTGAGAATCAAGCGTTTCATCAACCATGCCCTCGTTCTTGAACAAGGTCTTTGGCAGAAGGACAAGCAATGACAGGATCCAAGCAAGTCATTTTCAGGACTCTAGCGACAATAGAACTTTACTGGACGGAAAATACGAGGCTATTTCTCCTCTGGGCTTCACCGCTCCCACTATTAGCACCTTGTCAAAGGCTCAGACGGGCAAAGATCATGCTGGATTCTCTTTGTTTCGGCCTAAATCTCGGTATACTCCCCCTAACTCTTCGTACAAACGCACAGAGAATCTTCCCCAATTGTCGCTCCGCCTTCCCAGTCTGAAAGACGATGCAGAGTCTCTCCAACTTGGCGTTTTCGAAGTTGATCTCGAGTCTCAAAGGATTTTCGATGAATCCGTCATTGGTGCAAAGCTCCTGACTCCTTTGGAAGCTCTTATACTCGTTCGAGCCTGTGCGCAGAGTATCACTGAGCGGGGTAAGTTATTGTCAATTAATCATTATACAACCATATAATCGTCTTAGGCTTGGAAACCCTTGGAATTATGCACCCTCACTGGCACTCCGCATCACCCGATATTCAACGAAAGCTGATTTCGCTCTTCATTCATTCATTGGCTCCCAAAAGCCGCATAACCGTCATGTCTCCAACGCCTGCCGCGGCAACATCCGCCTTTGAAGCTGAACTCGAGTACACCCGCTCTCCTCACGACGTTGCAGCTGTTCTCCGTTGGGGCCTTCGTCATCTTGTGCTTGAAAATAACACTTTCGGCAAGGATGTCTCTGCACCTGAGTGGGCGTGGTACAAGTCCTTTTTCGACGCTGAAAAAGGGGCGTCGTACCCACCCAAGAGTTTCACGGAGTTGCTTCTCCCCAAGCTCCCTCCAGTGCACATCGAATTACTTCTTGCGACCATTGACATCATATCCGCATTAGCTTCGCATGCTGAAGCGAACAGCATATCTGGTAGCAAACTTTCCAAGTTTTTGGGCTTATGGTTGCTCACCGCGACGAGGACCGAGCAAACCGACAACTGGACCACCTTTTATGCCCGATGGGAACGTGCTGGTCGGATTTTGGAACATCTATTCCTTGCACGAATTAGGTATGTATACCACATGAACCTGAGGGTGTGTCTGACCATAACACAGGGAGGAGAGTTTCAAATCTCGACTGCCTACCCGACTTCAGGAACTTGTAAAGCACTATCCATATTCGAGGGGCGTGTCCGGCGTTGAAGAGGACCTTCTTCCTCATCCTCGCTTCTCTACGCGGAGCTGCAGTGTCCTCTTTGTGCGCATTGAGGTCCTTTTGTCAGAGTCTGCGCCACAGCCCAAACCATCGCCCGTTCGCCTGCTCTTAGATGCATTCAAGCTATCTTCCGAAGGTGAAACCTTTGAGCACGTTGAGTTGTGGAACTCGCTCAAGACTGCCGCCAACGAAGTTGCCTCTACATCCTCGGTGACTGGTGCTCAAGATGGCCCACAGTTCGGTCGGGTATTCGTGGATGAGACGATCCACCTCCTCGCGTCTACATCTCGTAACGCCTCTTCTCCAATCATGTCCCCGACAATTGAAGTTGCATCGCCCGTGCCTAGACGCTCTTCGCCCTTCAGTAAGATTCTCGATCGTAGTAAAGACAAACTTGCTTTTGGAAACGGAAACGGGAGCAGCGCAACGTCCCCCGTCTCGTCTGTTTCCTCGCCAATCATCAGCGACTGGGCACAGTTCTCCACTAGCGGTTTCGGTGAAACAAGTGCAGTCACGCCGCTCGCTGCAACACTCCTTGACAAGGATGTTGAGACTACAGAGCCGCTCGCGTCCCCTAAGTCGGCTAAGAAATGGGGGATGTCACGCTCGGGACAGCGCTCTGCTGACTCCCCATACGAGACGAGCGCCAAAGAGCCTGCAGTCCTCAGCACCAAGCTCGCGAGTGTTCACATGACGCAGGTTGACGAGGCCTTCATTGATTTCTGGTCCGACGCCATTGCAGACCCCATCACGGCGAATTGGCCCTCGTTTGTCATCTGTGGGCTGAAGCCGTTGCCCGCGAAAGAAGCTGTCAACTGGCTCATCGTCGAGCAGACGTATGTACGCCAGCAACCCCCGCAGCCCCGTCCGACATCTCCCGAGCGCCGTGGTCGCACGTCGCCCCGCCCTTCGCTCCGTTCGGAAATTTCTGGCACGTTCGCTGCTACGAGGAAGCGATTCAGCTTTTTAGGTGGGATCAGTAAGACGGGTTTGACAAGCAAGAAGAGTGCAATAGGAAAGTCGCCCAAGGTTGGGGAGCTTGGTGAGATCTTACCTGGGGAGGAAGGATCGGAGACGCCGACAGCTGTGACGAATATAAGCAAGGGAGTTGGCGCTGGCACTGCCACAGTTGGTGCAGTCGCCGCAGAGGTTGTTCAATCACCTGTCCCTGAGGAAATTGTCCAGTCACCGGCCGTAGCTGCACTCGCAGAGCAGCCTCAGCAAGAGCTACATGAACAAGCCCTGGTCCAAGAAGCCATCGTCGCGCTCGCAGCTATACCCGATGAATCTGTTCCAGAGTCCGAGGGTACGCTTGTCGAGGAATCTGTGTCGCAGTCTGAGCCTACACATGATGGCGAGACCCCCGTTTTTGGAACTCCTGAAAACGCTTCGCTTGCTGAAACTGCTCAGGCCGACCTTCCAGAAGAACCCCCTGTTCAACCCACTCAGGCAGTTGAGCCCGCACCACCCGCTGCTGAGTCAAAGCCCGTTGAACACACCAATGGTGCAGCATCCATGGAACCGCCATCATCTGCCGACGTGTAGGACGATGTGGACGTCTCGGTGGAGCATCTATTAAATTGAGGACATTGTTGAAGGATCCATCGCGATTACCTTGTTGATTTCTTTTTGGTTTATTTCATGTTTGATCATTGGTTGCGAAACCCTCCTACTGTCCTTTACCATTTACTGGACCCGAACTAATCTACATTCACTGTCACATGCAGGATTCCAGATACCGCGTTGCCTCACTTTATTCATACAACTATCATTTGGACCGTCATTCGCCCGGACACGGCCCCACCATTTTTCCTTTATATCCCATATGCCCTTTCCTCGGATACCTACTTGACCTTGGTGCTTTCAATGTTCCAGTACTCCTGTGCGTAATCTTGGATCGCACGATCAGAGCTGAACTTGCCCATCTGTTCCAATTGGATTATTCATGTTCATCCTTGTTATGTTTCCATACCTTTGCAGTGGTCCTGATACTCTTCTTAATCCACTCCGTTCGATCATTATAGGCTTCGTCTACCATACGAAGAGCCTCGATGTCTGAAAAGGGTTCATCAGGGACGCTATCGCCCGCCCAGCAAGTTACTCACAAGAGTCAAAATCTTCAGTGATGAGGTAGTAGTCTCCCTGACGAATCGTGTTGAGCAGGCTGTTCAAATAAATGAGTAACTTCATATACACTTGCTGGAGAATTACTTACGGCTCGTACACGCCCCTGTCACCAAACAACCCAGAGGAAACCGCGTCGAGAACTTGTGCAAGAGCAGGGGACTTCTGCTCGACAGGAACAGGGTGGTATACGTGTTGATAACGAAGGTCTTCCACTGCGGGCGTCAGATGACCGAAGAAGACTACGAGAGAACAGTAAGTCTGTAACACAGGCAGTAAATGCGAAACTACGTACAGACATTGCTAGGGCCGACTTCCTCCGCGATCTCGATGTTCGCGCCATCTATCCAAACAGTTAGATCTTTATGACACTGAATAATGGTACAGTACATACCAACAGTGCCCAGTAAAAGCCCACCGTTCAAGCAGAACTTCATGTTGGACGTGCCCGAAGCCTCTGTACCCGCGGTGGAGATGTGCTGACTGATGTCCGAAGCTGGAATGAGGACTTCTGCCAAGGTGACTGAGTAGTCTGGTAAGAAGAAGACGTTCAAGTAATCCTTCGTGTCAGGATCAGAATTGACCACGCGAGCGACGTTGACGATCAAGCGGATGGTCTAGAAGCTCGTCAGTATCACAAGATTGTGCGTCTCGCTCGTCGAACGAACCAGCTTGGCGATATAATCTAAACGCCGATCAGCTCGATAGGATTGTTGACGCGCGCAAACACTTACACCCTGGGGCGGCTTTGCCTGCGAAGAAGACATTCCGCGGGGTCACCGTCTTCCTCTCCTTGGGAGTCATAGCTTTCAGCTTGAGGTAGCGCTAGAAAAGGTTGAGCGCAAAATTCAATGATTGTGCTATTGATCATGCTCACATGAATGACGCCAAGAATATTGAGAGTTTGGCGCTAACAAGATTGATAGGTCGGATTTCGAGAGGACATGCATTGGTATCTACGTACCTTATACTCGTGCAATCGCTGGAACACTGATCAGCCCTCAAGTTCCGCATTATGTATATGTTTTACTGACCTTGATCTGGACATCGAACAAGGCTTTGGTATTGACGTTAAGACCTAAAGTAACCTGCATGTGATGAGCAAGCTTCTCCTTGTTAGCTTGCTTTACAGCTGCCCAGTCTTCTCTGAAGTCTTCGTCCTCGACATAATCGAGAAGACCCTCAAGTTTGGTAAGGTCCTTGAGCCATATGCTCTTCTCTATGTCCAGAGTCAGGGTGATGAGCCTGCTGAGTCCAGGGTTGCACTGGTATGTTTGACTTAGCCTCGATGGCACATCTATTTCAAAATAGCCACACACCTGGTCCAACCACCGACGAGGAGTGACTTGGCAAGACGATGAGAAGCAGAAATGCATCGAAGATATGATACTCACTGCCGTTGGTCACGTTTCCAAACCTTGCATGAAAAACCTCAGTCAGTATACGCTAATTCAGATTTGAAATCGAACCTACTTGCTAACTCCATAGAAATCTACGAAATCTTTCAAAATAGTCGTCTGAACCAGTTCGCTGTGCAGCTGGAGGAGCGATGGTGCTACTTATTCAGACAGATTCCAAATACCCAGCGAAGACTTACCTCGGCCACGCCGTTGACTTTGCGACTGCCTGCACCACGCACATTAGTGGGAATACGAAATGAGTCCTGCGATGCTCACCGATGCATGCCAGGTGAGCCATGCGAACGTTCTGAGGAATGCTCTCTAAGAAAACCTTTGAGTCATGATTCATTGGTTGTAACATCACAATACCTTCGATTAATGACATCCGTGCAAGCCGTTCCTTGTCTCCAGGGAACTTCCGTTCTACAGCTGTTAGAAAGATCAGTCGAACACTCAATTGGAATCAAGTCTGTCTTTCTTACACTGCAAGAACGACCTGCGGTTCGATGTTTAGGTCAGCGTACAAGACAACATTTTCCACTACTTACAAATTCTGAAATTTAACATGATTCAGTAAAGAGGTTTAGTAATATAACACAAGACTCACGATATCAAATATGATCTGCATGTGCCTACAAAAGAGTGCTTTAACGCCAGTGTATCGTTGCAATGCATGATGCTCACCTAGGCAAGAGATGCTGCATAAGGGGTACGGGCCACGTCTCAAGCGCTTCCTATCATCAATGTCTTGCGTCAGCATCCATATCACAAGAACTGGCATTGTATCGACTTACTGGGAGGACAGTATGATTGGTGAAGAAGAAAGTCTCTGTGACGATGTCCCAAGCAGCATTCCATGGAACTTCTTCTTCATCAACGAGGACTCGCATGAGCTCCGGAACGGCGAGTGTTGGGTGTGTCTTCAGTAAAGTAAAGTTAGCCCCTGGTACGTGCACACGCATATATCGGCCTTACATCGTTCAGCTGGATCGAGACATCTAGAAGAAATGTGAGCATTTGAAATTGAGAACCAATTAGGTTCGCGTACATTGAGGGAACTCTGTGATGGGCTTTCCAAGGTTCTTGAATCGGCGAATGATGTCCGCGAGACTGGCTGCAGTCCAGAAGTACTGCTGCTTCAAGCGAAGTTCCTTTCCAACTTGAAATGGGCCTCTTAAGCACAACCTACTTTTCAAATTGTTGGGAATACTTACAAGTAGTATGGTCGTTGGGGTACAAGACGGATGTGATTGCTGCTGCGCTATTTGAAGACTCGACGGCACGTTCGTAATCCCCCGCTACAATCAAAAGTCATCAGTCGAGTAAAAGGCGTGACGATTTGGCTGTAAACGCACCATTAAAACTGTTTAGATCAAAGCCCCTCTTGGGTTTACTCTCCCACAAACGGAGATTATTCGTGTTGCGCGTGTTACAGCCAGGAATGGGCACATCATAAGCGACAGCAAGAACCTCCTGGCCACCTTCCCAAATGGCGCGGCCGCTTCCATCGGGCAAGCGCTCTGCAAAGCCGTGAAACCGCACCTCATAGCTAACATCAATGCGAGGGAGCTCCCATGGGTTAGAATTTTCCAGCCAGGGATCCGGCGCTTCCAGCTGCTGTCCATCGGGAGAGATGAGCTGCTGGAAGATGCCATACCTGTAGCGCAGGCCGTAACCCCACACAGGAAGCTCCTGGGATGCGGAAGAGTCAAGGTAGCATGCTGCAAGACGTCCGAGGCCACCGTTACCAAGGCCGGCGTCACGCTCCTGGGCCAGGAGATCTTCCATGTTGAAGCCAAGCTTGTCGACCCCCTGCGTGTATTGTTGCTTGAGGCCTAAATTGAGGAGGGCATTGTCGAGCGCACGACCCATGAGAAATTCGAGAGATAAGTAATATGCCCGCTTCCCTGCGGTGCGAGAATAATGCAGTTGTGTGTCATTCCAGTTGATCTGTGCATCGACGATGAGTCAGATGGGTGAAACGATATGAGATAAAAGGACATACGATCAGATTATCGCGGACGGAGAGAGCTGCAGCCTGGTAAGCTCCAAGATTGTCGATCTCGTGTGGTTGGCGAGCCAAAGACGTTTGGACATGGTTGACGATCGACTTGGTGATGGATGGTACGCCTGTGGAGGTGATTGAGCGACACACGAATTGGTTATTCTGATTAGCTACCTGTGTCGAGGCCTCTCAATCCATCCTTCCAGACTTTCTCTTCGCCTCTGGGCCACTTTTCCTTGCCTTCTGAATCTTTTTCTGGTAGATATCCTGTTGAAATGTATCACATATCTCATCGAGGAAACACCTGACGAATTTAGCATACCGGTAAGTGTCCTGACATGTCTGCGGCGACGTTGAACCTTTCCAATGGCAGTAGTATCAAGCACAGATGTCATGTCCAGTCCCAACGATGCTGGAGATCGTGGTTGATAGGGAAGAGACAAGCGCTTTGAGTGGAGTATAGACTCTAGAATGGAAGGACGTCATATCAAATCGACTACGGCGGAAAAAGAGGGGCAATCTGGATGGATCTGGACCCAGAGACGGAAAACATTTTCACATTGGACTTGTTTGTCGTCACAAGCGATGGTCTAGATCGGATCCCAGGATCCACTCACTACTCGGGGGTCATTCGGACCATCCGTACACCAGCAGACAGATAACAAACCGTGTGCGCCTCATCCTTGTCATGACGACCTTTCCGTGTCGATATCCCACAATCTCACTGCGCCATCCAAACTCCCGCTTGCTATCGTCTTACCCGACAAACTGGTTGACCACTTCTTCACTTCCTTCGTCCTTTCAGGCCTCCCCAACTTGAAATTGGAAGCGAGCTATCCCCATGAACAAGTAATAATCAGTTGTCCACCGGGTAGGCACAAGAGCCTAGACCGAATCGGTATGATCCGTCTTTCGGTGAGACACTCTTGCTGATGTTTTTTTTTGGCTTCACAGAGGCGGAGATGAATGATTTTTGGCTCAGGAATCTCACCTGTCGGATGCGGGAAAATTCCAGCTCCTACCTTCAAAACTATACAAATGGCATCACTAGTGACCCAGCATAGCTTGACCCTCACACAGGAGTGCGTGCCTGCGATAGAGTGGGGGTTTTGTTTCGTGCATGGTCGAGTCAGGAGGGGGATCGCTGTTTACCGAGTACTTTGCAGTCATTCATGCTGTGTTCACTCACAGCTTCAGCACGGGCTTAGGTGCGCAAATCGCTCAAGTCTCTTTTTCTTACTGCACACTTTCTTCATTTCTATTTATGTGTAGCCTTGGCATCTCACAGTTTATAGTCCCAGCAGAATTAGATCAGATTCGAACACAATCAAAAAGTATGATTTGACATGAATATGAATGACACGCATCAAAATCAACGAAATACCGAGGGAACATAAATACTGGCACTATTTCAATGTCATCTCCAGCTTCACATGCAGGGTGCCATTGCAGTCTGTATATATAGTATTTCTGCACATTGTGTCGTCAGTCCAATTGCTTTAAATTGAAGAACAGCCACAAAGCATGTCCCCGTTCTGTGGCATGGATATACAGGAGAAGACTTACTCGTACATCGGCCAATGTTCCAGGGTCCATGTGAGGAACCTGCGTAACCGATGGGGGATTGAGGTGTGAAATCATCAGGATGATTTGGCTTCTAACGAATCAAGAAAGCTCACCAGCAAGACGCCATGACCAAAGACCCGCTGGTACGCCCTACTTGCAGATCCTGAGGTGGGATTTCACATCCAGGTTTCCCCGAGTGAGCCTCGATGACCAGGACAGTATCTAGATGCGTTGGCAAGCTTTCATCAGAAAGACTCAAGTTAACGCGGCAAAGCCAGTAGGGTGCCACTGGTGACATTCGGAGCAACCAAATACGCCCTACAAGGATTGAAATATCAGCGTGAGGAACACAGAGAGTCGAGACATGGACCGTACCCGCCGCAACAAATTCTGTGCCAAATTGTCGTTGGGTGAGCAGTCGCTTCTGAAACATTCCAATGCGGAAACAAACGTTAAATTGGATCTTGCGCATGCCGTCCCCTGTATCATGGATCTGGACCTCGTCCGGTGGACAACCCAAAAATTTTCTGAAAGACTCGTCCTCGGCTGATCAGTGCACAAAAATTGACCAGTTGATTAGTACTCTCAGGTGACCAGTCATATGCACTTACAACTGATAACGCGTGCTAATTTCAACTGCACAAACAATGCGTGGTCACCGGTCAACATACAAGCGAGACGCAAGTCGGAGGAGCAAACAGACGAGAATTGAGCGATGAATGAAACAAATGCCGAGAAGGCTTCTCGTCGGTGATTCACAATCGCTCAATACATTGCCGTGTGACCTTCGATATTGAGTTTTTGCAGGAGTTTGGAGAATTCTGCAGGTGAGATAGCAGCAGCACATGTATTGACGGTTGGAACGATAGAGGAAGATGAAAAATCGGGAGCGGAAACGATGTCACGGATGCGAGATAAAATGATTGCTCGTTTCTCCCTCTTCTGCATGAAGGAGAATATCGATGGTTTGCCAGTACATTGGATGGAATCTGCTGATGGCGATTCAAATTCGTACCGGGGAGGTAAGGTAGCAACTGACTTGGTAGCCATTATGGAGGGAAAGTGATGCAAAGGAACAAGAAAATAGGGGCTTGTCGAGTAAGGGGCGGTGGCGATGCTGTCTGTGACTAGTGAGCAACCTTTCACTAAACAGCCACTTAAGAAAGCGATTGATATATATGGATGATCGATGATCGGCGTCTCACGAGAAAGTTCAAGTACTCGGCCTGGTGCAACCAAATATAATTCCCGCAGTTGAGTACGGACTGATGAGGCCAACCGTGACAGTTCATTAGACCAGAACATCAAAAACCAAACTAGTCGCAAAACTACCTTTAGTTTGTCGCCATCAATTCTGACGATTACCACTTTGTGACCATAAACCAAGGGGGACAATCTCCTACAAGCACTTCGACAGCAGGTGCCACGTGCTTTTGGGTTTCCAGCTCCACAAGTAGATGGGTGGAGTGAACTTTGTTCATAGACATGACTGTGGCCGTGGGGCTACGTTACCATGGATCCTACTTCAAAATAAAGTTGTGATATGTAAAGCGGTGGTATTTCTGCTGGCAGCAGGTAAGAGTCGCTACTAGTAGCTCAGTTTCTGTGGCACGTAATGACTGGAAGGGTCAGGTTCTGCTTAGACCATGATGCCAAACAGAATGCTGGCTAGGATAACTACATAAGCGTTATGTTTCGCGAGTATAAGAGCAAGTCATCTTCCTACCGTCCACCTCGCACGAACAATGCGCTTCTCCTTCCTCACCGTCGCTGCGCTGGCGATATCTATAATCTCTGCCAGTGCGTGCCAGAAAGACGGCGGCAGTTGTACCTTTGACCGTGACTGCTGCAGAAAAAATAGTACCTGCGTTTTCCTTGTCAGTAGTAATAGTAGTTCAAGTTTTTACCTGATGACTCACCCTTTGCACCTTGTAATAGGATCCGGGTAGTCCTAAAATCTGCCATAATCCTAGTGAGGGGCCCCTTGCAGGCAGGAACATACCATCCGTGTGTTGTGTTTCAGCTTTCCCATTGGTGCTGTTGTTGATCGAATAATATGCAGTTCGCTGCTGATTGAAAAACAGATAAATGCAATATTTGCAGCAAAGTGAATGAAGTATATATGCGCACTTTTTAGTCTTGGTGTAAAGAGCACTCGAGTTTAATCCAAAGTGGTTTGACCACATGTTACACCATCTTTGATCAGCTACGGCTAGAATAAGGACGATCAACGGTTACAAAACCATATTGTCACACGGAGCAACTGAGGAAAAATATAGTGTAAATATAAGGCTCAATTGTCTGCTTTTGTAGTGGAATGACATGAGCGTGCCAATAAAACGCAACGACCGAAGGGTCACCCCCACGGTGCCCGTCTCCATGTCCCAGACTTTAAGTAACCCACCCGGTGAATAGGTGACGAGCTGCTGTCCACCGGGCAGGCGTAGGATGCCGGTGATGGGGGTGGCTTGCTTCACTTCGATTTTTCGGTAAGGCATTGTCCCCGAATTCTCGTGCTTCGCAGGAGCTGGATACATTATTTTGGTTTCAGGATTCACTTGCTCAATAGGTACGTCATAATTTCAGCTCTTGCCATATGAATCAATCACTTACTCTGAATCTAGATGTACTTGACTTGTGCACGGAAAGATGAATACGGAACGAAATCTGCGACGGCCCCTGCGCCTCTAATGGTGACTGTCTGCGTTCTGAATAGGTATGCAGCAAACCCAGCCCACGAAGCGAACGCGCCATCCAGCACTGGTGATACGCGGACGTGAAATTGTTTCCCCTGCCCCAGCAGTACCAGGGACGGCAGAAAGTGTCGAGGTAGTAGTTAAAGGTGGTAGCTGTGATGATGGAGATGTGATTTGTGCTGCTCCGCTAGGCTTTTGCACAGTACAAGCATTGGAAGGTCGAGATGAGCTGGGAGCTGACTTCTTCTTTCTTGCGTGATAATTCCTCTGCGCAAAGAGGACTCAACGATGAAGAAGAACTGTGAATGAGAAAAAAAACGCACAGGCTTGCCCGCTGTGTAAGGGACCTCACACTCTCGCAACTGAACGTCCGATCCATCTCGTCTGCGGAATATACCAGACACTCGGTTTCGATTCCAGCTGAGAGATCGGGGGCGGGATTGGGTGTCTGATTCAGTTGCCCCATGTGGCTTGAAGAGACGCCAGAAGGTGGAAAATCGACTGAGGATGCTTTGACTTGGTGCTAGAGTGGGACGGTTGTGTAGCCCATGGGATTGGGATAGACTAGTCCGCAACTGCCAACATATTTATCAAAGAATTCAATCACGGATGGAGATCACGTACATTAGCCTCTCGCAGTGTATCATCAAAAAAACCTGGGGGTATTCGAGCAGCACCGTTCATCTTTGGAGCTGGTTGTAGTGTAGCATCAGCCTGGGAGCAGTTCCGTTGTTAGTGTCATTGAAAATGAAATGTATATAAGCTTACAATTTTGTTGACGATAGCGGTGAGGTCCCATGTGTATATGTGACCGTCGGAGCAGCTAGTGATGAGCAACTTTCCATCTGAAGAAAAGGTCGCAGAGTTCACATAGTCTTCATGGTGAAGTAGTGTTCCAATGGGTTGATCGGTTTTGAGGTTCCATAGTTGCACTGTCTTGTCCAAGGGTGCTCCGCTTGCGCATGCAAGGATGTAGCCGCCGTGCTCATTGGGAAATAGTGAAACGGTATTGATGAAGTTTTTGCGCACATTAACTGGAAGAATCGTCCATGTCGCTGTGTTGAATTTAATGGCATTAAACAATCCCCCGGCGATAAGCGTTTTTCCATCCGAGGTCCATGCCAGGCACGTGATTCCGGATCCAGCGTTGAGTGTTTTGAGCAAATCGCCGGTGTTGGCATCCCAGATTTTCAGTACTGCGTACCCGCCTATGGCAATCATATTGGCCTCAGGTGAGTAGCAAACCGCATTCATGCCTTGCATTGCCTTGATTGGTCCGAGGATAGTTTTTCCGCTCTCGACATCCCATACTCTGAATGTCTCATCCCAGGACCCGCTCACCACTCGCCCTCCGCCTGAACTCCAGCACACAGAACACACTCTGTTTGTATGCCCCATTAATTTTTTGATGACCTTGCCCGTGTCGACGTTCCGCAATCTCACTGTGCCATCGCTACTCCCAGTTGCTACTGTCTTGCCGTCCGGCGACAATGCTATGGCGTGCACTCCTTTTTGTTTGTCCTCCCATTCCTCCCCAAATTGCGTGTTCCTCTCCAAATCCCAGGCTCGAAATGACCCATCCAATGAATAAATGATACTCCGCTGTCTATCGGGTAGGTGTATGATGTAGCGGATGTCGTTCTTTACATCGATCTTTCGGCAAGGCGTTATCTCTAAATTCTCGTGCTTCGTAGAGGCTGGATGCTCCGTCATTAATTGGATTTCGGGATTCACTTGATGCGTGCATGATAATTTCAGCTCTTGCCTTCAATCGCCGTACGAATCTACTAATCACTTACTGAGAATGCAGATGTACTTGACTTGTACACAGAAAGACGAATGCAGACACGAAAGTTGCTACGGAGCGGGCGTTTCAATGGATATTCAAGTCAGGAGGGAGATCGTTGAAGTCTTCTGCAGGTGCGTTTTCCTCGCTTCATCCTCGTGTTTGCTCCACAGCTTCAGCGCAGGCTGTGCAATTTAAGCGCCCAATCACGATATACCTCGGCATCACGGTCCTACTACCCCGCAAACCTGCGTCTTTTCCACTCGCTGGATGCGGTTCTGCAATTTTCGTCTCTATCTTTTCTCTCCACATTCTCTCCAAGAGTCCAAACTGTTCCTCTCTCCGACCTTTGTTCTCAACGTCTTATGTGATCTTTATATTATCCTCGTCTTCCTACTAACTAAATTGCAATCTGGCTATAGTAACGATACAATTTTCGTGGATCAGACTATTCAGCCTTTTCAGTAGTCACTTCACTAATAGTCTGCGTTTTGAATAGGCATGCAGCATATCCACCCCACGAAACGAGCGAGCCATCCAGCACCGATGATATGAGTACGCAAGGGTGTTCCCGATGCCCCAGCAGTGCCAGTGGTGGCGGAAAGCGTCGAGGTGGTGGTAGTTGGAGCTCGCTGTGATGATGATGCGTTAGGTTTTTGCGTGGTATGGATTTTGGGAGGTCGAGACGAGCTGGCAGTCGGCTTCTTTCTAGCGTGATAATTTCTCTGTGCGAAAACGAGTCAGCGACAAAGGAGAATCGTAAAACAGAAAAAAACGCGCAGGCCTTCCCGCTGTGCAAGGGACCTCGACCTCTCGCAGCTCGATGTCCGATCCATCTCGTCTGCGTAGCATACCAGATACATTTCGAGTCCAGCTGCGAGGATGGGACCGAGGTCGAGTATGGTGGCCAGTTTCCCCGTGCGACTTTGTGCGACGCCAGAATGAGTGAAAGCGACTGAGGGTGCGTTGGCATGGTACAGTAGTGGGATGATCATATGGCCCATGGGATTGGGATAGACGAATGCGCAACTGAGAACATATGAGTCAAAACGTTGAATAATAGATGGAGATGACGTACATTAGCCTCTCGCAGTGCATCGTCAAAAAACCCTGGAGGTATTCGAGGAGCACCTTTCATCTTTGGAGCTGGTCGCGGTGTAGTATCGACCTGAGGAAGCTGTTGTCAGCGTCATTTAGAATGAAATGTATGTAACATTACAATATCTGAAAGGCCAGCTTCTTTGACAATAGCAGAAACATCCCAAATATATATCTGACCATCCTGGCAGCTAGTGAAGAGGAAATTTCCATCTGCAGAAAATGACCCATCGTGCATCCAGTGTTCAGAACGTTCATGGTGAAGTGGTGTTCCGATGGGTTGATTGGTTTCGGCATTCCATAGTTGTACTTTCCTGGTCATGCATGATGTGGTTGCAAGGAAGCGTGCATCGGGAGATAGGAAAATGCGATGGATGAAGGAATAGACCAAGATTTCCCGCACATCAAGAACAGTCCAAGTGACTGTGTCGAATTTCATAATCTGGAATCCTGTTGGAACCAGACTCCAGGCGGCAAGTGTTTTTGCATTCGAGGACCATGCCAGGCACCTAAAATCACCCTCAAATATTAATATTTTGAGCAATTTGCCTGTGTTGGCATCCCAGATCTTCAGCCAATCCCCCGCTGTGGCAATCATCTTGCCATCTGGCGAGTAGCAAACCGTGCGCAGGTATCCTCCTGCCTTAATCGGTCCAAGTATAGTTTCTCCGCTCTTTACATCCCACGCTCTGAATATCCCAAGATCTGCGGACCGGCCCCACACTTGCCCTCCATCCGGACTCCAACACACAGAAATTATCTCTGGGTACCAATCCAGCTCCATCAATAATAATGTTCTGGTAATGTTGCCCGTGTCGATGCTCCACAACGTCACTGCGCCATCGCAACTCATGCTTGCTAATGTCTTGCCGTCCGGCGATAATGCTATGGAATAAAATTTGTCCTCCCATTCCGTGTCCTGTATGCCCGTCTCCAAGTCCCAGACTCGAAGTGACCCACCCAATGAACGGGTGATGATCCGCTGTCCATCGGGCAAGTACTGAATGTCCTCGACGATGTCACCATTGTGCTCTACTTTGATCTTTCGGTAAAGCATTGTCCTCGAATTCTCGTGCTTCGCAGGAGCTGGATGCGACATGGTTTTAGTCTCGGGATTCACTTGATGGATACGTCATAATCTCAGCTGTTGCCATCAGATACCATATGAATCAATCACTTACTCCGAGTCTGAGTCTAGATGTACTTGACTTATGCACAGAAAGATGAATCTGGAACGAACGTTGCGGTGGTGTGGGTGTTTCTCTTGATGGAGATTCAAGTCAGAAGGGAGGTCATTTTCTACTGGCGCGTTTGCCTCGTTTTATCCTCGCTCTACAGCATCAACACTGGCTGTGCAGATCAAGCGCCCAACACTGATCAAATACCCACTTCCTTCAAGCATCTGCATTGCCTTCGACATCGCAACCATACTATCCCCACCAGCCTGCATCCTTGTGTTTCTCCACAGGTCCAATGCGTATGGTTCTGCAGTCTCCGCACCTATCCCTTGCGCCACATTTCCGTTGAGAGTCCAACTAGACACATTGTATTTTTCTCACTGGCCTTTGTTCTCGTGTTCAACCTGAGTTTTCACCTTCGTTGCCATACTATTACTGGCTAATCCGCAATCTGGCCATCCTGGTCGCAATTTCCTACTCTTCCAGATCTACCTCTACGTACTCGCATCTGTGCAGTAGCAAACAAACACAATGAATAGTCTTCCTCCATCATCGCCAAGACCTTATCCACTAATCAGACATCTATCGCCTTGTCTGCTGGGATGTTTTCATTGTGCGTTTTGTACAGAATACCTCAAGAGAAACAGCGTGCAACATGAAAGAGGTGATGGAATATGGCGGGAGATGTCGACAAACCACCTTTGGCACTCGACGGAACCTCCTGCAGATATCCGAGTCTGTGAGGTCTGCGCAGACTTGACACTAGCTGATCATTTCTTTTTATCAGAGTCGAAGTACTGTTCGATATCACACGATGGAACTTTGAAGCCGCTCGATGCGCGTCGATATCTCTGCATCCACACGGATTTTGGCCCTGGAAATGTCATCGGATGGTAGCATGCCCCCCCCCCCCCCAGCAGGTCAACATTCGCGATAAGAGTAGGACCTTACCTTTTCTGTAGCGTTACGACCATGACTGAGGCATACGTCAGTATGGAGAACTCCACATTAGCAAGAGTCTTTTAACAGAGTCGTGTTCTACCCCCGCCCCATTCTAGCCATCCTTTGTGCATATCGTCGTCCCAATGTACACCAGGTCAAAGCTGGATTTAGCTTTCCTAATGAACGATTTGACAGGCGATCGCAAATGATCATTGTTATTTGATAAAATTGCTGCAGCTGTGCAATCAAATCGGATTGATGACAATCGCAAAGGTAGCAGTTCATCAGGCCGAAAGCATCAGAAATCAAACTCGTTGCAGAACTGTCTTTAGTTGCCAGAAATTACTGACGAACGCCTTGCAATCTACCTTGTGATCGTCAACCGAGATTTTGTTCTTGACAATCCTAAGAATGGGATCAGACACTATTTGAATTGAAGTATAGTCCGAGGATAAACACTTAAGCTTGAAGTACTGAACAGCGCAGAGAGCAACCTACTTCGACTGCAGGGTCTGGGCTTCCGGTTTTCCAAGCAAATGAGAGAGCGTGCTTCTGTTTTTTTTTCACCTGCACAAGTAAATGAGTGGAGTGGAACTTATTCATCGATGGTATGAGAGTAGCCGTGGGGCTACGTTACCATGGGCCTTACAAGTTGTGCCGTAATATTTCTGCTGGCAATGAGCACAAAGAGTCACTAGCTCTGCTTCTCGCGTCATGACCGGACGCCTAAACCAAGATGCCAGACAGAATGGTGGCTAAAACACGACACATTATTTCTCGCGAGCATAAGAGCAAGTCGTCTGCCTACCGTCCACCTAGTCTTCACCCAAAGAATTTTTTGGAGCACTTCATAGCACCCCGCACAAACAATGCGCTTCTCTTTTCTCACCGTTATTGTTGTGCTGACAACGTCTATGATGTCTGTCGGTGCGTGTCAGCCAGATGGCGAGAGTTGCACCAAGACCTGGGACTGCTGCACGAGTGTCTGTGTTCTCATCGTAAGTACTAATAGTAGTTTGCATTTTCACCTGATGACACACCCTTTGCGCCTTGTAATATCAGCCGACTGGTGCTCACATCTGTTATTATCCTGGCGATGATCCCCACCATGGAGGCCGATAAATTTGCATGTAGCAACACACTGGTGTGTTGTGTGCTTTTCCGTTAGTGCTGTTGTTGATTGAATAATGTGCAGTTCACTGCTGAATGAGAAATAGATAGAGGCAATGCCGCACACTGATGAATGAAGTATTTGCGTACTTTTCAGTCTTGGTGTAAAGAGAACCTAGGCTTGTAATACTGAATGGTTTGACCACATGGTATACCATCTTTGATCCAGTCACGAACACGAAAGGCTAGAACAAGGACGATCAACTGTTACAAAATCATCTTGTTATAAGGCTGGCAATGAGTTTGACGGAGAATGATGGCCGATACAAGTGGAATCGACCTGCCGGCGGTGGACAATTTCATGGAGCATAGTCAGTAAGCAACCTTGACAACTTGAGGCTAGACAGAAATTCATCGAAAGCGATCGATTACTCATCAACAACTTGAAGGTTCAGTCCTTGGTTCTCAGACGTAACTGCCCCCAATGCTGATCGACTTATCGAGGCTTCCGAAGCTGTAGATTTCGACCAAAGTTCGTGTTCAATAACAAGTACGATGCAAGTCCATCATACAACATCCATATCTAAGAGTATACACTAAGCAACACGATGAAATACAATAGCTGCGTCCAGCGTGCGATAAGAGTTATGCAATAAACATACAGAGGATACGCCAAGCGATAACGAGGAGAGGAAATACACTAAAGAGTGAACATTCGATGCAAAAGGAGTGTCGATGATGTGAAGTGATTCGGCCAAATATATGTATACGAGCGGAAGAAACGAGTGTTGTAATCATAAAGTTCATGAAGAATCGGAGAAAATACTAGATGACGGCAATAGGAAGTCAGCAGCAGCAGCGATAGATAAAGGCAAAGAAGGACGTACAGTTGTATGCTGGATTATGTCGCATTACGGGCAGGAACGATATATCCATAGACCAATTTCTTCGGGTCTTGAAGACTAAACTCGCGACGTCCCTTCTTAGCACGGGCCCTGCTATCAAGGAGCGGTCTGCATGTCACTTGATGCCGATCCAAAGAATCGGACCTGGACCACCGCTTGCCGCAATAGGGACATTCGTAGGACGTAGTATAGTGGATGCCCTCGATGTGACGGCCCAAATTGAGCATTGCCTTTGGTTTCGAGCAACCCTCGAATTTGCAGAGAGTCGTGCCTTTGGATTCGACACCGTGCCAATGCAACAGGTGATCTGCGACGAGGACTTTGTTCATTTCTACAAACAGCCCGCAGGGCTGGTCCGTCCACTCGCATGCTCGTACGCAAGTCATCTCTGCAGGTAGTTCATTCGTAATCTTGATGGACCGCTTGGAGTAGGAATCATCGAGTTCCATCGCCCCGAATCTCCTCGTTCGAAGAAGATTACCTTGGGCATCGTGGGTCCTGCGACTGCTGATGTCTACCGGCTTCGGGTCGCGAACAGGCACAGGCATGACTGCGGCAGTGGCATCCGCTAGTCTGTAAAAACCAAACTTTCCCTCTCTCACTTCGTCTTCGTCGTCGTCCAAGCATCTGCGCTTGCGCGTGGCTGGTGCGGGAGACGAACTCGACCCGTCTTCCTCGTATGTAACGGTATGACGAGTTTTACGCTTGGGACGTTTGGCGCACGTCTGCCCAATGGGAGCTGAGGAAGATGGCTCCAAGCCGCTGTCATCAGTCAGATACATTGTCGCGTCAGAGTCAGACGCGGAGGGCAAAAAGGTTTCGGTATCCGACATCGTGTCCATGATGGCACCAGCGTGTACGTTGCCATACGTGCGGGGATCTTCCGCTACCCAACGCTCTAGATCGACGACGGTAAGAAGGTGATTTTGAGTAAAATTAGGTCCATTCGCATACGAACCGCCATTATAGCCAGGCTGGGACCATGCGTGGCCCTCCAGCGATAGTTGAGGGACGAAAGTGGGTTGCTGAAAATAGTATTGGTTCTGGTCCATTGGGGGAAACTGGGGGAGACCAGCCACCGGAGCGGTGAACTGGTTCAACGTCGGAAATGACGCCTGATTGTCTCGGACGACCTGCAAAGCCGCTGAAGACCTGGAAAAAATAAATGAGAAACAGTTGGCACTCGGTTGGTGACACGTACCACTGATGCGCCTTTAGGTATTCATGTTCAGCACAGGCCTGAGCCCATCTGCCAAAGGTCGTTAGTTTGGGTAGATGTTTTGAAGCAGAAATACATACTCAGCCTGCATGGCGGCTACATCGTTGGGATGAGCAAACTCTTGGACGTTTTCCAAGACCATGTTGGCATTGGCTTCGGGTTCGATTCTAGGTTCAGAACACGGAAGGATAGACTGGCTAAGAAAAAATCATGAGGTGAACCGCGTCATCCGACTCGAGGGTGAACACCAACCTATCCAACGACATCTGAAAATTGTTGTATGAGGCACTAAATGCGGAAGGCATCATCAGCATATGGATATACCGAATCGACATGTGAGTAGACTTACCTAGACATATCAATGAATCAATGATTTGGACAAGTAATATCAAATGGCTAAGATGAAGTGGCAAAGGAAAGAGGACGAGAGATAGTGAAGTGAAGGAGAGAACGCCAGGTTTTTAACCTCACAACATGTGGATAAGCGCTATACAAAGCGCGTCTGTGGACGAGCATTATGCCCCGACAACATGCCGTAAAAAGGCAAGCGCGTATGGTCACTCCACCATAGGAAACCCGTCTGTGGCGTCTATTCAACTGCTTTGAAGCACCATGTGTGCATCAATCCACAAAAACACAAACCTTTCACCACACATCGCTCATCCTTGGTCAAACCTAGACGTGTGTGGGGCGATGAAGTAAGTGCTGGCGCTTCCTCACTAAAGGATATGACATTACTAGTGCGTGCAACAGCACAACTCCATCAAGGTTCGAAATCGCAACAATGAGATTTTCATGAAAGAATGGTCACGGCACACTCAACTACAACCGCGAGCTTTGACAATGGTACCAGCTTGAGACAGCAGCAAGCGACCTCCAGTACAAGCGAAAAGCTGATATATTACAGCTGAATATTGCGCGGTAGAGGAACATAAGATGTGAAGGCGCGTAGCACCCCAGGCCTGAAACTTCTGACGTATGTAATGTCAGTTGCATGTTTAATCGTAAACGTGCAAAGACACTTACCTTTGCTGTTCATTGCGTTGTGACCCGGCCTAGTCCTTGCCGCTGAGGTGAGAATTGGAGGGCTTGATATCATCTAACCACTTAATGGATACCGAAATACTTTTTTCAGATCGAAACCATGGTTTGATATTAGCGTTTATGCGAAGATATTAGGAGCTAGGTGGCAATGCAACAGAGAGAACGCAGCTCGTAATACCTTCATTATCATGATATGAGGGTAGCATTCTCTGGACTAGATGTCAATAGCTTCATGTCAAGTTGAAGATACATTACATATTTGTTCAGCCTGAGATAGGCATATCATCACGTGCGATTTTTGTTATCACAATTCTGTCAGAGGCATGAAGCTGCACGCATAAACCAAGGTTTGTGTTGATATCAGAATTCATCGTGGTAAATCAGTTGTGCTAGACGACTCGGAGCGAAGCGTACGCGTTGTTTTGGTCTGTTGTCCAAAGGCTTCCGAGAGTTTCCTTATGTGGAAGCTGCTCATCGTAAATCACTAGGTTCTCGACAAGTTCTTGACAAGTGCAACCTCGTGCAGGTTTCTTCAGCAGGCCAAAGGACTGGCAGCCACAGGTAACGAGGATTATGTTTCTTCTCTTTCTCCCACTCCCGGCTCACGCTCATGAATTGTCAACACCGGACAGCATGGACTCTAAGTTATTTCGAACTTCCTTGTGCTTCAGCGCTTCATCACTATTCAAGCGTAAGGTACGGGTGCTCAAAATCCCGATCACACCCTGTCGAATGTTCTGCCGTCCTCGAAGTCTGGCGCGCTCCCAAATAACATCTGGAATACGCGAGGATAGACTGTCCAGAGACTGGACTCTCTCGATACCGGTTCTTCCAACCACAAGGAATCTGTCACTATCATGCAGGAGTTGGAGGGTTTGACTGGCATAGATGCATGGGCGCTCGTTATCTTCTGCTCGAGAATGAGAGGCGCACGAGAGAAATATAATGGACATTTAGCCGTGTCGCCACGTTACAGGTACTAATTATTGGGCATTTTCAGTGTCCATTTACCTGCCATCTACGGAGAGAAGATACGGAACGTGCTCGGACGTCTCTTGCAGGAGCTCATTCAGGTGATCACTGCACTGGACTAGGTGAAACAATTATCCAACTTCAATTGTTGTCTGCCAGCCGATATTGCCTCCGTACAAGGCTCCGCCATGCTCGTCGCCAGCTCTATGCAAACACACTATCTCCCAACTGCGACATACTGTGGCTGTGGAGTGCACTTTGAAACTGTATAGCATACCGGGCAAACATCAGTGCTTTTCGTTTCGCAAACTCCAGACTGCAACTCCCTTGCATCCCGAATCGTAATATTACCTGCTATCCTGTCCTAGCCTCCATCCATATTATGCTATGACGCCAGAAAAGCCGGTGGTCATGATAAATTAATGATAGTTGAAACAATAAAATACGAATGAAACACAAAAGTCAAAAATCGCTTCGCTAATGGTGACCGTCTGTGTTCTGAATAGGCATGCAGCAAATCCAGCCCACGAAACGAACGCGCCATCCAGTACCAGTGATGTGAGGACGCGAAGGTGTTCCTGATGCCTCAGCGGTACCAGCGACACCGGAAATCGTCGAGGCAGTAGCAGGTAGCTGTGATGATGATGCGTTAGGTTTTTGCATGGTATGAATTTTGGGAGCTTGAGACGGGCGGCTAGTTGGCTTCTTTCTAGCATGATAATTTCTCTGCACGAGAATGAGTCAGCGGCAAAGGAGAATCGTGAAACAAAAAAACGCACAGGTTTTCCCGCTGTGTAAGGGACCTCGACCTCTCGCAATTCAATGTCTGATCCATCTCGCCTGAACTTTCGAGTCCAGTTAAGAGAGTGGGATAGAGGTCGAGTATGGTGCTCAGTTTCCCCGTGCGACTTTGAGCGACGCCAGAAGGAGGGAAAGCGACTGAAGGTGCGTTGACGTGGTACAGGAGTGGGGTGGTCATGTGGCCCATGGGATTGGGATAGACGAATGCGCAACTGAGAATATATAAGTCAAAGCATCGAATAACAGATGGAGATCACGTACATTAGCCTCTCGCAGTGCATCGTCAAAGAACCCTGGGGGTATTCGAGGAGGATCTTTCATCTTTGGAGCTGGTCGCGGTGTAGTATCGACCTGAGGAAGCTGTTGTCAGCGTCATTTAGAATGAAATGTATGTAAGATTACAATATCTGAAAGGCCAGCTTCTTTGACAATAGCAGAAACATCCCACATATATACGTGATTGTCCTGGCAGTTAGTGAAGAGGAACTTTCCATCTGCAGAAAATGTCCCATAGTACACCCTGTGCTCATGATGAAGTGGTGTTCCGATGGGTTGATTGGTTTCGATATTCCATAGTCGCGCTGTCCTGTTGAGGACTGATATAGTTGCAAAGAAGCGCCCATCGGGAGATGGTAAAACGGAATTGATAGAGGAATCGACCAAGTCTTCGGGCACGTGAAGAACAGCCCAAGTGGCTGTGTCAAATTTCATCATCTGGAATTTCCCCAGTGGCACAGGCTGCCTGCCCCAGGTGGTAAGTGTTTTTCCATTAGAGGTCCATGCCAGGCACCAAAAATGACACTGGAATGTTCTGAGCAATTTGCCTGTGTTGGCATCCCAGATTTTCAGCCCATCGTCCCCCGCTGTGGCAATCACCTTTCCATCTGGCGAGTAGCAAACCGTGTGCAGGAATCCTCCTGCCTTAATTGGTCCAACGATAGTTTCTCCGCTCTTTACATCCCACACTCTGAATGTCTGCGAGCCTTCTGCGGTTCTTGAGGATCTTGCGGATATGCCCAGCACTCGCCCTCCATCTGGACTCCAGCACATAGGAACTGTATCTGTGTGCCCCGTTAATGTTTTGATAACCTTGCCCGTGTCGATACTCCACAACTTCACTGCAGTGACTGCGCCATCCAAAACCCTGCTTACTAATGTCTTGCCGTCCGGCGACAATGCCATGAAAGTAAACTTGTCCTCCCATTCCTCGACCTGTGTGCCCGTTTCCAAGTCCCAGATTCCAAATGACCCATCCTGTGAAAGGATGATGATTCGCTGTCCCCCCGGCAGGTGTAGGATGTTGGTGATGGGGGTGGCTTGCTTTACTTCGATCTTTCGGTAAGGCATTGTCCCCGAATTCTCATGTTTCGCAGGGGCTGGATGCGACATTATCTTGGTTGTGAGATTCACTCAATGGATACGTCATAATTTCAGCTCTTACCATATGAACCCATCACTTACTACTCTGAATCTAGATGTACTTGACTTGTGCACAGAAAGATGAATACGGAACAAAATCTGTGACGGAGTGGGTGTTTCGTTCGATGGAGATTCAAGTTAGGAGGGAGGTCGTTGTCAAAGTCTTCTACTAGCGCGTTTGCCTCTTTTATCCTCGTGTTTGCTCCACAGCATCAACACTGGCTGTGCAGATTAATATTAAGCGCCCAACGCTATAATTTTGAAACAAATACCCGCTTCCTTCATCTGCAGTGCCCTCGACATCGCAACCATACTATCCCACCGGCCTGCATCCTTGTGTTTCTCCTCAGGTCCAATGCGTATGGTTCTCCAGTATCCGTATCTATCCCCTTGCGCCACATTTTCGTTGAAAGTCCAACTAGACCCATCGTGTTCTTCTCACTAGCGGCCTTTATTTTCACGTCCAACCAGAGTTTTTCACCTCTGTCGCCATACTATTACTAGCTAATTCGCAATCTGGCCATCCTGGTCGCAATTTTCTGCTCGTCCAGATCTACGCCTACGTTCCTCTATGTACTCGTATCTGTGCAGTGCCAAATGAACACAATGAACAGTCTTCCTCCATCACCGACCAATCAAACATCTATCGGCTTGTCTTGGGATGTTGTCATCGTACTTTTTGCAAGGTGATTCTCAAGAGACGGTGGCAACAAACACGGTCTGTGCAATTCAGTCCCATATTTGATTCACATTCACTGCACCAGCAGCAGCATGCAGTTGTCGACACGAGAACTGACTGCCAACTATATACCAAGTTGTAGTCAATGTACCACGGTCCACGAAGCATGCCACATAGGAATGTCCGAGATATGCCAAATCAGCCATATTTAGTACTTACTATTGACCGTCTGAGTGTTGAAAAGAGATGCAGCCGATCCAGAGTAAGAACCGAGTCCAGTATCTGGCCTGAGTTATGTCAATATCAGGATGTGACAACGTGGCAATCGCCATCTCAGTACTGATTCCCTCGTAATGGTAAGTGGTTGCGCCTGTGATGATGCTGTCCCCTGTGATGGTCCAATGGCCAAAACATAAGTATTGGGAGGAGTCGGCAGTCATCTTCTTTCTTGCGTGATAGTTCCTCTGTAAAAATAAAGTCAGGAACAAAGAGGGATCGCGTGGCATCAAGGGGACATTTTCAAAAAACGCTTGAGGAATTTGGCAAAGTTTGAGCTTCGGCGATCTAGGGGGCTTCTCCCCATCGACGTGGTGTGGTATCAGAGTAGCCAGAAGCGATGTATTTGTCAACAAACACATCTGGATTGAACACTGGTTTGTTGGCAGCACTTTGTGATCACTGATGAACGAAGATCAGCATCCGAAGAGATCACCTGGGAGGATGAACAAGCTCGTTGTAAGCGTGATGCCATTGAAGACGAAGCTTACAATATCTGACAAAAGGCCAGCTCCTTTGACGATAGTGGAAATGTCCCATGTGTACTAGGCGGTGGTCGCGGCAGGTAGTGACGAGGAACTTTCCCATCTGTTGAAAAGCTTCTCTGTCAGCTTCATGGTGAAGTGATGGGTTGATTGATGGTTTCCAAGTTCCATAGTTGCGTTATCTTGCTTAAGCATCAAGTGTGCTTGCGAGAATTGGAGATAGTGAAATGGTATTGATTTCGCGCACAGCCCACGTGGCTGTGTCCGAACTTTGTCAAATTGCAAATTCGAGGTCCATGGCAGGCACCACAAGCTCTGAATGTCTCATCTCTGGATCCGTTTATCCGCCTGAACTCTAGCACACAGACCGCACTTCCCTTGCGTGCCCCGTCAATGTTTCGATAACCTTGCCCATGTCGACGTTCCATAATCACTGTCACTCCCGCTTGCTACTCTCTTACCGGTGCGGAGCAACCTCAGAGTTTACCCAAAGTCGCTGACTTTTCACAAGTTAGCTTCTTTATTCCTTCCTGATTACCTGATGGTTAGAGCTAAAATTGAGCTAAAATATGTATTCTTTAAACCTTCGGAACCATACCTCCTTCGTCATTCAGTTTGTTAGCCTGATCACATCACTGGCACCCGCCTCGAACTTGAAGCACGCTATCCTTATCCACCAACTCAACGTCGTCTTATCTGTGATGACAAGACCATGGCATCACCTTTATCCAAAATTCGAGGATCGGCAACTAACTTAATATCTGAGATATCACCAGTCTTCTTAGTGGTGCGCCCTGGTACTGTGTCCATCCCGGATTGGATAAGAACTCGTCACAGATGGACTACCTAGAATGTGAACCAACGCAAATTTCTGCCATTCACCTACCGTGACAGGCTAGTCAAAACGATGTCAACTGAAAACATTCATATCAGCAGATGCCACTGATCAACATGTATCGCGAATTCAACCCGCATGTGGCAAGCGGGTGACCTTCATGATGACATGCATGTTGTGTTATCCCCTTGCCGGAATACCATAAGGCAAGGAAGCATTTCATACTATGAACCCAAGGGCCAACAACTGGTGAGATTTACCTGTAACTCACCTATCAGTCGTTCACGCTAGGGCTGCAGGCACGGGTCGCTTTTGTCAAGTGCGGATAACTAGTCACCAATATTACTAATGTAGCAGGTACACTAACTGCCTAGCATGCAGTGGTAGCGACCTTCTTCCGGTTTCGTGGCATTTGGCTAGAATGAATATCAAAAAGTGAAAGTTGCAAACGCACAAGTAACTCGCACCCGTTGGCTCAGTGGTATCGTCCGTTAAACGCGCTGTTTTCGCTGTTTGTCGTGTATTGATAGGATGAGTCGGGGAACGGCCGTTATCGAAGACAAGTTCTATTACCCCGATGGTCTATCGGCAAGTCACGGCGGGCCATCATTGGTGCCAGGACATGATAGGAACACGATAGTTTGCTACAATGCTCTCCTCCCCACCAACTTGGAAATCAGGGACTGATGGAAAAAAGCACACGGACCGTAATACTAAGTATGTATCCGCCTTCATTTTGTAGTCCTGCAGCTGGCTAAATAGCATCCGATTCCATCGTCTCGGGCCAGTTGACTCCTTTAGGTGAATACCATGAACGGTTTGATTTCAATTTTACCAGTATGGCCAGAACACGACTGGATGCCCTTTTCTGTCGAGTATAAAAAAAACAGCACCAACAATCAAGTCGCCAACAACCTGTTCTCTATAAGTGAAGTAAACTCATCATGCTTATCCGCCTTTCTACTGCTTTCATTGTGCTCCTTGGCCTGACGACCATTGTCAGCGCTGGAGCGCCGGTAAGCCTCTCCTCGCGTCAAATCTCATCATAGTATTGATATACGACATCCGCAGCTGCCTCGTTACAGTGTTAAGCCCGACGACACTGAAAGGACGACGCCCGTAAGCCTCTCCTAGCGTCAAATCTGATCATATTGTCATACAACATCCGCAGATTCCTCGTTACACTGTTAAGCGCGACGACACTGAAAGGACGACGCCCGTAAGCCTGTCCTCGCGTCAAATCTGATCATATTTTGATACGGCATCCGCAGGTTCCTCGTCGCACTGAACGTTAAGCCCTCGGACGACTAGAACTCATAAACCTCAGGCCTGAGGCCCCTATCATCGTGTTGACGGCATATTGTACACGGGGCAACTGCTGTGCGGGATCAGACCTTTAAGCAGAACCATGTACAATGAATATTGAATATAAGTAGTGCTGGCAAGGATACGAGACAATTCTAGATGTCAGGCGCAATGCAGATTGCGTGTTTGAATCTGCGTGTCTATCGAACTTGTGTGAAGTCCAACACTGGGGACAAGTACTTGTAGGTGTAAAAAAGCCAATGCTCAAACGCTGCAGACATGATCGTTGAGTACAGGCGGAATTGACATGGAGTGAAACTCGCCCTGTCCGACATCTGAATCGTGGTAATTACTATTAGTACTAGAAGACAAGTGACAGCCAATCCAGATTGTATGATCGCATGAATCACTTTCCTGTCTGAGCTAAAAGGACCCGCTAACACTAAACAAAGCACCTATCACTGCCCACGCTAAGTTAGATACCAAACAGGTGACTTCAAGATACCCATGCTAATTTATCTTAGCTCTGGGATAGTTGGCCTGATGGAAGTTGTGCTCGCCTGTTTTCTTGGGAGGAAGCCTATCAGACAGATTTCTTAATGAATCGGAGCACGTTCAAATTCATGGCTTTTTTGGAGGACAAGCAATGGGAGGTTCCGGTAACTAGCAGTAAGTGTAGTTGATGCGCACTCAAGCTCAAGTCTCACCGTGGCCATGACAGCACCAGCGGTGGTCGCGGCAGTTGCCGTAGCAGTCCCAGCAGTTTGCTGCAGCAGTTCGCACTGCGCAGCAGGCGTAGTATTTTTACGATGCCCTTGCTGATTGGTCTCTGTTCAAGCTACGTTGATAACAGATAGCTAAAGGTATAAGTACTACTGCTCCATAGTTTGGATGTCTTCATCAACCCCACATTGACAGTATGCCGATATCCACACTTACTCTCAACGACGGCAATCAAGTTCCCTGGATCGCCTTTGGTACTGGCACGGCGCTTCGCGACCAAGATGTACAGAGCCCTGTAGAAAGCGCCATCGTCAACGGTTTCACGCACTTGGACGGTGCCCAGATGTACAATAATGAAGAGAGCTTGGGCATGGCAATCAGGGCCTGTGGAACCCCGCGATCCGCGCTCTTCATTACTACTAAACTCAATGGACTGCAGCCTGACCAGACTGCCAAAACCGCACTGCAGGTGTCGTTGAAGAAATTAGGTTTAGAGTACGTGGATCTATACCTTGTGCACGCGCCTGGACATCATGCAGGCCGACTGAAGGAGGTGTGGAAGATGATGGAGGAATGTAAGAGGGAAGGATTGGCGAAGTCCATTGGGGTGTCGAATTTCGAAGTTGCGCATTTGCAAGAGATCTTGGAGGGCGCTGAGTTTCCGCCTTCGGTCAACCAGGCGAGTTAAATCACTTCAGTGTCAGTATCAGTCTTGAAAAACACCCATCATGATAGGTAGAGCTCCACCCGTATGTGTGGAAATCTCTACAGCCTGTGATAGCTTTGCATAAAGAGCACGGCATCGTCACGTCCTCTTATGGTGGCCTATCGCCCGTCTTCCGCGTACCCGGGGGACCCCTGGATCCCGTCATCGAGAAAATACGGGAACGCCTTGAGTCCACGCGAGGGCAATCTGTGTCAGTCGGCCAGGTACTGATCAAGTGGTTGCAACAGAATGGTATCCTGGTCGTCACGTAAGTTCCATCCGTTCTGGATATGCTGTATTGTTGTGGGTGCTTACATATTATCGATCAGCACTTCGAGCAAGGCGGATAGGATGAGAGAGTATCTTGATACCGCCAATGTTCCAGAATTGACGGCTGAGGAGATTGAGTCGATTGAGAATGCTGGGGCGCAGCATTACTATAAATTCTTGGTATTGTCCAATTGATTAGAGGAGCAGTTATAATCAAAATAAAGGAGACTGCAAATGAGTCAGATGTACAAGGATTGGCTAGCATATCGTTGCGAATTTCTGATAGTGTCATGACTCATGATCCCGCTTCCTGAGCGCTCCACGTACATACTCACTCGGAGTCCTCAGAATCATTAACCAGGTGGAGGTGGGATGAACCTAAAGCATCGTGAGGTCAGCAAGAGTTCAGAGGAACAAGGCAGAGAAAAACGGCAGAATTGAGCGTGCTATAATTAACGTTCGGTCTAACGTTATTCAGTTACTTCAACAAAGTAGCCCAACACTACTAAGTACTACTAGTTGTCGAACCTAATTATTTAGTTGACTCATCAACTCGTTTCCTGCCTTCAGATTCAAGCTAGGTGACATTTATTTTTTGGTCAAACTCGTCCATAAATTTATATGAAAGAACAGTGCCTGCGTTCCAGTCACGCTTCAGATAAAGTCCAATCACGTCCATCTCCAGTCATCTTCCATCCTCCTCAGGCAACGTGTGTATGAGAGTCGCTGAACAATACACAACAGATGATGAACACGACATTGATTCGAAAGCTCTTGAAACGTCTGTTCCAAGTGTTGGCGACGCTCGCAACTTCATCTGCACGGCGACTGCTCATTCTCGTGTCATGCTTTCGACACTTTGTGGCCAAGGTTCATGTTTCAATCTCGCATGATACTAACTCCAAGTTTTCCACTGTAGACTCGCGTCGTACTGGGACTTCTAGTGCACAATGTTCCCAGTCCACCTTGCCATTACCGCTTCACACTACTCCGTCGAGTGCAGCAAGCTCCGTGGCTTCAACACCTCCATACACCATGCCTGTTCCAAGCGTTCCACAGCTCGCTAATTCGCCACAGACTTGGACGTCTTTGCCTCCAGCAGTCGGTAATGCAATCTCTCCCAATAGCCTCCCCATCACTCTCCATTTTCTGCCATCTGCTGTAGATCATAAATCACGTTACGAGAACCGTCCTTTTGTGTACGTGGATGCAATCCATCACAGTGAATGACCTTAAGAAGTTGCCACCCAGAGATACATCTGACTCCATCGGAATTCCAGCATTCATGAGGTCCTTCCCCAACCAGTGAGTACACCAGCCAGGCATTTATGGGAAAGCGGATTACGAATAGTACAGATCATGTCCTTGGTTGAGTGGTGAATGGCAGCCATGTATACATCCAGAAGGCGCGCTGTATCTGTACAATGGCCGCAAAGTAAGTAAGTCCATATCTGTCATCGACCATCAACCACAATCCCTACAGAGAACTTTCACCGAAGGACACATTAATGAATATTTGTTCCGCTTGATGGACAAATGTGCGGATGCGCTATACGACTTGGCACGCACAAAATCACCAAACTTTGACGCTGGTGACATCGAGCTCGTTGTGCAGGTAGTGCCGAATCAGACAGATTCTTGCCAGTACTACTTTGTCGATCATGAAACCCGAACTCTCTTTTGGCTACACGTGTACGACCAAGCGACAGAAACTGTCTTTGACGGTCTCCAAGGCGTCTGTGATCCGAGTCACATTCGTACGTTGTGTGAACTTATGGCGCTCGTGATATGAACTAGTCAACAGGATATGCCTTGGAGTCTCAATACTGGTTTGTCACTTGTAATCGTGAGTCTCACCCACTTCTAGCTTATTCTATTCGGACCGATTCTCACTTGATTGTCGATGTGTTTTTAAGATACAATGTGACCATCTTTGACTGAAACGAGTAGGATGCATTGCGAACGCTACCCGAAACACGAGCTGAATCGGGTCAAGCTCCTGAAAGAACTGAGAGAGGTTGTTGTCCATGTGAGTGCAGGTAATTGATCTCCTGTCATAATCTCTTTCCCCTTTTTTGAACTCAAAACTCAGAGATTATCACTTCGGATGCTTCTTTGTCGCCCTTTGGTGCGGACGAGCTTTCCAAAATCCTGGAGCTGGTAAACCATCTTCAAGGTGCAACAAGTCTTGTTGGAACCGTTTACCTTGTAAAGTCTAAAATATTACATATTTCCAGAGAACGTTCAGGAAACCGACTTCCCTCATTCCACTTGTGTCATTGGTACGTGAAGCTATTACACAGTGCAACATACCCCTGAGATTTACTATTTCCGCAATAGCCAGATTCATGCATTACTTCTGTATGTTCTTAATCTTGACGTTTCGGCGCGCAGCTCATGTGTTTCAAAGGCAAATCTAAATATTACAACTTCTGCGGTCTACCTTGCGCTCGTCTCGATGCCGACAAATCTGTATACGACGAGATTGCTAGCTTTCATCCACTGATCAGTAGTCTTTCTTTGGCCCTTGACGCCGTACTTTTTTGGGCACCACAAGCACACTTGCATGATCTTCGAAGGGTGTGGGTAGATAGGTGTATTAACTCGCCGCGGTGGAAAGATTACAATGCAAAGCTCATGGCAGAGTGGACCGGAATCACCATCTACGTGCGTATCATCAACTCACGTCATGATTGTATCCTGAGTTTTTTCACCAGTCCACCGTCATGTTAGCTGTAGATTTGAGTTTTCTTGCAGTACCGAATGTGAACATTTCCACGTCAGAGTCGGTCGGGATCATTACTATATATCTCTCGATCATCTCGATCACCGGCTCCTTGGTCGTCTCAGTCCTGCTGGTCCGTCAAAACCAAAGATATGGTTGTGAATCAGCGGACAAAGCAGTGAGTCGTCACCTTGGCGTGTATCTATCTCGTGCTAACCAGTCTGCACAGGGTGACTTCCTGTACAATATGACTGACACGCTTTTTGGGGATAAAGGCCTTGCGACGATCAATAGTCTCCCTTACGCGATGCTCATGTGGGGGTAAGTGGGATGGATATTCTCTGACTAGGGCTAATGACAATAACCTTTCCTCTTACTAGGATGATTTACTTCTCAATCGCCCTGCTGTACAACGCGTTCAAGTCTACGACAACGGCCCTGTTGGCATCAGTCATCAGTGTATGCGTGGTTGTTACCATGTTTATACTGTGGTTCATCTGGGCAGCGAGGGAGCTACGTATCTTCAAGCGATTGATTGAGCTCATTTTATCTACTAGGAGGCGCATCTTAGCACACATTGGGGTTCCTTTATGAGACGACAAGACAACTTTGATTTTTCTGTACACAACAATCTGACTCATCCGATACCCCAATAGCCCACGGATTATTATACGCTGATGTAGCCAAGAAATACTGTATAATGATAAAAGTGATGGAGAACGAAAAAAAAATATGTAGATGAGATAAAAATCGTAAACGCGAAGAACGCGGGAGCCAAGACGTTGCTCTAAAATTTGGTTGTTTGTGTATTGGAAAGGCGTGCAACAAACTTCGAGTATGCCTGTTTTATAATAGTGAATTCATGTTCGTAGCATGAAATATCTAGGAATCGCTTCGTGAAGGTCTTGAACGAACCCGCTGATTCGCAGACGAAAGTTCACATCACAGCGGCTGTGATGTAAACTCAAGCCTGGACAGCCGTTCGCAGCAAAGAGTTGCAAGTTACGAAGAAGCCACACTCCATACGGAGAGGAAGTGTCCGGCTTCAACGATGAGCTGAGCCACGTCCGAGATGTGTTCTCGCAACCAGCACAAATAGCTGTGGTGTGTCCACCTGGCTGCTCGCCTGTACCAGTCAAGATTGCGTATAGATGATCTTGAAGGTGTTCGCGTCCGACTATGAAGCACCGAAGATCTGATGGGGATAATTGGAGGTGGCTTTGACCGCCCTCGGATAGATGGCTCCAACGGAGAATCGAAAGCGCATAGAATGAGGCGGGGAGGATCTCAGGAACATTGCATTCTCGTGCAAGGCATATGGCCTCTAGGATACATTTTAGACCGATCTACAGGAGAAAAGGAAAGCTCACCAGCAGCATGAGGGAATGCGGCATAGGTCATGTTGGTGAGGTCTTGGGGCCAGCGCAGAAATAGCTGACGCATGCTCCATTGACGGAAGTCTGGGATGTCATATTTGTTGGATAGTCGTAGGGCCCCGGCTATGGTATCAAAGACAACGGTTTGGTTATTGAACTTCCTAGAGGTGTGGTCGTATACAATGATAGTTCGAAGGATGAGGAGATGGCTTACTCGCGTTGGTACATCCACGTCAAGACAACTAGCCAGTCATTCGCGGAATCTTGTGATAAACTAACCAAAGGACACCCATCCATTCTCTCGATATCGGCCGGCTGCGGAAGTTCGAGCATGTCCGCAAAAATTACAGAACACATGAGCTTGCTCCTGTGAATCTTCCATGATTGCCCTTCAACACCAATCACAATGTCCCCGTCGGCAAACCAAAACTGCGACTGTTCAATCAATGATTCAGATTTTCTGCAGTGGCTCGTGCGTTGTCGTTTTGCTGGAGGAGGCGATGTCTGCATATCCTCGTCAACGTTGTGCATCGTTGAAGAGGGACCAATTGGTTTGAAGTTGTAGTTAACATTGTAGTTCAAGTTATGCGTGATGCCATTGACCTAATGTCGGTGGCGTGGAAATAGACGCGTCGCGTCTAATCGTGGTACCAAAATGTCCTGGTAAATGAAGTGAGGTTGTTCTATATACGTCATCATTCTACGTCGCCACCAGTATCATCGCCCGCAATTTCAAGCTTCCGTTTACGCCCAGGCAGTTCAGCACCATCACCATACCCCACACCCGCCTTCTTCCGTAGCACCTCTATGTCCTGTTCAGCCTCTTCCGCCCACTGAAGTACAAGATGTCTCCCAAGTAAATGTGTGTGTCGTAGTGCAGCGTACGCATTCTCCGCTTCATGCCGGGTGAGGAACTCCAAGAACGCGAAACCACGCGAACGCGAGTCGAACTTCTTCGGAAGACGTACAGATTTGAGATGACCATGGGCGCTGTATAAGGTCCAGGTTGAATGAGACGTTAGGAACATAGACGGTAGATTGTACTGACCCAAACAGCTCTCTGATATCCTTCTTCGTAGCTTCGAACGGAACGTTTTTCACTATCATCTTCGTCGTCGTGCTCTTGGCGACTGTATTGTCCTTAGGCTCGTCTTCTGTTCCGCGCCCAGCGAACTTGACGTGCAATGAATGTCCGTCAAGTGTAAAGCCTTGCATACTCTTCATAGCCTTCTTCGCATCTTCGGCCGTCTTGAACCCCACGAAGCCATACCCCATACTCAGCCGGGGGGCTTCAGCACCAGGAACAGTAGGTCGTTTGGGATCAGGCTTGGTCTGTACTCGCGCGAACGAGAATCCAGGAAGACCCCGGAAGACTTGTATCAGACGCTCTGGAGTGGTACTGAAAGCCAGATTCTTGACGAACAAAGTCGATCCAGCAGACAAAGCAGGCTCGTCCGCATCAGCACCGCCGCCAGCTTCCTGCTCGGCGATAGTGATCGGCTTGAATGCAGTTGTTAGCGTACGGCCAGAGTTTCCTGGTGCATCCGTAGTTTCTTGGAACATGCCCATCGGACCCTTCTCCAAGTAGACGACACTACTTCCGAGACGTCGGTAAGCTACAGCTCGGAAAGCCTTGGCAGCTTCATTTGCCTGTCCGAATTCTACCACCGCCATGGTACCTGCCGGTGGTACGATAATGCGGCTGAGTTCCCCATGTGACTCGAACATCTCACGTATCTGTTCTGCAGTGGTGCCATAGGGGATGTTCTTCACGAGTATCGTAGTATCGGATCGCGCTCGGGAAGAAAATGACGATAAGATGACCCCCTGGGACTCTAGGTACGACTTCGTCTCTTGGATAACGTGCGTCTCTGCAAGCGCAAGCTTGACTGCCGCATTATCTGACTCAGGATTCAAAATATCTGCCTTGGCAATTCCCATCCGATCGGCAATAGACGATGCCACTGCATCACTCTGCACATGCATTGCATGAGATCTCGATATATAGTGCATAACATGACAAGGGCTTGACGAACATTCATGTACAACATACTCCAATTGAAATCGCGCCCAGCCGTGGTTTTACGCCGAGAACTCCTCTCATCTTTCAACGTTTGTTTTTTCCCCTCGCCCTCTACTACTTCAAACTTGCCTTTTCTGTCAACAGCAGGAATGATGTGGAGAAGACGACCTTGGAAGGACGCCTTGTCTAGCGCCTCGTATGCCGAGAGGGCAGACGTTGGCTGCTTGAAGGTCACGTAGGCTAAACCCTTCGGATTCTTAGACAAGGAGTCGATGAGCATATGGACCTGGTAGGATAGGAATGAGTCAGCGATATGATCGGCGACACAAATTGTAAAATGGAAATAGAAGTCAGATAATTTTTTCTACTATTGGTTCCCGGGGATCAGCATATCCGTGGAGGATCAGATGTCCCTAAGTGTTTATCATCAAGAGAAGAGAAGGATGTGGAGAATATACGACAAGGCTACGAGATGCTCACCTGTACAATTTCTCCGAACGGTTGGAATAGCTCCATAATCTCGGCTTCCGTGCATGAGAAAGCAAGATTTCGAAGGAATAATCGAGACGTCTGCATAATCGTCTTCGTTGTCGAGTCCTGGTGTTCTTCAGGAATGGGGCTCTGGTTGACCTCGTGTTCGTCATCCGACTGCTCAAAGACTTTATCGGGTGATGAATCCGACTCCAGGTTCATACGTCGTCGCATCCATTCGAGGTCCGAGACAGCCTCGTTATTATCTGGTTTATCAGATGTCGTCGTTGTCTCGGGAGGGCCGACCGGTAGTGCTGGATGAGATTCCTTAGCTTCATTTGCCCACGACGGACCCTTTTTTGTGCGGGGTTGCATGACATCCATGAACTCATCTAGCGCTGATGTTGAAGGGGCTGGTGCGCTCGTCTTACCATTCTTATCCGCCTTGTGATCATGTGGTCGCGATGATGGCCCTGGGTCTGCAGCGGTATCTTCTAGGCGTCTTCTCTTATTTGGTCGAGGAGCTGGAGCATCTTTTGCGCCCTGCGAGTAAATTTTTTAGAAACAAAATACCAACACCTGGCAAGAAAAAAACTTACTGTAACAACCGTGACATTGATTCGCGTCGAGTCGATGAAAGTGCGGTCGAACCAGTCCCTTGCAGCACTTGCTTCTTGATCCGTCTTGAAGCCAACGAAACCGAATCGACGTGATGTGCCATCTTGCTTGAGTGAAATTTTCACATCTGTAATGGTTCCAGAGGGGGCACCTTGCTGTGTGAAGTGATTTCTGAGGCGATCTGGCGTCAGGTATGCGGGTAGATTTTTTACAATCAAACGGGACATCGTTGCAAAAACTCGTGAGGACGAAAAGAAAAAGCTCAACACCAATTCTAACTCCGACCGGAGATACCCGTCACCATTCAACGCTCTTTGACACTTGACACTAGGCTAGGGATAAGTTTAGTTGTCCGTGAGTTTCCTGATGGTATTTCGTACAGGTTGTTAGAGACTGCGTCGCTCCTGCGATCTTGCAGAAGCCAAGCTAAAAGCTACGTCAACACGTGCATATCTCGCATGTAGTTTAAGAAGCCGGGGGTTGATTTTCATTGGCTGACTAGCACTCGCGCCGGATGAATTTCATAATACTTCCGTCACGAGAACTCGGAGACTCTGGCCCGATCAAATCCATTGGTACGTTGCCATGATTTCAAATCCCTTGAAGCGCGCGATACGGAACCGAGATATATATAACCTATCACTCCCACCACTCAAGTACTCACATGCACAGGCCATACCCTCGTTCCTTGGCTTCTTCCATCATGTCAGCTGTGAACATGACAAAAGCTCGAATCCACCCCAAATCCGCCCATTCTACTTCTTCCCCATTGCCCAACACACTTCCACATATCAACCCGATCACAGGTCCTCCAATGGATCTTTACGAAGACGGCTACAGTGATCCAGTCTATCAGGCGAAAGCTCGCATCTTGAATCATGCAATACAAGACATCGGCATGGGTAGATATCAGGTCGGTCGCATTCCATAATGAACGTCCATCTCAATCCTGAGAACTCAAAATCATAGTGGTATCTCTTCGTGGTCACTGGCTTTGGCTGGTTTGCGTGAGTCGTATTGTGACCACTTCATCCATGATTCCTGATGCGAACCTGAAAAAGTGACTCTGTCTGGCCCGTGTGTTTATCCATCTCTGCCATGTTTTCACTAGACTGAGGTTGGCTGTAGCTTTTGAGCGGGCTCATCCTTACCCCTGTCGTCAATGAATTCCACTTCAACGGCCCTTTTCTGTCGTTAGCTTCAAATATAGGCCTTCTTGTCGGTGCCGTATTTTGGGGTCTTGGGTGTGACATCTGGGGACGCAGGTAAGTACAGACAGAATACCGCCATATTTCGATCTCTTCACGCTTCATGCGATACTTAAGGTGGTCTTTCAACGCCACATTGTTTATCGCTGGAATATTCGGCTTAGTATCGGGTGGAGCTCCTAGTTTCGTTGCACTAGCGTCCTTGATCGCTATGGTCGGTGTCGGCGTGGGAGGTCTGCACTTTTCATTTCTCTTCAAAAAGGACGTTTGATGACCATCTCACAGGTAACTTGCCAGTGGATTCTGCCGTTTTTCTTGGTGATAAGCAGTTCGCATCTGGACGTGACAGATAACTCATTGTAATCCTACCAGACTTCGTCCCAGGTTCCCACCAGTACTTGCTCACTATCCTTTCCATTTGGTGGTGTCTCGGACAATTACTGTCCAGTCTCGTGCGTATCACACGTCTCTTCGTCCGCGCGATTGCTAATGGGACTTCAAGATCGCATGGCCTCTGATCGCTAATTATTCTTGTGCAAGTGCCTCACACTGCACCAGATCCGACAATATGGGATGGCGTTACCTGTTATTCACCCTTGGCGGAATTACCCTCTCACTGTGGGCCGTTCGGTTTTTCATCTTCACGTTGTTGGAGAGCCCGCGGTTCCTCTCTGGCATCGGTCGTGACGCTGATGCTATCGAGGTCATCCACAAATTGGCCAAATTCAACGGAAAGACATCTTCCCTCACATTGGAAGAGCTTGAGGCTCCCGACAGAGCAATGCCAGGCAAACGTTCATCCTCCGGGGAAAGGCGCAACATAATCAGCAAGAATTCCAAGTACGACACTGGTCATATCAAAGCTCTCTTTGCTACTCCCAAAATGGCTTGGTCGACTAGTCTATTGATTGCTATGTGGGGTAAAGGTGTAGTCATCGTTGTGCGTGCAATGACTAATGAAATACAGGTCTCATCGGACTTGCCTCTACGCTGTATAACAATTTCCTGCCATATCTGTGAGTCTTCAAATTGGGTATATACTGTCTGTTTGTCTCATGCATCGTAGGCTTTCCAGCCGTGGTGCTGTCTTCGGGGATGGATCCTTGTACATTACCTATCGCAACGTACGTATAATACTTCATCCCATGTTCTATGGCTGAAGCTGCTGTACAGCAAGTCATTTTGAGTGTCATAGGTGTTCCTGCTGCCTTACTCGCAGGTTGGGCAGTAGAACTCCCATACATTGGGCGCAAGGGTACTCTTGCTATTGCCTCAGGCAAGTAAAAAGATAGTACCAGGCGCGTTCTTTACTCAACGACCTCCCGCAAAATAAAGGGCTCACTGGCGCGTTTTTGTTCGCAACCACCACCGCCCGGACATCTAACCAACTCCTGGGGTGGAATTGCGGATATGTGTTCTTCAGCAACGTAAGTGAATTAGTGTCGGACTGGGAGACTAGGATTAAATGTGGTTAGATTATGTATGGCGTCTTGTACGCTATTTCTCCCGAGATTTTTCCTGCAAAAGATCGCGGAACAGGGAATGGTCTGACGTCCACAGCCTCGAGGGTGTTTGGTGTTTTGGTGCGCTCACTTGCCATCTCGCACTACTTGTTCTTATTGTGTCCTGAATCTTAGGCCCCCGTCATTGCGCTATATGCTAACCTCGCGACGGCGGCACCTGTATATATCGCTGGAGCTCTGGTTATTTTTGCTGGTAACCTGGCTCTCTTGTTGCCCTATGAGCCCAGAGGTAAGGTTTCTATCTAGAATTTTTCACTTGCAATATCATGCTTCGGTTGCTCGTGGAACTTGGATTGTAGGTCATGTACTAGATGTATTAGATGATCCAAGAGATTGATTGCTCTTGTACTTTCTCCAATGTTGCTTGCGAAGTTCGAACCCTTAGAAAATAATGTCTATGGAGAGAAGATTGCACCTATGTGACTTGGGAGCGGAAGAAAGTTGCAGAATAAATCGTCGGCAACGCGTGAACAACAGTTATATTCTCCGCCCACGTTCGGATATCAACATATGTGTGCCAAATACTCCTGACTCCGCTAACAAATTTAAGAGGAAACAGCCGAGACTTGACTTGCAAGTGTTTGATCTTTCTCCGAATTTCTAGTTGTCTCTGTATTTCTTCCTCTACTCTATGCGAAGACGATTCTGTGGTGTGATTCGCGATTGTGTAGTCACCTTGATTGATGCAGTGGTTGCTCAAGCACTCACAGATCTGTGGCGAAATTCATACTGTTGTGGTTTGTGGACGCGTTATTTTATTTTGTTGTACACGCGTTTCCACACATTTACGTCCCAGTTTAGAAACTCTTCCCCGCCCCGAGCATTCAAATATTCAATATTCATAGGAGGGCGCGAGCTGCCATTCAAGTAACTGGGCTAGAATGCGGAGAAATAAATTTTCAAGATGACCCAGAGTTTCTTGTGGAATTCCACTGTTCTGGCAAAGAGCACAACCACTGTGTGCTTGTTTTTTATATTTGTTTTTTTCGATGCCATAGTGGCCTTGCAGCACTAGCCAGCGCCCTCCCATATTTGTGGATCGTGCCACAGCATATAGTATTATATATTCAGCGTTTTTTCTCCTCAACTTCATCCATCCCCTTACTGTACTTTCCATCAGTCATGAGTAACATCACGACCCCCCCTGCGCTCTATAGTCGAAGAGTCACCCTTGAACTGACTACACATCTTTGCTCCGAAGACCATCTTCTGCATGGTATCAATGAAATCATGAAATTCGAGCATTCAGAAGACTCCGAATTACAACGCTACGGTCGAAAGGTATTGTCTTCATCAAACATCTCCTCCAGTAATCAACTGACCATCATTTCCTACAGATCATCTCCCTGGCTGAGGTAAAAATAATCCTAATCATCGAAAGATCTTTTGCTAACACCGTCCGTAATCCAGGTCGCCCGCAGCACCCTTAGACGTTTAAAAGTAGGATTGTACCTGTTCATCGCTTGTTCAGATGCTTTGCTGCCGTTCAAGTCTGCGTACTTTAAATTGCTTCTTTTCATCGAACGCCGAAGGCACGCCTTTGGTACTGACCTAGACGGTAAATTTCTATTGTCGGTTTGTTCCATTCCTTCTGACCATCCTTACAGATAGAATATCCAAGCTCTTGGATCCTCTATACACTCGGTTTGTCGTATGTGGCGCAGGTGTCGACCCCCGTGACCAGTTGGGCATCGAGGGATTACCACCCCCTCCCGACATACCAGCTGCTTGGAAAATTCCCGTACAGCCCGCAGTGCCTGCTACTGATGTACCGCCAGCACAAACACAAGACGTGGCGTCCGATACCATGCTGCGTATGTGATCCTTTTTCAATATCCCGGAGACATATATTGATGAACGATTCTTAGCACCTGATGCTTTCGAGAAAAAAATGAAGAGACTCGCCCGACTTGGGCAGTTTATAAAAGACCAGGCCGCGAAGAAGTTCCTGTTCCGTCGCGCACGAAAACAGCTCATGCAGAAGGCACACCTGACTGGCAACCCAGGGGAAAAACGTCTAGTGCCTAAGCAGTATGCAACGGGCAACCCAGAGACGGGACGTCTCGTACCTCAGCAATACGCAACGGGCAACAAGGACGCAGGCTGTCTCGTGCCTAAGCAATGCGCAACGGGCAACAAGGACACAGGCCGTCCCGTGCCTAAGCAACATGCAACAGGTAACCTGGAGGAAAGGCGTCTTGCACCTAAACAGTACGGAATTGGCAAACCTGGGGCAAAACGTATGATACCTCCACAATACCCAGCGGGCAGGCCGAAGAAACACCGGGTTCTGGTGCCTAAGATAGTGGGCGACGCTAAACTGGGCACCGACGTGAAGCCTGCTTGTCGTGGAAGGATGTTGACTCGAACATATGCTCAATTCTTTGACTGACAATGTTTGATCGGACACGTAACTGAGTACTGAACTGCCACCCGCATCACTGACACCTGTCATATCATGAACACCGAATCTATCTACGTACTGTATCGCATCTAGTGGAAAGAACATCATTATCACCTTCTGTATCGTGGCTGTCCTTCGAAGTTTCAATTGTGTAATAATATATCCGTTGTCGCATCATCCTCTTAGTGGACAAACAACTGACCATTCTCAGCGGCCGCACCACTGAGGTCCCTGACCTAAGACCTCACAGAGGATGTTGAGAACAAAGCTCGGAGAGAAAGTCATGTGTGATTATCAGGTCATCCTACTGGACTCTCGGCAGAGGTACAACGCGAGAGGATAGATCCAGCACCGCAGAATCGTATCGAACCAATGGAGAACACACGAATGTTGACTCGTAAGATAGTAGAACTACCAGACACGATACGGAGGGGTTAGATTAACATAGATAGATCAAGATACTAGCCACTGGCCAGGCATAAAGAGAATCAGGCGCTTGCACAGCTTGGGCACTGGCTGCGGCACTGGCCAAGCTGTGCAACGAACGAATAGAGGATCCTCAGATGTAATGCTGTCAAAGGATTAAACAACAACCTTCTTCCCAAAATTGAACAAAAACCACTCCATCGCAATTTTCATCCCCATTTGTGCGAACATCTTCTGATCAAGTAGGTGATTGATTTGTAGGGTACATGATGTTTAGAGCTGACATTATCCTTTGCTCGTTAGGGAAGTCACTGAACCAAAAATATGTCGTACCCAGCCCCTGCGGATCAAGAGGCTCCAGCGATCATACCTTACCGAAAGATTGAAACAGTCAAACTCAGATCCGAAGAAACGACAGGGGATGATAGGGTCAGACATATCCTACACCTGCCCGAAGGACAGCGAATCATCAAGGTGTCAGGCTCGATTCAAGTCTGGGACTTGGAGCAGGGTACACAGGTTGGGGAGGAATGGGAGGACAATGACATAAGAGTGCGCGCCATAGCATTGTCGCCGGGCGGTAAGACAGTAGCGACCGGTTGTGAGGACGGCGCAGTAAAACTATGGGACGTCGACACGGGAAAGATAATCAAAACTTGTATGGGACACACGCAGGAAGTGAAATCTGTGTGCTGGAGTCCAGACGGAGGGCGAGTGGTGAGCAGGTCCTTTAAAGAGATCAGAATTTGGGATGTCGAGAGTGGAGAAACTATCGTTGGACCAATCGACGCGGGGATTAACATGTCCGCGGTTTGCTATTCGCCAGATGGAAAGATGATTACCACGGGCGGGGTCAACCTGAAAATCTGGGATGCCAACTCGGGCAAATTGCTCAAAACACTCGAGGGATTTTTTACGTGCCTGGCATGGACCTCAAATGGGAAAACACTTATCGCCGGCGGGGGTTTCAAGATCACGAAATTTGACACAGCCACATGGACTGTTCTTCAAGTTGATGTGCGCAACAACGTCGTCGATACCATTTCAATATCTCCCAATGAACGCATCCTCGCATGCACAAAGCACTTGGACAAGACAGTGCAACTGTGGAACCTTGGAACCAATGAGCCCATCACAACGCAACTCCATCATGAAGACCCGGTGAACTGTGCAACCTTTTCTGCAGATGGGAAGCTGCTCGTCACTGGCTGCGACAGCGGCCACATATATACATGGGACGTTTCCAATATCATTGAAGAAGCTGGCCTTCCGTCAGATATTGTAAGCTCAGATGCATTCTTAAAGATACTGACAACGGATCTTCTCTTCCAGGCTGATGCTACACGACTGGCCCCAAAGATCAAAGGTCAAATACCCAAAGGGTTTTTCGATGATGTACGTGATCCACATCTATCATTGAATGTTAGTGTAACCGAATGACGTGGTCACCAGTTCAAGTCTAACTCGCGTACTCATCCATCCCAATCTCATGGGCAACACGACCGCCCCACTCCAGCACCGCGTCAGCGCATCTTCAGCCGTTTTTCCTCTTTATGGCGCAACGACAAGTCCCACATGGAAACCGAACGTGAGACCCAGCCTCGATCTCACCCTCTCAGCTGGGCTCGAAACATGGTCTCTGGCATGCTACGCAGACGAGATGGATCAGATACAGTCGAGGTTCCATACACAGCTGCCCAGCCTGTATGCGTTTTATCTTTATCGTTCGTTTTTATTACCAACTTTTTTCCCGCAGAAAAACTATCATGCGAGAAAGAAGCCACCTCCTGGCCCGTCTCACCCTCCAAATCCTCATACCATGCAACAACAGACTGGCGCAGCAACACAGAACACACCTTCATCGTCTCAGACGCCACCTCCCACTGCCACTTCGACACTTTCCGCTGTCACTGCTGCCCCGAGGATAACAGGAACGATATCGCGTCCTAACGTCACCATCAGACAGGCCGGATGGGGGATTCGTTTTATGCTCTGGGCTACTTGCGCGTCTGTTGAGTATACAATCAATCAACCTTAGGGAAGCACTTTGCTTCGGTGTTTCATTCGCACTTGCAATAATCAGCCAATATTCTCATGTTAGTATTGTATAGTATTTCTTCGTTAGTTCATCAGCATGTCGTATATACGGGACTTATATTCATGCATCAGCATCCAGTTACTGAGTTCATATTGTACATATTTAATGATGATCTTCCTCTTCACATCATATACAAAGTTGGGACAAGACGGTGCTTATAAAATCGAGTATTTCTGTAGCGCTATAACATTGACGAGCTGAGCCATACGGAGATTCTCCTTACCCGGATGGGCTGCAGTATGAGTATCATGACCACGCACCGATGCAAGCATGAGTATTTTCTTAGACTCAAACACACACCAAGGCATTCGAGATGCGACCGAGACACAGGGGGTCCCTAGACTACAACGAAATGTCGAGTGATTCTCTGAAAGGACAGAAATTAGATATATATATAATAGTGAAAAGGTAGACTGACAACAAGGACGGTCTGTGTAAAGATGGAGGAGACCCTACATGAGATCTCGGCCGCCATAACAAAAATCTCGTGCGACCTTGAGCAACGTGCATCGTGAGGGAACAGAGACCAAGGCCTACATTGAACCGGAGAAGGGATGTGGACTCGTACGATAGCAAACCACCAGATGCAACGATTAAGGTCAACAGAAATGAAGAATGTGCAGATATTTTTAGAAAATCGACCTTGAGCGCTTGATCTGCACAGCCCATGTTCAAAGCTGTGAAGCAAACACAAGAATACAGCATGGAAGACGCACCTGTGACTCCGATAACGACCTCCCATCTGACTAGACCGTGCAGTGAAGAAAACGTCCACTCGATCGCAGCTTTCATATACTAGCGCAAGTGAAGCACAGGTAAGTAAGTGACACCATTTGTGTAGCTAGGAACTGACATTATCCCCTGCGCATTATGTGAAGTCTCCAAGCAGAAATCATGTCTTCCCCTGCACCTGAAATGAAAATAACAGAGCCTCACCAAATGATAGAAGGACACACCCATGTTATCCAGGATATCTTACACGTGCCTGGTGGACAGCGGATCATCAGCTGTTCGCTTGATGGCTCAATTCGAATCTGGGACTTGGAAAGTGGAACGCAGGTCGGGGAGGCCTGGAAGGACGAAAATGATGGGGAAGCGCTCTCCATAGCATTGTCGCCAGATTGCAAGATCGTAGCAAGTGGGAGTGAGGATGGTGGAGTGAGATTTTGGGACATCGACACGGGCAAGGTCGTCAAAAGATTCACAGGACATACAAATCGAGTATTCTCTGTGTGCTGGAGTCCAGACGGAGGGCGAGTGGTGAGTGGATCTGAAGATGAAACATTCCGAGTGTGGGACGTCGAGAGCAGCGAGACAATATTGATACTCGCACCAAAAATGAAAAAGAAAGAGAACGACTGGGTATGGACGGTTTGCGATTACTCACCCGATGGCGATATGATTGCAACAGGCGGGGATAACTATGGGCTGAAAATCTGGGATGCCAACACAGGCAAATTGCTCACAACACTCGACGTTTACGGAGGAGTATGGTGCCTGACATGGACCTCGGATGCAATTTTCGCCGGCGGATACGTCTCTATGATCAGGAAATTTGATGTCCCCACCTGGACTGAAATTGCTGTTCTGGAACACAAATCGTTTCAAAATGAATTTGCAAATAGTGTTAATGACATTGCACTATCTCCGAATGGACGGGTCCTCGCAAGTGTATCAAGCAACAAGACAGCGCAACTATGGAACTTCGCAAACAATCAGCCCATCGGACCACCTCTCCACCACGAAGCCCATGTGAGATGCGCGGCCTTTTCTGCAGATGGAAAGTTACTCATGACTGGCTGCCACTGGCTGCCGGACACTGGCCTGCGGAAGTCGCACATATACACATGGGATGTCTCCGCTATCCTCAGAGAAGCTGGCCTCGAAGACCTTCTGTCAGATAACGTGAGCTTGAACAACATTTCTTAACCAATAACACCACATTGACGACGAGTTTTCTCATACTCTTAGGATGTATGTTGCATCATGTCTCACCAAAAGCCTCACACTGATTCTTTCACCACAGAATACCACCAAAAAGCCTTTATTAGATGTATGTTGTACATTTTCTAGAATGTCTTTGCTTTGAACATCTACATCCTAGGCCGATGCTACCCGACAACGACGCCCGCCAATCAAAGGTGCTCGGATACCCAGGGGATTTTTTGATGATTCCCAAGCTGTATGTGATTTTCATCCATAATAATACAGTCCCGCTTGACACAAACGTTAGTTCGAGACATCACGCAGGCTCGCATCGCAAGGTCGACGTGATCGTCAACCCCTATCAACACCCAAATTTCTTCTTGGTCGCCTAACCTCCTTATGGCGCCGCCCTGATTCGCATGGGGCAACTGAGCGCAACACCATCTCTCGACCCCATCCTCTTAATTGGGCTCAACACTTCGTCTCTGGCATGTTGCACAAACGAAGTGAAACGGACATCGAGTTGCGAGAGATACCTGTAGTCGATGTTCCGTACACAAGTGGCCAGCCCGTACATTTTTCCCTTTTCTATTATTCTCTATCCCTGACTCATTTCCACTCAGAGGAACTATCACGCAAGAAAGAAGCCATCTGCTAGCTCATCTCGACCTCTCAATCCTCATACCACACAGCAACCTAGCGCAGCAACCCAGAGCATACCATCCTCATCGCAGGGAACACCTGCCATTGCCACGACATCTGAAGCACTTCCCGTAGTGGCCACTACCACATTGGCGACTGAAACGACGTCGCGACACAATATCACCGTGATTCAAGCTGGACACTGGATTCGTTTCTTGCTTTGGATTGGTTGTGCGTCTATTGAACATACAAACGATCAACATTAGGGTAGAAAGTACGTGGTTCTTGTGTTTTTTAGGCTTATCTAGTTCTCGACGGCCCTCCTGCGCTCTGTCGTTGTACCATCTTTCCTGCTTCTTTCGATACCATTTTTCTTTCGAAAAAGTGCTGTTTATTTTCCTGTACAAGTACTGTAGTATGCTTTATGGGACATGCTTACTTTTCATTGTGTTACAGTATGTGCATGTGTTAGGTATCAGAATCCAAGACTCGGGTGTTGTGTTGATCCTACGAACTCGTGCCGCCTTGGGTTATGCTCTTATCGTGGCCGGGGCTGCGCAGAATGATTATACTTCTCGCCCGACCCTACGACGACCTCAAGGTGATGCTCAAGTCTGTTTACATAGGTGGAATGCGTGCAGATTGATAAATTATATGTACAAGGTGCTGCTTTGGTCTTTGTTGCGCTGTTTCAGCACTTATTCCAGCGCTCCATCTCGGAATATACAAGCAATGACATGCAGATGCGTGTGGGCTTACGCGACGGCAGGGTGTAGTTGCATCTCTTCTCCGATCGTCACGCTCCACGACAACTCACAATGTTTGCACTCAGCTCGACAGAGCGCAGTGTGATGGTGTAAGCCTGCCTCGTTCATACTCATTTATTTTACTCTCCAGTGTTCTGCCTATGTCAGGCAAACTATACTTGAGGTTGACAAATGTAGAGCATGGTCCACTGGACAATTATATACGCAAAAGCTTGCAGTGCATAATCGACTTTGATCAGACATGAAGTTACACAATGGTGTACACACATAAATAGACGTTAAACAGCAAAGTCAGTTCAGACCCTCAGCAGCCGATTGCGTCTCTTAGTTATCAACAAAGGGCCGCCCATTGATACGCTTCACGAGCTTGCTAGGTATATCGTCACTTCTTGTGATCACGCGGCGGGTGATGTACTTGTACCGCATACCACCTTCCCCGTCAGGCACTTGTATGCGTCTGACCCCGTAGCCTGGCTCGGGGAACGGCAGATGCGCCGGATACTGAACAATCATATTGAGGAGAGAGTGCACGAGAGTGATGGACGGCTTACATCAAGAAGGGCTCGTCCGTCGTGAATCACTTCTTTCTTGTAAGCCTCTGATTCTTTGTACAGCTGCCGCTGTGGATGGCATAAATCAGCACGATATCGACAGAGAGAATGGGATCTGTCAACCTTTGCATATTCTGGTTTCTTAGTAAAAACAGGGAGGGGCGCCTGGAGATGAAGGCTTAAGTCAGCATACTATCCACAGAGCGAGAGAGAAACTACTAACATGGAAGAAGCGGTCGCACTTTTCGCAAATGGGCTTGTCGTTGAACATGGGTACTTTTTGACCCTAAACACAAAGAAACATGAATCGAGACAAGTACAGAACAGGAAAAGCATACCTCTTGGATTGTGACGACTTCAGAGCACTTGGACAGTGAGCACACTTGTTCCATGATTCGAGTAGACAGTATATGGTGAGAAGAGGAGGACTTTGATATGAAAACTCCTGGAAATTTTCAGCGGTGAGACGATGAGTGAGTGAGAATACACCATGGTGGCTTTTATATAAGACAAGGACAGTGGTAGGACGTGGAAGGTAGGAGCGTAGAGGTCTGAGCACCAGTGGAAGAATAGTGGTTATAACTTTGTGGACCAAGCGCAAAACAGAACCAAGACAATACGCCATATCACGTGAACAATAGAACAGAGAGGTGTGGCTGCATACAAGAGTGCTCCAATGAAACAGATGTGGAACTCCTTACAGCAAAGTACCTGAAAACGGAAAAATCTAATGCTCACCTATCGAGTGCTTGGTTTATGACACGCGAACGTTTCCACCAGGGACAACCTCATTGTGAGAGGCGACGATCGCTGAAACATCGAGCAGTTGATTCGTCAAGGTTGAAACCGCCGTTCTTGCATAAAATACGGAAGGAGAAGTATTGTGACAAGGGAAGCCACTTATCGCTGCGTTGTTGCGCTGGCATGTTATAAGCATCGGCAAGACCAACAGCGTCAAGTGACACTGTAAAGGAAAGCATTTCAAGAGTGAAGATGCAATTTGTGTTGGACCGGGTGTCTGGACGATGATATGTGGTTTATACACGAAGGACGGCTAGGAGGAGGGGCGGAGTAGAACACGACTCTGTCAAAGGACTCCTGTTGAGATGGAGCTGAATACGCCCCGTACTGGCGTATGCGGCAACTATTGTCATGACGCTACAGCAAAGGCAATGTTCCACTATTATCGCCAATGTCGACCTGTTAAGGGAGCATGCTACCATAGGGTCAAAATTTCTGCGGACGCAGAAACATTAACCAAAATTGCACTGCGTGGTGTCGAGCAGTACTTAGATTCTCAGAACGTCCAGTAATTGGCCAGTGTCGAGTCTGCACAGACCTCACAGAGACTCGGATATCTTCGGAGGTTACGTCGAATGCCAGAGCTAAATGTCTGCCATCAACATCCCCTGCCTTATCCCGACGTCTCACACCGTCTCCCTTGAGGCATCCTTAGCAAAAAGCATGATGACGACGTTCCAGCAGACGAAGCTATAGATGTTTAACTGGTAGACAAGGTCTTCGCGGTGATCGAGGAAGACTATTCATTTTGTTTGTTCAGTACGTAGACATAAATATGGAAAAGAAGGGAAATGACTGACCGGATGAAGACTAGGAAGTTGGTACCAGAATGGCCAAATTGCGAATTAGCTGATAAGACGACAAAGAAAGTGAAAAACTCAGGTTGGACATTTAGAACAGAGGCCGGGGAGAAGAACATCATGATGTATCCAGTTGGACTCTCATGTGGCGCGGGGAGACAGACGCGGAAACTACAGAATCATACACATTAGACAGGTGGAGAAACACAGGGATGCAGGCTGAGGGGATAGTATGGTCGCGATGTCCATGGCAATGCAGATAGAGGAAGCGGGTATTCGATCCGAAATTATAGCGTTGGGCGCCTAATCTGCATAGCCAGTGCTGATGCTGTGGAGCGAACACAAAAATCAAACGAGGAAGACGCGCCAGTAGAAGACTTTGACGACGACCTCCCTTCTGAGTCGCTTGAATCTCCATCAAGCGAAACACCGGATTCATCTTTCTGTACATAAGTCAAGTATATCTAGATTCAGAGTAAGTGATGGATTCATATGGTATTTGATGGTAGTAAGAGCTGAAATCAATTCAGTGAATTCCAGGACTAAAATCATGTCGCATGCAGCTTCTGTGAAGCACGAGAATTTAGCGATAATGCCTTACAGAAAGATCAAAGTAGACTTCATTACCGACATTCTACACCTGCCCGGAGGACAGCGGATCATCGTCCGTTCATCGGGTGGGCCACTTCGAGTCTTGGACTTAGAGATGGGCACACAGGTCGAGGAATGGGAGGCCAAATTTTCTTCCATAGCATTATCGCCGGACGGCAAGACGTTAGCAAGCGGGAGTTGGGATGGCGCAGTGAAGTTGTGGAGTATCGACACGGGCAAGGTTATCAAAACATTGACGGGGCATACAGAGAGAGTTTTTGTGTGTTGGAGTCCAGATGGAGGGCGAGTGCTGGGCAGATCCATGGCAGATGGGAGTCCTGGGACATTCAGAGTGTGGGATGTCAAGAGCGGAGAAACTATCCTTGGACCAATCAGGGCAGGATTAGTGGACGCGGTTCACTACTCGCCCGATGGCAAGATGATTGCCGCAACGGACTTATTCGATGGGCTGAAAATCTGGGATGGCAACACAGGCAAATTGCTCAAAACATTCGAGGGTGATTTTTGGTGCCTGGCATGGACGTCGAATGGAAAAACACTTACGACCTGGGGCGCATTCCAGATTATGAAATTCGACACAGCCACTTGGACTGTTCTTGACGTGCGCGAAAGCTTGGTCGATTCCTTCACCGATCACATTTTACCATCTCCGGATGGGTGCTTCTTTGCAACCGCACCATACTTCAGCGGGACACTGCAACTATGGAATATCGAAACCAATCAACCAATCGGAACACTTCACCATGAAGCAGCCGTGCGCGTGAACACTGCGACCTTTTCTGCAGATGGAAAGTTCCTCTTCACTGGCTGTGACCACCACATTTACATATGGCATGTTTCTGCTATCCTTAAAGAAGCTGGCCTTGTAGTAATCTTACATACATTCCATTCAAAATGACGCTGACAACCGCTTCCTCAGGTCGATGTTACACCGCGACCAGCTCCAGGTGCCCCTCGAATACCTCCAGGGTTCTTTGACAATGCACTGCGAGAGGCTAATGTACGTGATCTCCATCTATTATTCAATGTTTTGACTCGTATATTTTCAGTTGCGCATTCGTCTATCCCAATCCCATGGGCCACATAACCACTCCACTCCAACATCACGTCAACGCACCCTCAATCCATTTCCCTCCTTCTGGCGTCGCTCAAATTCACACGGGGGAACTGAGCACCATACTCGACCTCTATCCCACTCTCTCAACTGGACTCGAAACCTAGTATCTGGTATGCTACGCAGGCGAGATGGGTCGGATATCGAGTTGTGAGAGGTCGATGTTCCTTACACAGCGGGAAAGCCTGTGCGTTTTTTCACGTTTGTCCTTTATTGCTGACTCGTTTTCGCGCAGAGAAATTATCACGCTAGAAAGAAGCCAACTGCTAGCTCGTCTCGACCTCCCAAAATCCATCCCACGCACAAACCTAACGCATCATCATCACAGCTACCTCCAACTACCACCGCCTCGACGCTTTCCGCCGTCACTGGTGCTGCTGGGGCATCAGGAACACCCTCGCGTCCTCATATCACCGTTGCTGGATGGCGTGTTCGTTTCGTGGGGTGGATTTGCTGCATGCCTATTCAGAATGCAGACGGTCACCATTAGCGAAGCGACACTTTGACTTCCATGTTTCATTTGTATTTTGCTCTATTAATTCATCATTGCCACTGACTCTTCTGCTGTCATCGCATAGTACAGGTGGAGGCTAGGAAAGTCTGACCAGGATAGCAGGTAACATTACGATTTGGGTTGAGCACGAATTACGGTCGAAACGTTTCTAAACAGTAACGTTGAAGCCTGGACAAATTGGTCGGTCACATCTGAGAACCAAGGACTTGAAACTTGAATTTGTTGAAGAGCGATCAATCGCTTTCGATGAGTCTCTATCTAGCTTCAAGTTGTAAAGGTTGCTTACTGACTATACTACATGAAATGCTGTGTTGTCGGAACATCGATTGTCCAGCACCGGCCGGCAGGTGCCTATGTTGTATCTATCATAATTCCCCGTGGAACTCGTTGCCAGCCTTATGATAAGATAATTTTCTAACCGTTGATCGTCCTTATTTTAGCCTCTCATGCTTGTGACTGGATCGAAACTGCACATCATTCGATCACAAATGGAAAGGCAGAAACATAACTCACCAGTGTATTACTATGTACAAATTTACCGCCCCCCTCTGAGGGGCTCATCGCCAGGATTATAGCAGATTTGAGCGCCAGTCGGCTGATATTACAAGGCGCAAAGGATGTGCCATCAGGTGAAAATTCGAAAACGCAAACTACTACTACTCACAATGAGAACGCAGACACTCTCTTCATTGCAGCAGCCCATGGTGTTGCTGCAACTCTCGCCATCTTGCTGACACCGTGACGCACCGACAGACATTATAGATGCTGTCAGCGCAGCAATAACGGTGAGGAAAGAGAAGCGCATTGTTTGTGCCAGGTGGTATGAGGTACTCAATTTCTTTGGGGCGAAGATGACTCGCTCTTATACTCGTGAAAGAATAACGTTTAGCGTTTTAGCCAGCATCATGGTTTGGGCGTCCGGTCATTACGTGAGAAGCTGAGCTAGTCTCTTGCAGTCTCTTGCCCACTGCCAGCAGAAATATTACGACGTTCCACATCACAACTTGATTTGAATGTAGGACCCATGGGAACGCACACGGCTACGCTCATGTCGATCAACAAATTTTAAAATTTACCCCACTCATTTACTTGCGGAGCTGAAAAAAGATAAGCACGCTCGCTGTGCAATTGGAAAAACGGAAACGCAGACCTGCTGTCGAGGTAGGTCGCCCTCTGCGCTATTCAGCACTTCGCGCTTACATTTTTATCATCGGGCTATACATCAATTCGTAACGTGCTGTGTAGATCATTGCGCTGATGCGGGCAAGCAGTATTATACCTCAATTCAATTCAATTACTGTATTCACAGGACTATCAAGAACAAAGCCTCGGTTTACATACGATCACAAGGCAGATTGCAAAGCGATCGTCAGTAATTTCTGGCGACAAACTAAAGACAGTTCCGCAACTAGTTTGATTTCCGATGTTTCGGCCTGATGAACTGCTGGCTTTGCGATTGCCATTGGTTACACAGCTGCGGCAATTCTGTCAAATACATAACAATGACGAGTTGTGATCACCTGTCAAATCGCGCATTGTAGTTTCATTAGGGAAGCGAAATCTAGCTTTGACCAGGTGTTGGGACGACGATATGCACGAAGAATGTGTCAGGGGTAGAACATGACTCTGTCAAGACTTTCGCCAATGGGAGCTCTCCATTCTGACGAATGCTCCAGTCATGGTCATAACGCTACATAAAAGGCAAGATTCCGCTTCTATCGCCAATGTCAACCTGCTGGGGGAGCATGCTACCATCCGATGACATGTCCAGGGGCAAAATTCCTGTGGACGTGCCCTATCCCACCGTCTCTTGAGACATACTTTGCAAGATCCTGGCAGCGATGAAAAACTAAAGAAATAGGCATCCTCACTACTATTTGTCATACTAGAGGTTATTCAACGACGTCACCTTGACTGGGGCCTGCATTCCAGCAGCAGCTTAATGGCGTCCATGACGAACCTGCTGTATCCGTACCACCGAACCCCAAAGTTCACCAACTTTGTAATTTCAAGTTTGAACTCAATCTTGAAATTACAAAGTAAGGGTTTAATGGACGTGACAAGCGCCGTAGAAAAGATTCGTCAGCTGCTCAGTCTTCTCAGCGTCCTCGCCTCTGCTTGATATGTTCCTCCGAGTGTGGGCGCGTGAATGTGGAAGAGACATGAAATGAATGATTAGACAAAGATTCTGAAAATGTCATCAGGACAGTGAGATTGCAAGTTGGCAGGGAGACGAAGCAGCAGAAATGCTCATATAGGAGGTTGAGAACCAAGGTCGAAGAAAGGAGCCAGTTGGACTCTCAACGGGAATACAGAGAAAAAATAGATATGACAATCACAGAATCGCACTTGACGGGTGGAGAAACATACTAGGGATGCAGGTTTGCGGGATAGTAGGACTGTGATGTTGTGGGCGCTTAAACTGCACAGCCCGCTGTGAAGCGAACGCCAGGGTTAAGCAAGGAAGACACCTCTAAATAAGACCTCCCTCCTGACTTGAAAATCTCCATCGAACGAAACACCCACTCCGTCGCAGCTTTCGTTTTGTTCAACGGAAATGTGGTGCGAGAGGATGGATGCGGAGACGGTAGAACCATCCGCATTGAACCGGCGGAGAAACACAGTGATGCAGACTAGGGAGATAGTATGGTCGCGATGTCGAGGGCAATGCAGATGAAGGAAGCGGGTATCTGGTCCAAAATCAGCATTGGACGCTTAATCTGCACAGCAGTGCAGATGCTGTAGAGCGGACACGGGGATAAAACGAGGAAGACGCACCAGTAGAAGACTTTAACGACGACCTCCCTTCTGATTTGAATCTCGATTGAACAAAACACCCACTCCGTTGCAGCTTTCGTTCCGGATTCATCTTTCTGTGCACAAGTCAAGTACATCTAAATTCAGAGTAAGTGATGGATTCATATGGCGAGAGCTGGAATTATGACGTACCCATCAAGTGAATCCCGAAAGCAAAATAATGTCGCATCCAGCTCCTGCGAAGCACGAGAATTCAGCGACAATGCCTTACCGAAAGTTCAAAGTAAAGGACCGCATCGGCAAGATCCTGCACCTGCCCGGTGGACAGCGGATCATCACCCATTCATGGGGCAGGCCACTTCAAATTTGGGACCTGGAGACGGGCACACAGGTCGAGGAATGGGCAGACAAATTTTCTAACATAGCCGCATTGTCGCCGGACGGCAAGACATTGTTATGCGAGAGTATGGATGATTTCGCAGTGAAGTTGTGGAGCATCGACACGGGCAAGGTTATCAAAACATTGACGAGGGGCAAATATGATATGTGCTGGAGTTCAGATGGAGGGCGAGTGGTGGGCCTATCCGTAGGTCAAACATTCAAAGTGTGGGATGTCAAGAGATCCTTGGACCAATCAAGATAGCCAATAGCCGGTCGCACATGGTTTACTACTCGCCGGATGGAAAAATGATTGCCACAACGGCCCTGGAAATCTGGAATGGCAACACAGGCAAATTGCTCAAAACATTCGAGGGGTGCCTGGCATGGACCTCGAATGGAAAAACACTTACCACCTGCAGGCGCGGGCGGTCGATTCAGAGTCCGGAATTCCAGATGATGAAATTTGACACAGCCACTTGGGCTGTTCTTGACGTGCGCAAAATCTTCGTCGCTTACCCTGCTACCCGATGGGCGCTTCTTTATTGCAACCACATCACACGTCAACAGGACAATGCAACTATGGAATGTCGAAACCAATCAACCCATCGGAACACCACTTCATGGGTGACCATTGCGACATCTTCTCCAGATGGAAAATTCCTCATCACTAGCTGCCAGGACAGTCACATATATATGTGGGATGTTTCTGCCATCCTTAAAGAAGCTGGCCTTCCCGGCACAGCTCCAAAGTTGAAAGGTGCTCCTCGAATACCTCCAGGGTTTTTTGACGATGCACTGCGAGAGGCTAATGTACGTGATCTCCATCTATTATTCAATGTTTTGACTCGTATGTTCTCAGTTGCGCATTCGTCTATCCCAATCCCATGGGCCACATGGTCACTCCATTCCTGTACCACGCCAACGCACCCTCAGTCGCTTTCCCTCCTTCTGGCGTCGCTCAAAGTCACACGGGGAAACTGGACACCATACTCGACCTCGGTCCCACCCTCTCAGCTGGACTCGGAACTTAGTATCTGGTATACTACGTAGACGAGATGGATCGGACATGGAGCTGCGAGAGGTCGAGGTCCCTTACACAGCGGGAAAGCCTGTGCGTTGTTTTCAGTTTCACGATTCTCCTCTATCGCTGACTCGTTTTCACGCAGAGAAATTATCACGCTAGAAAGAAGCCAACTGCCAGCTCGTCTCGACCTCCCAAAATCCATGCCACGCAATCATCACAGCTACCCACTGCATCGACGCATTCCGCCGTCACTGGTACCGCCGCTGAGGCATCAGGAACACCCTCGCGTCCTCATATCACCTGTACTGGATGGCGCGCTCGTTTCGTGGGCTGGTTTTGCTGTATGCCTATTCAGAACGCAGACGGTCACCATTAGTGAAGCGACACTTTTTTGATTCGTATTTTGCTGTTTCATCTATAAAAAATTCTTCGTGGCCATTGACTCTTCTGGCGTCATCGCATATTACGGGCGGAGGCTAGGAAGATGTGACCAGATAGCAGGTAATTTTACGATTTTGCTCTGGGACGATGAAGAACTTGTGCAGGATGCTGAGCACGCACTTGGGTCGGAGAGAAAATGAAGCATTTCTCAACAATAACATATCTACAGTTCAAGTTGATTGATTAGACGAAGACACGGAAAATGTCGCCAGGATAGTAAGATTGCAAGTTGGCCGGTAGAGAAACGAAGCAAAAGAAAAACTCACGTAGTAACGTTGAGAACCAAGGTCGGAGAGACGACCAGGATTTGACTCAACGAAAATAGCTAGATAGCGCACTTGGCGATTGGAAAAACATAGATAAGCACAGCAGGAGAACCATAGGATTGTCAAAATGATGCACGAAATCCGCCGAATTCTGTCTTCCTTAATGTCACCGGCTCTGGCTACCGCGGCCCCGAATCCATCGAAAGAACCGGCTGATATGAGTCATTTCGGGAGGGTTTGAGGGTATCGGCTTCTGTTTGGGTCTCGCATGATAGTTCCTCTGTAAAAATGAGACGCGGAAGAGAAACTATCAAGGAGAAAAACACACAGGCCGCATGTGACATCTGTGTTCCCTGCGATTGTAGAGGTTGTTCTGGGCGGCCATACTAGACTGGTTTCAACTTTGCACCAACGGGCTTACCTCAGTTCAGTTACCTGTAGAATCTTTTGACTAGGGTTCGGCCAAGGTTCGGCGTTGCCGATTTTCACCCAAGTTGTTTGCTCTCCGGCTGTGTTTGAATTTGGCGTTTCCCGGAGGCGATGTCGACGCCTGTAATACGACAGTCGCGCTACAAATACATGTTGATCACAGGCACATCCTCATTTACTCAACACGACACAAAACACAAGTCTCCGATTATTCAGAATACATGAAGATCCTGTAGGCTTTGTCTGAAACTATTCTTGGACCAATCGACGCAGGGATCGACACCTCCGCAGTTTGCTACTCGCCAGATGGGATGATTACCACGGGCGGGTTATCGAGGCTGAAAATCTGAATGCTAACATAGGCGAATTGCTCGTTTCAAACACTCCAGGGTGTCTGGCTCAGCCATTCTCAGAGCAGTGGGTTTTCACTGGGATGATCGCCGGCGGGGCAAGAAATTCAGCACAGCCATGTTCACGAATACTACTGTCAATGATCCTAGGCCTGGGCCAGTCGATACCATCTCACTCTCTCCCGATGAACGCATCGTCGCAGGTAAATCACTCCTGGGCAAGATATATAGTGCGATTATGGAACCTCGAAATCGATCAACCTATCGAATTAACAACACTACCATGAATATGACGTGACCTCTGCTATTTTTTCAGCAGATGGCAAGTTCCTTGTCACTAACTGGCTCTACGGCCAAATTCACATATGGGATGTTTCTGCCATCCTCAACAAAGCTGGCCTTCTATCAGATATTGTAAGCTTATATACGTTTCAATACAAATGGCGCTGACAACGGCTCCCTCAGGTTGATGGTACACCGCGACCAGCTCCAAAGTTGAAAGGTACTCCTCCAGGGTTCTTTGTTCTTATTTATTACCGACCACTTTTCGTGCAGAGAAACTATCGCGCAAGAAAGAAGAAGCCAACTACCAGTTCATTTCAACGTCCCAAGACTCATGCTACCCAGCAACACAGTGGAGCAACGCGGAACACCCGATCATTGTCACAGCTACCACCTCCCACTGCCACTACCACTGCCAGTCCGCATATCACTATAAGAGTTGCCGGATGGCGTGCTCGTTTCATGGTCTGGGTTTGTTGTATACCCATTCAGAATGCAGACGGTCAACTGACATTTTCGTTCTGTGTTTTATCCGTATCTTCTGTTGTCTCACTCAATTCTTCATAACTCTCCTCTTCCTCTCGAGATCTTGCGATATTTCTTAGTCGGTTTATCATCGTGTAGTATGTTGGGGGCCCAATTGTATCCAATATAGTGCGCGCGCAAATTACTAGAGTTAAATCATACATGTTACACCAATACTTTGTCGGTTTGGCCAACGCATGAAGTCATAAATAGGATGCGCTGCTTATTTACCTTCAAGAGTCGACTCGAGACAACGTAGATGATAAGTCATGCATCATGTGTCACGAATTGCTACAATGCGTATCGCACTGATACTGAAGTAAATTAATGTGTGCATTCTAGCTATGAATCATCGAGCTCGTCTTCTTCCTCGCTGCCCCCCATTAAATCCTCATTTACCATGTCTACGACTGCATTGATGGTCGCCTTAGACATCTTAGGCATAGCGCCCGGTCGCAAGAGAGGATGATGTGCTTCTTGGAGCTCTTCCTCAGATTCCTCACCACTCTCTTCGCCGCCGTTGACATCACTTCCATGGTTGTCTTCCTCTTCCGAACCGTCATCAGGTTGGCTACCACTCCCGACATCGCTCGCTTCTGAATCTGATGAGCTGCTATTATCAATGTCTTCCGATGATGCAATCTCATAGTCGTCATCGTCCGAGTCTGAATCATCCCATGCGGGACCATTGGTAGCAGTGTTGCCGCCAACAGATGGTTCCTCCTCAGTCATTGCCTTCTTACCACTTGTGGCTTTGGAGGGAGGTGGAGCAGAACCTTTACCGAACAGGTGTTTCCGCTGCCTCGCCCACGCATTGATGGGGTCCTGCTCTCTGCCGTCGACCATGGAAAACTCTGTCTCAATAATGTCTCCCTCTGCATCCTCTTTATCTCCTCCGCCGTTGTGATCTTCAGTAGACGACGATGCCTTTCTCCCTAGAATGACTGAACACGTGCGACCCGTGGCACTGATCAAGCGAATACCATCTTTTGGGATGAGATCACCAACGGCCCAGAACTCGCATGGTTTGCTTTCCCCCCAGAGAATTCCTGAATCGAAAAACCATAGAGTTCCAGGTTTGGCGGCAAAATAGGCATCGATACCCGCTGCGCAGTGTCCAGATTTAGGAGTGGCACACGCGCTGCGAAATACAGTTGCTGAGGCCTCGAGAAGAGAAATAGGAAGATGTGTCAGAAACTCGCGCAGGACGAAGAGCGTCTCTTCTCCTTTCGCAACCGTTGATGTGGATGGAGTGGAGGGGTCAGAGTAGGAGGTAACATCGAATTTAGAAGCGCTTATAGCGTCAAGTCCAAATATTATTTGGTGTGGGTTAGAAGTTGTGGCCTTACCCTTTTCAGGTACGTCGCTGGATAGCATGACGACTGTCCAGTGCTGCTTTGCTTTTCCGCGTGTTGGTACCAGGAATGCCCGTGAAATACTATAAAGAGGTATCGAAGCTTCCACCGCACGAGATGAAGGATTTGAAAAGCGTATCGTTTTCTCATGAATCGTGATGTCAACTTTTTTTCGAACAGGCGAGGTCGTAGATATCGAAGGCAGTGTATAAATGGGCCGATCGTCCTCAAGTACATCAGTAGTTTTTTGACGCTTGGAATTTGACACAACGCCTTCTTCATCAGTGCTGGCTGCTCGCCCGCGTTTTGTGCCTTTCTGTGCAGCTAGGTCTTGAATCGCCCTGATGGCGGCAGGTTGATCTCTCGCCCACCCTAGTTGGCCGAGGGCCGACATGTCTGTGGGACAATCACCGCCAGATGCAAATGCAAGTAGCGTGTCCACAGTAGAACGGGCCTGCTCGGAACTCAGGGAGTTTATGATGGACGAACATTCTGCTGGAAAGTGTTGGGACAATGCGTCCAAGTATGGAGTGCTGGAACTCATCACGAGATCCTTATCGAGCTAGATAGATAGTACAGATTAGCGATCATACCAGCTAGATGTTAATTCTTACCTGTGATGCACAAAGTGACGAAGCTGCTATGCAGACTCCAAGTCACAAGTTGTTCGAGCCGACTTTCACTCAGCGGCTCCTCATCGTGGGCTCCTGTCACGTGACTACACGCGTCAACCAGGCCAAAAATAGAATTCACGTTCTCGTTCAACAACACCGAACTGCCTACCCTAAACAAAGACGCGACTCTACCTCTTACTGCCATCATAACACTCTTCGCGTCCTTGTTGACTCCATTTCTCACATTTGCTGATCACTGCTTACTCGTTTTTCACCTCAAATAGTCCAAGTGATCACACCCCTCAAATTCTCCGTGCTACACCAACGTGGTTGTACTTTTCGGTAAGTTGTCAATCTTTCGTTGCAGCCCTGCCGTAATCCTGGTTGACTACCCGTAGTGTATATAAGACCTTTCTTGAGTCAAACATCACACTCTATCACCCATGGCACCCAAATCTACCGGAGGGAAGTCGAAGTCTGGCGTTACTCAAGCAGGAGGAGGAGTTGCAGGATCCGGTGCTACCACAACACCAAGAACGATACAGACTCGCAGTCAGAAAGCTGGCCTCCAGGTCCGTCCTGAGTGTATCTTTCGTTGATCGATTTTCTGATATAGCCCCTTTTTCTCTATCCTCCTTTTAGTTCCCCGTTGGTCGTATCCACCGTTACTTGAAACAGCGCACGCAGCACAATGTGCGTATTGGAGCAAAGGCTGCTGTGTATACCAGCGCAATATTAGAGTATCTCACTGCTGAAGTACTTGAACTTGCTGGTAAGTATCTCAGTCCGGAGTGAAGATGCTTGTTCTTACACCCGTTACCAGGAAATGCATCAAAGGACTTGCGCGTCAAACGTATAACACCCCGGCATTTGCAACTTGCCATTCGAGGGGATGAAGAACTCGATATCCTTGTTCGCGCCACAATCGCCGGAGGAGGCGTATTACCATTCATCCACAAGAGTTTGACAGCTGCTTCAGGCAAGAAGAAGCTTGAGGGACAACAGCAGTAGTGGTTGTTGGGATTTTACAGCAGGTGCTGACATTATCTATTCGCGTGAGCGCAGCGATCAGCTGCACTAACTTTATTTCACTTCTGGCTGTTGTTACTTGCATCTGTAGTTTTGTATCAAATGCATGTATGAGAATTTGGTTGTTCGGCTGTAGACCAACTAGCTAGTGTTGACTTCGGACTCAGTGACTTGATTACGCAAATTGGTGTTGGTTGCGACTCTATTATACTACAATTTGATCGTACATATCCAGGATAGTGTCCAGTTCTACGCGTCATGCAATGGTTACCCTTTCCTTAATCATGAGCTGCTCGCGTGTTCTCCAAGACAGCCGCTTTCCCACCTGTCTCTCTCAGCTCCCCTTTCTCATGCAGTTCCTCATTTTTGGTATACTTGCCGATGACCTATAAAGGAAATCAGCTCATTGTCGACAGCACGTAAAAGGCACAAGACCTGCCTTTTGCGTTTTTCCGATGACCTTGTCACCGAATCCAGCATGGCCCTCGGATAGGTTGGGCTGCCCACCAATTGAGACTCCACCTGCAAGCACATTTCAGGAGCTGGCTATCGCGATGATTAAATGGCTAATACCTTCTGGCGTAGGCTGAGCGCCGAGCGGGCGCTCATTAGTAGAGGCAGTGTTACTACGAGCGCTCTCGCTCTCACTCTCACACGAGTCTGGACCTGTGCGCCCGGCAGACGGTATGCCCATGGTGGCACGAGTGGAGTCGGCATCATCCGACTCCGTAGATGTATTCTTGCCATGAATCACAGAGGAAGACATACGTTCAATATTCGCGGGGGAGTAGTCCTGAGTCTGTACGGCGTCACGCGACCCGGAACCTGGTAGCGGCTGAGAAGAGTCCTGAAGCTGATGCTGCGGGCGAGAAGTGTTCAATGCAGCGTTGTTGGGATTGTTTTGTAAGCCAGACATGTTGACTGTTAACTAGAACTGATGTATAGATTTTGATTGCGTGGTTGGCTATAATTCGGCAGCGATTGTTGACTTTGACAGAGGAGTTCAACTTTGTCTTATATGCCGCATATCCAGACCGCTGGAGAGAATGACGTCATGCGTGTCAGTTCATGGAGTTCGAGTGGAGACAACTCCAGACAACTACGTATGTTAGGGCTATGGATAATAGTGGGTGGGTGAGTCTCTTCTTCTTGTATTCTTTTTCCTTTGGTGGGGTGACGTCTCCGAATGATTGTTCCATTAGTTTCGTAGTACGTGCAATGTACTTCAGGGTGGCTCTCATTCCCTTGCCATCGTTCAACAGGTATCTGAGGTTGCTGTTGCGTGTTCCGACTTCCTGTCTAAGCACGTTGCATTGTCTGACGAAGGCTTGGCAGACCAGTACTAAGTAGGAAGTGGTGGACGGTTTCCTCGCGTGCGTTACACTTCTCGCATTTGGCTGATGGGATGCGCTTCTCAGATAGCAAGGTAAGTGCTTGCCTTGTTTTGGACGTTTTGCTGGAGAAGGGGCAACTTCGGATTCCGCGTCGGTCAGTAGGCTATCGCTATCAACCAGAAGCTCCGCAGATGGGCGCTTTTTAGACATGACGGTATGGGGCACAGTGGCGACTGAGGCAGGCTTCGGCGAATGATTAGTAGGAGCCAATGCTCGTGCAGGGGACGGAGTTCGGAGTCCAATGGAATCGGTTATGAGAAGTAGAAGCGTTGGAAATGAAGCACGGTGTTCTGGCTTTCCGGTACGATATTGAATCTTGATGTATCTATAGTGTTGCAGTGCGATAACAAGATCATGCTTGATTACAATAGCCATGGTTACATTAATATGTACCACAGACTCACTGATTCACTGATAATAGATATATAGGCGTCGACCTGTTCGTTCATGCTCAGCCAACCATCCTTCTATTCAGTCGCCAATGACTTGGTTCGGTATGTGATTGTCACGTCAATTGGTGTTGCATGCCAACAGCTATATCTCCTCCAGGATCATTCTTCACTGGCACATGTTACATGTTGCATGCCATACTGGTCGTGATACATGTGGCCCTTGTTATCTGTTATATCTTTCGTTGGGAACATCGCGTGACCCTCCCATTCACACAAATGAACACCGATTTTTGGCCTGTGGTACTGAGTGCTTCACTGCAAGCATTTTACACGGTACGTGACCTCCTTCACCTGCCAATAGGTATACCAATCAAAGGACTTCATCTAGATATATATGGCTATTCTACTATTCCTCACCCAACGGCTTGCGATGTCAAGAATGCTAGCACGCCGTCAGAAATTGACTGCCATTCACGATATATGTGGTGCATGGGCGGGCCTTGGCTCTGCACTCAGTAGTATTTGGCGACAAATTGAAATCCCTACTTCATGGTGGGCGATTTCTGCCGTGACTGCCTACCTTGCAAGCATTTCCGTGCTGCATATCACCTCTTCCACTCTGCTGCAATTTCAAACATTCAATACTTCCATGGCAACTTCGGTGCCAACAAAACGAGGATGGCCAAATGATTGGATGAATGTTACTAATAATTTGAATTCGGCACCCATCAGCGCATCATTGCTAGTTGTTGGTCAATTGCCCGGGCTGGTCTCTGTAGGGTTATCCAACAATACAATCTACGACATCCCACAAACAAACTCTATGGCAGGAAACGCAACTGTGAGCGCAACGACGATAAGCTCATCTTGCAAATTACTTCCCAATATTACATACTCTGTGGGTGATGGCATGATCAATGCAACTTCCTTAATCGCACAAGAAATTTTGCTTTTCATGGGCGCAAGCTACCCCTGTATGTTATCATAGCTCATTTGGAGGTTTCATCGTTATTTAGGAATGTTTACAGGGTCAGACCAAGTACAAATGCTGCCCGTTAACTATACGATTCTTTCAGGTGCTTATTACAATGTAAACATTCTTCAAGACAATTCGCAGGCGCCGTGGAATCTGACCGACAATTGTTTTACAATAGATCAGCTCTCCTGAGTCTTTTATCCCTGGTGTCATCCTTATGATTTCAACGTTATTGGACATTGAGCCTTCCGTACAACGAGAGGTTGCCGTGCCGGTAACATGGGAACTTCCTACTTCTGGTGAGTCGTGCTTCTTTGTAAATCCGCTGTGTCAACAAAAAATTTGCAGCGAACCTTTCCATTGTTGATCAACATGTTGTTGAAGTCTATTTTGTGCAATGCTTGCTTTCGGCTGTGACTGCAGAAGTTGTGCTTGACATGCAAACCAACAGTCTGTTGACTCCCATCTCCGTGTCGCAACCATCAATGCAGTGGGACATTACGCAGTCGAGCCAGTGGACACATGATGGCGATGACTGGCAAACAATGGTGTGTGTTCATGCTTGTGGTTTACGAAAATCCAATGATCCACTGTTTACACAAGATTTCTTATGCTTTGCGCAGTCCAGTCAGTGGCTTGTATGAATTTTACACTGCAACTGGAATTCTCGTTGGATATCCCCCTAGCGTTCTCTCAACCACGGATGAGTTAAAACCTTTCCTTCATTGCCATGCTACAAACCCTCACCTAAGATTTGATTTCTAGGTATATTATGTCATCGATAGGCTTAAATCTTTCCGCCGAGTACTCCGTATATCGATCCCATGGTTATCCCCTATCCACTTTCACGTTAAGCCCAGATAGGCTAGAGACTGTCATTGCGAATATGACTGCACAATTCATTTGGACAGGTAAGTGGTCGTATAAGGCTGTGATTTTCACAAGCACCCTATTCATCACGTCACATGCTTAGCGAACCAAATTGGCACATCTAATGGAGGACTTCAATTTGGGAGTGGGACAGCCTATGTTAACAAGCAGATTATTTTTCTGCGTCTCAATGTCAGTGTGAACTGCACTGCACTTCTCTTCATCGCTGATCTATGCCATAGATTAACGTTCTTCCTGTGAGTTCGTGACGATATCTACGCTATGGCAGTTTATCGACGAGTCACTAGCTATTGTTTGCGATATCTGCATCGGTGATCATGATAACGTTGGCTCTATGCATGACAAGAGCATTTGATGCATCCAGTGATAATCAAGCTGTCATCCCAAGTACAGGTGCACTGCAACTCTTGTGGCTGGGTTGTCATTCAGCCCCTGTCAATGAATTCCTGAACGACGTGGAACATCCGACAGAGGACAGCCTGCGCCGCGCTGGCATGATAGATGTTTCTTTTGCAAAGACAATATCCGATGAAATGGAAGAGTTGAGGGGTTTGACTGATAGTCTCTCTCGGCAATAGTCGTTACGATACTAGTAGGATATGTGGTTTGGTTTGATAGTAGTGGCATTTTTTTTTGTATTCTTGTTTATTGTCCGGTGGGGCGGAGCCCTATAGTAGACAATACATACACTATTTACTGGTTCGATTTCATATCATTTGGAGTTGCGGTGTCTTTGCTAATGGTCCCGGCATTAGCGAGGACGGGTGTGTCTGTTGAGAGCATCTGGGGGTTGGGGCGGTGGTCTGCGGTGATTGGGCCTGTTCTGCTCATTCATTGTTGCCGCAAACAACTAGCTTCGCATGCGCGTTCTGTGCTAGTGCCTAGTTTCCTGTAGTCAGCCTCAGACCTCGATAGAGCGAAGACAGCCTTTCCTTCCAGTGGCAGGGGCCGGCGCCGTAGTCTTTGGCTGTTTATCAATAGATATCTAATACTACTAATTAACGAGGCATGAAACCAGTGTCTTCTGTTAGATTGACCTCGAGCTTTATAAGATACCGAACTGTTTAATGTTGTATAAAATTCTCGCCAGTCAACTTAAGTATGACTCTTAACTATTGAACTTCTGGTACTTCGAAGTTCGAACCTGATCGAACGGAGACCCTTCAATTGAGACTTTTTCAACTCCGCGGCCGCCGGCAAGGTGCCTGGCTGATGAGAAAATTATCAATAGCCGGGGCAACCTCAATGCTGATGCGTGTTCGCCTAAGACTGTGCCAGTGTCCAGTGGAAACCGAAGTCGAACCGAAGTACAGTGTATACCATTCTTGATCAATCGTAACTGGGTTCCCTCCCTTGGTCCGAACCTTCAATTCCCATAAAATGAACTCTAAGAAGGAGAAGCCCGTCCACTCTCTCATCGCGGGTACGACTGCTGGAGCGATAGAGGCGTAAGTGAAGTGATTCCTATTGCTCATTGCTCATCTTCAGAAGATAGATTCGTGACATACCCCACCGAGTTCGTAAAGACCCGGACACAGTTTGGTGGGCAGGTGGGCGGTTATTTTTTTCCGTTATGAAAACTGACTGGTGTGTTGCTTCTTTTGATCAGCGAGAGTCACCCTTGACTATCATCCGCTCGACTGTACGCGAAAAAGGTGTAGCGGGTCTGTATTCGGGTTGTTCGGCACTCGTGATAGGCAATTCAGTCAAGGCTGGTGTTCGATTCGTGAGCTATGACCACTTCAAGAGTATGCTCGCAGACGCAGAGGTAATCTTTGTCGGACACTAGGAGGAAGGGATTGGCTGAGTATATTTTAAGGGCAATGTCAGTGCACCTAGAAGTTTACTTGGTATGTGGGCTATATGTCTGGACTGCATTTATCTGATGGTGAAAACAGCTGGTCTCGGCGCTGGTATGACAGAGGCCATCATCGCTGTTACCCCTTCAGAGACTATCAAGTATGCCTATGCATATCTTAGCTTTGTTATGCTAATTTTATTTTTGTCCCTTATTTCAGAACTAAAATGATCGATGACGCCAAACGTCCCAACCCGCAATATCGCGGTCTTGTTCATGGAACGATGTCTATAATTCAACAGGAAGGCATACTCGGCATATATCGAGGGCTCTTTCCTGTCGTGAGTGTTTCCGACGCATATACAATATACGGATTTCTCAATAGTGAATCCTAGATGATGCGTCAAGGAGCCAACTCTGCAGTTCGTTTTACGACATACACGACTCTCAAACAGTTCGTTCAGGGAACTACGCGACCAGGCCGGCAGTTACCTCCAGGGATCACGTTTGGCATTGGTGCAGTAGCTGGTCTGGTGACAGTCTATGCGACACAACCGCTAGAGTGAGCACTACCCTTGTGTGCGCTGATAAGAGCTCATCGTTTTCATAATTACAGCGTGATTAAGACGCGGATGCAGTCACTATCAGCGCGCCAGCAGTACCGTAACTCTTTCCACTGTGGATATAGGATCTTGACTGAGGAGGGTATCTTCCGGTTTTGGACTGGTACAACGCCGCGACTGGCCAGATTAGTTGTGCGTTTTGTTTCATTATGCAACGTTGAAGTCATTTAAACTTTATTTCTCCAGGCGAGTGGAGGTATCGTCTTCACAGTCTATGAGAAGATTATTAGCATCATCGGTGGTCGGGAGCAGGACTAGCATACAGGATGTTCCCGAACCAAATATGACATACCCAACGTACTCTTTGAGAACGCGATATAGATAATCCTGAACCTCAGGCTGTGGGTGGCCTTTCACGCAATATCAGCCTCATCTTTCAGAGCCTGGCAATGGTTCATGAATAGATATTACAGGATTACAGTTTCGGCGAGTGCTGGCAAACTATAATCCTCAGTACCAGTGATGCTTCTGCGCACAATCACAAGTCTCGATTTCAAAGCCAAAGTTCTTATTCCAAGTGAATCAGGATTCTCGCGAGCATCGTCATTTCCTCCCACTGCGTCTTCTCATGGTTCAGGACCCCCTTTCCGGAAGTCTCGACAATTTGTACAGCATCTACAAACCTTTCCATTTCCTGCTTGGCCTGAGTAATGGTGCCGCCAGGCGAGTATATCTCCGGCAAGTGCTCATGAGAGAATCTCTCAATCCAATACCTGAGGCAAACCCGGTCAGCCGCGCATAGAATATCTCAGATAAGCTCACCTGGAGTTCCAGTAGTCGGGCTCACGCCTATGGGCGATCGAGTGCAAGTGGTCAGAATAGGGATTACCTTCTTGGGTTTGTACAAGCTCGCGACAACCATTGAAATCGTCATTGAGCAATGAGCAGGTGGAGGACTCGTATCGGCAATAGGCAGAGGCTTCTAAGTACCTTGACGAGTTGAATAGTACTTACCAGCTATGACGTTGAGATTAGCCGATAGCTGGTTGATCCGAGTTGTTAGATCCTATCATCATACGATCTTCGGCGAGAGCGGAGCAGGAGGTGAAGGAATAAAGAGGGCCTGCACCACAGGCGACGACCAGAGTTCTGCATTAGCCATTGTAGTTTACTCACTATATGGTTACGTAAATAACTTGGGGAGGGGCAGCCGAGGAACTTTCTGGCCTGGGAAGACTCCAAGCGGTATAGCTGATCTCGTGGATGTGCTGATTAGGACTTTCCTTCTCATGATGCATTGATTTACCCGTGATCAGCCTAATCTAGATCCCACACATCACAAACACTCTACATCAACATATATGCTGGCACGGTCAATGTCGAATGTCCTGCTTCTGAGAGCTGCCAATCAAGGCAGCCCAGATCGATATGAGGATGCTTTTAGGTCTCGGGGATACCATCCAATATCAGTTCCGGTACTAGAAACCGTCATAGTTGGCTGCGAGGAGCTAGCACGCAGATTGAGCATCGGTCCAGAGAAACAGAGCCTGTCTGGAGTTATAATCACGAGCCAGCGAGCTGTCGAAGCATGGTCCGAGGCGGCTCAAGCATTGATCATTGCTGATAACAACACGCCTCTCAAGCCCGAATCTGGTATGGTTTATTGGCTGAATGCATCGTATCGGATCTCACAACCAAACAGACTGGTGGTCTGTGCCGTTCTATGCAGTTGGAGAAGCTACATCGGTTGCGCTTCGTGATCTTTCCGAGAAGATACCTCTGTATACACCTAGAGATATTCGAGGTGGCTCAGAGACGGGGACTGCAGAACGTCTTGCAGGATTCATACTCAAGGATCTTCCCTCGGATGGAACAAGCAAACAACTTCTCTACCTCACTGGAGATAAAAATCGTGACACATTACCGATGATTCTGGAGTCGGCTGGTGTTACTTTAGACTCACTCCAGGTCTATGCCACACAAGGCTCATCCATGTTCCCTCACGCTTTATCGCTTGCCTTGGAACATGTCAGAGGAAAGTATTTTACAGCATTATATTTGCAGCACTTTTGAAATCTATAACAGAGGAGGGATCATCCTGGGGATGGATCGTCTACTTCGCCCCTTCAGTAGCTGAATTTGTGACGCCAATCCTACGGAATCACTTCGCCCTACCTGCGGCCAATTCGAGCATAGATGATTGTGCCCAACTTTCAGAACATCATCACGTCAAAGTTGCTGCGATAGGACCTACTACGGAGTCCTTTCTCCAACAAACTTTGAAGTTGTCGGTGGCAGTGACCGCGAAAAATCCCAAGCCAGATGATCTTGCTGATGGAGTCCTTCAATACGATGAAGCACAATAAAATGCAGTCACTCCATGTATACCTTTCATCACTTGTTATTACTGCAGAACAACTGCAGAACGTGCTAAGTACATATGCCACTACCAGAGCCTCGTTCAATTTTCACACAATCACACGGAACTGACAGGCATTACGGAATGGAAAACTTCACGGAAACCTTACGATTCCCAAGTGTCGGGCACAATTTCAATGCAATTTGCCCAGTTTCACGCTGACAATCTTCTAACTACACGTTCTTTTGCATCACGTTCTTTACTCTACATACTCCTGAGGCAACCTGAACGACAGCGTAAAGCTGGTTCTTTCACTGTTACGACATGAACTCTCCGCTGTTGCGACAGGAATATGGCGACTCGTCGACTAGCTTACTACCTCCAAGGGCAGAAGGTCGCTCCAGGTCGCCAACAGTGAGCGAGTATGACACGGGATTCGCAGGACCAAGCAGATCTCACAGTCCTTCAACGTATGAAGTAAGTTTCAGAAGTAATACTCAATGTCCTCGGTTGATTAAAACGGGAGGATAGAATTCGCTCGCCGACAAAGTATGCCAACACTCGTCTCTATAATCTGTGCTATTTGTGACATTTGTCTTCAGTATGCCCTGCAACTCAATCCCGAAGACTGGGGCACGAGCGCTCTGCATGTCGACACACCTGAACCAGATGACTACCTTCACACTCCAGACCCAAAGCGTGATCTTAAGAGTGACAAGGGAGGTCACATTTTCACTGCGCGAGGGATTGCCAACCTGGGATGCCTATTTCTCTTAGTCGCATTGATGCTTATGTTATTGTAAGTTTGCGCAACTGCACAAACATGCTTGTACTAACGCTCCTCCAATAGCCTCGGTAAGTTAGTGCATCTCACTATTAGACGCATGCAGGATTCAGCAGCTGATCTTATCGGGTAAAGTATTTCCAATCGTTAGTCACCTGTCCAGGAAGAAGCCAACTCCTCAGAATGGATTTAATCTCGGTGGTACCAATGCAACAGGACAGATTCCATCGATGCCTGGCGACCGCGGCGTCATAGATGTCGATACTCCGAAGGAAGCCTACACGAAGGCATCGTACATGAACCAAAACGACATGTGGGACCTTGTTTTCTCTGACGAGTTTCAAGTCGAGGGACGGTCATTTTATCCCGGAGACGATCCGTACTGGGAGGCTCCAAACTTACACTACTGGGGCACGGTCAGTGGAGGTCGTGGGTATAGATTGTATGAGACTAAAAATATGGACAGAATGATTTGGAATGGTACGATCCAAGCCAAGTAACAACGAAAGGAGGCGCATTGCAAATCACACTGGAAAAGGCTGATCCTGCTTCAAACCACAATCTTACATATAGGTCGGGCATGGTAAGCCAAGATCATCTCGTTGTGGCATACTGAGGCATGTAGTATCTTGTAGATCCAAACATGGTAATGAGTTCGGCTCTATGTTACCTTCGACACTAATAATATCTAAAGGAATAAATTCTGTTTTACAGGTGGCCTCATTGAAAGTGAGCTACATATGTGTTGTTTACTGCCGATATCTACTGATTACCGAGTTGTAGCTTCCGTTATCCTGCCGGGATCTAACAATGTCCAGTAAGTAGGCTGCTGTAAGATCATTGCGTTCTGCTGAACACCTGCTATCAAAGTGGTCTTTGGCCCGCTGTGTGAGTCTGGTCTTTTTTATAAGAACGTGATTAATATTTTGTATCAAGCTGGACAATGGGAAATCTAGGTTAGTGCATTGTTCTCTCATACCTTCGAGGATTTAAACCAACCATCGCCACAGGTCGTGCAGGCTTTGGTGCTAGTTTAGAAGGATTGGTATGTGAACCTCTATCGAAGAGGTCGTATTAATCAGACTATTTCAGTGGCCATACTCATACGACAGTTGTGATGTCGGCACGTTGCCAAATCAAACTTTTCCTGGGACATCCAAGCCGCTCGCTGCTGTACAGAACGGCGATCCTGAGAATGGTGGCGTCTTGGTCAGGTCTCTGCACCATTTGTCTTTCTGGATCTCCATTCATCTTTTGCAGTCATATTTGCCTGGTCAACGACTGTCTGCTTGTACCTGCCCTGGTGAATCACATCCTGGTCCAGTCCGTACAAATGGCAATTACGTTGGCCGTTCTGCGCCGGAGATCGATATCTTCGAGGCGACAGTTGATGGTGGGATTGGCAAGGTTCGCCTACTCCAAGTTTCACTCAGCGTTGACTCATGAATTCATGAAGGTTTCACAATCAGCACAATGGGCTCCTTTCAATGTAGGTCTGGATTATGACCAATTGGGCTGTTCTTGACACTCTCAGGCGGGATACCAATGGTTGAACACTTCCGACAATCTGCAGATTTATCATCCAAACCTAACTATCCTGAATCCTTACCATGGAGGTACGTGCTCATTTTTCATGCCAAATTCGTACCCAACAGTTGCGCTGCAGGGGCGTATCAACAAACTACTAGTGGTCTCTCACTCACGGACCAAGATTGCTATGAGCTTGATATGGGTTGCTATAGCGTCTACGGGTTTGAATACCAACCGGGGTTTGCAGAAGTCAGATCACAATCTATGCTCTGTGCTCACATATCTCCAGGTTTGATGCTGGATATATCACTTGGATTAGTGGCGGCGAGGCCGTCTGGACAGTCTATTCCAGTGGACTAGGGCCTGATACTGAGACCGAGATTGGTGCCCGTATTGTCTCTCAGGAGCCCATGGTATATCATAACAACTTTTTTCGCAAGCGAGCATGAAAATATTGACCACGCTATGTAGTATATCATTGCCAACCTTGGATTCTCACTCAATTTCGGAGGAATTGATTTCGGGGACCTCCAGTTACCTGCGACCATGTCGATTGATTATATTCGCATCTATCAGCCTTCAAATGCGCACAATATTGGGTGCGATCCCCCCGACTTCCCGACTGCCACTTACATCGAAACGTAAGCCCTGGTCCCAACCAAGACGTTCGAAGTTTGCTAAATATTCTCAGGTACAAGGAAGCTTATACTAACTTTAATCTCACTGGGTGGAGCTCCCCAAGTTATAATCAGACAGTACCTAAGAACAGATTGAACGGAGGGTGTTGAGCACTTATGACTTATCCACGTCATCCGTACATTCACGACTTGCAGGATCATTGCTTATTGGGATTTGGGTTGTTTCATTGCATATCATTCTTGCATCACACGCATTTTACTGATGGTTCTTGCACATATCCGCACCACATTCACAACTGTTACTTAATACTTACCTTAATTAGGTATATACTACAGTCTACAGATGCCTATTCAATAAATTGTTGATTTCTGATCACGTGAGTAGTCGCGTCATGGTCAGCCGCTAGCTTATTTATCACCACCTGTGTCATATTTACCACCATCCCCTCACAGCTACTTCACGTTCTTTGAACCTACAACACCAATCATTTTTGTAATGCCTGCTGTCTCACGGAAGCGAAAATCTCGTGCTCGTTCCGGATCAAAGCCATACGAGCGGCGAGCTACCGTCACTGTGCATTCTTCCAGTCCTGCACTGTCCGATGACGGTAATGAATGCCCTCCCTCACCAATCTTAGATATGGCGGACAAACCTGGATTTCCTACATACACTCAATACAAACGCATAGAGATGGCATACCTGCAGTCGCTGTCCCCGCGGAAGCGTGACAAGGCCCTCATATCTCAGTGCATGTTCGACAAGATCTGGGATGTACTACACCAACCGGACGCATGCTCTATCGGGACACCACAGTTTCGCTTCTGGGTTCGCAAGATGTTCACGCTCAGTACGCCCGACACAGACGACGATGACAGCGAGGCACCAGTTGTCATCCTCCATGAGAACAGACCGGTCGCTGTTCAGGAGCAGCTATATGAACTCTTTTGTTACTGCCATGAAGAGTCCCACCACGGCGGTCGGGACAAAACCTGCGCTGTTATCCGCCAGCACTACTCATGGGTCCCAAAAGAGCTTACTGCGCAGTTCGTCAAAGCTTGTCCAACATGTACTTTCAAACGAAGCGGGAACCCAGAGCTTATTGCACTAGTCCAGGGGAAGATATCCTCGCACGAGCTAAAGGAGGAGGAAGTTGAGGAATCCCAAGGTTCGCTGTGTCGGTCGGGTTCCGCTGAAACAGGCTGGCAGTTTTCCGGAGGTCCGCTCGATCAAACTGGGGATATTGCCCGTTCCATTGACTCCCCGTCCACTCCTTCACCATCCTTGTGCTTGCGAAGCTCTAAGCTACTCTTGCGTCCCCGACCACCCTTGCTTGATTCAGCGCTACAAGACCTCAGCGACGTACATTTGAGACAAATTCGCGTCGGCTTGGACCCATTGAGTTTGGACCTCGCGGGTCTGTGCAGTCATCCTAATGCAAAACCAGGTGACTTGCCATCTCTAGCAGAAGCCTACCAAGACAACACGAAGGATGACCAGTACAGGTTGACCGCTCTGTGGCCCGAAAACATTTCAGGCTCGCTCCCCCCTGAACTACAGCGTCTTCAACTTTCGAGCCCAGTTTGTACTCAGAACGTACGAATTAACCAGATCGACCCTGCTCTGCTCACCAGGGAGGAGCAAAACGATAGAGAAAGAGAAGGCTGCATGGAGGAAGTATCTCCCCTGCTATCTTATCCACCATCGGACTTCAGCGTGTCGCCTAACTTCAGATTCCCGTCGTCTCCCGTGACTCCCGAGGAGCAACAACGTCACAGCCTGTATGAAGATTGGACGCCTTCAAATCTGGGGATCAATCCAGTGTCTTCTCGATTGCTGTTTGGCAGCATGTCAACATACCTGACCCCAGCGTTCGACTCTACGATGGGCAGCAGGTCAATGACAGACTCCGAATACCATATATTGCCCGTTGCTCTTTCGCCACCATTGTCACCCCTGACGCCATTCATTGGTGATTCACCTACGCCTACTGAGGAAGGAGTATTCGGAGACGAACCGCTGAGAAGAATTTGATGATGATGTAGATGAGATCTCAATGATTATGCTGCCAGAATTATGTACATTGTTCATTCCTTCAAGGAGACTGGTCCGGATCAATGCTGCATGCGCGTAAGTATGTTGGCCCACTTTATCGACGAGTTGGACCCAGCAGAGTGCATCAACTCGCAGTGGAGACGAAGGACTGCCCTATGTTGTGAATGAATATATCCTTTGCGTTATCATACTTGCAGAAACGCAACAGTTGAGGTGTACGCTACTAACCCTTCGGTTCGTGCGACGTGAACGGCTTGCAGGAAAGAAGTCCATTGATTGAAAGCGCCTATACAGGGCGATGCACCTTCGGGTACCAAAAAAAAATGAATACAGAAGCCGTATTTAGATACATTGTCGCTTCCATAAAGACCATCTGAAACGAGGGTGTTCTCAAGTACCACCTACCGAGGATGGTATAAAAAAGTTTCGGTGGTGGTAGCATAGAGTGCCTTCCAAAGAGTCCAACGTGCCCAAAGACTGAATGCATCTAGGAATAGGTGACCTGGTGATCTGTGGTGCAGACTCTGACAGGAAGGTGTGCATGAAGAAGGAACCACGGCTTCGTGCGGAGAAGCCAGGCAGTAAGAAGGGGGATTCTCTTCATTGCCATGTCGGCACTTCGAATATGGATGTTTGACGAGCTGCACTGCTGAAGTCGGGTGGTTGAAGCTGAGACGTCGATTTCAACCACAAAACATCCTTTGCAAACGCACAGTGATGACGTCCCAACAGATCAACTGATGGGCGTTTGACTAGTAGATAAGGCATTAGTGGTGATAAAGGAAAAATACTACTCAATTTATTCGTTCGACGCTGCACAGACACATTCCTCAAAACTATGGGTACGTGGATGTGGAAGAAACGGGAATGAATAATTGGACGACGACGGAAAATGTGACCAGGATAGCCATATTGCAATTTGGCTAGTGGGGTGACGAAGAAGAAAAAGACCAGCAACTCATCGAGGACGATGAGAAATGTTAGGGGAGAAAGGAGGATATGTTAACCTGTCGAATTGTCAACGTAAATGCAGCGCGAGGGGCATATAAATGTCAAGACCGCACAATCGTATGGGGCCAGTGAAGATAAACATACATAAGGATATTGTCAGAAAAGCATGGGCGCTTGATGATCTGGATTCTGCACAGCAAGTGCTCAAGCTGTGCAGTGAACGAACAAAGGAAGACACACCTATAATTACTAGGACATGCATATCACAGATCTATTGACTTTTCCGTCTGTGTACCAAGCATGGAGCCATGGCTGCAGGCCACTGCCTGCCAGTGGTTGTAATTAATATGCCGCGTGTATTTCAGGCGGAGTTCCTTCCGAGTCCTTTCATCCCAACTTCAGTGACTGAGTGCTTCTCGAAAGTCGAAACTCGTCGAAACTCAGAGTCTCTGTCCAAAATCTCATTTGGTCCTGTGTGTTAGGCTCGTGAAGTAAAGACTGGTTTACGAGTCTACTTGTGTGTCGCAAGCACGTGTTCTTAGATTGACATTGACCCACCATAACTTTTAATTTATAGGTAACGGTTGGACAAGGTCTGGGTCTCCTTATTATCGATCTCTTGGATGAGGCTGAAAGTAAGAATTCTCATTGATATCAGAGACATGTACTCACACAAGTTGTCACTTAGCGGCAGTACTATGTGGCAGTGGCACCCATAAAACCCACTACAGCGTGCACGGCTTCGAAGTGCGCAAAATGCATGCAAGGCGGCCAACTTCGTCAACGTAAGCGTTGCACTACAGTAAGTAAACATTTAAACAGTTGATGATCAGTCCTGATGCGACTCTGTGAAGGAGGGTTGCAAATGTCCATGCCCACGATATATTGATATGGCTCGAGCTACTAGTCGTAAACCTCCCACGATTCCTGCGACTACTCAAGCCCCACTCTCTGCCGCGATTCCTGTATCTGCTCGAGCTGAACCCTCTTCCACTGTAGCTGCGCCCAGTGCCCCACTCCGGGTGACTCGGAGAACACGCCTTAAGGCTTCACCACCGGACGCCACGTGATTCAGAGCACATGTAACCGCATGGGTCATGTCACTAATTCACCTTGCCAAGCAAGGTCGATGACAGGTATATTTCTTCGTCCCAGGAATAGATACCCACAAATTTTCCCTTCATAGTTTTTTCACGCCCTCTGTATACCACGACAATCTTCAACTTTCGGCTGATGGACTGCCCAAGTACTTACAAAGTTACAGAGACCTTGGATATTGTCGATCAGATGCTCTGAGTCTGGTCTTTGGAGACTGCTTCAGAACTGTCTATTTATACAAGTTGATGTACACGATTTATTGACATCGCACTTCGTCAGGGTTCTAGTATACATAGCATGTGTGTTGTATTGCGGACCAAGCTCGGTTCAGGTGTCGGATTATATTATGGAGATCTCGGTCATGATATATAGAAGCGGAGCAGTAAGAGTATCACCGATACAATGTTAATATTTGCTCGCCGTGCAATCCAAGTGCGATGTTGACACAATGATGGCAGCCACTGTCAGCATTATACGTTCAATGCGAATTGTCGACTTGCCAACCCGGGTAGGTGCCCAGGAATGAAATAAAAATTACTGACTTTCCGGGTTTGCAAGGACATAGATTTCAATGGACTCGATGAAAAGCAGCTGGTAAAGCTTGAAATGTAGATTTGAAATGCTAGTATCGATTTCAGACTGCAAGAACACACTGCAGCTAGTGGCAAGCTATAATCAAATCGATTTGGAACCCGCAGACAAGCTAGTAGCAATGCTATTGACACTTTCTCTCACTAGGCTTCATTTGTAGTCTCTACTGCTTTCATGTTTTCACTTCCCATCCACAAAGAGGACATCCACTGTCCAATCGGTGGTGTTTTAGCTGCCCACACTGGCCAGCCGATAAACCCGACCACGAGTAACCAAGCTGGCCCCACAGTGCACCAAGTTGTGACATCAGCAGATAGGAAAATCACCAGCGACAGCGCTAGGAAAAAGAAAACCATACTGTATAATTTTAATTTGTCAATGAGAAACATTCACGCAGCGCTGCGTAAATGGTGAAAGTACTCACCCCCAAATAACAAGGGCATATGGTAAGCTGAAGATGATGGCAAGGTTCTCTTTGCCATGAAGTGACTGAGTCATGCGCGTCATGAATGCCGTCTTGAACAGCTAAGTCAGTCGTGCGATAAGGGGGTAGAACGTTAGGTGTACCGCTCTGTTTATGCTGTCTTTGTTCCCACCGCTTTGTGCAAGAAGAGCAGAGACGACCAGCGAAGCTACCGAGCAGAGCGACGAGATGTATAATGCGATTTGTGCCGAAGTTTGTTGACCGATCACTGGCACTGCGAGGAAGCTGATGTCCACAGCTAACATGACGGTTGACTGTCCATTTTCAATGCTTACAATGGAGATACTATTTAGCTTCGGCAACTTACATAGATTGCTAGTCCACTCCACTCGCCCGTCAACCTATTCATGAACATTTTCCACCGCGGACGGTTAACAGATTGGTCAACCCAGACGCTGTCAATTTGTTTGACATGCGTGGACGGAGAGCCAAAAAGGACGACGAAGTTGAAAAGCTTGACTATCGGTCTTCTTTCCATCGAGTTGTCATTGTCACAAATGTGATCTGTACCTAGCCTCGTGCCTATTTCACCGTAAAAATTAGAAAGCCTAGCTCGAGCTGGTAAGAAAAGTCAGCTGCATCTGGATGAGAGCGTGCATGAGACCACCATACTGAACATTCGCATTAAGCGAGCTATGGAGGCTTATTGTAAGAAGAAAAGGCATTAAGAAAGCAATATCCGCACCGTACGCCCATATGTATTGGTCATTTGTAGTTGAATCAGATTCATCGTTTGTTGTCGAATCAGATTTGTTAACGATACCTCAACTTGGAATCAAAAAACATGCCCAGTACAATGTATGAACAGACATCACCGTTTAAATAATCGACAATATTCAGAGCTCGCTGAAGCTCATCTGTGTCAAAAGGAGCTAATGATATTTCTGAAAAGATAGTATCTACTCGACAAATTTGTGAGCAAATATGGTTAAAACGTCGCGAGAGACACACCGGTATAGGCATGGAGGATCATTGCCTGCAGTTCGCGGTGAAGTTCAGTAGTTATCTTGCAGTCGCTTGGATACAGCTCCCGGTGCATCCTGAACCTCATAAGTGGGAGGAATGCGTATGATCTGAGGACAAATAATTTAGGGCTGTTATTTGCGGCTGGTGAAAATATTACCTCAATCGCATAGCTCACCAATACTCAGCTTCCATGGCATATTCTATACAACGGTTGTGTAGTGCCACTAGAACAAAAGAAGAAGAAAACGCACTGATATGACCGCTCGTAATGCCTTTGACCCCGCCACACCTGTTCATGGCAGGGTGATACTTAACCATGTCTAACTATACACAGTACATTTTGTAAGTTTGTCTCGGAGTCACCAACATGAAGCTTCATGAAGCTTAACAGGCACGATGCCTCACTGGTTCTAAAGATCGGGATCTCTCTTGTGATCTCGATGCTACTGGAAATGTTTTTCTCAGGCTTCCAAGAATAGCGCTACCACCGGAAAAATTACCAAATTGGGATATTCCAATAATCTCACTATTCCCACATACCTCCCTGGCTCTACTGCTGCACCAGAGCTTTCCCCTTGCTCACTCATGTATATAAGTAGTAGAATGGCATGTACATACATAAAATGATACAATAGACCGCTTTTTTCATTGTCTGAGAGCTTGTACAGCAGTCTACAGTACTGACTACAATATGTGCATCCCAGGACTAAAACATATTCGCTTTTTTGCCCCTTTAGCAGGGAAGCAATTCTGACTGTATATATCATATATTAGAGTGTTAATGAATATATTACACCGCTTGTTTGAGCCTCTGTAGTGTCCTACATCAGTAGATATGTTAAATTCATGAATACCTCTCAAAAAACATAAACCAGTTCGCATTTTTTAGTGTTTAGGTATATAGACTGGTGAATATTATTTCTAACATCTCTTTACTAGTATATACATCATATCAAGAGTATATGTCAGCAGGATCAGTCCCTAGGGTCATATGTATTGTCATCTTCCTGGTGGTTCACTCCCTGAGAAAATTTTTCCTGCAGCTCCGGCCCTCTAGGATGGTAGGTAGTCTTTTACTATGAACATATGGAATATATTTATCACATAGGTATACCAGAACAATACCAGGATCCTTGTCTACAATCCAAAGTCACTTTTTGCCTACAATGTACCATATTTTCGCATTTTTGAGGTTTTTCACTACATTCTCACTACATAGACTATACCAGCTGTTCATATATCACTTATAGTACATATATGAAGCCTTCCCAAGGCCATGATCAGGCAGAAATATGTCAGAGTAATGATATCAAGCACATATCTCCTATTCTCACTGATAAGAATTCCCAGACATGAATATAGTAAAATATTATGATCAGACTATCTTGGAGTACACTATATATACCAAGTAATACAGTCCTCGACTACCAGAAGGATCCATGAATAATTGACAGCAGGGGAATCCAATAGATAAGAAATAGGTCGTGGGAAAGTCAAAAAGTCCAAACATCGAAAAAGTACTATGCACCAACAGTCTATGCAAGGGTGGTCTGACCATAATAATGCAACAAATTGAGACCACAACACTTCCACATCACCTTTACCTTCACAACATATATTAGTATAGTATATTTAAGTAGTTTACAATGTATTCTATACATTTTTAATGAAATCTTCGCCCTAGACAGGGTTGAAATATAACATTTGCATGATTGTGGGATTTGCCCCTATATCATTGATATCATTACTATGTCATATTTCTGCCTGATCATGGCCTTGGGAAGGCTTCATATATGTACTATAAGTGATATATGAACAGCTGGTATAGTCTATGTAGTGAGAATGTAGTGAAAAACCTCAAAAATGCGAAAATATGGTACATTGTAGGCAAAAAGTGACTTTGGATTGTAGACAAGGATCCTGGTATTGTTCTGGTATACCTATGTGATAAATATATTCCATATGTTCATAGTAAAAGACTACCTACCATCCTAGAGGGCCGGAGCTGCAGGAAAAATTTTCTCAGGGAGTGAACCACCAGGAAGATGACAATACATATGACCCTAGGGACTGATCCTGCTGACATATACTCTTGATATGATGTATATACTAGTAAAGAGATGTTAGAAATAATATTCACCAGTCTATATACCTAAACACTAAAAAATGCGAACTGGTTTATGTTTTTTGAGAGGTATTCATGAATTTAACATATCTACTGATGTAGGACACTACAGAGGCTCAAACAAGCGGTGTAATATATTCATTAACACTCTAATATATGATATATACAGTCAGAATTGCTTCCCTGCTAAAGGGGCAAAAAAGCGAATATGTTTTAGTCCTGGGATGCACATATTGTAGTCAGTACTGTAGACTGCTGTACAAGCTCTCAGACAATGAAAAAAGCGGTCTATTGTATCATTTTATGTATGTACATGCCATTCTACTACTTATATACATGAGTGAGCAAGGGGAAAGCTCTGGTGCAGCAGTAGAGCCAGGGAGGTATGTGGGAATAGTGAGATTATTGGAATATCCCAATTTGGTAATTTTTCCGGTGGTAGCGCTATTCTTGGAAGCCTGAGAATCACCAAAGGAATCAGAAGCCGTTAAGCTTAATTGTAGGGGATTGATAGTTTACAAACAAACTTACAAAACCATACCGTTTCTAGTCAGTGAGTATTATGCTTAATTTTAACAGTATAGCCTGCCCGCCAAACAAATGCTTCGCCTCAAAATGGTCTTCCCAAAACAGAATCCGCCGATCAGGTGCGACAAAATAGTACCTGCATTCTAGTTCCCCGCTATCGTTTGTGTATAAATCAACGGTGAGCTCCATGAGGATGCCTTCAAGGTGACCTGCGAGTTGCGCTTGCTCAAGGAGCGTTCTCACACAAGAAGCAACTGCATCAGAGTTCGACTGCTCGCGTACGTCGGCATCTGTGTACACCGTAATTTCAACTTCGGTTGTCTCCATATCCGCGTCTTTCCACATCAACTGAGGGAGTGAATAAGTGAACAGATATGTTGGAGACAAACTAACCAATTCGCTGGAGAAGTACAGAGTGCCATGCGGATGAATCTGACAATTCCAAGTGATATCGCCTGCTGTGAACTTGTCGGGACTGCCGGAAGCAAGTTGGCATTCATGTCGCGCATTTAGACGGTATGTGAATCGACGTACAATACCGAAAAATCCTTTTGGCCTGGTGAGATCTGGAAACCTGTATCTATCCTCTGCCGATGATTTGCAGGATGAAGTTCTGGATGAGATTTGAAGAATGTTAATACTCGAAACCTAAATTTGAGAATGAAATTTTACTATAACGTTGAACATCACTTGCAGTCATCGGCTTGATAATTAGAGAAGTACCGTTGTCCTGCAACGAAGTGGTGATGGACACAGAAACATGGTAAGACTCGGCTTCTTCGGTAAGCGAGTCATCCGCGTGAGTGTGTACCGAGTTCTGGCCTGCTGAGTGCCTGGACTCGGAGGAGTGGCAGAGGCTTGGGAGGATGGCTACTGATGAAGTATCAGCGTCACTGCATTGATGCCTATGACGACCAGTGCTGCTGCTCGCGTGTGTATCACTTGAATGCATAAATCTAGAAGTCAAAATTATACGCTGCAAAACATAATATGGGTGTAGAGTTTGTCTGGAAAGCCTGATCACCATGCTTCGAAACAATGCCAGCAGTCTGTGCAGAACACAGTATACATTGCGCATGTCTATAGTTCACTGTGAGTGACGCCTGCGTAGCTTATCTTGCTGAAGAGGAGTATTGGTAACAATTGAGGCCTAAGGCTTGAACGAGATTCGGCACAAAATGCGGATTTGTTGAAAAGTCGCTCGCAAAATGCTTGCGAGCGTTTTAAAATTGGTTAGCTCAGGTCTGGCGTCCGTAACTGTTCGTTTTGGTAATGTTGGACCCTGAAGTTGGGTTACGTTGGATCCTGACGCGACTTTTACGCAAGCCGATCTCGTCCGCATCAGTCTCGAGCCCACTGCATAATGTCATTTGGATGCATCAAAACAGGCTAAGTAGCTTACACAACCAACTTGCCCGTGGAATTATGATCATGGTGAACGTAGCGATCCGTACTAGTGAAGCAGAAGAAAGTGCCAAGTCACCCATGCATGCGACGGAGACCTTATGAAATACCTTGCGTGCCCGTTTTCTAATACTGACTTATCGATTTGTCATATTTTTCGTGTCATCTAGCTAAATCATCTACTTACGCTCGAGCACAGCAATTCAGTCCTCTCAGCAAGCAAACAATTGGATTAGATGTGATTTGTTCGAGGTCGCTTGGTGTCTTGATGTTCTAGTCTTGGTATTATTCAGTGATCGCATCGTGGATCGAATGCATGGCGCAAACGTCCATATGCCTTTAATGTTCCTCTTACGCACTTCCGATTCCAGCGCGTGTACGCGCACTCGAAGAACGAAATCTAGATGCAATTAAATTTTATTCAAGACTGTAAGTCAATACGTGACTCCGAACCTTGACATCATCGTATGATAGTCGATGCTGCGCTTGGCTAAAGACATATGAAACTCGTCAAGATCTTGTTGAGGAATTTCCAACCAGACAAACATCGCCGACTTATGGATATGGTGATTAAGTCATACAAAGATGACGCTTCATTGTCAATGTAAAACCTCTTGAGTTACTGGCTGCCAGTAGACGATCGCTATTGTGTTTTAGCCACGACATAGTTGCCCAAATGTCTCACTCTGAGGCATAGCGAAACATTGCAGCGAACAATGAATTAAAAACAATACATTCACACCTGCGATACGTATATAAGGTCGCCACCAGCATAACTTGTGAACCCATTCACCTCCAACCCCTCTTGCTTTATTCGACCTACCATTTGGCTTATAGGAGCAGTTGAGGATGATTGGCCGTGGGGGAGCTTGTGAAATGGAACTATTGCAAGCCCCCTCAAGGACGGTCTTCTCAAGCCTCCGGTACTCAGACGTCGCCACAAATAGTATGCCGACGCGGGAGTGATCGAGTTTTAGGCGTCCCTCAGGTGGTGCGGCTTAAACTTGATCAACTTCGCGCTGGCCGCAAACTTGCATCCCAGAATGTAGTTGCTCTATGGTTTTCCGAAGGTAAATGTTATATATCATGTTAGTGAAATATAATCACTGACTTACTGTGTGCTGCAGGATATAAATTCGATGAGGGCCGGGCTTGTGCTGTAGTAGGTAGATCTGGAAGGTTCATATTTACTCACTTCAGAACAAGGCCGGTCCAGTCAGGCTTCATTATCCTCGTTCTTGATCCGCGGATCGAGTCAAGATTCGAAGATATAGAACGAGGGTAGGTGGAGGTGGAGGGTGCCGTGATCCTTAACGTTCCAATGGGTTGCCTGCAGGTAAATATTGTAGTTTGTCATATCGTATGACAATAGCTTACCATGCGATGCAGGACATTGTGTACGTCCTATAACGGCGACCTTACACTGACATATGTGACCGTTGGGTTAATGTTCGCATTTGTCAGTGTAAGCCCGCCCTGTCAGGCGCAACTTGAACGTGCGAAACAAGGCATCGCACATAGCATGCGCAACAATGTCTGTGCAGGAACTGCGACATAAGACTTATGTAACATGACAGCGCAAAGCTAGTCCTGTCCGTAGCCCCGGTTCATCGTTTGTTGAACATTCCTATAGTGATTGATAATGATAGAATTTGAGAGGAGTCAACTGCCTGGGTGAACAACGGTCACAGGACTAGAATATATCCGAAGCACGATCATGTCATCCACCGACGATAGACGTCTGAGAGATGATTTTTTTGGTGGCGGAGGAGGAAAATGCCTTAAGCACCGCACGGTTAGGAGACACCTTCCTCGTATTATGGGGAGCTAGAGCCAGGAAATCAGGGAAAAGGTTGGAAAGGTGTAAACAGGATTGCCATTTGGCTAGCGCGGTGGCGATGACTAAAAGCATATGTGGGACATTTGGGGACAAGGATTGCATAATGTGATCCACTTGAACAGTGCCAGGGGATAGACACCAAGAATCGAATTGCACCAGTCAAAATATACAGGAGACCTGGTTGAGAGCAAGACTATGAAACGCAATACTGAGAGGTCCATGGAAAATCTGGAGATGACGAACTTACTACGCAGGAATGCAAGCTTGTGGGATAATATGACCGTAATGCCGAAGGATGAATTGTCATGGTTATGTGCTTGATCTGCACAGCCAGTGCTGAAGCTGTGAAGCGAAAGCAACGAAGACGCACCAATAAAAGACTTGAACAACGACTTCCTGACTTGGATCTTCATCAAACGAAACGCCCACTCCATAGTAGCTTTTGCCTTTCTGTGTATGAGTCGAGTAGCATCTGGATTCTGAGTAAGTGATCGATTTGTACGGTAATTGATGGCAAGAGCTAAAATTGTGACGCACCTATTAAGTGAAACCCGAAATCAAAACCGTGGGGCATCCAGCTCCTGCGAAGCACAAGAATTCAGCAACAACGCCTTACCGAAATATCACAGTAGATACCAGCATCGAACACATCCTACACTTGCCCGGTGGACAGCGCGTCGTCACCTATTCCTTGGATGGGTCATTTCGAATCTGGGACTTGAGAGGGGGCACACAGGTTGGGGAGGAATGGGAGGACAAAGAAATAGGAGTGCATGCCATAGCATTATCGCCGGATGGCAAAATCGTGGCAAGCGGGAGTTGGGATGGTGCAGTGAGATTGTGGAACATCGACACGGGCACGGTTATCAAAAAGTGGACGGGGCATACAGAGTTGGTGCATCACACGTGCTGGAGTTCAGATGGAGGGCGAATAGTGAGCGGATCCGAAGATGGAACATTCAGAGTATGGGATGTCGAGAGCGGAAAAACCATCATTGGACCAATGAAAGCAGGGGAATTGCACACGGTTTGCTACTCACCTGATGCTAAGGTGATTGCCACAGGCGGGGATGAGCTGAAAATCTGGAATGCCAACACAGGCGAATTGCTCAAAACACTCCAGGGTTGTTTTTCATGCCTGGAATGGACCTCAGATGGCAAAACGCTTTTCGCCGGGGGATCCAAATTCAACACAGCCACCTGGACTGTCATTGACGTGCGCGAACACTTCGTCTATACCATCTCAATATCCCCCAATGAGTGCATCTTCGCAAGCACATCAAACTTCTGGGACAACACAATACAACTATGGAACTTTGAAACCAATCAACCCATCGGAGTACCACTTCACCATAAACACAGGGTGAACTCTGCGACCTTTTCTGCAGATGGAAAGTTCCTCATCACTAGCTGCCCCGACGGCCACATTTACACATGGGATGTTTCCGCTATCATCAAAGAAGCTGGTCTTCTGTCAGACATTGTAGGCCTAAACACATTTCATTCTCAATGACACTGACGGCGGATCTGCTCCCTCAGGTTGATGCTACACCGCGACCAGCTCCAAAGGTGAAAGATGCTCCTCGAATACCTCTAGGGTTCTTTGACGATGCACTGCGAGGGGATAATGTATGCGATCTCCATCTAATATTCAATGCTGTGACCGATATGTTGTCAGCTGCGCATTCGTCTATCCCAATCCCATGAGCTACATGACCGCCCCGCTCCAGCACCACGTCAACACACCCTCAGTCCCTTTTCCTCATTCTGGCGCTCCGAGTCACATGGGGCAACTGAGCGCGACACTCAATCCCGATCCCGACCTCTCAGCTGGACTCGAAACCTAGTATCTCGTATACGCAGACGAGATGGATCAGACATCCAGTTGCGAGAGGTCGAGGTCCCTTACACAGCGGGAAAGCCTGTGCGTTTTGTTTCCATCTTCTCCACTGACCATCCACTGACTCTTTTTCTCCCAGAGGAACCATCACGCGAGGAAGAAGCTAGCCGCCAGCTCGTCTCGACCTTCCAATACTCATATCACACAGCAACACAGCGCGACAACAAAGAGTACACCACCATCGTCACAGCAACTACCACCCATTTCGACTGCCCCGACACCGTCCATTGTCTCTGGTACCGCTGAGGCAACGGGAACAACCTCACGTCCTCATATCACCGTTACTGGATGGCGTGCTCGTTTTGTTGGCTGGTTGTGTTGTATGCCTATTCAAAGCGGTCAACATTAATATTAGTGACACAGTCCAGCTACTGCATTGGCTACCAGAACGACATCGCGACGCAATATCACTGTCGTACAGGCCGGATGCTGGACACGTTTCTTACTCCTCGCTGACATTTTCTATTGTCTCATATCATTCTCGTAGACCTCCTCCACTGAGTCGTTTTTTTGTGATCCATTTCTGTCTGTTGAGATATAGACTCTAGTCATTACTTGCTAGTCTAATGGGGCCCACTTCATCATTGTACTGTATTTCCTACTATAATGTTTCGTTCTTGACATGGCAATTCTTAGTGCGAAATTCCTGGTAGAACGTTGTGTATGATGCATCATACACAACGTTCTACCAGGAATTTCGCACTCAGTCCTTGTCGATGCTAGCGACATTCTTGCAATTGAACGAATGCTGCAGTGAGCGTATTTTGACTCCTGCTCAAGTGCTCTTGTGGTTGGTCATGTGCGTGTTATCCGTCTTGCTGGATCTCTCACGCAACGACCTGGAAATGGACTGGGTTCAAGGCTCCCTTCATATGTTACCGAAATCATTGTCCTCGTGGCGCTCTGTTTCTTGATGTATTGAGATACGGTGTGTCTGACCGGAAAATACTTCCTCGGAGTCGGTTGCCGTAGTATAATTCGCGAAATAGTGTCAATGCTGTATGAGGCCGCTAACATCACGATCAACTTCCTGTGGGGAGCAAGGGATCCACCTTTTATTTGAGACACATATGAGCAGCGCGATGTGTTGCTCATCCAGGACGGTCACCGTCGGGAGTGGTAGGATGTGGCATTGTTAGAGTACTGCCACAACTGAGTGTTATGAGCGACGTCGAGCGGATACTAGCAACTATTCGAGCAGAAACACTAGAGATTGACTAGATTGCACGTGAGAGTTATCCGGGGAAGCTAGGATGGTGCTGGGTTTGTAGTATCGTCTGCGGCATTGTTAGAAACGGCTACATTGCATTTCAACAACCACCCAGACGGTAGTACCACGATAAAACTTAGCCACAGCACTCGGGCTACGTCGTCCGTCATATAGTGGTGGTTCTGGGTCGCCGTTCGTTATTTGCGCCAGTGGTAGCGAGTGGTTGATATAATATCCAGATGATCCCAAAATTACTAATGCTCCCACTCGCCCCTCGCGGGGTTTCAGGGTTCGAGGTCTCGACCATTTTGAAGATGAGATGTATACGAAAGGAATTGATGAATGCATATATGCGAGAACCCTCCACTGAAAAAGAGGAGCAAGATGGGGACGATGAGAGTAAAGAAAAGACTCAGAGACGCACCTTGTATGCGCCACTCGATTAGTAAGCCATTTCCTGATCATGACGTTACCCAAAGGTCTACCGACCCTCCAATCGTCTAGCTCAAAGAATTGGACACGTCCAGACAACGTGTTTTGTACTGACCACACAGGAGAATCCTTTATAAGCTGCACGACTAACCCAGCCTTACGTGGACCAGCAACAGACCATGTGCCCATCCTAAGCATCCTCGAACTCGAACTCCCCCAAGCGACGACTGATATCAAGCACAACTACCGTGAAGCAGACTGGGAAGTATTCAACGAGGAACTAGAACTAGAGTTGGACAAGATCCTACCAGCTCAACCGCTCATTACGGAAGCCGAATTCCAGACTGCGGCACGCACTCTTACGGCCGCAATCCAAGCAGTCATAGAACGAGTCGTCCCCAAGTCCAAGTCCAACCCCCACTCCAAGAGGTGGTGGACCAAGGACCTAACCATCATGCGTCGCGAGGTCACGAAATTAAGCCATCTCTCGTACAAGCACAGAGACTTTGCAGGCCACTACAGCCACGAGGAGCACCGAATCAAACGCAATCAATACGCTGAAGCCATCAAACGGACCAAGAAGGACCACTGGATCGAATGGCTAGAGGACCTCTCAGGTAATGACATATGGACTGCTAACAGATACCTTACAGCAACAGCTAGCGACGGAGGCTTATCTAGAATCCCCACCCTCAAGCGATCAGGCGGAGGCACAGCCGACACCAACAAGGATAAGAGCGAGGCCTTAGCACAAGCTTTCTTCCCCCCCCCTCCAGAACACTCATCAGTACCGGAAGACTACAACTACCCGGACGCCGTCCCTACCCCGGCACCTATATCTATGACGCAGATCGAGCGTAGCATCTCAAAGTTGAGCCCATACAAGGCCCCAGGCCCTGATGGGATTTGTAATATAGTATTCAAACGTTGCACATACTTACTCCAACCTTACCTTCTCCATTTGTACAGGGCCGTATTCACACTCAAGACGTACTATAACCCATGGCGCGACTTCATAACTGTTGTCCTACGAAAGCCGGGTAAACCGGACTACACAGTAACGAAAGCCTTCAGACCGATAGCGCTTCTCAACACGACCGCCAAGCTATTGACTGCCATAGTAGCAGATGAAATGACCTACCTCCTAGAACGACACAACCTTCTCCCCAGCACACACTTTGGAGGCAGGCCGGGTCGCTCAACGACAGACTCACTCCATCTACTCGAAGCCACGATCAAGGACGCATGGCGCCAAAAGAAGGTAGTATCTGCTTTGTTTCTAGATATAGAGGGAGCCTTCCCGAATGCGGTTACTGACCGGTTACTACACAACATGCGTACCAGGAGACTCCCAGAAACACTGGTGAGATTCACGGAACGACTGCTGACAGGAAGGCGCACGCAACTCAAATTCGACGGACACTTATCGGATTGGATCCCTATTACTAACGGTATCGGACAGGGCGACCCTCCTCTCTCAATGATATTATATATCATATACGACTCGGACTTGGTAGATATAGCCAAGGGTCACACGAAGACTGAACGCACCCTTGCATTTGTAGACGACACGGCATTTATAGCCATCGGGAAGACCTTCCAAGAGACTCACAATACATTGAAGAACATGTTGGAACGTAGAGGAGGAGGCTACGAGTGGGCCCTAGCGCACAATTCGAAATTTGAAACGTCTAAGTTCGCACTAATGGACTTTTCTCTGAATTCAGCTAAAGACCGGCCCCCACTAATCACGCGCGGTACCACGATCACGCCCACCGCGACACACAAATTCTTGGGAGTTATATTGGACGATGCGCTCAGATGGCAAGCTCACATAGCCTACACCATAGCGAAAGGTACAGCCTACGTCTTCCAACTTCACCGGCTCTCCTCCACGTCCAATGGTATTCCACTCTCCCTGATGCGTCAGCTGTACCTATCCGTAGCACTACCGAAAATGCTCTACGCAGTCGACTTATGGTTTCGCCCTTTGTTTGTCGGCAACAACGACAAACCTCAACTGGGATCGATAGGAGTAGCCCGTCGTATAGGCCGAGTACAAAGACTCGCTGCCCTAAGTATTACAGGCGCCATGAGAACCACCGCTAATGATACCTTAGAGATTCACGCAAAGCTACTCCCGATGGAACACCGGATGCAAAACCTATGCTATCAAGCCGCAATACGACTAGCCGCGCACCCGAAGTCTCATCCGCTAAGCGAACCCGTCCGTAAAGCAGCCAAGAAGTATGTCAAACACCACCGCTCATCCCTGCATCATATATATCATGCCGCTGAACTCGACATCAACTCGGTCGAGACCATCAAACACAGCAGACGTCCCCCGAATGACAAGAACTCATACTCTACCCACATCGCATCGACAAGAGAACTAGCCATAGCAGCCCATAATGCTAACAACGATGAAGTAAAGGTCTACTGCGACGGGTCAGGGATAGACAAGAAAGTAGGGGCGGCGGCAGTACTGTACAGAAGAGGAAAACAACGCCCGAGTATCCTACGCTACCATCTTGGAACTACTGACGAGCACACAGTCTTTGAGGCAGAAGTCGTCGGTTTAACGTTAGCAGCTCAGTTGATCTCGCAAGAAGAAGATATCACGTATCCCGTCTCCATATTCGTCGATAACCAGGCATCGATTAAATCCGGTGACATCTTCTCCACCAAACCAGGCCATTACCTGACAGACCATTTCCGTAGTATATTGAATCAACTTAAGAAAACCAGCCGCAACCGAAACTTCAAGGTCAACGTTCATTGGATCTCAGGGCACGATGGAGTAGAAGGAAACGAGAAGGCAGACAAGGAGGCTAAGATAGCAGCAAAGAACCGCAGGGACAACAGCGCCACGCACAGACTGCCACCATACCTTTGGAAGGGAGTCCTCCCCAGTAGCCTGTCGGCGTTGAAACAGGCCCAGAAGAAAGATTCATCGAACCGCTGGAATAGAATTTGGCTAAAGTCCCCAAGACACGCTCACGCTACCTCCATCGACCCCAAGCTCAACGCTGCAAGCAAATCGTTCATCTCGCTAGTTCAACATCTACCTAAGCGGCACATCAGTTTAATGCTCTGGCTCCGCACCCGCCATATCTCACTCAATCAACATCTGCATCGCATTGGAAAAAGCATGTCCCCCAACTGCCCTCACTGCGTCGACACCCCAGAGACCGTCCAACACTTCCTCTTATCCTGCCCGCAATACGCACGTGAGCGTCACACACTCACCAATGTCCTCAAACGTCGCGCACTCTCCATTTCATACCTGCTGTCAGATGCCAAAGCCACGGACCATATCATTCGATACATTAACAGTACAGGACGCTTGAAACCCACTTTTGGTGATGTCCCTCCCAGTACTCGCAAGAAATAGATAACGTCAGTTTGCCCCACAGAACAAACAAACATCCTACGCGTGCTTGCAACCCATGCAAGCACCTGGTAGCACTCGCTGACACAGGGCAACACGCGCCAACCCAAGGCCAATCTGGAGATCAGTCGGAAGGAGACACATGAGTTGAGGAAGGGCTAGAACTTTCGTCGAAGAGCCACACGGTACAGCAGGGATCAACTCGCAGCACGTCGCGCCAGCCCAGTCTTACCTTTACCTTTCTATCCGCGCTCCACTTACTCCCCTCGTACAACGATCGCTCAGGCGGTCCGAGTATTTGTATATCCATTATCACACGTCAGGCCTACATACAAACGAGAAGTATCAGAAACGGCCCCGTGGAGTAGTAGGCTCGTGCACCTAAAACAGCCGGCGGGAACGGCGGACCAGTAGAGGCCATACCTCTATTGGGGCATTTGCAGAGCCGGAGACACGGCAGGGGACACAGGTGTCCCCCTTTCCTAGATAGAATTGTCCTACATAGGGTATTGTACCCCAATCGGACAAAAATTGGATTAAAAAAAAAAAAAAAAAAAAAAAAGCCATTTCCTCACTCGCAGGCGCTCGAACTGTCTTGCTTGAATACATCGTTCATGTGTCTGAACATCTGTCTCTTTCAGTGAACTCGGATACCTGAGTGGTAAGATGTCTTAACCATTAACTTGCGCCGTTCTCATATTTTTTGATAGGAGACCGCCGATGCCTAGCCCTAGTGCGCCTGATCCACCGCCACCGCCCGAGGTGCCTCCCCCACCTCTTGATGAACCCGGACCCCCTTATCCATCATGGCGCACACTCCGCAACACGAGTCGCTCTCACAAGCCACGTCCAGACCAGCCACCGCTCCCTGAACCTGGTCCTGCACCTATGGGGGAGCCTGTGCATTCCTGGGTTACCTGGCATCGTGAGTATCGACTTTTCATTGCATCATTTATTGACGCCATGGATACTAGCAGACCCTTCACTGGCACCTACGCCGCCGTCGATTGGGCCTCACCTGATTGCACCTGACGATGGCAGTCCTGGTCTCTTCGGACCTCGCTCGCCACGGACCCCTGAACTTGGTCCTACACCTATGGGGGAGCCTGTGCATTCCTGGGTTACCTTGCATCGCGAGTATTGAGTTTTCATTGCATCATTTAAGAAGGTGAATTGACGCCATGGATGCTAGCAAACCCTGCACTGGCGCCTACGCCGCCGCTCATTGGGCCTCACTTGATTGTACCCGACGATGGCAGTCCTGGTCTCTTCGGACCTCGCCCGCCACGGCCCTCTGAACTTGGTCCTGCACCTATGGGGGAGCCTGTGCATTCCTGGGTTACCTGACATCGCGAGTATTGAGTTTTCATTGCATCATTTAAGAAGGTGAATTGACGCCATGGATGCTAGAAAACCCTGCACTGGCGCCTATGCCGCCGCTGATTGAGCCTCACCTGCTTTTACCTGACGAGGGCAGTCCTGGTCTCTTCGGACCTCGCTCGCCACGGACCCCTGAACTTGGTCCTACACCTATGGGGGAGCCTGTGCATTCCTGGGTACCTGGCATCGTGAGTATCGAGTTTTCATTGCATCGTGAATTGATGCCATGGATACTAGCAAACCCTGCACGGGCGTCTACGCCGTCGTCGATTGAGTCCAACCTGATTGTACCTGACGAGGGCAGTCCTGGTCTCTTCGGACCTCGCTCGCCACGGCTCCCTGAACTTGGTCCTGCACCTATGGGGGAGCCTGTGCATTCCTGGGTTACCTGGCATCGTGAGTATTGAGTTTCCATTGCATCGTTTAAGAAGGTGAATTGACGCCATGGATGCTAGCAAACCCTGCACTGGCGCCTACGCCGCCGCTGATTGAGCCTCACCTGTTTGTACCTGACGATGGCAGTCCTGGTCTCTTCGGACCTCGCTCGCCACGTAGCTACCGGTAAAGACTCATTGCCTCGTCACAAAATAGAGCCCAGGAGCTACATTCTATGCATCATATCCTATGACAGTCTTGATGACATCTAACCAGTATATTTCCCCCTACCTTTGTCTTGCTCTTCATCTGTCCTCCCCGTATCTACTACTGCACCTGCTTTGATTTTTGTGTCCGTGCTCTGCTCCTGGTTGCGTTGTATATTTTGTGATCTCATCGTATAGCTTCTCTGGAGCTGGACTCACGTTCTATCAAATTTGCAAATGGATGCACACTTATGACTTTCGAACTGCAAGTCATGAGGTTTTGGCTGATGAGTCGTGGCTATCCGAAGATGTAAGTATGAATGTAGTACTGGTGCTCAGTGAAAAATGCAAGTAATAAATACTAGTTGTACATGATTGACTGGCAATCATCGGGCGAACATGAAAGCCCCTGCTGCTGAGGGTGTTCCTGGTAATGAGGACGGTGCGACCACAGAGGGCGTCACTGGGTCGCTTCTTGGGCGATGGCGCCCTCTAGCACCAACTTCAACTTAGTTGCAAGTCCCTCTGTAAGAAGAGTCGGGCCATCAGAAGTGCAGAGGCGATAAGATGACATGGACTGGTACGTGTCGGGAAGAATCTTCCAAGAAGCTGATGAATAATATTAAGCAGAACGCATCAAAGCTCACTTCGCTATCCTGCACTAATACAGAGGCGATGATATCATCTGGGTCGCCTATTCTGCCTAGGGCTGGAAGGTTGCGGCTGTCTGAGACAATGTTCGTGGTTCTAACCGAACGTAAGCAGAGTTGGAGCATCGCATACCGTGTATATGCATCCAGCCTTGTTGTAATTGCAGTGCAGCGTTGATCCAAATATCGTCCACGTTTTCCTGTAACCCGGTTTGGATTGCCTCGTGCATGATTATGCGAAACTTGGCTGTGCAAACAGTCAGTTCAGTTGGTATGTGAATCAATAGGAACAATTTACTGCAAATAACATACGGTTCTCTACGAAATCATTTAACCCGGCTTCCGCGTCCGCTTCCCCTGCAGTCTCTGCGGGTAACCATCCCATGACAGAGCACGAATCGGGAGTCGATGGTAATTGAGTGAGGAAGGAAACTGCATAGGCTGAGCCTACCATTGGAAGCGAAATGGGGTGGTAGAAGAAGTCGGGACGAGATGAATCCGATATTACTGAATTGGAGGTTGAGTAGCGCGCGAAGAGAGCATGCGTGCGACTGGTTGGAGACGCAACTCGGGAAGCCGCGTGCGCTGAGGGGAAACGGACGGAAGTGAAAGGGCTGAAGGACCTCCTACACAGCAGTGAGCTGAATAGTCGTATCATGCACATAGTTTGGCAGTGTCGTCGCGTTAATCGATGTCCGTAGCATGTTAGGCAGTATCTGCTGAGTCGCGAGGATATAACCACCTTGAACTTGAAGTTCGCAAAGCCGATTTTGATTTGCATCACGTCATCCGCAACCGGACACAACTTAATCAAGGAAGTTCCCGCTTGGACTTGGGGAAGTCCGAAGCGCTCATATCTAAAGTTGATTCTAAACCCCATCCTAGGCTACCATGACGGACAAGATCTCGGATCTGCCAAGCGCATTCAAGTTGGGCCTCGACTCGGGTGGTTTTACTTCTAGCAGATCCCCAAGATATTCACGCTAAGTTGTTGAACCTAGCAGGCCCGACACAGAACATGACGAAAGCGAAGTCATGCCAGCCGTCTGAGTCACCCTCGAGAACAAGCTGGTCGATGTGCAGGAGCAGCGTATGCCAAACTCTTTTGCCATTACTGTCACGGCTCGGAGAAAACTGTAACTCGTCGGGTGGGTGGCCCCGGAAGGTGGGACTATCGGGACAATATTTGCGATGTTTTCTTTGCAGTTTGTCGATGTCCGTCGTGTTCATACAACCTGTGGTACTGCCACCAAAACCAAGTCCACCGAAATGAAGACCCTGTACGAGCTGAAGGCAAAGAAAATCGAAGAATATCAAGGTTCACAACTTTCGCTTTTCAAAGTCTCGACAATGAAAACCCCGCCATCAGTCCACATTACACAATATGAGCCACTCGATCAAGTTGTCGATGGGGATATTTTCCGGGATCCTTCATCAGGCTCCTACCTGCATCTTAATCTTTAAGACTCGTCATTTTGCATCCCAGCCTTGCTCAATCTCCTGCTATAACACGTCATTCAGTCACAAATGCCCACCAGTTTGGACAGTATCCTGACCTTGGATCCCGCGACCACTTCCACCTCCTCGCCTTCCAGTACAGAACCACACCCTGTGCCATACTACGCGACCTGGGGCGATTTAGTGGACGACTACTACAGGATGACTCCAAGTTTGTTGCCTGAGGACAGCTCGGACTTGCTCCTCCCTGCACTCCAAGAATCTCGATTGTCACATGCAGTTCGTATCCAGCTTCTACAAGACAGTCAGATCGCTCTAGATCTGTTGTTTGAGGACGTTGAGACAGACGACCGCATGAGCAAAGAGGTTTCCAAACCACCGTATTCGCCGCGGGGCTGCCTCGCGCCCCCGCCGGACTATGTCCCATTTTCGCCGGAGGGCTACATCAATGAACCCCTCATCTACTTCTTGCCGCAGGACTTGATGCCGGCCTACCACTGCCTCCCACACCCACCGAGCTACGCCTCAGTTCTACCACAGTAGCTTCGGGTTGTCGTGTTCCATGACTTCTGAACCTTATTCATCTCGTACACCCTAACCCCAAACACGTCATCCATCGGTCGTTCATGCACACCTACTAAGGATGGAGAAGTGGAATAAGCGTCGAGAAGCAGTTGAAGAATGGAAGGATGGTGTATGACGTAGATAAGATCTCAATATTTGTGTCGCGTGAATTATGTACATTATCCATTCCTTGAGGGTAAATAAGAGTGGTCCGAGTGACACATCGTATATACGGTACAGCATAAACTTGAATTGAGATTCGCCAAATTATAACTAAGGAACGAAGACAAGGATGGATAAAGGGAGAAAAAGATGAAATTTTATGACGCTGACTGAAGGCTCAGAAGGTGCGATGATGGACTTAATGCAGAAACCAAGGAGCTACGATAGCAATGAACACAAGTGGAATGAAAACTAGACCAGACAGCGACGTAAGGGAGACATAAGGCAGTACGTCTTGAGGCAGGAGAGGGAGATTACAGCACGAGTAGGGTATCGGTGGCGAGCAGTGGGCATGGATGCGTGTCGATGGCTTAGGGTTCCAGCCCTGAAATTATCGCTGTAGATCGGCACGCCTATAAACTAGATCAGTGAATGTTCAAATGACAGCCAAAGCAGCGGGACGCACTCTCTGATGGTGTCATACAAGAACTTGTAGCTCCTGAGATTACCTTTCAGGCGACGAATGTCAAGGCTATACGTGTCTTTCAAACGATCTATGCGTGTCAATTCGATTGAGAAGCGAACTTCATCCCCTGCATCTTGGCTTGTATCACCATAAATTGCCTCATGAGTGCCCGTTTGTGAGTCGACTGGTGATGAAGCCGTGGCGCCAGTGTCATCGTCCATCGAAGCTTGGGATGGCGCCACGCCTGATACCTGGGAAGACTGCCTGCGCATAAGCAAGCCTTTGAGCATCCCTCCCGCAGACGATGAAGTCGATGGCACAGGCAATCCGCGCTTGTCAACCTGGCCATCAAAATTAGAGCAATCCACAACATCGACCGGTTGAACTCACCCCATTCGATGCTGCAGACCCAACCATCGTGAACGCAGCCAACCCATTACCACTTCCAGTGAATCCCAAGCCAATAGCACTGCTCTTCTTCCTCTTCGCACGGATACAGCGGTACTTGTATTCGCTCTCCGCTTTGAGCTCGATGCCCATCCCCTCCAGTACCTGGCATACGTGTTTGATAACTTCGGGGGGAGGCCTGGTCGTGATAGTGGTCTGGTCGACAGCGCCATGATGGATACGCAAAACATCTTTTGGCGACGACGAAGACGAGAACATGCGGCCGGCTTTGCTGAACGAGAAGGATGCGTCCTGTGCGGGATGTGTTCTAGATAGATCCGCGTTTCTGATCTCCACTCTCGAGGTAGGACTGGGAGAAGGATACTCTGTCCTACGATAGGCAGACATTTCAGGGGAATCGTCTGGCACGTCCCTGCCAGCCTTGGCGGTACTCTTCCTCCGGAACCATTGCATGACGTTCCGTGCCTTCGTCGTTGAAGCTGCCATATCGCCAGTGGGTCCGTCCTGCACCTTGCCCAGAGTGGGGAACACAGCAGTTTGCTTTTGAGGTGAAGTAACAGCAGACGGGGGAACGCTCTTCTCGTTGTCCTTAACCGGCGTGTCACCAGCAGGCGTCTTCTTTGAGAGTGATTTGATTGAGCGGCTGAAGGGCTCGACGATAACGGTGAGGGTGTTACGCCGGTTCTTTTTGCTTGCCTCGGCATCAGTGATGCTGTTGGATCCCCCTGGGCTGAGGAGCGAAGACTTGGACTGAGAGGTTGGGACATCGCTGACGCTGTTCTGCGCTGAACCTCTCCTCTCCTCTACGATGGAGGATGCCCCAGCAGCAGAGCTCTCCGACGGCACACGGGATGTGGATCCATTGGCTGCAGCTTGCTCACCATTTGTACCAAATATCTTGCCCAAACCGAACTTGTCGATGGAGAGACCTTTCCGATGGCGGCTAGAGGCAGAGCCCGTTGAATTGGTTCCGTTGCCTGTGTTGACAGACCGAAACGACTTGTCCTCCGTGGACATAGGGGGACTTGCTGGAGAAACTGAGACGGTGGGTGTCCGATTTTGCGCAGCACGTAAGGTCGACGAAGACAATTGAGATGGTTGGTTTCGTGAGGAAGGTGTACTGGCTGCAGGAGGGGCAGGAAGCGGTCTTGGGTTTGTATTGAAGGAAGAGTCGTGACTGGACTTCTGCTTTGCAGGAGTACTGATGTTTGGGGTGGGAAGGATGCGATCTGAGGTACCTGTCTGTGAGCTGTCCTTCTTGGTGATAGGCTGACTGAAATGTGGAGCAAGCTCCGGCATCGGAGCACTGTGGTCGGCATACTCGACCTGGATCGTATGTCTATCAATTGTGCCCTTCTTCTTTGTGGGATCTGGTTGGACAGATGACGGAGGACCGTTACGAGAAGATAGGGCTCCTTGAGAGCTACCTTCTCTACTGCTCCTTCCAACCGACGGTGTGTCATCAGGCTTGGAGATGGTAACGGGGATATGAACAGCATGTAGAGATGGTGCGAAGGGATCATCATCATTGGACGATTGTACTGTCTTCGGCATAACGACGGCAGAAACTGTGCCTTTCCGGGAAGCGGGAACAGTATTGGCGGGAGAAGACGAGGAGTAAATGGACTGGTCTACTGAACTGTCATAGATCAGCTCCGGCTGGCCAGAAGGTTGGTCTCTGTATGAGTGGCTCCTTGGCGGTGGTGCGGAGGTGACCGCGCTGTTTAAGATCCCTTCAACCCGTGCGCTCTGCGTCCGTGACACCTTGGCAGGATCTTTGGCTGCAGCGGCTGCCGCCGCCTGCCTCATTTGCCTTTGGTATGCCAGTCTCCTCTGCTGGTGCTGTTCCATTGCAACGTGCTCCAGGTCATCCACGGTCTTCTCAAAGAGATAGGAATATGTTGATAGCCATGGATGTGCCATGATGGACCGCAGATCAGCACGCCGTGTGGGATCGGGGACTAGCATCATAGAGAGGAGATCTCTGGCTTCCGCGGAGACATAGTCGGGAAAAGAGAGGGGTGTGTTGACGATGTATTTATATAACAGATTAATGTTATCACCGTCAGGGTTAGCAGGGTCATCGTCGAAAGGAAGATATCCCGCGAGCATGGCATACAATATGACGCCACAGGACCAGATGTCGACGGCAGAACCGACATAAAGCCCTTCCGAGATCACTAACTCTGGAGCGGCATAACAAGGTGAACCACAGCTCGTCTGCATGAGGTCATCTGCACGATGCTCGAAGCGATTGGCGAATCCGAAGTCAGTGATAATGACATTACGGTGGCGATCGAGAAGCAAATTTTCAAGCTTGAGGTCGCGGTGAACGATCTTCTTTTGGTGGATGTACCAGACGCCCGAAATTAGCTGAGAGAAGAGCTTGGCAGCATCTTTCTCTTTTAAATACCGATGAGCCAGGATGTGATCAAAGAGCTCGCCGCCGGAGGCATACTCGAGAATTATGCCGATATATTTGTCCGTTTCGATTACGTCGTATAACCGAACGATATTGGGATGCTTGAGGGTCTATGAATGGACGGTTATCGGCATCATGGACTCGATTCTAGAACGTATGGAGTTCTTACCCGAAGAACCTCGATCTCACGCTCCACCTTGGACATCCGCACAGAGGTGTCTATGTTGCCTCGCCGTATAAGCTTGACAGCGACTTCTTCTCCCCATTGACTGTGTAGCCCCAGCTTCACTTTCCCAAACTCTCCTTCGCCAACAGTTTGAAGTAAAATATACGGCCCAAACTTAGGAATGGTACGCCTTGGGTGTGCCGCAGTATATGCCACAGCAGCTGGGTGCGAGTAAACATCACGATAAGCGGGCTGATCTTCGGCTTGCTGCTGCAGTTGCTGCTGCGAAGAGACCACTTGGTGTGATGCTCTTTGTCTCCGTGACGTGGACTGTGACGTGGTTACAGGTGATGGCTGCACAGACACAGACACAGTACGCGAAGCGCCATGGTGTCGAGAAGGACCTGCATAAGAATTGTCTGGGATTTGAAGACTGTCCATAAGAGCGAAGAGAAACTGGTGAAGCTCGCAGTTAGACTTTGTATATAGTTCGACCCGAAAGCTGGCCACTCTTTACAGATACATGTAAAAACAACACAGCCGCGTGGGGATTGCTGGACTGCCCGAACATAACTAAAAGAGACAAGGATGAGGACTCACAGCTTCTTCTTATACCCGCTTCTGATAGTATGTACTGCAGCTCAGATCTTTAGTTTTAACCAGCAGTTACGAAGGATGACAGGATGGGTGATAGATGCAAAGAATGTTGATATTCGAAGGCTTGAAATGAGAAGACCACACGCGACGGCGTGGGAGATGATGGCACACCTGGCATTCCGTTGATCGTCAATTCATCATCCTAAGGCAAAAAACTGATTCGAACAAATTGCTCACCGTCCGCTAAAATCCGGGGTATTCTGTTACTACCTTGCGCTTTATGAAAGCAACGGAAAGACGGACAACTGGCAAAGAACCGTGAGCGCCGTTACAGCTTACTGCGAACAGACCCGCGGTTAGCGGTTGTTCAACTTTTCCAACACCGCACCGGGATCTCGGCATCTTGTCATGAGAGTAAGAACATCCTTAAAATTTAGTGATATGTATGAATTTCGCTTTTTTGACTTCTTGTAGTGGCCACCCCTCCCCGTATGAAACTTCTCAAGAGCTTCGTCAAACGCTCAATTCCACTTTAACACCGTCCGCAACTGCCACTTTCAGCTCCTCCTCATCTAATGCTGGTTGAACCCACTCCTTCAGGAACTTGTCCACCTGCTCTGGTGCCCGCCCGATAAAGGTTTGCGGTTCCAGCAGTTGCTCTAATTCCTCATGGATAGGACTGAAATACGGGTCGTTTCGCACACGTGCGATAAGATCATTCTCGAGGCCGAGGTTCTTCACTTGGTGTGCTGCTTCGTGGGAGAGGACCTAGTATGATGAAAGTATCAGTATGGTGCCACAACAGTGATATGTATAGAGGTCATTTACTCTGATCTTCTCATGAGCTTCTTGCCTATCGCCCCCCTTCTTGACGATAGACATGATAATATTTTCAGTCGCCATGAACGGAAGTTCCTGGGAAATCCGGCGCGCGATAACCCTCGGGTACACCACGAGGCCCTCACAGACATTTTGTAGCGTCGAGAGAACTATATCAGCCGTCAAGAATGCCTCAGGAAGAGTTATCCTTCGGTTTGCACTTGACATCGTCATGTCAGCATGCAACCCGCAAATCTTGATTAATCGGAAATTACCTGTCATCGAGTGTCCGCTCAAACCACTGTACACTAGAGGTCATAAGTGCATTTTGATGGAGGACCATCAAGTGCCTCGAAAGACTGCATACACGCTCCGAGCGCATCGGATTCCGCTTGTACGCCATTGCGGAGGACCCTATCTGCGTCGACTCGAAGGGCTCTTCCACTTCCTAATAGACAACCGTCAATAACGGTAAAATCGAATCAGTAGGCTATAAGATGACCTTGAGGTTTGCTAGCAACCGCAGATCTGTCGCGATCTTGTGCGCTGTGGCGCCGAGGGACGCGAGAGGGGCAAGGACGTCAATATCTATCTTCCTCGAATATGTCTGCGAGGTAACGGGATATGCGTAGTCGAACCCGCTGAGTTTTGTCACAAGTTTGTCCAGCTCTTCGACCTTGTCATGGTCACCGTCAAACAAGGTCAAGAAGCTCGCTTGTGTCCCCGTGGTGCCTTTGACGCCACGGAATCCGATGTCGTTGCGTGCCCGTTTAATGTTCCTCAAATCCCATAGAAGCTCCTGCGCGTGTAATACGTGTTAGGTTACATTCAGAACTTTAATATATTAGACATTGCACCTGAATCCACAGAGTAGCACGTTTGCCCACAGTTGTAAGCTGTGCTGGTTGGAAATGCGTGAATCCAAGCGTAGGGAGTGCTCTATATTGTGCAGCAAAAGCCGAGAGTCGTGATATTACAACAGCAAGCGATTTAAGGAGGAATGTCAAGCCGGTGCGCATGAAAATCAAGTCCGCATTACTACAATCGGGTGTCAGTCTAAGTCACAGCGGAAATGAAATCCCGACTCTTACTCTGTCACATAGCACGACGTTGCACCGAGGCTGAAATGAGCGCACGTTCAGTAAAGGGACGAAAAAGACAGTGACATGACGTGCTGAATGATACCTGCGGCAGCAGGTGCAACTTGTCCGAACGTATGAACATGCGCCATGACATCGTGGCGACGCTTCTTTTCCTCTTTCGCAGCAACATCGAATTGTTCTGCAGTAAGGTCCTGGCCACATTGAAAATGAGGTACGTAACAGTGTGATACCAATCTATTTACCCACCAAATTGCTCTTCATCTGTTCGAGTGCCTCATCCGGGATAGGAAGCCCGAGCTGCTTTTCAGCAATCGCAAGGTTGAGCCATAGCTCTCTCCAGGTTTTGAATCGATGCTTGTCATAAAGTTAAGCAGGAGTTGCAATAGACGATGCGATCACATACTGCCGGGGAGAAGAGATGAGCCATTTCCTTGCTGGCATATCGGCTATCACAGAAGTGAATCGAGACGGAAATTGACTTGGTGAAGAGTGAAATACCTGGAAAGAGGAGTCTGATACGTTTCGTACGCCTCCATAGCTTGAACAATAGCGTTTGACTTGGCGGTTAGATTTTTGTGATGATGATCAAGATCAAGATCTTTAAAGATTTTAGACGCAGCCGCCACGTGGTATTGTTGATTTCAGCAATCTCCGGCGGAACTTATAAAAACGACAAAATGATAATAACGATTTGTACAAGCTTTACATACGATGTAAGTGGCTACGAATCTTCCAGCCATGCAACAAGAGCAAAAGCAGCAGCAGCAGCGGTACCACCAACCAATAGAGTGCTGACTGCTCCCCATATGTAGCCTCCAACACCCTGCCCAGCACCCGTAACACGAGATTTCACAGCTCCGAATATCAACAGAACGATGCCTGTGACAATACAAGAGTATACGAGCGCTACATGCGCTTGTGGAACAAAGAAGTATGGAATGAGGGGAATGATTCCGCCAACCAAGTACCCTAAGCCAATTGTCAGCGCCGAAGAGTATACTCGACGAATCGAGATTTCCTCTAAAAATGAAACAATGAACATGAGCGGTATTGAAAAGTAAATAATACACACCCATTCCCTCTCCAAATTTGAGTAAAAATGGTGTCAAACCGACTTGGTCCTTCCATCTCAGCAACTGCGCTTCTTCATCTGGCGATGAACCGTTCGCACTGACTTCGGGGTCAACTTCAGCATCTCTGAGACACTTGGTGACCGCCTGGCACGCCTGCTCGTCGACACCTATGGGGACAAGTACAGCACATACTTCCCTTTCCATTTCTCCAACGCAGCTCCGTTGCACCCGAGCCGATATGTGGCGTCGCATGTAATGATAATGATCCCGCTCTGCCGAAGATGCTAAGAAGCCACCAATGCCCATAGAAATAGCACCAGCGATGAGTTCAGCTATTCCGCCAGCGACAACTAATCTTGAGGTGCCCAAAGATGAAAGACCTGCTGCTAGAGCAAAGGGGACTGTCAAGCCGTCTGACAGTCCAATGACACTGCGAATTATCTCAATGTTCTGTCCGATATGATGAAACCGAGACAATTACTTACATATCACGAATGACATCAGGATCGATAAGCGTGCGGTCATCGTCGTCTTTCAAGTCTTTGCAGCAGACGCCATCCAGGCGATCGTGCCTGTCACATCTCGCCGGCAGTGGTGGGGTAAGTGTTCCACTGGCGTCCAAAGGCCATACTGGTGGCTCAGTGTTTATGTTTCCTTCTCTACTTGGCAAGGAAACAGCAACTGTGCCATTTGGATTGGATTCTGAAGCCATTCTAAGAGAGGAGATAGTGAGGCGGGTTTTTGCAAGATTATACAACGAGACAAGGATGGAGTCGACTTGGAGCCGAGTGTCGAGCGCCCTGTTATGAGTCAGCCTCCGAGCTAGCTCGGTTCCATCAATTGATAACACAAAGACGGGCCGAAAATTTCCAGGTCACGTGGTTGTTGACGCGTTTGAAGCACGATCTAGACGCGTTTCCTGCACAATTTTCGTGGCGGAAAATTCTAGGTACGTTGTGAGAACGTGTGGTATACTGTTCTGTGTAAGAGATAATGCATTAGAAGCAAAATTTGAGTTTTTGAGCTGCTGCAGAGGTAATGACGGCACAATGGATTACAAAATCACGTCATTTTGTGTTTCTCCCTTAACTTCTGGGTGGGTTTCGTTACTTTCGTACACCTCTTGGTCTTCGATGAATGCTGCCCATGTTACTGTAAGCATACTTTATAAACTGGAAACTCATAGAGTTTTCATACCGGAACGACGTCTCAATATTCAACTGCGTTGCTGCACTGGCTCGGTTTCCTTCTGAGCGAGTCATCGAGGCGCGGGGTATCCATCTTGTGGCACGCCTGTCATAATGGGAGTTTGTGGTTCTGTGTTTCGTGTCTGGAACCTTATGTATATAAGTTCAGCTCTCAGCTCAGGGTAGTTCACCCCGGAACGGTTTGCTTTCTCGAACAGCCCTTTGGTCCAGATGGTCACTTTCATGGCTATTTTCATCTCTCCCAGTGCCCGCATAATCTCCGCGCTGTAGGACTCGCTCTCTTCGGTGACTGAATCCAACATCAAGGTGAATATAGCTTCACAATATAGTCCAATCATATCTTGATCTCTTTCTTTAGAGCACCGTGCAGATATCAAGGCTAGATCATATCATGCCCTATTGCCATGTCAGCCTCCATGCCTATTGGAAATTTGCCGGAAAAGAGGTCGATGGACAGTGGCTCACAAGCTTTCGGCTCGGCTGACCCGATCCACCGTATAGTTCTCCAGGCCCTTTTGGGAGTAGCAATCGGTGAAAACGTATGTCCGAAATCCATTTCATCTTACGCCCTTCATTAGACTCGAACCCCCCCGCCCCCCAGCCTACTCACCACAAAGCTCCGCGTCGATGGGTCGGCTGTAAGGGTCAGCGTTGTCACCAGTCCAAGCGAATAACGTTGTGAAACGCGTCTCTACTTACCATTCGACTGGACAGCCTGCGGTAAGTATTTGGAGCCCGAACATATTAATGGGCGTGCCGCGAGGCAATGTCACTGCTACATACTGGCATTCTTCCATATCCGAGCTGCTCTGAGACCATGAACTGTAATTTGACGGAGGGGCGTCTACAATTGCGAGACTGCGGAGTTGACTTTTATGTGTCCAGTGGCCCCAGTGTAAGTGAAAAGTTGGACACTTTCTACCAAACATTCATAAGTAATTCGGCAGAAGTGGGTAGTTATGCCGCTTCAAGGCTAATCAAATAATAGACTTGACAGGCATAGCCGATGCCACGCTTGTGACTGCTATTGTCGAACTGAACACGTTTCAATTGTGCGCACAAGGTACAGTTAACTTGTAACTTGTAACTTGCAACTTGCAAGACAATCACCGTTGTGAATTGTCTTGGATGCGGCGTGGGGACTATAGAAAGTGCTTTAAGCTTGGCCTTGGTGTTTGCAGCAACTTCAATTAGATCTCCGTCATCGATCATCGATCATATATAGAGCGTGGTTTCCAGAAAAGCTGTTTAGAACACGGAATTCTTGGCACAACGGCAAGGGCACCACAGTTAAAGGCTAGCGCTTTCAACGCAGCAGCATCAACGACTGCCCTCTTGCCGCCATTGCTGTGTACCATGGGTAGGTTTAGATTCTCCAAAAGCCATCACAACCATGGATCTTGCTCATCATCCTTGCCACCACGGACAGGTTCCCTACGTGACGGGCCTTCAGAAATGGCTCATTCCACTGCAAATAGCGTCCGTGCGCTCAATGCTGTAGAGGAAACGTTTCCGCTTACCCAAAGATCATCCGCATCTGCCAATCGACCACGCATAAGTACTTCAGGCAGCAAACGTCAAAAGAACTCCCTCAATTGGCTTGCCAAGCTCAGAAGAGCTGCAACTCTAATGGCTCAACCAGAAAAACGGATAGCCAAAGCCCCCACCGTGTGGAGAAGCATTCAAGCGATTGTTTTTGCTTCATGTGACATGATTTACTTGCAACCAATGCACTGCGTTTATATTGTCTTCTAGGGCTAAATGTCTTGTTGGTCTTTATCCCGATATCTGTATGTTTCTTTCTGTCTTGGCTTGGACCATCTGACGCATGATGTCCGAAAGTGGGCCATAAACTTTGCTCTTCCCGATCAGAACACTCTAATATTTGTTTGTAAGTACACGATTTGACCTTCACTGCAACCTACCTTACACATCGCTCCAGTTACATTTCTGGCTATCATACCGCTAGCCAAGGTAACATAGATTCATTTTCGCTATTGTTCAGGTTTGATGTACTCGCAGCTTCTCGCCTTCGCGACCGACGAGCTGTCACTACGAGTCGGTCAAACTCTAGCTGGTCTTCTCAACGCCACATTGGTTAGTGACTCATGTGTCGGTCTTTTATCTCGCTGAAATTTGACGGCTTATAGGGAAATGCGTCAGTAAGTTTTTTTCTCAGTTGATCACTTTCTTACCTTGTTTCCTTTCACGCACAGCGTCGAACTCATTGTATCGGTACGTCGTGCTAGCCTCCAGCAGCTTGTGCAATGATCAATTGACCCATTTTAGATCATTGCGCTCGCGAAGTGTCAGCTTACAATCGTTCAGTCGTCCTGTATGTGTCCCACAGTTCTACTCTGTTGCAGCTTCCCTTAACCTGACATGTGTTATTTTTCTATAGTGGTGGGCTCTATCCTGAGCAATCTCTGTAAGTGTTTAGGCTTACTACAACGAAATAAATTAATATGTGTAGTACTGGTACTGGGCATGTGTTTCTTTGCCGGTGGTCTCCGCTTCTCGGAACAGGGATTTGGTCAAAGTGCGCAGTTGCTTGTTTCAAGTTGGTCCAGACTGTTGATGCTTGCGTCTATGGCTTAGGTGCTGTGCAACTTAATTCGTCATTACTGACCATCAGCGTGATTGCTGTTCTGTTACCTGGGGCTTTTCACATGGCTCTTCAGGGTCAACCAGAATATGACGAATTGTCGACCGATTACAACATATTGAAAACTAGCCATGGCGTACGTGGATTATTTGTTTGTAATGTTTGGTCTTATGTTCTTCGTATAGGTTGCAATCATTCTCCTTTTCAGTGGGTCAACAAAATGTTTTTCTTAGCAATTGACTAAACCCATTCCAATCATCCAGTCTACGCCTCATATCTGGTTTTCCAGTTATTTTCGCACAAAGGCCTCTACGATGATGACAGCGGAGATATGCAACAAACCAAGGCGTACGCAGGCCACAACCCATTCCGGTTGCACAGGACACGTGGGAATATCACGGACGGCGAAACAGTACATTCCCCAAGTTCGACGCATGACAGAGAGGCAGCCACAACGTTGTCGCCCCCCGCAGATGCCAACCCTGATGTAGAACCTGGGACAAATTCCATAGCATCATTGGAGACTGAGGCTCTCGAGCAACCATTGATGAACCTTACTGTGTGCATTTGGCTTTTGGTTGTCGTAACTGTGGTACGTGCTTGCCGTGACAGTTACACAAAGTTCTCAATTCTTTCGCTTTAGTTGGTTGCTGTTACTGCAGAGTTCCTCGTTGACTCAATTGATGGCATGACTTCATCCGGGTTGATCAACAAGGAGTTCGTTGGTATTATTTTGCTTCCGATCGTCGGCAATGCAGCGGAGCACGTTACTGCAGTTACGGTATCCGTCAAGGATAAACTGACTTTGAGCTTGGGCGTTGCTGTGGGTTCGAGTATTGTGAGTTCGTCCCTACAGACATGGCTTCTATGGCGACTCACCGTTTTCAGCAAATTGCGCTCTTTGTGATTCCGTGCGTTGTGCTTTTGTCCATTTTTACACAGTATTTACTCAGATGGTTTCAGATTCATCGTGACACTTGGTTGGATTATGAATAAGCCACTGACACTTCTCTTTGACCCGCTGGAATCTATTGTCCTGTTTCTTTCCGGTGCGTGAATGAATTGATGCTGGAGAACGTGCTAATCGGAAGGAGAAAATAGTCCTTACTGTCAATTACGTCGTGCAGGACGGCAAGTCAAATTGGTTGGAAGGAATGATCCTCATGTGTAAGTTTCTGTGGTATTTTTGGGTGCGTTTCGTACTCAATGCACTCTCTAGGCTTGTACATGATTTTGACTGTAACGTTCTGGTATTATCCTGGTAAGCCCCTCGTCGATGTAACTGAAAGCTGCCCCGCATTAAATGCTGTTTTTACTAGGTACCCAAGGAATCTTCCCAAATTGTTAGACAAAACCAGCATCTTCGATGAATCGAGGACTGCCACGGGCTTAGTAGTAAGCTTCGACCTGGGCCACTTTCCTATCGATCATATTCGGTACCACACACTAGTCACACACTCCTTCTGTCCAGTGCCAACTATCATTATTGTCGTGGTTTTTTCTTTCTTATATCTATGGATGGTTCGCAGTAGGAACCCATCCCTGTCCTCATTCTTACCGTTGCGCTGGTCGTCTTGTCAGATAAACAGAAGATTCCACTTTATTCCTACTTGCTTTTTTAAACATAATTTAGATATTAACCTGGAGTGCATTATATTGTCAGTGGCGGAAAACGTCAACTTGTGAGTAATATGAAACGAGACGCTGCACGCAGTATAGCTTCAATTACAGCAGTTTCTGATATTTCGAAAAACAGATGAACTTTTACTCCATTCTGTTGATTGTGACAGAACATGTCCGCAATATTACCAATGTAACTGAGTAGCCGTTTGACGCAGAAGGCTTCTGATCAATAGACATTAATATTGTCCTCGGTCACTTTTTATCACGCTGGTCACGTGTAGGAACTTGGGAACAGGCGCGCGTCAGGGGCGCTACGATGGTGGGTATTCGAGATAAAAATGGATATTTGCCAGGGCACTTGTGTCATATGCACTGTCAAAGGACCCCTGGCAATCTGTGCGAAAAGATTGTCCTGAAGGCAGATACATTCTTGCCGCATCTTGCGTGCTGAGCGCAAGGTACTAATATCATTTGTCAGTACTTCAGTACTTGATGCAGCCTGTCGCAATATTAGCCGCTGCATGGCCGCTGAGCTTGATACTGCGTACCGTACTAGTAAGTTTCTTCTGCCCGCGGCAATCTTGCGTAGTGCCGCTGATACTGCGCACCGTTGCATTATGGGGGCAATACTGATATGTAAGTAATATGCAACTTGGTCCACCTAACTTACATATCAGTATTGGCCCCGTTTATGTAATGGCAATGAGTTGTTCCAACAAGCGTTGACCACAGTTGAACAAGCTTGTCGAACGTACGTTCAACGTGTTCCTTACTGTTACTCTAGAATTCGACAGGTTTACTCACCACTGTCGACTACAATTACCACTACCACTTCAAAAAGTGAACGGGATAGCCCGTCCAAAAGCTTCTCTGGAGAGCAATGGTGATTCAATTATGCCCAGGCATCAATGCACCTGATTTATCAGATGCCTGCGTACGCACCTCCCTTGGGCTCGTCTTAGCGTTGTGTCTCTTCTCCATACCCCGGATTCCTGCATTCACTCGTCCACTTGCTAGATCTATTAAATCGCCCTGACGCAGTTTCTTGACCTTGTGCGAGGCCGAAGCTCTGGATAGTCAAGGGGAAAAACAGACGACCTTGTCATCGACAATCCTGTTCCTTTATGGCGCACCATACTACTCTCATTTGTCGCTTTGGTCGAGGCTCTCGTTTGGTCTGCTGCCGGTGCATACAGCATCATCATCATGAATGAGGATTATATTTGGCCGGGTATCGCGCAACTTCTCATTTCCGCCACTTGGATATTCACCGTGCTGGTGCCGCGTATTGCCAGGGCTGCATCGGTAAGCGTCCTTGGGTCGCTTTGAGTCTCAATCAGCGAAACTAGCCAGAAGTGTAAACTGAGTACAAAGATCAATTTTCAGTGAAGCTGGTGGTGCAACAGCCGTGTCACATCCACAACAGGCACAGCCGACAGAAATGAGGCAGCGGACGTAGGGTCAGACTGAAACAATTGTTCTTTACTGACAGCACACAGATAGCATAAGTTGAACAACCGAGTTGCAGAGTGGAAAGCTGCGAAGAGACGGTTCAAATCAGTAATTCATGCGGGAGAACTCACATATCATGAACTGTACCCCTGACCCCAGTTACGGCGGGTTGTCGTCGACTGAACACGCTCGTCACTCCTGCAGGTTCTGCCGAAAATTCTGCGATCGGATGGCGGAGAATTTGCGAAGGTCGGATGTTCTGCCCTGATGCAAGAACGCGTGATGGAATTTAACTGTTACACCCCATGATACAAGAATACAGATACAGATTTGCATCAATGGATGTGACAATATTTATTGAGAAAGTGACAGAGTGGCAGAATGAAGACAACTGTATTATAAGAAATCACGTTAAGAAACGGAGGTGATTTGCAATTGGTCGCAGCCAACGGTAAATAAGTGTCAATAACTATTGAACACTCGGAACTAATAGGCACCATCAAGGCACCATGATCAACGAAATACCTACACCTTGGAGCTTCGGGAGAAAGCAGAGAATACAAACACGCCTGCCGTGTGGTGATTTGAAAGTGTACAATAATATTTGCATTCACATAAGTATCCCCGTCGATTTTGTCGCGATATAAACAATAAGGCGGCTGAGCGCCGAGTAAGGTTCATGGCAGCAACGCCAGCCTCTAGGAAAGAATGATTGGGGGATGAGAAAGAAAAATTCCTTTCGAAAAAGCCGTTTCCCCTGACATGTGGAAGTCGAAGCCCAAGATCATACAGGAGTGCGCGTTTTAATGAAAATGGAAAAAGGGGGCGAAAAAAAGTAGAGATGAAGAGGATTAATGTTATTGCCTGCGCGGCTCTAGTAGCGTGAGAGCTCAAGAGTGTTGGATAGGGGAAGATGAACCCGGAAGAGCGTTGATTGATAGTTACTAATTCTGTCAATACTATTCCTTGCCTTCGAGTAAATATAGGGTCATCGGGGCATGCCATGGAATAACTTGATATCGTCGTGGGTGTCTAAAACTAGAGAGGGAGTTGTGATGTCTGTGACCATGATTACGGTACCAGGAATGTCCGACCAAGTGCATGACAAGAATGAGAATGATATCAATTTCTGAACGATACCTCATTATCTCTGCGCAGCAGTTGCAGGGTCACCGGCCTACTAATGCCATTGACGAGCAGGTGCTACATAGGAGGGAGCAACGAGTTAGCGAGAGAAAAATGAGACCAAGTGCATATTGGAAGCATCGACGAGAACGAGCATCAACTTCTCAGCTTTGTCACTGTACTGACAGGGTCACCGCAGGTTCAAATGATGAAGCGATGGGTGAGGGATTGGAACAAAAGAGCGGGGATTCAAGCGAGCATCCTGTAGTTGCAATTTCCAAGGAAGAAGAAAATTGTCGGTGCCTGCAGGCAGGTTATAATTCAATGCTCGCCATCAGGTGAATACGCTCCCGCAGGTTCTGCCTAAATTTCTGCCATCTGACAGCAATAACAATTCTGCCAAATCGATCAGAATCGTCCCTATCCTATACGTATACGCAGGATATAAAAGCTGGGTCATTGTCTTACAGTGTTTCCCCATCATCACAGATATCATTCGAGAACCTCCTCAGAAGATTCCATATCACTTCACACAGAAAATGCGTTTCTCCCTCCTCGCCGTTGTTGTCACTTTGATAGCATCTATGGAGTTTGTCAGTGCAAGTTGCAACAAATCGGGTAAAGGTTGCATAGCAGATGGGGATTGCTGCAGTTTTATTTGTACTGTGAGTATGAGCAGGTTGCTGTGCAACCAGGACTCAACCACATGACTCACGCGCGCGCCTTAGAATTGGTCGTGCAACTAGTAGTCGGTTGGAAATGGAACCGGCAGCCCGAAGCGTACGCGACAGTGAGTCGTGTCTCTCCTTTTGCTTTGGTATCATGGTTGATTAATGGTGCAATGCCTTATAGTTCGGAGCCAATAAACACAGTTGCTTTTAGACAAATTTTTGTACCGCTCGAACAATTTGAATGTTTAAATTCATCTGAAAATGATCGAACGTGCCTAGTTTTGCTCGTTGTCCACTAAGCTCGAGATCGAGTAGCGTAGTGAGCTCGAGAGTGATTCTCTTCATCGAGCGAGTTTTGGACAGGGTGCAAGGGCGGGCGGCGCATCAGTGAACCTGTGAACAGATGAGATTGGTATTTATAGCAATATCTTGTTGAGCATCACAATAGCCAACGTAAAACTGCCGACCACTTTCACATAGGAATGTGTTGCATTGTCGAGGGAATACCAATTTGCAAGCTCGCGGGCCTGGTAACCAAATTAGCTCTGACCGTTTTCAGTTGAATGAATTTAAAGCACAGGCACTGTATGAAGCAAAATATGGACCAGCCTGAGACCGACGATGAAGGAGGTCGTATTGTGCGTAAGTGAAAGGCAATTCAGCACTATCGCCGGCTTGCACCATCGAAGAAGAACCAAGCTAAAAAGACCCCAGTGACTAGAAGTCATTGAACGAGTATGATCATACTCACCCACGCCGCGGCCTTTTTCTTATATTCCTGGTGCACTGGATTAGTGATGTATCTTAAGAGTGAATGGAAAGTACCGATCTCCTTGTTGCTAGCTAACATATCGTTCCAACACAGGGTAAATGCACTTGCTGGTTCGCGCCGGTAAACCATTCGACAGTGAACGTGACATGAGGAATGGTAGGTGGATCACCAAGAGGGATTGGCGGGTGCTAACTCCGGACGATTCATGGAGCGCACGACGAGAATTTGCCCTTGCAAAGGTAATAACCGGATGTTCCAAATAGGTTGTTCCTTCGTTTGAGAAGTCTGGAGCAATCTTCACAGCAAGAAAAAGAACCATACCAGTTGTGACTTCACGCACGGATTTAAACGTGGACATGCATTATGCCATCACAAGTCAGTTCCTTCATTACAATTATTTCGAGCCCATCTTGGGAACTAACATGCTCGGAACGCCGTGGACTCCACCAAGATAAACATTTCGAAGCTCTGAATCGCTGCGAAGGCATCCGAGAAGCCGATGGCGGGGTTGTGATGGAGTACATCGGTGCCAGAGTAAGAGCAAGAGAGGGCCAGAGAAATTAGGCGAGAAATCAAAGTCATGTTGATTCTTGAAGTTTCAAGTTGTGCCGTGGCACGCGAAAATCATATGAGAATGCACGTGAGGGGATGCTGCTCCAAGGTCATCATGAGATTATGCTATTCACCTTTTACTTGATTACCGTACATTGTCAGTGAACCATATGGCAAGCAGACGTCGTCCCAACGGTGTGGAAGATGCACCGTGCTTTGTGGACGGTACTACTAGGTATCGATGCCGGCCGGTCGTGACTCGTGTGATCAAAGTTCGACAGGCTTAGTAAGAGTATTAGATGCCCTCCCGATACTACTAGTGCATCGGCCATGTCCAAGTTCCGTGTTCATTATTCTCAAGCCTTGACTATCACATTGTATTCACGCGACTATACAGCCATCCTAACCAGAAAGCATCAATCGAACCGCTCCCCGTCGACAGCTATTCTCTTCCCAAAGAAAAGACACATCTACGTGTAAGGTCATCCCTCGGCCAGAACTTCATGGTATAAATGACCTAACTGGCACAATACATCAAATGCTCTTGTCGTGCATGAAGCCAATCGATGACGCGGAGGAGTCGCAAACAGTAACTAAAATGATCTTCGACAACTTGGTACAGCGCAACGGATACCACTACAAGACAAAGTGGGGCTGATAAGCCTTCCAATACACTTCGTAGCGGATTGCATAGCTATCCCAATCAGGTGAGAGTGATAAACTGGTATATCGAGGAGTGCGAGACATCTGGAACGAAGTTCACCAGAGCTCCAGTGACGTCAACTCAGACCTGAAAGGTGGCTAAGTAGCTGTTTCCACTCGCACACCACGAACACGTTGCGTCCCACATGTCATTCTCGTTGACGTGTCAAATTCATCAGAAAAATGCAAAAAAGTAGACGCATCCCAAGGATGATCAATCGATTCTCCTCATATATCGTCAGTAACTGAGTGAACTGAGGATGAGGAGTCGCACGAGACTCGAATTGAGAGAGATGGATGGAGTGCAACTTCCTCAGGAAAGCTCTGAGCTCATTGTGATTCAAAGAAGTTAATTATTGATAGTAGATCAGTTCTTGCGAATTCACGATCGTATCTATTCGCTCACCTATCAATTCGAAGGTCCAGAACGTTTCCGAACACTCCTGCCACAACCACCTCCATAAAAAGTGGATGATCAGCAGATATGTCATTTGGTACAGTATCGATACAATTGATTGGTGGACGGACCTTACTGTGATAGCCACAACGTGCTATTTCGAAGCACAAGCCTAACGTTCATCTCGTCACAATTAGACTTAATTAACTACCAACAGCCGCGGTGCAACGACTGGTACTCTTTGTCTCAGGTCGGCCGAGAATCGCTCGATCAATGAATAGATGCCCCACAGTGATAGAGGCGCTTCTCCATTCCCTGGCAACGTTTGTGTCTTCTAGGCGGTTATCATCATCAGCTGTCTGAGTGATATGAAAAGTAGACATATTACAGTGGCAAAGATCACCAAGTCACTTGCCTACTATGTAGTAGCAATTGTACATTGCGGCTCTTCGGGAACCTGGAATCGATCTCCTGTGAATTGGTTCGCTGATTCGAAGTTCCGGCCTTCTGCCCCTGATGCTTTTCTGCTTCACGACATCACTGATGCCTACGTTAGTGCTAAGCGCTGGATATTGAATAGGGAACCTTACGGGGAACATTGTTTCGGAGCTTCCAGAAGACTCACATCGATACGTGGCCCACGGCTATAAAGTGCTACCCCGGCGGGTAGCACGATGTATGCTAACGCTGTGTCCGCATGAGTCGGATTTCTTCAAGGCATCAACGAGAGTTTCAAACTAGCGGCTGAATAGCACTGTCAATCAGGCCCCAGGGCAGAATGCACTTTGAGCGTCCGGCTACCACGCACGGGCGGTCCGACTCAGTCCCTGAACCTGAGTCTGAGAAGACTTCACCTGATGTGCATGGTGTGGAGCTGTGATAACATTGAACCTATCAGTTAATCGGACCCTGAGTCCGTGTCCTTACGTAAATGCTGTTCCAGCATCCCTAACACCCTGTTAGGCTTGATTGAACTAAAGTCTCTAGTGGCTCATTGGCAGAGACTTGGAGTGTGACGTTGGAAAGTAGGTCTGCAGAACGGCCCAATGCTATACTGACATTTTTGTAGAATGGGGTTCAACGACGATCTCGGGCTAGGATCTTTTGACGGGATCCAAAACATTTTGAGCTCGGACAAGCTCGGATATAGAAAAGGCGAGTCCGAGTCTAATTCGGTCTATACGCCAAAGTATGTGGATGTCAATGCATGTAGTATACTTCTACATCACCTGGTAATCGGTTTTGTTCCCAGTTATAGCAGGGCTTGATACGAAATGCGACGTACTCACCAATATGATCATAGTGCAAGCCTCCGCGGAATCAAAACTGTTTGCGGAAAATTTCGAGGAGTCTCTACCGCGGACGTTGGTTGCTTCTGCAAACTCAGGTTTGCAACCGCTGATGTGTCGACTATCAGCTGTACTTACTAGTACTCATGCAACCAACTTTTGTCAACTTGAATCATTCGAGCAGTCATCACGTAAGAAAATATTGCAAACAACATCAAATAACTGCAAGAGTGTTTTTGCCAACGGCTTGCACGGCTCGTCATAAGCACGTCGCACGAGATATATTGAATGTTGCAAGCCCTAAGACCCGCTCGCACGGGGATATCATACTGGGCAAGAAATGTCGTCTATGCCGATCGCAGTGTTATCGTTTTGAACAAACCTGCAGGACTTATCTGCCAAGGCTCCGAAGCTTCCTCCGAAAACGTACGTGAATTCATTCTTGGAAAGCAAAGGAGATTGTCACAACCTCTGGCATAACATTCAGAAACTTCGAGATGTTGATAAATTCAATGACCTACTTCGTGGTGCGTACTTGCTTCTCTTGTTTGACGTTCATGACGCGAGGTATTTGTCTCGCTTGACAGACGTAAAAGATACTTTTGCCTTGGAGAACCTGCCGTATCCTGTCCACCGCCTTGATAAGGCATGTTCCCTTTCACGTTGTTCGATGAGCACTGGCTAACCTAGCTGTCAGGCTACCACCGGAACACTACTGTTAGCGCGTAACTCCCCAGCTGCTCGTCAGTTTTCACAACAATTCCAGTCGCGGGTAGTAGGGAAAACATATTTGGCTCTTGTGCGTGGAGGAGAGAAGTCCTTCCCAACACGCAGTGGAGAGATTCGGGACGCCCTGGAATTCAGTGATGGGCGCGTGTCTATAGGCGAGAGCTGTGCTGCAAAGTTCGCTGCTACTGATTGGGAGCTTATTGCGTCCTCTGTGCGTGTCATCAACTGCCGTCTACTGCTGATGCATTAAAAATATACCGTAGCCTGTAGCACCGCTGTCGCTGCTCAGGCTAACTCTGCACACAGGGCTGAAACATCAACTTCGCATCCACCTGGCACATTCCTTACGCAGTGCGTCATCACTTATCCTACATCTTCGAAGTGTTTTATGGGGGTTATAGCGCCTATACTTGGTGACAACTTGTATGCGAGGAGTAGCATCTCCGAGAAGATTGCTAAGATCACTCGACTGCCCGAGAAGAGGATATTCTTGCACGCGGCGCAGTTGACACTCTCAGTAAGTCCGCGGATAACAGTCGATATTTGATGAAGTCTCTCATGCGTATATGCTCAGAGGTACAGAAAGACAGGGCCCCAAAAACACTTCCGACTTACGATCGGGGCTCCTATACCCAAGGACTTCCTTACAATATGTAGAGATGCAGGAATCCCGTTGGACCACATATATGTCGACGGCGGCCTGTCCGTTGATGGTCAGCATGTTGGTGATGTTCCAGATCTTGAAGGCAGATGGCTACGAAAACCTCCAGTACTGCGCTCATAATCAGTGACAAAATAGAGTGTCATCTGTGCTGCGCGATATGCACCTAATTGGAAACTATGTGCTAGAGCGGTGACTAGGGCTACACGAAAGAGTGACCCTACCTTTCATCTGACCTCATTTGTTGCATTGTGGGTCACTCAGCCTTTTGTTTTGGGCTCGCATAGAGTTAGATCACTTCGAGATGTCTACTTGACTTGTCTAGTGTTGTTCGCATAAAGGGCTTGCTTGTTGGTGGAGGAACTCGATGCTTGTGTGCCATATATAGCGTACTACGTTTAACCCAAGTTTAATATTAATGTCGTCGGAGAGCAATTCACCGATCATCAACCTTAAGATTGTGATGTTCTTACAGTACTTCGCCACGGATGTTCTATCGCAGTAGTCCACAATTGAGCAATATCGATTGCTTCCCCTTCATCTAGCTATTACATTGTCCTGTACATGATGCGTCGGCACGTAAAGCGCACAGATATAGCTATCGACTTCCCAAAAATTTGAAATCAGTAGAATGCAGTGTATGCGAGGTGATGCAAGGGTATAGATAATATTGCAATTTATTTTCATATTGTCCACGAGCTCGTCCAGCGAGCTTGAATGCTGCGGAGCCCATAAGAAAAACCTTACTGAATCACCGCCTATCGGGATTAGAAGGTAGATGATCGTGCTGGGGGTGGTGGGTGCGGGCCATTTGCTTGTACTTGGCCTTCTTGTTGAGCCTTGAGTAAGTTTCCGACGCCCACAGCTATGGCGCCCACTGCTTGAGCGACACCAGAAGCGAGCACGGTCCCTCCGGCGATCGCAGGGATTGCAGGGAGGGTCCCTGCAGTGATGAGAACAGCACTTAGAGTCGTCATGGCTCGTGGGTGCTCCGCACTCAAAAAATTGAGGGCGTTGCACGCATTAAGGAGCCATGTTGGTGCGTTTGATATAGCTGTGACAGCTAGATAAACGAGTTTCAGTTGTAGACTTAGATGGACTAGCGCGTATCACTTACTGCCGTCAGCTGATGGGGAAGATAAGGCAGTTACCGCATTGTCGGAGGTCAACGCATGGTTGGAGGCTAACGCGTGGTTAGAGGTTACGGTATGGTTAGATGAAACCGTGGTGGAGGTCATCGCAGAAGCCATGGAATTCGCACGGGTTGGCATCTTGCGAGTCCTGATTACAGCCGAAGCGGCGAGGGCTGAATCAGAAAGCATCTTTATCGGGTTTGGCCGTCCCTGCTTAGGAGACGGCAGTGGCGGCAGGGGCGGCAGGGGCGGTGGAAGTTCTACGATGTCAGAAGAGGTCAATTCCTTGTGTGACCCATCCTTGTCTTTCAAGGATTTCCTTCTCGTAAGCCACAACATGCCTGACGGTTTAGAGTGGATCTGAACGGTCTCTGTGATGTGGGCTTCGATCTCCCCTGTAATAGCGTGAGTCAATAACACGCGGAGCAATGAAGATGTTTACGTACATCCCATGTTACGCATCGCAATCGTGAACTTCTTCCAGCTCCAGCGATACTTGCCCCCATTGACTTTCGCCATGACGCTTTTGAGTTCCTGGAGTCGGGCTTTCGCCTTCTCTCCCATGTAGTGTTGAGCGACTTTGTGCCAGTACTCCTCTGGCACCTTCCGCTCGGCGCAACCAGCTCTAATCTGTTGCAGAAAGTCATCGACGGGCATATCCTTCTTCGACTCGCCCAAGAATCTGGGAGGGTTCTCCCAAGTCTCGTAGATGGGTTCCAGGTTGAACTCCTTAATCTTGAATGCGTCCAACATAGTAAATGATGAAATGTGAGGTGGCTAGGTTGAGGATGTAGTTCCGGATATCGGGCGCTCCGAGTATATATGCTGTGAGCCTCGTGTTGACGGTATGGTGGATATCTACCGGGGTACGGACTGAACGTGCAATACTAGTGTCTTTTGTAGTCAAATGACTAAAAATTTGATATGACCGATCGGATCTGATGTTCCAAGGTGAATTTGGAGCTCTGTCACAGTAGATCTAGAACAAACGGGATGTGCGGCGTGGTGAGACATGAGGCTGCTGTTGCTGCTTCGATTGCCGAGTGAATAGCGGAATGAATGCTCCATTGCGGCGTAGAAGAAGAATGGTGGCCGCCTGTTTGAGATAATCGCTTGTCGAGCGTAATAGAGAGTTAGGTTTAGGTAGCACTTCCATGTCGAGATGAGTCAGTCGCATATATCGCGGTAGAGTTCGGGCCAATGTCGGGTGTAACTTCCTCGAGGTCTATGTAGAAATTCGTAGAAATTCGAGGAATGCTGAGTACCGAAGATTGAGCCCGGGAATGGATCAAGATAGCTGCTGATAAGAGAGAGCCCTGCGTCAACGCAGTGTTCGGACAAAGCAAATCTGGAAAACGTACCTCCGTTTGTTCGCTGCACAGGGTTCGGCAGCTATGATGAAATGAATGAGCTTACAGAGGGCGATATACACGGCATAAAACACTTTGGTCGGTAACACGCCACGTTACCACCGGTCACCGCTCAATTGCCGCGTGAGTGTTTAACGCGTAAGTTTATTCATTCTGTACCTCGCGAACGAAGTGTGGCCCGCAGTTTTGAATATCGAGCGCTCTTTCTCTATCCCTTTGACGTCATGTTGAACGCAAGCGAAATGACTGGACCCCTTGGAAAATATATTTAGAGAATCACTGATCATCGGAGGACGCGGGGTATGCTTATTTCAGGTCTAGTGACGTAGCCTTTTGTCGAGATAAATGGCGCCCTGTTCAATTGAGTGAAATCTGCGCAGGCTTAGGGTCTCTCACCGACATGGCAGTGATGCCGTCGATTCCATCCTCGGAAAGCGATGGTTCATCATCAGCTTATATGACCATGGAACATCGCTAGGGCAAAGGTTCAAAACAACTAAATGAGAGGAGCCTGAAGATTGTTTATAGAGTGTGATCAGGTCGATGTCCTGAATGACGTCGGATGTGGAGGTGGAGTTATGTAAGTGCAAGAGAGATGAGGTGAACGAGGTCCGGACAATGTTGTGAAGCCCTGCAGGAGATAGAGGTTTGGGGCTCCTGGGATGCCTGATTTGCTCAACATAATACATATCCCTATTCTCGAGATGTCGGGAACTAGAAATTACTGCAAATTGGGGGCCCCGGGGGAAGTTTTCCCTGATCACGATGAATCTGCCAACGCAGCTGCGGAGTGTATTCAATGTCGTCAGGACATGCTTAGAACATGCTGGAAGAGGGTTACTCACTGAGGTGTGCCCGTGAGCAATTCCCCATATTACACAACCAGATGTGAAAGTTAAAGATGTGGGATATCACAGCCGGCGGCCCCACATCTCGTGTGGCGTGCAGTAGGAAGAAACTATACATAGATTATACAATCATATGTTTTGTGCTGGCACTTCATCTGAATCATAACAAGCACAAAGCTCACAACACACAACACAACTCAACTTGAATTCTCGAGATGTGAAAAGCCCGTTTGCGTCAACGATCGGATCATCGTGTGTACGAAGGAGTGTATCACTCGTCGAGTGAGTCAACATTCTGGACATCGCTCCGAAGCATCCTATCGCAATCCTATCGAGGCATCTTCAACCTTCAGTTGACGCCCCAAAGTTCATCTTTGGGAGCTTCGCAAAAGAAGTCCAAAAGACTTCTGATAAAAGCACTATCACATGAGACGAGTGGTCGCCTTGAAAATCACGGGAAGAAGTCTACATCCGCCTTCATCGTGCATATCATCTGACAGCAAAGAGGAAAGGTTACTACGAACAGTCCGGTTGAACGCACCGTCAAGATCTTTCAGATTCTCCACTTTCCGTCTATTTCTTCAGTGGGAATGTTCGTCGTGTGATTTAGCTATGACGGTGGAGTGAAGGGAAGATAAGGTTCAACTGTGTTGTCGAGGCAATGTTATCTTCTCTTCAAAAAGAAAAACTTTAACTTCAAAGCTTTTTATAGGGATGGTACATCACGATGCAACTGCCTCTCCCGGAGGGTACATAAAAATATCTAATCAAGAACAGACATATTTGAGTCAACCGGTGTGAACAAACGGGAGAATCATTACTTGCCCCAAAATTAACACTCGTCGAAGATTCTCCGCTAGGGGCTTTGGATGTTTAGCATTCGAGAAGAGCGTGTATTGATGCTTATTAAGAATTGGCAACATGGTTCATTCTGAAAGAATTAGCCAACACTCACACGTCACTTGGCGGCGAATATACCACCAAGGTGGATTTGATTTGATTAATATTTCATGAATGAACGTTTGAACACTGTGACCAGCCCGTAATGACGACAAATAGATGTACGTGGCTCGAAGTACGAAAGAATTGGGGGGTAGGTTTGAGAATTGAGGCGTTTGTTTTCGACTCCGGACCGTCTCGTTGGACAGAAGGTCACCCTGATCGACAGATTCTTTGTTGGCATTCTTCACTCCACCTGTGGAAAAAATAGCGCTGTGGAAACATTGGAGTTCATATTTGGTCACTAAGGAGCGCCAGCAAGCCAAGCTTGAACTTCTGAAGCACATTTCACAGACCCTTTTGATGATTTCCAGTACTGGAATACTTGGGCGTAGGCCAATATAGGTTGTACTGGAACTGTAGCGCGGCGCACATGTCTTGTGGCAGGTCCAGGATTCAGGGAGCTGAGGATTGACCCGGAGCTGCAGTGCCAGTGGCGGCCATGCCAACCAAACATGCTTACATAATACAAAGTACGCATCAGGATGATCTTGTTTACTGACTTTTGATGTCTCTCTTGTTCGCTCAACCGCGGGTGTCAAAACCATGAATCGCCGGGTGTCGCCAAAATACTTGACAACTTTCTAAGTTGTCATGACCTTCAGAAAGGGCGATAAGGAATTTGTTATGTAGGCTGATCTACCATTGCGGTCTCGTACGTGCGTAATTTATGCCACAGACACACGTCGGTTACGGTGGACGCAAGGGTTGCATCTGTAAGTCATTTGACACTTGTGCCTGACCTTCGTCATTTGATGCCGCATCAGGCCGCATCTCAGGCTCGTATCATTATCCGTCTATCAGCAATTCCGGCCGCAGTGGGATTTCCGTGCCACAGTACAGCATATTCACGCAAGGCGCCCTTTTTTGACTAGTTTTTCCAATGATGTTGCTTGTCACCCCAGACTTTATTCGGGCCGTCACGCGTCACGCGTCATCAGCCGTCATCTCACCTTGCGTTGGGATTATTGCAGCTACCGGTAGTATGAGTATAAGTCGACCCAGGTAATACCCGCATCAAATCCGCGGGTACAGATGTCCACCCGGGTTAGAGTATCGTGGGTGTGGGTTAACCTGCAAGTTAAGCGAATATATTTTGCGTCAGTAGTATGATTGATGGTAATGGCACATCATGAGAGGTATGATTCGATGCTCACCTGGGTTTACGAACGGGGCATGGTCGAGATGGTCTGGTAAGTTGTTCTGCGTTGTCTATATAGGTCAGTGGGTAATGTTCCCAAGTCTCGCCAGTCTTGGGACTTATGAGCATGTTGTGCCATTGCAATGCATGTGGATGAATCTGAGACGCGCGTGACGTCGCATAAAAATAATCCGGTAATGGATGGTCCGAGCAACCTAGCACTGCCACAGATTTGAGTCCGACTAGGTACCAGGCTGAGATTCACCGCGGCACTTGGGTTTGTCGTATTGCCAGGAGTAGTGACATAACCAGGGGCTAACATTTTAATTTAAATCGTCATTTCTTGTTCTTGGTCTCGTCTGGCGAACCCTTCTAGTAACTACCTGCGAATTGCCATGCCATTCCTGATCCGAACTATTATCGTCCTTTACATCCTTACTTAGCGGGTTCGGTCCAGCGGCGTTGTGCTAACCGTCCTCGAGAAAAGCTACCGGCTCTCCGTGATTCTGCAGAACGCCTAAGGCCTAGACAGGTCCAGGAACAGTGCTTCCAGGATCAGTAGTTTGTAACTTCCCGAATAGTCTGGTCATCATTACCATTACGACAATTGCCAAAGCACACGAAAGTATATTGAATCAAGAACGTGCCAAGTTAAGAGCTATGTGATAATATTGGTAGCGATATCTATAGGGAATGGCATAAATCCCGCACCTTATGCTGCGTGCACAGCAAAAAAAATTGAAAATAAACCCAAATCAATATTTTCCATCCACAAGAGCGCTCAGATAAAAGACCCAGTGCGTCAATCTACTCCTGCTCAGTCTCAGTCGTGGAGGTAGCTTCTATACCATGAAAGACTCTCCTCGAAAGTCTTCTGAGCAAGAGAGAGCCCCAGGCTATGGAATTCAGATCAGGTGCGCAGTAGCCTAGAACGTGTTTGCCATCATTCGTTTACCCCCCATATAGCTATCGCACCCTTTCCATTCGCGTGGAAGAGAAGAACCTCCCCTCAAAGGCTAAGCAATCCGCAGATCCGGCAGATGCTATAGCTAGCATCGACGTCCATCTCCTCGCAACAGATGAGGTCTACACTCGTTACTCTTGCCATCCTACAGTTGGCCTCGAGCAGGCAGCAGTTCAACGAAGGTCCAAGGATGGTAGGAATGTCATCAGCCCGCCCCCAACCCAACACTGGAAGAAGATCCTTAACTACATCTTCGGAGGCTTCAATTTCCTCATGTGGATCGCTTTCATCGTCACACTAGTACGCGTTCATTACTTTTATTTTACTCAGTGCTTCACACTCTCCCTCAGCTCTCGTACAAGCCTCTGGGAGAGCCTGACCCTGCCGCTGTCAATCTCGGGGTTGCAGTTCTGCTCGTGCGTTTTCATACATATCTTGTTTCACTTCATTTAGCCCCCACAGATGCTCGTCATCATCATCTCAGCAACGTTCTACGCCTGGGTGGACTGGAATGCTAGTCGAATCATGAAATCCATCAAGTCTCTGATTGCGCACGAAGCTGCCGTAATTCGTGATGGCAAGCAACAGCTTATTCTTGCAACCGACATCGTCGTCGGAGATATCGTGGTTCTCAGCACTGGTGATCGAGTTCCTGCAGACCTGAGGATCGTCGCGGCTTCATCTGACTTGCGCATTGACCGTTCGCTACTCACTGGAGAAAGGTGATCACATTCTAATAATTTAAAAGCTCGCCTCATACTTTGCCAGTGATATGATCCCGGGGTCTCTCGAAGCTACATCTGATAACGCCCTGGAGACACGCAATCTTGCACTGACTTCGACCTTCGTCACACAGGGTACCTGTAATGGTATCGTGTTCGCCACTGGTGACAGGACCGTCATGGGACGCCTTGTTAAAATGTCTGGCGAGACAAAATTCAAGCTTACAACAATCCAAAAAGAGGTCTGGTTTTTCACCAAGGTCATTTCCTCAATCGCTTTTACGATGTTTGGTCTATCTTTACTGCTCTTCGGCGTGTGGTTGAGGACGACCTATCCTGGATATGATGCAAACATCAGCATCGCGATCATGAACTCGATTGGTTGTCTTACGGCATTTGTGCCTCAGGTAAACGATCTAACTTGTTATTCTTAATAGCTTCCCTAACATCATATCCTTTCCTCGAAGGGTCTACCCGTTTGCGTTGCCCTTTCGTTGACTATCATTGCCCGTCGCATGTCGAAACGGCACGTTCTTGTCAAGAATCTCGCAACGATTGAAACGCTTGGATGCATGTCCGTCTTGTGTTCAGACAAAACTGGTACTCTGACTGCCGGCAAGATGGTTCGTTTTACGTGCATATACGTAATACGGCTTCCTTGACTAACGTCTTCTAGGCGGTCGAATCACTCGCCTTTTTGGATCGCCATATTTTGATTAGTGAAATTGACGAGAAGATCGGCGAAGCACCAGATCCTCGGTTCTTCGCTGGCTTGAGCGCTTTGCACCATACTGCACGGCTGTGTAACGGTGCAAAGTTCGACTCTACGACTGCTGACAAGCCTATCCAGGAGCGAAACGTCAAAGGAGATCCCACTGATACCGCCTTACTTCGCTTTTCAGAGGCTCTGTCTATCCCAGCTTTGAACATTGATACGCCAGCGCTGCTGTCATCCTGGAGAAAGCTCTTCGAAATTCCTTTCAATTCAAAAAATAAATGGATGCTTAGCGTCGTTCAGGAGACTGAAACGACCGAAGGGCATATCACTGAAAGGAACTCAACAGCATGGATGCTCGTCAAAGGCGCTCCAGACATGCTGGTAAAATCCTGCACCTCGGTGATGAAATCCGATGGCACGGTTGTCCCGTTCGATGAAGCGGCAAGGCAGCACATGGGCGATCTCCAAAGCAGTTGGTCGAGTGAAGGGCAGAGAGTGCTTGCCTTGTACGTATTGTATGTTGCTATGGGGATACTTTACTGATACTCGTTCAGGTGTCGTAAGCCATTGGACGCCTTGAAACCGAACCTTTCTCCAAATGACATGGAGGAATTGATGTACTCGGAAATATGCAATCTCACTTTGGTCGGACTGGTCGGTATCCGCGATCCGCCCCGTCCTGACGTGCCCGCAAGTGTGGCTGTTATCCGTCGTGCTGGTGTCAGGGTTTTCATGGTGACCGGAGACTTCAAGCTCACTGCTGTTGCAATCGCCCGCCAGGTGAGTTGGATCGAGCGACTGCCTCGTGGTACTTGGGATTAACGTGATTATAGGTCGGCATCATCACACAGCACATCGTAGATACCATCGATGATGTCAAGGCCGCAGCGTCCGAGAAGCACTTCGCCGATGTATCACTACGTACTATTAAACCTTCGGAAGAAGACCCTATCCGTGCATTGGTACTCACAGGCGAGGACGTCAGCACTCTCACTCCCATTGACTGGAACGTAATCGTCGGGCAATACACTGAAATCGCGTTTGCCCGCACTACGCCTGATCAAAAGATGAAGATCGTCGAGGAAATCAAGGCCCGCGGCGACAATACTGTGGCTGTCACTGGTGACGGTGTCAACGATGCACCCGCTCTCAAGGCCGCTGACATTGGTGTTGCGATGGGGAGCGGTAGCGATGTCGCGAAAGAAGCTGGTAAGATCGTGACATCTTGTCTAAGATGACGCTTAACCTTCAATCCCCTCAGCTGCATTGATCTTATTGAACAACGACTTTGCGTCTATCCCAGTGGCCATTGAGATGGGTCGTCTGGTATTCGATAACCTCAAGAAAGTGTCGCTTTACCTCATGCCTGTAAGCCAATGCATCATCGAAAATAAGACACTTGCTTACCCAACTCAAGGTTGGAAGTTACACAGAGTTCATGGCAGTAGTCTCGAACGTCGTTTTTGGAATGCAGATTCCTTTGAGCTCCTATCTACAAGTTTGTTTCTCCATCACAAACGACGTGGTCATGTCAATCTCCTTGATGTACGAGAAAGCTGAAGCAGGTAAACTTTTCGTTCTTCACAGTCCTTCCCATTTCTCATTGCGCGACAGATCTCATGATGCGGAAACCTCGTAATGCTAGAACCGACCGTCTTACAGATTGGAAATTGTTCTTCCAGATCTACTTGGTAAGTTGTTCCGCACCAAGTGATACTTTGAGTTCACAAGTCATTTATTACTAGTTCCTTGGGCTCATGTCCTGGCCGTGCGCGATGAGCATGTGGTTTGTATACATGCGTCAGCAAGGCCTCGGATTCAACGATGTCTTCTTAGCCTATAACAAGTGGACCGACGGCTATCACGGCTACACATTGGATGAACTCAGCCATTTTGTTTACGTCGGGCAGTGCATTTAGTGAGTGGTGATAACGCCTACTACTCCCAAGGCTTATATTTATTATCCTCATAAGCTACGTGACGATGGTCTTCATGCAATACGGAAATCTCCTCGCCATCCGAAACCGGAGGGTTTCCTTGCTCCAGTCCAACCCTCTATGGGGACCTCGCAGGAATTATGCAGTTCCGATTGGCATGGTCGCGACTGCCTTGATTGCAGTAATAAATCTGTACGGACCAGGCTTACAGGGTGTCTTCTACACTACCCCTATACCTGGAATGTTCTGGGGCCCTCCGTTCGCCTTTGCCTTGGGAATTCTCTGCGTAGACGAAACTCGCAAGTTGATCGTGAGGACTTATCCGAAGGTAAGCGTGTTGACCTTTTCTTGTCTTCTTGGTACTGATGGAACATTCAAGTCGATCGTTGCTAAAATGGCCTGGTAAACCTTTGGTGTCGATTTGGTCTGTAAATATTTTAGAGTTGGTTGCCGCTTATTTCACAGTTTTGCAAGTTAGTTTTTTGTACGTGGCGTGGTAATGTGGATATGTAGTGACCAGCCAGTGACTCGGGTGTGATAACTAGTGTAATAACTAGTATAATAGTCTGTTGCGAGTCGCATTGAGGTGGAAAGTTGACATGGCTCAGTGTTCCCGGACCTACGAGTCACTTTTAGACTTTTTGGAGGAGCTAGAGATGCTTGTACAGTATATATATGTATATCAAGAGTGATAGTAATATAATATGTTTACCTGTTACTCGACATTCTTTAGGGGAACTATGGGCAGCCCATCTTTGCAGCTGGAAAGCTTCAACAGGCCCTAGGCTGCATGCAATTTGGGAAGAAGGCTGAGTACAGTGAGGAGTGCCATGTTTCGTTCAGCAATGTCCTCTTGAAAGTCATGCATATGAAACGGGCTGATCAAAGCGACGAGCAACTTGCATTGCAGGACTAACTTGATGGCAAGGTGAGGAAATTTGAAGTTATGATAGCTTACAAGCTTACGTAAAGTATAGTCCTATATCCGGGATTTGCCTGTCGCCTAGCGACTGGCTTAGAGCCGACCAACGTTCTTAGCACCCACTGCAGTCACCCGTCTCCTAGATAAGAGCCCGTTAGCTAGGGCAAGAGGAACACCAGGATGGCGGGGATGACAGCGGTTTCGAACCTGCGAAAGTTCTCGTCAGGGGGCTACCGCTACCCCAATAGCGGCCGTGCCGACCTTCTCGTTCTGTTCCGGATAATACCATTGAACCTATCATATATGCCTAGTGGGAGTACAAGCTCTGTCGCACGACTGCAACCGCAAAACGACGACAGGCCAGCTGCGTCCAGTAACCATGATCCACCAGTAGGGTAGTTTATGGTTGAGGGTATTGAGAGTATAGCGAGACGGTCACGCGCAGCTAGACACAAAGGTACGAATATCTCAGTATTCGAGTTGAAACTCCGATTAACAAACATTGTACCTAGACACAAAGGTGCGAATCTAATATAACGTTAGACCTCGAGTCGAACGTTACGAAAATACTAACTTACATCTCAGTATTCGAGTTGAAACTGAGATGTTTGGATGCGGGTACCTGGGCTTATAAGGTGAGTCTCCCAGGTACAGTCATTTACGCTAAGCTAAACTAAAAGATGGACAGCGCACGAGTTGGCCATGACACGTCGACCTCATTCTCCGTTTGGATGCGCTCGCACTTGGTGTCCTCTCCCTTGGCTCTACGCTTCGGCCGGTTGCTGCCTCTCCCTCTCGGCTCTCATCCTTTCGGCCTTGTCTCCTTCGGATTCGTCGGATCCCAACAGAGGGAGGGCTAGTGGGGGTAGGAAGCTTCAAGCTTCAGACCTCGAGTCTCCCGCATTGAGACCTCACCAAGGGACCCTTGGTCGGTTGTTTCCGAACCGAACAGGGAATTTGGCATCTCCGTGCAGAGACGACGCTGGACATCTCAGGCCTCAAGCTTAGCTTGACTGCCAAGTTTGATTTTTGCACGTGGTTTTAACATGCCCTTGCTTGTCCACACTCGAAGCAGTGGCCCACTACACATGGCATTTAGCAAAATGCGCGAAAGCCACGCGATCAAGGGAGATGTCCCCGCATCATTCTGCCTTACTTTTAAGATCATCCACATCTGCCAATCGACCACGCATGAGTGTTTCAGGCAGCGAACCCCCAAAGATGTCCTTCAATTGGCTGGCCGAGTTCAGAAGAGCTGCAACTTTGATGCTGCAGCCAGAAAAACGGATAGCTAAAGCCCCCACTGTGTGGAGAAGCATTCAAGCAATCGTTTTTGCTTCATGTAAAACGACTTACTTGCAACCAATGCACTGCGTTGATATTGTCCTCCAGGGCTGAATACCTTATTGGTCTTTATCCCGATATCTGTATGTTTCTTGCTGTCTTGGCTTAGACTATCTAACGCATGGTGTCTGAAAGTGGGCTACGAACTTTGCTCTACCCGATCAGCACACTCTTACATTTGTATGTAAGTACACGATTTGATCTTCACTGCAACCTACCTTACACATCGCTCTAGTTGCATTTCTGGCTATCATACCGCTGACCAAGGTAACATAGATTCATTGTTCCGTTGTTGTTCGGGTCTGATCTACTTGCAGCTTCTCGCCTTCGCGACTGACGAATTGTCGTTACGAGTCGGTCAAACTCTAGCTGGTCTTCTCAACGCTACATTGGTCAGTGGTTCATATTTCAGTCTGTCATCCCGCTGAAATTTGACGGCTTATAGGGAAATAGGTCAGTATTTTTGCTCAGTTGATCACTTTCTTACCTTGTTTCCTTCTACACACAGCGTCGAACTCATCGTATCAGTACGTCTCGCTAGCCTCCAACAGCTTATGCGATGACCAATTGACCCATTTTAGATAATCGCGCTCGCGAAGTGTCAGCTTACAATCGTTCAGTCGTCCTGTATGCGTCCCACAGCTTTGCTCCCCTTGACCTGACACGTGTTATTTTCCTATAGTGGTGGGCTCCATCCTGAGCAATCTCTGTAAGTGTTTAGGCTTACTGTGACGAAATCGATTAATGTGTACTGCAGTGCTGGTACTGGGCATGTGTTTCTTTGCCGGTGGTCTCCGCTTCTCGGAACAGGGATTTGGTCAAAGTACGCAGTTGCTTGTTTCAAGTTGGTCCAAACGATTGATGCTTGCGTCTATGGCCTAGGTGCTGTGCAACTTAATGTGTCATTGCTGACCATTAGCGTGATTGCTGTTCTGTTACCTGGGGCATTTCACATGGCTCTTCAGGGTCCAGGATATGACGAATTGTCGACCGATTACAACATATTGAAAACTAGTCATGGCGTGCGTAGATTATTGTTCGTAGTATGTTTGGTCTTACGTTCTTCGTGTAGGTTGCAATCATTCTCCTTTTCAGTAGGTCAACAAAATGATTTTCTTAGCAGTGGACTAAACCCATTCCAATCATTCAGTCTACGCTTCATATCTGGTTTTCCAGTTATGTTCGCACAAAGCCCTCTACGATGATGTCAACGAAGATATGCAACCAACCAAAGCGTACGCAGGCCAGAATCCATTTCGGTTGAGGAGGCGTAGGATCATCACGGACGGCGAAAACGTGCCTTCCCCGAGTTTGACGCATGACAGAGAGGCAGCCGCAACGTCGTCCCACCCCACAGATCCCAATCCTGACGTGGAACCTGGGACTTATTCCATAACATCAGTGGAGACTGAGATTCAACCACTGATGAACCTCGCTGTGTGCTTTTGGCTTTTGGCTGTCGTAGCTGTGGTACGTGCTTAACGTGATAGTCACACGAAGTTCTCAAAATTTCGCTTCAGTTGACTACTGCTACTGCAGTGTTCCTCGTTGACTCAATTGATGGCCTGACTTCATCCGGGTCGATCAACAAGGAGTTCGTTGGTATTATTTTGCTCCCGATCGTTGGTCACGCAGCGGACCACGTCATTGAAGTTACGGTATCCGTCAAGGATAAACTGACTTTAAGCTTGGGCGTTGCCGTGGGTTCGAGTATTGTGGGTCATTCCTACAGACATGGCTTCTATGGCGACTCACCGTTTTCAGCAAATTGCGCTCTTTGTGATTCCGTGCGTTGTGCTTTTGTCCATTTTTACATAGTATTTACTTAGATGGTTTCAGATTCATCGTGACACTTGGTTGGATTATGAATAAGCCACTGACACTTCTCTTTGACCCGCTGGAATCTATTGTCCTGTTTCTTTCCGGTGCGTGAATGGATTGATGCTGGAGAACGTGCTAATCGGAAGGGGAAAATAGTCCTTACTGTCAATTACGTCGTGCAGGACGGCAAGTCAAATTGGTTGGAAGGAATGATCCTCATGTGTAAGTATCTGTGGCATTTTTTGGGTGCGTTTCGCACTCAAGGCTCTCTAGGCGTGTACATGATTTTGGCTGTAACATTTTGGTATTATCCTGGTAAGCCCCTCGTCGGTGTAACTGAAGACTGTCCCACATATCCAATGATGGTCTCACTAGGTACCCAAGGGATCTTTCCAAATTGCTAGACCAGACCAGCATCGATATCTCCGATGAATGGAGGATTGCCACGAGCTCAGTACTACTCGGCTTCGACCTAGGCCACTTTCTTATCGAATCATATTCGGCACCATACACTATCACGCTCTTTTCTTTCTGATATTTATGGTTTGGACTAGGAACCCTTAGCTCTTATCTAATTCCCATTGCATGGGTACTCCTACTTACCTTTTACAAGCAATCTGCTCACCTGTAGACATATCAGTATCGTTTATCATCCTCTCAGATTTCTTCACATTAGCAACAAAGAGTAGACTACATTTGCCGTTTCTTTCCTCATCCGTGGTTGAAAATAATGTCCGAACGTCGTGATATGATAATTGATTCCGGAACGCCCTGAACGGAGCTCACAGGTGTCCATTTTCCAGAACCACTTCTTCTTAACGTACCAACAGTACTGTGATAAGAGATCATAACGCCACAACAATATAAATCTTGAAGAGAAAATTGTTCGGGCGCTCGATCAATCGATTACCTGAGACCGCAGCCAAAGTGTACGATATTGTTTCAGAGCACGTTAGGTGCACATACACAGCATCAAAGTGGCTCGATTGCCGAGAGCGCGCGCATGGCGTCAACACGAACAGATTCCCCAGAATTAAACGCTCCGTTACAGTATGGTGGAAAATGAGCACGCAGCCACAATGTGATGCGATACCACGAGTGCAGCTCGCGATGGTGAAGGACGAGCATGCACTGGCAATTCGCAGTGGGGACACAAGGCAGACAGCCCACAATGGTGACAAAGATCGCGTAGTTCAGGACAACGGCATAACAGATCTAGAGATAGATGTGGACGCGATCTGCGATAGTGATAACAAACAGGCAGCTCACGGTACTTAGCATCAGAGTCTCCCCAGGGTGCTTTACGTTGATTGTGGTGGTTTTCCGACGTTATACATGGCTTTATACTTACCGGTAGGAACAAATCAATGACAATGTTAGAGCACGGGTGAACCCGCGGGTCCATACCGCACCCGTACCCGCAAATACACGGTACGGGTGTATACCGACCCGCCAGTTCTGCGGGTATGAACAGTGTTTGCGGTATACCGCAGTATTTTCACAGACCCGCGGGTCATATAGTATTTTGAGGTATACACAAAAGGCATAAGAAAGCGCGCGAATGGAAGCTGGAGACAACCGGTTGTGTGTGAAGTGTAAAAATTGTCGTGCTTGTGAAAACAGTGGCCGTTCATGGGTTCGACTGCGGTTGAGGAAGCTGTTAGTGTCAAAGACACGAACTTTTTTTAAAAAAACAAACCTGGAGCGCTCAGGTAATCCAAAGCCATGTGGGACCGTGACAGATTAGGATACTTCTTTTGTTGCACAGACCACCCGGATTTCAAGGCGTCATCCACTTTTTCGAGAGGTTGCTGAAGGTATTCGTCCAACTCATTAATGGGCTGAGTAGTAGGGTAGAGTCGCAACCGAGAGAGTAGTATCCAAATACTCATGGAATATCATTTCACTGGCAAATCAGCATAGCTGGTGCCGTCGATTATCACTCTGGATCGACATTGCTATTCGATGAACCTGCGGTCGAAGTTCACATGGTGACATCTCGGGAGGTTCTTTATGAGTAATGAGATTTTGACCTTCGCACCCTCAGACAAGTCAGGGATCCACGTCCAACACCGTAAACCGCAACCGGTATGCACAGCGTACGTGCGGGTGTCCGTAATCCACACCGTACCCGTACCCGCCACACCGTCAGCGATCAACCGTGGGTTTACCCGTACCCCGTGCTCAAATCATCATCAGAGAACTCGTGAGTCTCCTCAGCTGGGTGATTGCGGTGGTTTTCCGACATTATACATGGCTTTATATGGCTTTATATTCCAATAATATTTTCTATATATGAGCATATATCGGCATAGATGACAATATCTGCGGCTCACCAGTCCTCTGATGATAAGCGCTAAGCGCCCAGTACTTGCACGGGGACTGAAAACAACGTAAAGCTGTGAATTTGAATTCTCCATGTTGAGTCAATATGCGCAGCGGGAACTGAAGGTGATTATAGAGAAAGGAAACGTGTGGTACCGGTTCGGAGTCCGAGCGTTCAATGTTCAACCGGCGGCAGCTTGCGCATGCTCGGCGGTGATCTACCAGCTGTCCCTCGAAGAAGTGTATGAGATGAGAAGAATAGGTATAGTGCGAATAGTCGATGCAGGTCCGTTCGACTAGTGTTGATGTTCTGATTTGATGAGTTCTCGCCGTGGGGAGGGGTACCTACTAAGTACCAGGACAAGGTCGTCACCAGCGGCTTCTTCCGGCATATGATATGTAATACCCCGGCATCAGTAGTCCCTTGATGACAAGTGTGGGCTGCTACCACTATCCGAACCTTGGATACCCTCTGTATTAAATCCATGGTTCGACGCTAATACTATTGTCAATCTGACTCGGACTTCCTTGCTTCGGCCGCCCTAAGGCTAGACCTCCTCGCTTGTTGTACTCTGTCCTCCGTTACGACCTAGTTACATGCTAAATATGGTTCGTCGGAGACTATACTAAACAAGGATTGCGAGCATCAGTTTCAACTCTAGATATATGGTGCTCCATGTGCCACCAAGTACAGGCACGCAGTGCAATCCATCAACCACGTTAATGCGGTGGAAAAGAAACCTGACCTGAAAATAACTTGGGTCTGCTTCACTTTGATCTTCAACGTTACATCACTAACAATACCCGCATGCATGAATCGCAAAAATACCTCTGGGTAAAACCTAAAAAATCTGGCAAGGCACAGTTGCATTGCCTTGAGCCGGATAAATAGGAGAGCAGGCAAAGACTCGGATCTTGAAGCAGGTTCCTTCGATGGCAGCCACGACACCCTCTATTGAGCCAGCTGAGTCCGGGTCCGGGAAAGGCTATGGCATTCAAGTCGCGTTCGTTATTCGCATCTCTACCCCGCGCAGTATATCGCTGACCTAACAGTGAACAGATACCGTACATTATCGGTTCGCGTCGAAGATAATAAGGCCACCTCCAAGTCCCCGCCAGACCCAGCGGATGCAATTGCAAGCATAGATGCTCATCTACTCAGTGTTGACGAAGTATACACCCGGTATTCCAGTCATCCCACAGTCGGTTTGGAGCTTGCCGCTGTTCGTCGCAGGGAGCGTGATGGCAAGAATACCATCAGCCCTCCACCCACCGTCTACTGGAAGAAAACGCTTAATTATGTTTTTGGTGGCTTCAATTTTCTCATGTGGATCGCGTTCATCTTGACTATCGTGAGTGCCGTTGTCCACCTGCCATTGTGACTTTCTAATACACAGTTCAGCTGTCCTATAAACCACTCGGGCCTCCTCTACCTTTCGTTCTTGGTGTTGCCGTGCTCTTGGTTCGTGACTATCGACACTCATACTCAATTTCCCCCTTCTCATCAACTACAGATCCTTGTCATTATCATTTCTGCTACATTTTATGCTTTGGTCGATTGGAACGCGAACAGAATCATGAAGTCAATCAAATCCCTAATTGCACACGAGGCCGCGGTCATCAGGGACGGAAACCAGCAAATCATCTCAGCTGCTGACATTGTAGTTGGTGATATTGCCGTCCTCAGCGCTGGCGACCGTGTCCCAGCCGACATGCGTGTCGTGCAGGCATCATCCGACCTTCGCTTTGATCGTTCTCTCCTGACGGGTGAAAGGTCTGTTCGTTGTCCTACGTGCTTGAATTTGGCTAAAGTTTAATTGTAGCGAAATGATACCAGGAGCTATTGATGCAACATCCGACAATGCTCTAGAGACTCGTAACCTCGCGCTGACTTCCACTTTTGTCGTACAAGGGACTTGCCATGGAGTCGTGTTCGCCACCGGAGATAGGACTGTCATGGGACGCCTTGTCAAGATGTCTGGAGAAACAAAGTTCAAGCTTACCACTATCCAAAGAGAGGTCTGGTTTTTCACCAAAATCATTTCATGTCTCGCGCTCTTTTTCTTCTGCTTGTCGCTTCTTCTATATGGCGTTTGGTTACGGACAACGTATCCTGGGTATGACACCACGTCTTCTGCTATCGTAAATTCAATCGGCTGCTTGACTGCCTTCGTTCCGCAAGTAGGTGGCTAACAGTGACATCTTATATCCCTTTCTTAGTTGACATCTTGCAGGGCCTCCCGATTTGCGTGGCACTTTCGTTGACCGTTGTCGCTCGTCGCATGGCTAAACGTCAGGTGTTGGTCAAGAATCTGGCGACAATCGAGACATTAGGGTGCATGTCTGTGTTATGTTCTGACAAGACAGGCACGCTGACTGCGGGAAAGATGGTAAGATAAATAATGCATCTGCTCTTGGTACTAGCTTGCTGATGGACCCACAGATGGTGGAGAATATTGCCTTCCTCGATGACATATTTGGTGTCGATGAAATTAACGAGAGGGTTACGAAGGCCGCGGACCCTGCTGTTTTTACTGTGTTCAAGACGCTCCATCAGATCGCGAGGCTTTGCAACGGTGCAAAATTCGACGCAACGACTAACCACCTTCCTGTGCAGGAACGCACGATCAAGGGCGATCCGACTGATACTGCTCTTTTGCGTTTCTCCGAAGCCCTTTCAATACCAGAGCTTGAAGTGGATTCCAGTACTCTTCAGCAAGAGTATCAGAAGAAGTTTGAGATCCCTTTCAATTCTCGCAATAAATGGATGCTTTCCGTGGTCTCCAAGGTCAACACGTCTGAAAAGGACGCAGAATCGACATGGATCTTCGTCAAGGGAGCTCCTGATGTTTTGTTCCCTTCCTGCACCAGTGTGCTACAAAGTGATGGGACAGTCGTCACGTTAACAAGCAGGGCGAGGCAGACGTTCGCCACGCTTCAAGAGGATTGGTCAAGCCGGGGTCAACGCGTACTCGTGCTGTGAGTGAGCACTTTTGACTTGGTACCTGACATCTGATGGCGTTGCCGAGATAATAGATGTAGGAAACCCATAGAACAAATCAAGGCTAAACTTCCACCGAACGACGTGGAAGATCTCATGTACGCGGAGATGTGCGATCTAACCTTGGTTGGTCTGATTGGAATTTGCGATCCTCCCCGCCCGGATGTATTGCCATCGATTTCCGTCATTCGACGAGCTGGAGTTCGAGTCTTTATGGTCACCGGTGATTTTAAACTTACTGCTCTAGCTATTGCACGCCAGGTATTTTCTTTAATTTCGGCCGCCATAAGATCACTACTAACACCTTTTTCAGGTTGGTATCATTACTCAGCACGTCGTCGACACCATCCAGGACGTCCGAGCTGCTGCATCAGAGAAGGTCTCGCCGAAAGAGTATCATCTTATCAAGCCATCCGAAGATGATCCTATCCGTTCCCTGGTACTTACAGGAGAAGACGTCGCATCTCTCACCACGCCTGATTGGAATGTTATCGTTGGGACCTACACAGAGATCGTATTTGCGCGCACTACCCCTGACCAGAAAATGCGAATTGTACAGGAAATAAAAGCTCGCGGAGACAATACAGTCGCAGTCACTGGAGACGGTGTTAACGATGCACCAGCGCTAAAAGCCGCTGACATTGGTGTTGCGATGGGTAGTGGCAGTGATGTGGCCAAGGAAGCTGGTATGGATTTTCTTGACGGCCCTTTCGATGACGCTAATACCCTCACTCTCAAGCCGCCTTGATCTTGTTGAAGAATGACTTTGCTTCTATTCCCGTCGCGATAGAGATGGGTCGACTAGTTTTCGATAACCTGAAGAAAGTCACATTGTACCTCATGCCTGTGAGTTGCATTTGTGGAAGCAGTATAATCTCAGCGGGTTTGATACTCATGGTGTTGCAGGCTGGAAGTTATTCGGAATTCATGGCGGTCCTCGCAAATGTACTACTAGGCATGCAGATTCCCATGAACTCGTATCAACAAGTCTGCTATTGCATCACAAACGATGTTATTATGTCCATCTCGCTGATGTATGAGAAGCCGGAATGGGGTGGGTGATGATGCATTGATGAACTTTCCAGTACTCACTTCCTGTTGTAGACTTGATGCAGCGCAAGCCACGCAACGCCAGGACCGATAGGCTTACGGATTGGCGCCTTTTCTTCCATGTCTATTTGGTACGTTTCATGACCTAGGTGACCCAAACATGCTCACGTATACTTGCCTAGTTCTATGGACTGATGCTGTGGCCCTGCGCGATGGCGATGTGGTTCTTGTATATGAGCCAGCAAGGCCTCGGTTTCTATGACGTTTTCTTGACTTTCAGCCAATGGGAGGATGGCTGGCAAGGTTACACCATCGATCAACTAACCCAGTTCGTCGATGTTGGTCAATGCATTTAGTGCGTCGTCATTCTTTTTCCTCGCAACGCTGATCCTAAGACACACCAGCTATGTGACAGTGGCCATCGGACAGTACGGAACTCTTTTATCGGTTCGCAACCGCCGAGTATCGATACTACAGTCGAATCCTCTATGGGGCCCGCGTCGCAACCTACTAGTACTTGTCGGCATGTTGGGCACGGTATTGATCTGCATCGTGAACCTTTATGGAGCTGGCTTCCAGCAGGTGTTTGGCACGAGGCCTATCCCTGGGATGTTCTGGGGTCTCCCGTTCACCTTTGCGTTAGGAATCTTGCTCATGGACGAAACTCGCAAAGCCATCGTGAGGAAATATCCGAAGGTATGTTTTAAGTTACATGACGGTGGTGGAATTTCAATTCACATTTTCTGTAGTCTCTGATTGCGTGGCTGGCATGGTGAACTCGAAATTATATGAAGTTGGAATTGTTTTGTCGGTACTGGTAACTGCTCAGTGTAATATGCGATCAGTTATGTAATATAGAATTTCGTAATCACATGATCTTCCTCTTATCACTGGGAATAAGTTAATGAGTCATTTTGATAGTCAACCTTCTCCTACCACATCGCAGACGGACTCGGAGTCTTCTGCGGCCGCCACTAAAGACAGTCGAATCTCCTTGCTATTATATGCCCATAAGGTCTATAGACACATCCCGAAAAGACAAATTGACAGCCAAACCAACTTTAATCAGCTCTTATCAAGAATCCCAACATGGAATCGTTCAAAGCACCAGCCTTCTCGACATTCCCGCCGAGTCTCTTACTCACATCACATCGTTCCTCTCTCCCCCGTCGCTCCTCGCACTCTCTAGAACAAACCGACGACTCAATGAACACATAAACGATGATAATACCTGGTACCGGGCCTTTATCAATCAATTCCTTGGAATTGGTCCTGAGAATGATCTCGAGAACGAGAAGATTCTCTTACTAAGGAAGTCAGAAGGCACTTGGCGAAAGGAGTTCATCATGAGGCATAACTTGAGGAGGTTCGTGGATGCGTCGTATTTAGTTTCTGCTCTTATCTTTCATCCTCAGGCGCTGGGAACGTTCGCGGAATGGGACGATTACTCATTCTCCTCAAGATACTACCATCGACGGCGTCCATCTTATGTCCGAGTCTGGTCTCCTCACGTGTTCGATTCAATACGGAGTGGTGGCTCGTTCACTTCCGCTCAGCGGCAAAGTTCTCAAGGGGTACCTTGACGCTGCCGGAACAGGATTGGGTATAGGAAACCCCAATGTTGAATTTACACCCAACGTCTCTACCTGCCGTCTCACTTCTGATGGTGGCACTGCCAGGGCCTTCTGGGGCAAGCGTAACGGGGAAGTGGCAGTCACTACGGCTGCTAGGGCCATGGATCCTCGGGGTGCATCTTCGAAGCTGGTTAGATGTAAAGTCGAAGATCACCACGACGGCGCCGTGAACGAAATTGCGTTGGATCCTGTTGTTAGCCGGTTTGTTTCCGGAGGTGCTGACGGGCAAGTCAAGTTGTGGGATACTAAGACGGTTGTGTGCTTGTGGTCTAGCGACAAGCAGCTTCAATCGCTTGTGGTTGACCCATTCCTTAAGGTGTCTTCCGCTCTTGCAGATGGCATCATCGCGGGTGCTTTGCATAGCGGAGACATTCTTTTATGGACATCGTCCCGACAAGTCTATTCGGACGACTTTTCCAGCCCGGCATCGTTTGCACAACATCGCATCGTCTCGCCCATTCCAAAGGCACAGTCATCTCCCCAGGATATATTCATACCCAAACCTCGGCCAACTGTGCTGTGTGTTCGTCGTCACTCACAGACTACGGCAGCGCTACTCATCGGGTACTCCGATCAACCGTTCTTCTATCGTGTCGTAGTTGACCTTACATCCGGTAAATACGAAACTACCGCATTTGGTGATCCTTCATTCGGATACAACTCCATCGTCGAACCTTTCTTTGCAGCTCGGCCAGGTGATTGCAGTTTCATCATCACTGGTGATCTGCAAGGTTCCGTTGGAATTTACGATTGGGACACTCCGCAAACATCTTCTCCCGTTGTACCTGCTCGCAGATTCGAGGCTCACGAAGATGGTGCCGTGACTGCGCTTGGTTGGAGCTCGGTTGTTCTTGCCACAGGCTCTGCACGCGGTACAACGACCGTATGGGACGCGGTCACCTTGGAGCCTCTTAGGCTCTTTTCGTCCCCAGTCCCGCGTGCTGCACCGGGTCGCGAATTTGGAGGCGTCAGCAGGATTGTGATTGAACAGGAACTTTTGGTCATTGTCGCTGACAATAGGGTGATGTCATGGAAGGTGGGACAAGTACACCACCGCGAAGCTTCGCACAAAAGCAAACATGCTCGTGCGAGGAACCCAATTCCCAAAGGACAACGTATGTACGCTCCATACTTTGTAGATTCTCGACTGATCAAATGTTGCAGAGCGATACGATTTGCACAGGGTTATCAAAGAATCCAAACGTGAACTGGAACAGGAGAATGCTTATGCGCGACGTACCATGGGGCGAGAATGCGAGCAACGTTCCACTTTGAACGTGCTTGGACTGTCGGAGTCAGAGGCAATAGAATATGTACTGATGCTCTCCCGCGAGGAAGAAGAGCATCGCCGAGTTTCCCATACCATCGATGAAGGCGTCTTCGAGGGTGACTTTGAAGGCGAAACGTTCTTACCAGTCGCTTCAAGTTCTTTAACAAGCCATGATCCTGCATTACCGGCTTTCTCAAGTTTGCTTGACGATCACCATTCCCGCACCTATCCACGTGCCGCCCGTCCCACGACGAATGAGAAAGTACAGGTGTCTCCTGTCTTCGTCCCGGAACCTATGGAAGCCGGCGCCACCATAAGCCCACTCAGGATACCTGCATCCCTGCCAGGTTCTTCGACGAGTACAAGGTCTTTACCGGACGTGGCTCGCAGCACGTCGTCCTCTTTCGAACACTTTCCCTCGATCAGTTCTAGCATCTCCTCATCAACCAGCAGCCTAGAACACAATCGTTCGGCGTGGAGTACACCCTTACGGTCGCCGCCTTCATCTCATGGAGCTTCATCCCCACATGTTGGAACACCTATCTTGCGCACGTCTTCTGCAAGCACGGAAAATCATGATAGGCAGTCTGAGGAAGAGCTCCGGGCTACCCCAGATTTAGATGAAATGGACGCGGATTTGAAATTTGCGATTGAGTTGAGTCTTGCGGAAGCGCGTAGTCGAGGCGAGGTTTGAAAGTGGGAAGGTAATCAAGTTGTTGTTGATACACCGTAGATTGGATAGAGCACCGGAACAATATTTCTAATTAGGACTACTACATGTTTTGAATGTAGTCGTGGCACGTCTTCGAAATTTGACTTGGCGTTCATTTTCTAGATATCAAAGTGTGACTCATACAGAATTTGTAAGCAGATTTCACCGTCACCCAGCTGGGCTAGCACATGTGTTCGAACTTTCTATTCCTCCGTAGGTAATAGAGGAAGAAGCTGCAAACATTTCTGATACACATATGTACAGCCTTAACACTCGTATCGATGGCATTCCTCAGATCGATCTGATGGGAAACTTCTGTGATGCATTGAAGCTTCTCGTATCCAACTCAGGCCTACCCAGGCTAGCCTGAGTGAGGCGTGAGGATGAGCGCTTAGGGGTTCCATATTAGATTTGTGGCTTCACCGTGAGTCACCAGCTCCTCTCTCTTTTATCTCACCAGTAACATGGCTCAATATTCAACAGAAAATTGTCCATCCAAGTCAGAAGATCAATCTAGTTATGAATATATCATCAATCACGTATTTCTCCCCCTCAAGTTGCCACAAGGGAGTGACCAGTCCCTTGAGAACGACCTGGCCTTATCTGAAGCAGTATTCGATGCTGCTATCACGTTCAGTGACCAGCTACCGTCCGATAAGCTGCGGCTTTGGACGAACATCTTGAAAATGCTCAACAATCTTAAAGATTCAATCAGATTCAGCGTCATGTCTGCAGAAGAGGTCGAACATCAAATCAACACTATGGAAACTGAAAGTCTGTTGTTTTCATTTGCATTCTTTTTCTGTACTGAGTATCAATTTTCAGATGTACTTGTATATATGATTCGCGCGCAAAACGCTGCGGTTGTCATGAGAAAACTCGAATCCGAAACTATATTCGAGTCATTTGAGGTCTCTCCTGACCCCACCGCAGTGATGGGCGCAAAGGGAAAGCTGATATGTTCTTATCCTGGACCTGCTATCACGGTCCCAGATATGAACATTGACAATGCTACCTTTCCTGCCGAGCTGGCAAATTTTCTCGTCCACATGGATGAAGATGTCCTCGATGCAGCAGCGACGAGGAAGAAGGCTAAATCCATTGTTCTCGAAGAGAGGGACACCACGCATCCACGGTATATCACAGAGCTCCTGACCGGTATATTGCGTGGCCTCGGGAGCATCGCTGATGTTCCTCGCATCCGCAAGCGCATCGGAGATGATGTGCTGTGGGACAGCGCGAAGTTGCCATGGAGGCGGTCTCCACTCTGGCTTGTAATTCGCGTTGCCTTACAGACAACTCTGGAGCGCAGTGCTCTCGGACGAACGACGTATAAGTCGTTCATGCTGTTCTTCATGACGAGGCTCACGACCCTCGCCCTCGACCATGACTTATCGAATGACATTCTACACTTCATGTCAGCAAAGATCGCGCGCCGTCTTTTCAAGCTTGGATCCTCTTCATCTCCAGAGTTGTCGCAGATCGTCAGTAAGGTCACCGGTGATGTAAGGAGTGTCCTGGAGGAAAGATGGGGATCTGTTCAGAATGCACAACGGGCCTCGCCTCTTTGGGCTCCGGAGACCCTCCAAATTTTGCGAGATACCCATCTTTCCTTGAACACGAGCCGAGAGTACATCTGCCAAGCTTTACAGAACCAGCATTCCTCCACCAAATCAACCATACCTAATCCCAGCCATCACAGGCGCGGGACAATCGATAATTTCCTTGACGCTGAAGCTAGTTTCTTGGTAGCCGCTCATGCCGCAGAACCGTCTCTAGCACTCGCAGACTTCGAGACCGCCGTTAGATTAGGGATCGATGACTGGGTGACACGCATTCCATTCCAAAGTACCGATTCCGCGTGTGTCTCGATCGAGGCGTGCGCCTCTGCGTACTCCTCGAGAGCGCTTACGGCTTATAATGGAAACCCGGAGAATTTGTCTATCATGCTTCTCACCCTTTTCGAGCTCTGGGTAGCGATGGATAAGATCGTTGTTGGACAAATCCCACTCCTGGCAGAATACTCCCCCGAAATCCCATTGACGCTTTGGGAGTGTCTTTTGATCCGCAAAGCTTCCGCCCTTGATCGTTTGAAGACATTGCACGGCTACCTGAAGGCTCGTCATTGCCAAGCTTCCAGTCGTCTGTCGGCATTCTCGTTTACCAATGATGACAAGTCGTTCGCGGCGCGGTATTTTCATCAATCATCCGAGCTGCAGAGTTTGAAGGTTCGCATCGAGGCAGAAGCTCAGAACAAGCGGGAGAAGAAGTTGATCGAGCTCCAGACCGCGAACCAGAGGTACGCAGACAAAGAGAAGCGTGCAGAAAGTTTATTGCACACCTACGAGGTCTCCACTCACGGCAAGCCAACACATAGCAAACTGAGAGACTGTCACAAGTGTCGCCTGGAAAAGGAGATGAAATCGATGACTATTGCGGTTCATGAGTGGCCACTACCAGCCTGTGTAAAGGAGGCGATTGCGGTGGTGTTTGAGCTAGGATGCCCCATCGCGTTGGATATGTGGAGATCTACGACATTTCATATCCTTGTTGACGTCTGCACTCCACAAGAAGAAATCTTGCACACTAACGTCTTCATGACGCTGCCGGACTATGGTGCATTGCAGCGTTATCGCCAGTGCCATCCAAGGCAAAGGCTCACTTTGGCGTCGGATGCCAAGCCTTTCTCCAAGTGTCATTACAACAACCCTCACATTCCTGCGGTGGACACCAAAGTCTGTGTGAATAACGGACTCCAATTTCAGCCTTTCGACACACCTACAGGCGCATGGGTGACAGATGGACTGCTACGATGCGACATCACCAAGTCGTGCACTTTCCTTCTTCCGAAGGGACCATATAATGGTATGCAGCAGTACCTTGCGGGGACATCCCACACATCAAACGAGGTCGTGGCCAATCAGGCGGATTGTCACAAAGACGTAACCATCCACGAATTCGTGGCATTTGGAGCCTTGCGGAGTGGACCACATTTACAATGGATGAATGTGCTTCGTGAACTCCGTGCAAGGACGCTCAATTTTCGACGTGAGGAGGTCCATCTACTGTTGGCCCAAGCTGTTTCACAGGTCGGCCCATTTTCGTCCGATGACGGCCTTATCTGGCACGAGGAGTTGAACAGCATGCCATTTCTTATTGCACTACTCGGAGAGCTGGAGGATTTGATGGCGAGCATTGAAAGAAATTGGTTGGAAGCTGTCACGATCAGCACTACCATCATGCTTGTGTGGCGCATCTTGTCCTCGACTCAGGATGAGAGTGTTCAAAGTTGCGGATATTCGCTCCTTCGAAGGATACGAACTGCGACTTTTACGTTGCTGACGCAACTATCAGAGAAAATGCAAGCCAGCAACGACGAGACCGTCAGCAGAGATTTACAAGGGCGCGTTCGGGATATGGCAGTCACCTGTCGTAGCACTTTCGATGGAGATGGAGATGCTTCACTGCTCCTAACGTCGCACGATGACATCAAGGTATTTGTATATTGTGCGGTCATGATTCATGACAACACTCCAAACGAACTCGACAATCTTCCACAACATTCCAAACTCCTGCTAGAGCGAGACAAGAGATGTTGCCATGCATTAGAATCCACTATTCGCCAATATGCAGAGTTTCACAGGGAGGGTCTTGATTTGGCGATGGCCAAGATTTGGGACAGCTACAGACCAGGAACTCCTTGGAGGGCACTGGCGGCTCCGAATTCCCGTTGGCTCGTGGCGCAGACTGCGTCTTCGCATTCCCAATCACCACAGGACGTGCGCATCAATTTGATTAGCGGATGCTTGCTTGTCGATGGGAAGCAGTTGGGAAGACTTCCTTCAACGATAGTGCAACATCCCACTTACCAATCAATTTTCAGCGATGTAAGTTTTTGAAAATTGTAGCTTTGTTGGTACACGTTCATATACCAACTGCAGCAAGTTCTGGACATCGTTCCAGCTGATATCCGTGGAATGGAATATGCAACACGCGGAAATTTCTGTGACCATCAGGTTAGTGGTTACTCTCTTGTAACCACTCGGTAACTATTACTAACTAATGACGCACTCGCTTGTTCCTGAAGGTGTCTTTCGCTCTCCGTGACTCGAATGATCTCATCATCCGTGCGAAGCATATCAAACACGACTCACCTCTCCTCCAGCTCATTCCAAGCCACAAATTCGTGGATGACCTACCGACAATCTTGGTAGCAGGCCATACTCATTGGCTCAACCTGCACACAAATGAAATCGAGATCCGCCCAGCAGAAAATGCGTGGAAGTCATTGTCTGAAAACTGGGTTTTGCAATTTTCTGCTTCGGGTTGCTCAACGGCGCAGAATTCCAATGGTGCCACCCTTGTCGACATACGCAGCCAAACGTGGGACATGATCTCTAGAAGGTTGCGTCCTCTGGAGGATGCAAGCTTTATCACGGTCACGTGTAACAAAACATCCGGCAGCGCTCTCTCGTTGAGGGCTGATTTACCTCGATATGGCCTCGAGTTCTTCATCGACCAGGATGGAGAACTGCAGTCCCGTAACATGGGCAACATGGTCGTTGATATCGTTCAATCCACTGGAACGATGTTGGGCTTGGTCAATCAGCTCATCTTGCGCCCGAAGTTGCAAATTGCGGATGAGCATTCACGCACCGTCATCATCCCAGACGGTCGTATCTTATACTCCGCTGATGGTCACCGTGTCCGCGTCACTATCGCTCCTGAAGGTACTCGAACGACATACCAGTTGTACAGGATTGATACAGATCTATGCTGCCTCACTGGGAACGTGGGTCTCACAAGTAAGCTCTATCAGGTGCTCCTTCACGCTGTTACCAGCGGCTGTCTCCCTGATCCCCTGACGGGTCGAACGGGGACAGAGGAGGCGTTGCATCTCTTGCATTCCGCAGCTTGCCGATCGTTTATGAAGCTTCGCCCTCGCGATGTAGATCTTTTGCGCGAGATCAGTTCGCTGTCAACCAAGCGCGTCTGGTATCCCACTCATCTTCAGAAGATGCAGACAATTTCGTGGTCATGCCTTGCGCCCCTTGCACAGCACCATGGTTTTCATCCAGCCGCGAAATCTATCATGGATTACGGAATGAAACTTTCGACTTTCTCAGAAGGGTCTGCAAACCTTCAGGTTGCCTATGAGCTTCCACGATTCACCAACCATCTTCTTGAGCGCGCTTCAGTTCGTGCCTCGACGATCTATCCTGATCAGTTCTCTTTTCCACTTCCGCTCGGCGATACAGATGTTATCTACGCTTCACGTCATATTCCCGACAAGGTCGCAGAAGAGAGAGTATTTCAAATCACCTTCATGGTGCATCAGTGGTCATGCAAACTTCCAGTGCAACGGAATCTCCTTGATTTGTTGACTCAGTGGCAAAATGTCCAGGGCATTGGCGAGGCGCTCAGCTTGCAGTACTCAAAAGACTGGCTTCAACCAAGTTTACCTGATGTCTTCCTTTCTGCGTACGATTGCTGTCGTAGGGCTACGAAGAAAGACATACCTCGACTGGTGTTCACCCTGGCTTCGTTATCATACAGCTTGTTGGAGAATCATGCACTCGTGCCAACACTCCTAGCTTTCGCTACAGTTTCCGAAATTCGTTGCCTGGGAGGCCCACCGAAATTCACGTCTTATGATCTCTCGGATGGCTTCATGCCATCCGATACGAGATTGAACAATATCATTGGTTCGCATGCCAGAGATTATGAAGTCAGCGAGGAGAAAGAGCTAGCTGCAAGTCCTGGTGAAAAGAAAAAGGCTCTGGAGAAGCGTCGTCGTGCAGCTTTTAAAGACAGGTCTCTCTCTGAAAAACAAGTTATTCTCAGCAAAGTTCAGGATGGTTGGCCATGTGAAAATCCTCCGGCACTTGATACGCTGCAAGTGAAGTATTATAATCTCATTGATTTGCCAGCAAAACTGTCCCCGGTATTTCGCAGCTGTTGGCGAAACCGTTGCCTGAAGCTACACCTGGATAGCCTGCAGTGGACGCTCAAACGGGTCTACACGCCAGATTTTCCTTCGAAACTACCGTCTCAATATGATCTTAATTCCTACCTCGAAGACTCGGATATTGCATCACCGGCCTCATCCGTTGATGCGCAGTACCTATTCAATAGAGATCCACCTGTGACAAGCATGTGCGGGTCTTCCCAAGCTCTGCCTAATGCCAATCAGAGAGATTTGGTATCCCCAGACTCCCAAGTCGCAGCAGGGTTGCAACAGCTGATGAACGACTTTCGCGCACAAGGAACTGACAAGTTTCACCGCAAATACGCCGACGATCTGGACCAGAGCAGGTCGATTTACTGTGACGAAAAGATCGTCGCCCCACCAGATTCTACGCCATACACGATGGAACTACTGCTCGAGAATCATTTTCTCCATAGCCGGCAATTCCAAGACTCACTCGAATCTTTCTCACACGCCCTCTCCCCCGCCTCTGCTGCTGAGAACACGCTATATAATGCTGGATTATGGCCTCGAGTTACACCAAATTTCCTTTTCACACGCATGGCTTCTACAGCAGGAAATCCTTTGGGGAAGGCTTGGCGTGCTGCTCTTATCCAGCTGTCGCAGATACTTTTGCAACTGCAACGCTCGCGAAGGCTGTTGGTCTCTGCTGCTAAGAAAAACTGGGTCGAGTTCTTCAAGGAGTTGGATAGCGAAGAATGCGAGGGATTTGATCCGGAGCTGTACCCTGATTGGCTCTTAATACAGGTACGCTATAAAGAAATCGATCATGAACGGTAACCGATAATATCATCCTCAGATTGAAAGTCAGTTTTTAGCACGGCCGGTCCAGGTCAAAGTCGCGCTAGAGATGATGTCACCATGCACAGGGGGGAATACTTCTCTCCAACTGAACATGGGCGAAGGTAAATCCTACGTCATCGTTCCCCTCGCAGCAGCAGCACTCTCTGATGGCCACAAACTGGTCCGAGTAATCGTGCTAAAATCGTTGTCGGCCCAGATGTTCCAGCTCCTGGTCGAACGACTAAGCGGCCTTGCACGAAGGCGCATTTTCTACATCCCATTCGCTCGCGCGTTCTCTATCGACTCATCGAAGGTGCAGATGTATCGTGACTTGATGCAAGAGTGCATGGATGCCAAGGGCATCCTGGTCGTCCAACCAGACCATATTCTGTCATTCCAGCTGATGGCTGTCGACCGTCAGCTGTCCCCTCATATTGAAGCTGCTGAAGATATGCTGCAGACTCAGCTATGGCTCGACGATCACACACGCGACATCCTGGATGAAAGCGATGAAATTCTGCACGTCCGCTACCAGATGGTATACACTGTGGGTCTCCAAAGGTCGCTTCAAGGACATCCAGAAAGGTGGACAACAACACAACAAGTGTTGGGTCTTGTCGCGAAGCACGCCACTCGGCTCATGAGCGAGTTTCCCTCTCATTCAGAAGTGTCCATTCGTGAGCACGGAGGGTTCCCCTTCGTTCGGATTATGTACCCGACAGCAGGTAACGCATTAGTGCAATGGATCGCAGAGGATGTCATCAATGGCACCCTTGAAAACATAGGCTTCGATCAAGCATCTCCCCATGTGAAAGAAGCTGTTTGCTGTTTTATCGCAAATGAGAACGTATCCAACACTTGTGTCAGCATAGTGGAGGATCGCTATAGAGACACTATCGTCTGGCCCAGCCTTCTAGTCTTGCGAGGATTGCTGGCGTATGGTATCTTGGTGCACACCATTAAAGAACGCCGCTGGCGCGTGGACTATGGCCTTGCCCCAAACCGAACAATGCTAGCTGTTCCATTTCGCGCAAAAGACATGCCTTCGTTGCGGGCAGAGTTTGGCCATCCGGACATTGCTGTCACCCTCACATGCCTATCATACTACTATGCAGGTCTAACGCTCCAGCAACTGATGCTGTGCTTCGAGCTCCTGCTGAAGCAGGATGATCCTGCCCTCGAGTATGAATCCTGGGTTGCTAGACTTCCGTCTGTCCCAGAAAGTCTGCGTCAGCTTAGCGGAATCAATACAGAATCTGCAGAGCAGCTCCCTGACCTTCAACGACTGTTCAAATTCAACAAGGCGGTCATAGATTTCTACATGTCCCGAGTAGTTTTTCCCAAGGAAGCAAAGGCATTCCCCAGCAAGCTCTCCTGCTCCGGGTGGGATCTCGCTCAAGAGAAGAGACATCCCACGACCGGCTTTTCTGGTACTAACGACAACCGCTATCTTTTGCCAAGCTCAATGGTGCAGCATGAACTCGATTACCAACGCAGCACGAATGCCCGAGTCCTGGCGTTCCTTTTGAGCCCAGAAAACAACTGCTACAGACCCATACCGCCTGGCCAGAAGATGCGACATTTCATCGACACCTTGATAGCACAAACCCCCGAGGTCCGCGTGCTCCTGGACGTTGGTGCGCAGATGCTGGAACTGAAGAATCAGGAATTAGCCGAAACATGGCTTCGAGCCAAGTGTGACGCCCAAGCTGCAGTCTTTGTGAACGATGACGACGAAATTGTTGTCGTTAGTCGGGATGGGACAGTGGAATCCCTTGTGTCGTCTCCCTTCGCCCAACAGCTCGACCAGTGTGTGATATATCTTGATGACGCGCATACAAGAGGAACGGATGTCAAGCTGCCTTCTGGCTTCCGAGCTGCTGTCACGCTTGGTCCGAAAGTCACGAAAGACCGCCTGATGCAAGGTTTGTGATTCCAGAGTTCATGCGCATTGATTTTGACAATAACCAACGACACAGGATGCATGCGAATGCGGAAGTTGGGCAATGGTCACTCGGTGATGTTCTTCGCTCCGACGGAAGTTGACCGAAGCATTCGTTTGGCGACTCAGAAGGCTGATGCAGATCGTGTCGAAGTTGCGGATATTTTGCACTGGTCAATGCTCGAAACCTGTCTTGATATTCAGATGCGTGCATTCCACTGGGTTCGACAGGGATCAGATTTCAACGCCCGGCATTCTGCATGGGCTCAATTCTCGCGCGCGCCTACCACTTCGATTTCCACCCTGAAAACAGCCTGGTTGCAGCCAGAGGAGCGTTCATTAGAGGATATGTACGCACCACACAGTCCTTCACAGGTGTCCCATATTTGGGATGCAGACATTCGAAGCAAGTGCGAGGAGCTCGGAGTTCTAACAGGACCCGAAAGGAGCATGGATGAGGAACAAGAAAGGGAGGTAGTCCACGAGGTAGAGAGAGAACGTGAGGTGCAAAGGCCGTCCAAAGTGCAACCCGCAGCTCAGGACTTGCATGCGCATGTCCGTCAATTTGTCAAGACTGGCCGAATTCACAAAGGGTCCCCCGTTTTCATTCCAGCGCTATCCAGCCTCATCAACACCACTGCCAAATTTCATGAAGATCATCACTGGGCACGCAACGTTTTAGTCACCCGTGACTTCGCTCGTACGGTGGGGACTACCCTTACCACACAGAAAGTGGATGAATACCTGCGGCCTGTCAATTGGATCGTGCTCAGTAACGTTGGAGTGCTGGTAGTCATGAGTCCGCACGAAGTGGATGCACTGCTGCCTGATATCCGCAACAGCAACGCAGTTCAATTATGTCTCTATACTCCTCGGACCACGCGCACGATGAAGGCATGCGATGATCTTCGACTGTACCGTGTTCCTTCGACCCCACATCTGACGCCATCGGAACTGCAGATTTGCCAGCTCAACCTTTTTGCGGGTCAACTGTATTTCTCCAGTTACGAGATGTATCTCTGCACTTGCAATTTTTTAGGGCTCAACGCGCTGGATTTGGGGGACGAGGACTTGATAGCCGACAGTGATGGATTCATCAGGGAGGAGAACCGCTCTTCTGCGAGAGCATTGTGTTTGTTCAAGCGGTCCCAGCTTCCTCCGCTGAAGGAGTTGTTCGAAATGAGAAGGAAAGGTATGGGGTATCTGCCGACTCACCTCGGAAAGATGTTCAATGGGCGCATTATGACCGAGGGGGATTTTCTGGACTGAGTGCTAGGCCTGTTTAGTGTAAGTTATCGCCTTTCTACCAAGGACCTTACTGACTGCAGTTCTGGTCAACAGCGATTGTGCTAACAATGGTCTTCATCGTGATTAGTAATTTTGTAACGTTCTTCGTGAATGTATTTGTAGTGGATCTGAAACGTTATGCGTCTTGCTGCGTCATGTCAATTAGAATGCTTGGGTATTTATGGTTATCCAACCGTGTAGTTGAAAGACAGATATGCCTGATGCATTAGCCTTAGCTGCGGAGTCATACAGTTCTTCGCCGATCAGTCATTACTCGTACAATACAGCCCGTGCCGGCAGTCTGTGAGCTGCAAATTTATGGTCAGGAAGTTTATATGGGAGGCAAGCTTTAGACACACCTTCTCATGCCACCCCAAGAGCACGCTGCTGCTCACATCACCCCAGCCCGGCATCCCCATACCCTTGTAAAGGTACTTCATCAAAGTGTCCTGCTGAGCATTTTGGGTGTTCTCATCACTTTCGCAGTGCAATTGCGTAATTGTTCGTGTGGTGTTTGCTTTTTGTGGTCTCCATAGTGCAATCAATGTTTAGTGGCAGGACCCATGCACGCGCCTGGCTTATTCGACATCCCAGAGAAGCGGGGCAAATTTGGTCTTGTTCACAACATTGGTGTAAAGTTGTCCGTGTGCAAACGAATATGTACGTAGGTCAAGCCTGCAGCGTCAGTTCCGTTGCATAATCGATTTTGAATTGGCTGACTCGAAAACGTCCCGAAAACCAACCGTACGGCGCAAAGTCACGGTGCGGCGGCACAACTTGCAAGCAGTGACTAACTATGGAAAGCCGGACACTCGTGCTCAAATCTCAACGAAAAATTACTAAATACGGTCGTGTCTTCTGCGAGACCACGAACACCGCTATCGCTAATAAGCAACAAAGCGACTGCAATAATCAATTGAAAAATTAGGATTGGTGTTTGTAGTCCATGGTATACTGCTACAACGAAGCCTTACAAAAAATAAACCAATGCAAGTCACCACTCATCTGGCACGTCCGAGTCATCGCCATCTGAGAAATCCCAAACAACCAAACCTGCATGATCCAATCCTACAGCATCTTCGTCAATGCCTAGCGTGATTTCAGGCTTGTCATCACGGGCGAGACTCTCCAACTGATGCAAATTCTCATCAACTGTGTAGATATTAGTCTCGCTGTGTTGTTTGCATCAAAATATAAAACCGGCGTACCAAGACCAAGACCGCCACCCACCCCACCCATGTAGTAGGCACCACTTCCATCTTCACGATCGGGCAAGTCTCGATGGCTCTCTAAAAGCGGCAAAGCCGTTGAATCCTCCTCCGCCTCATCTAACAATTCAATGTGAGGTGGTATCATCTCGTCATTGACCTGCACCACGTCAAGTAAGTGCAGGTATACATCCCAAACGGTCTCCCTTTTGACTAATGGGCGTCCAAGCTCTGTGTAACAATGTTCCATGAACTCGGCGAATGGTTTTGGAACGAGGTCGAAGACAATATGGGAAGAATCGATATAGATATCACGGACGTGGTCTAGCGCTTCACGTTCAACTTTGATCTGGAAAAAAAAATGGTAAGAACAAGAACACGTTGCAGAATGAGCAGGACTTGAATATCACTTACTTTGAAGTCCAAGACGCCAAAGTTCTCGGGCGATTGGTAGATAATGTCTGGTGCGCCATGGGGAAGGATCTTGTTCCGGTCCCGCCGTTTTCTAGTGTTATTCACTCGGTCCTGGTAAGCGTCTAGCTCCCGCTGTAACCAGGGTATAAAAACCCAGCGAAAAATCATCCTAAACAATTGCCAGTTAGTATTGATGTAAGGACACACAAAAGGACGTACAATTGGAGAGTGTTGTTAGTATCATACCAACCAGACGTGACACCGCGGTCAAGTAGTGTCTCAAACCCAGGTGTGAAACGACGTCGCATCTGCGACCATGTTATCTCCGGCATTATGTTTTTCTTCGTCCTCATCCACCGGTGTTGTAGGCTACCCTGCAGGGCAGGATCATGCCACTGACGTAGCATGGTGTGAGCGTTAGCGATTCCATAGTTTTCTGACCCAGGGTCACTCTGGGTCACCATAGGCATGTCTGGTATGTAGAGGTAGTAGATCAGTGCTGTGTTAATAAGACTGAAAAAATGACTTACGTCCGAGTGTCTCGAGTGTGTCAAGATAATAACTAAGGATCAGCTGTGGGTTCCGATTCGAGTGCCAGACTCTCATCCACATAATGCGCCCTGAGAATGGCTCGATGCCAGTATGGAGGCCAAGACCGTACCTCAACCACTTGTCATGTTGATCAACGGCAAATAGATCATTCACGCCCGCAGCCCAAAACCGTTTCCTTCGAAGTCGATTGGCCTTGCGCTGGCGAACGAGCTCCGGCTCGTATTCGCGGAAGTAAGATATGACAATACTCCTGTGATACAATAGCCATCAATTAGGATACAGTGTTAGAAAGAGAATAAAAGCAAACATTACCTGGGTACACTCATGTCCCATTCATGAAACAATAAGCTTACAACTTCTCGTGCTCCGGCATTGGGATACATTGCGCGTAAATTGGTCATAGCGTCACGGATAGTCTCGATGCTATGATTTTGCTGGCGCGTTCTTCGAAGACCCATGCCTTCACGAATTCTGAGGAACTTTGTGAGCACGCCGTCAGAATATAGCTGCAATTGAAGGAGGAGGACTATACACTTACGCAAGACCATATTGTGAAGTATCGAAATGTTTCTGTAATTCGGCGACAATTTGCTTGTCCGTCTGACGTGCCTTCCAAAGGCGAAGGATGTGCGGTCGGATCACATCCAAAGGTGCTAATTGGATGCGAGTGGGAAGTGAATTAGTAGGGGTGAAATCAAAACAAAGGCGGGGTAGACGTACGAGTAGGCTTCCATTGGTTAGGCATTGACTTGAGTAGCACTGGTGATGGTGTAGCTACTGTCATGTCATTCACCGTATTTAAGACTCAGAGGCACTGTACATACTAGTAAGGATTGGGTCGGAGACACTAGGAACACCAGCAACACCAGCCGCACTACCCACGACCATTTTCTTGGCGTGAGCCCACTATGAGACTGCTCTGTCCAGGTTCAGTCGTCCGAGGACCTTACAACAGCTCTACTCACCATAAATCCACTGGCGGACGACATCCTGGGGGTTGTAGAGTCATATATAGAATGTGTCTTCTTGAATTGGTAAGACTTAACGCTATATGCAATGTACATTCTACTAATCTCTCTGCAGCACATCACTGCGCAGCGCAACTCTCTGCATGGTCCGTTAAATTTGTATATACAGAGTACTATAACTGATCTCTTCTCTGCAGTGCAATTTCCTCAGTTAGTATCTCTGCAGCTCTTGGTGGCACAACTTGCTGCCAGTGCAACTCTCTGCATCGCACCTTCTGCTATCTGCAGCTCGCGCTCCGTTTTATCCAGTGCATATTCCGGTGAACAATGTTCCGGAGCTCTCTGCAGTACACTGAGATTTTTGGTATGTTTTCTTATGCATATAAATCTAAATTATTAACTTGTTTTTGTTGTATTTAAGGCATGCGCTGGCGCAGTCTCACTCACTCACACCGTCCCTCTCATTCATATGGCTAACCCAAACGAGGTGGTCTGTCAATTTACGGAGGATGCATTTGCCACTGAAGATCGGGTCTGCGAGCGCCCAACTTGTCGTGCTCAGATTGCAAAGGGCCAACCTTGCTTTTACGTTGCTACAATGCAACCTGGCAGATCTGGGCGCAATGTGTGCGCGCCGTGCTATAGACGATATGAAATGAGGTCTGTAACATCCAAGAGACCCACCAGTGAGTTGATAGCCGCTTTCTCAACATTGTTTACTGATGTATTTATGTTAGCATCAACGCCAGCAGTTAATTCTCAGCATCTGTCAAGTGAACTAGTAAGGCCTGACCCTCAGATCATTCGGAAGTCAGTGAATGCTGCCCAACGTAAATGTAAGTCGCTTGCTCTTACTTGATGAACTCAATTTGACCATGGCCGACAGTAAGTGTGAATCCGCCACGCGTCGTTGCAATCACCGACTGGACGAATGGTACTATGGGCCCACCACCTGTCCCTTCACATCGCAGCCGTACAATTACTGGGCCTGATATCTCTATTCCTACGTCTTGGCAGGGGCCGGCAGCCTCACCTGTACCATCGCGGTTTACGGGTCCCATTGGGTATTCAGCTCACCATCGATCGTATTCGACTGAGCATCAGAAATGGTCAAAACTTGCGTATGCTACTCCCGGTGGCGCAATGGCTGAAACGATTTCACTGGAGATCTCTGCTGTTCATGAAGCAGGGGGGCGTAAGAAAGCAAGAGGTATATTAATTGGGGTATGTCCTTTCCTGTGCACTCCCTTCAATACCTGGCTGAACCGGCACATTCCATTTAGAATATCTGCGAGGGCAAGAAGGATATTGACGCCCAAATTGACGCCCCAAGCCTCATCAGCTTGGCTTTGGAGACTGCTCTGCCGAAGCTACGTGCATTTAGCGGCGCCTTTTCTTGGCGCGATCATGAATTCATTGTGCGAGACTTAAAATGGGTTGATCTCGCGACGCACCAGCCATCAATCCCTTATTTCTACTCTCAGTGTCTTCAGCCTGCCCGCAAAGGTCCAACGAAGGCCCCGATATTCAAGACGAAACAATTTAGCCTTATGGTAGTTGTGCCAGAGGCTCAATGGACCGAATTTGAAGATTGGCAAGAAGCAAATGAATTGGTACGTTTATTTGTTGTATGATTGTTACCTATACTAACTTACACTGAATGGTACAGGCAATCAAACACTCAAGCCACCGTGCTAAGGGCAAGCACAGGGCACCACTGTTTGCCGACTCAGTGGAATCACACACGGATGACCCGCCATTTGACAACCCACCATTTGACAACCCACCGTTTGACGACCCACCGTTTGACGACCCACCTTTTGATGACCCCCCATTCGATTCTGAGTTAGCGCCGGCCGCTACTACCCCAGTCCCTTCACTCGCCAATGCACCAGTTACCACTGCCAGTGGTTCATCTATCAAGCGGACTCATGAACGTGCAATAAGTTCCACCTCTAGTAGCATTTCACCTCCTCGACCTCCTCGCAAAACGCCTCGTAATCCCTCTCCAGCACTTCTTTGCTCTCCTGATCGCAATGACCTCAAGACGGCCCTGCAGATTGGCGGAGGTGCCGATTTGGATATGCAGCAGGGTACGTCATCGTTTGCTGGTGTATGTGTTCAACATGCTCACCAAGATGTAAGTCTCTAAGTTTCAGACCGAAAACATTCATTTTTATGCAATCCCCACTCGACAACTCAACGACCTCTTGAGGTGTACTCGGTACCATGCATTTTCTGTGGACAATGCCGATTCATCAGTGGGCTATGTTACGGTTGACACGTCCCTCGAGGGACGCATTGGCATGGGCGGATTCAAAACTGCGCATGCCGGATGGTTGACATTGATGTCGCCTCCTACCTCAGGTCTTGGGTCCAGGGCACGCCATGACATTGTTGTGAAACGTCCATTCCAGAAGGTATATCCTAAAGGCATGCCGGCCAATATGGAGTTCAAAATTGGACGCTTTGCGCCCAAGGATGAGTCGGCCAAATTATTTAGGGAGGCAAACGTCCTATACTGGGCTAAGGCTCTGTTGGGTCTCGTCTACGACTTTATTGACCGTGCTGTGGCAGGCGCTTCCGATCCTTTACCATTCGATATTCCCCGTGTCCGCTTTGTTGAAGCCGGTCTCGCACTATCTTACTATCAAGATAATAGCAAGCCTGCATCCAAGGTTACATCGGCACGTGCATGTTTTCTTCTCGAGGAAGTTATCGATGGCAGAGACGAGGATTTCGTCAAGTATATTCACAACATGGATCCCAACCCGTTACTTGATCCAGATGAATCCGGGTATGACTTCGCATTGTTTCTTGCCTTCACACAACATGTGCAGTATGCAAAGACAGGTGGGCTCGTCTTCATCTCCGATTATCAAGGTATGTACTTTACATGGTTGCGCATCAGCAATTCTTACATTAGAATCAAACAGGCAACGACAAGCTGTTGACCGACCCACAGATTATGACGCATCCTTCAGTTAGCGAGCAGAAAGATATGTTTGGGGGGGGCAACATCGAGAAAGCCGTCAGTGAATTTGAGACTCGCCACATTTGCAACCACTTTTGCAAATGGCCAGGGTTTGAACTCGAGGAGTTTGGGGGCGAAGTAGCTTAGATGACATCTTGTTTTCCTTCAGTTTTCATCATGATATGCTCGACTTAGATTCAAACAAGTAAATAGGTTTGCACTGATCAACACAACCAAATACACTAGAACGGTGGTCGAGGTCCAATTACTATACTAGGAAATTTTTCGTTGAGATTTGAGCACGAGTGTCCGGCTTTCCATAACTAACCGGATTTTGAACTTTGAGATCCGACCAACCCTAACCCTAAGCCCGTCTGGCACAGTCACATAGTCAGCCGCTCCCGCATCAAAAATAGAATCACTCTTGTGTAGGTCACTGCTCATGCACTCACATCTCGAGTCTTAACAAATCATATGCTCACACATTGACTTCCTAGTTTTTCCCTTATCCCTACTGTGGTCATAGGTTTCTTCTACCGCCTGCTAGCTCTCAGTTATCCGAAGACTGGCAGAGATCTTCATCGTACGGTGTCTAATTCCCGGTAGCCTATCTTATCTGGCTTTGTCGAGTTACTCAGAGGTATTTCTCTGCTGAAGGCTTTCAGACAACAACATGTATGTCACGAATCACGATCGGAATCAAAGTGGCGTCTCGTTGGCTCCTACATTTTACTGGAGGTTGATAGTGTTGGACTTTGGAGGGATTGTGGATGACTTTCTTTCAGATCTACAGGTGTGTCTATTGTGTATTTTATGCTACTTCACTGCGTCAATCTGCCTCAGTTTCATAGACGCCAGGACACGAGGCTGTTTGCCTCGGTGCATTCATGTGTCCGACTCTTGTCTCCACAGCTTCCAGAATGTATCCCATCGCATCTGATCGAGCAGTCAGGCGCTTAGATGCAGGTTACTGTCATTGTGTTGTCTTGCGCGAGCTTTCCTCTCGTGAAGCTCCCTCTGTTGAGAAGTGTATGCCTTCGAGTTGTCTTAGCTTGAAACTGTATAAATGACCAACATCGTTGTCTTACAAGTATCTGCGAATCATATTTTGTCTTAGTGTCTTCTTGCGGAGTCGGGGATTGGTACCCACAGTAAGAATCGCACAGATGCCCTCGCACGGAGAATGACGGAAATCGATGGAATCTGAACAGCTGGATATCCGTACATGAGCGTCGACAAATGACGCGTTCCGTCGGTACTCAGACGACTGATAGCGACGTTGATTGACGCCGGTCTACGGAATATTGAGTAGTTGGATTTCCGTAGATTTGAATAGATGACTTGCATCCGTTGGTTCTCAGAATGTATTGACGCAACTTGAAATCAACGGAAAATTCAATGCATTTGAACTGCTACAAAAGCAACAAAAAAAGCTGCTACACGCCCGCACTAGTACACCCGCTCGCGCCAGCTGCTCTGTCTAGGACCATCCTACCTCGGTGCCTGGCTAATGTAGCGTACCGCCGGAGGACTTCGAGAGGACTTCGACCGTATTTGCGGTCCAAACGCAGTCGGTGACCTAGGTCCTAGATAGAACACACGAGTAAGTGTACACGGAGCCAAATTTGATCACACTCATCCTGCAACTGGAGTCCCAATCATGAACGAAGAATAGCACCATAGACCTGAGCGTAGATGTCTAGCTGCGAGACGTGAATGTGAGTGCAAGACTACAAATCGTTTAGTAAGATCCTCCGTCCAGCAATAGCTGGCAATAAGCGTAGTTGTCGTCCCGGCTTGGACACTTCCAAAGGAAGGGTAAACGGCAGTGCACAAAGGCCTGTTGGTGTACATCTGTCTTCCAACTATATTCAGAGGATCTCCGCTCAAATCCGTCCCAGTCGTCCACCATGCAGTTCTGAACAGCATTCCAATCTTAACGGAAGGACCATAGTTCAACGTTCGCGGAGCATTCAACGGCATGGGGAGAGATTAGCTTGACGGTGCGGAGAACAGGTAAGGAGATAGTAGAGATGACATGCGAGAATTCGTGATGATCCTTGTTGTCTGTAACAATGTCCATGTCAGTGTTATCCTTCTTAACTCCAATGGATGTCACTCCGGAGTTGAAAGTGATAGCGTTGTTGCTTTTCTTGCAAATATATTGTTCCATGCAAGACGCAATCTCATTGGCGCCGCCACTGCGAATGCCACTAACGTTAGTCATCTCGACCTGCTTTGCATGAAAGTGCATACGTACTCGATGCAAAACCACTACGTGGGAGGCGCATGATGGAGTCGAAAATGTAGAAGTTGCTAGATTTATGGAGGCTTCACGAGGGCCTGGACGAGGATCATATATATGGGGGCGGTATGCTTGCTCTTTTTAGAACACTTGTCTGAGCGCTCCTAATGCACCCTTTAGAAGTGTCCATAATATACGTATTGAGCGCCTATGGGTGGATTTGACCAACGGAATCGGCTCCAAGTGGAAACTTTTTTTTCAAGATCTGGAAGTCAGCAGTGGGCTCAATGTCGACAATGCGCACCACATATGGCTGCTTCATCATTTATTCCTTGATGTCCTGGGACGCGAGATTCATGGCTGGGCTGAGGCATGGAACCATCATAGGATGAGTACCTATGACCATGGCATGTCAAGCCTCCACGAAATGCGTTTCCTCAGTATGCTGCAGCATGGTGCGCGTGGATTTGAGGTGGCACCTACATTTCATCCTCCAGAGGACACCCTTCAAAGTGACGAAGCTGTTGTTGAGTATGGGATCGATTGGGATGGTGTAGATAACCATGGTATTCGCTCACATCATGACATGGTCAACCAACCAGACCCTCTTGGCAACAACCCCTTTGTGGCCTACGTTCCAGAGACCCTCAATCTTATTGAAGTGGACGAGCCCGACCGTCCATTGTCTTCTGAACAACTTGCTCACCTACATGCTTACTTGGCACAGTTTATCGATGACGGGACCATTCACAGCAGGAGGCATTTTTGGGAGCAAGCTTTGGCGATGTGCATTCAGTTAATGTCTTCGACAGAGTAACTACATTTCGAAGGATTGAGTTCGGTAGCCTATGTATGCATTGCCAAAGTCAACATGGGCCACGAAATCATACCTTTTGCGCGTTGAGAAGCACCTCCTCCCACAGCATTTCCCCCAACTTCGCCCTGGTGCGATTTGCGAAGACGACATGGGATCCAGAATCCAAGTCAATCACTACAAAGGTGTGATGCCTACAATCGGGGTGACTGACATACTGAGCCGTTTGGGTGAAGGCGCGCAGAACACTCACATGAACTGCTTGTCATCGAATGCGGGGCATTGTGTAGCGCAGGAACTCATCTCGCACCACTGGTGTTGCTTGTAAGTACGGCGCAAGAATTTGAGCATGATTCCGGAGGTAAACTTGAAAGGCATCACTGGCCCATCTAATCCCAGGCCTGGTGGTATCGACTTGGTACATCGATGCGAGGCCATCGATTCTGCGGTGTGTTGTTGATCAACTGAACTATGGATTCTTTAAGAGTACGCACGTGACATGAAGGAATTCTCCTGCTGTATGATGCGTCAATTTTTGTTTATCCAGTCGACGTTTGAGAGTTGGGAACAACTTATAGAATTCCTGCGACTCAATTACCGGCCTGCATGGAACAATCAACCAATGAGACCATGCGAGACATCTCACATACCAAGGGATGATATTCAACTGCCCAGCGTGAAGGCGAGAAATGAAGTTGGCCTCTTGTTCATCTTGAACTATCTGCTGAAACTTGAGGGCGAACCTGAGTGACGATTTGAGTATGCATTCATGGGGACACTGTCTGGAGCGTACTCTCTAGTGATTTCTGCTTTGTCCAAATCCACGACATCCTAGAAGTTGATATGTCAAAACACATAAAAAACAAATTTCAAGAGATGGGAAAGTATTTTAATTATGATCACCAACGTTGATTGAAATAGACTCGGGTTAGATGCTGGGTCGAGGACGGTCGAGCTTGATTGGAACGACTGGAATAAGCCTGTGATGTCTCGGCTCAGGGCGAAGTTGTTCCGGAATAGCACCTACGTAAACGATATCAGGCAACCATAAGAAACATACAGCGGGCAGCAAACCAAGTTAGAGATCGCAGTATTGAATAGCATGAGCAATGTATCTTCTTGAGCAGAACGCTCAATACTATGAACACCTATCAAAGAATGATATCAATGTGAAACGTCCACTGATGGTTTAATTCGACATACCTTCAAAATCCAAAGCAACAATAAGAGCATCTTTAGTCGGAGTTACTGACATCCAAACCCCTTCTGTCATACACATGGCCGATCCCGCGAATAACGTATCCACAAGATGGTTCAAGGAAAAGCTCTTCCCCATCGATTGTTCGCCCATGGACGACACAACTTTGACCAGCTTGAAGAAGATGGCACCGGATAAAGTCAGTATCGCTCGACTCGAGGCGTTCATGTATCATACCTTTTTCGCCATGTATGACTGGAACAAAGACTCATACCAACCAAAAGACAGGTGATTGACAATGCGATTAACATCTGCACCGAGGAGGGACTTCTCAAGTTCGGTTGAATATACACCATCCTTGAGGATCCAAGGATAGTAGCACAAGGGAAAGGAAGTGCACGAGGAGAGATGGATCCGAGTGTGTGGGTGATAGTCACGGCGGCGAATATTGATTATGAGAGGAGTTAGACACAGGTGCAGGGAAACGAGAGTTGAACTGAGTGTGATCGTGTCACACGTCTAGCCATGTCTCTGCAGTGTATTTTGATGGAACGAAATTGGAGGGATGATAAGTCACTCACAACTTCATCTTGAGCAAGAAGTACATCGACGGTGCGCATGGGATGACCTCCGGAAAACAACTTGAAGTTGAAATTCCAGTGTCGGGACTGTCGTTCAATTGGTTGGGATGCATCTACAGGTCGTGTGCCGAAATGTATGGAACTGAGAAAATGTGTAAATGAGTGCTAGTCCGAAATGAAATGGACAGGCACACCGAAAGTGTAGAGAGATGGTGACTTGCTGTAACGAGCAACGGGTACACTGAGATTACAGTGTATGATTACACTGAGTTATACTTACAAATACAAGTTAGACACCATATACAATAGCCATGGTTGCCGTCATGAAGACGGGCGAGTAAGCCTCGTACTGCGCGACGTTGAAAGAAGCATTGGCGACCACCTGAGCAGCGTCATAGGGCAATCCAGTGTTGTCGAAGGTCAAGTAGGACGAGATTGGTAAGTGTGTGGTAAACCAAGTGTTGGTGACTGCGAGACACTGTAAGTACATTTACACAATGAAAGGGGGAGAGAACACACAGTAGATGATCGGCGTAATGATCCAGAAACAAATCACAAGGGCAGCGGCCGTGTTGGCTTCAGACCACCAAGGCGTCCCCAAGGGATTTCTGATGCACGAGATCATGGACCAGTCGACAGTGAGAATGCCCATCCCAAGACCAGTGAACGTGCCAACTAGCGCGTTCACGCCCAGGAGTTTGGCTAATGGTAAAAACGTTCATGTAGCCACATTAGCGAGATCTAAAGATGAGTTTTCAGGCCCTCACCTGTTCAAGACGGATATACGTGACTAGCTAAATTATCCATACAGAATTTCCTGAAAATAGGACATAGCAGATGACTCTAGAGCGGGAATCGTGACGTTCGGGTGTCAGTATACTTCAGTTCTTATCACGTGATTTCGTGTTCAAGTTCGAGCTTATGTGAGTGTAAATGGAAAATTCGAACGTTGTTTGTCATCGTTTCTCGCAAACTCAGTTTTCATCTTCTGCGGGGGAGAGCCCTGCTATGGCTGGAGGTCTCCGTGCGTCCTCTGTGATCCCGCAGAAGTCATTCTGTATGCTATGTATGACTTGTTCAGCTCCGGACTTGAGGCGATACACAAAGCGCGGCTTGGAAGCTAGCGCGGACGCCAATGTTCGGGAGTAACATGTTTTACCATAAGATGTACTAGAATGTGTATACGGCCCGTACCACCCATATCGTACCGCATGACATACGGCTTGCTCAAAATCCTTGACGGTACGGCATGGGTCACTTTACGGGTATATGGACAATGACTGCAAGTATAACGCTCCATTCTTATGTGCCTCGTGTTCATCGTTTGCTTACCAACTCCATGCAGCAGTGCACCAGCAACAAGCCCTCCGGACCTATCCGTCGAAGATTAAGGGTTCTTGATAAAGCTGTGCAATTTATATCGCGCCTAGATGGTCGAGGGCCTCACACAATACACGAGGTGTCCTTAAACACTTCGTTCAATTTGCTTCCGTAAATACCTACCCACAGTTGACCACTTCTGCCTCAGGCGGAGGCAGCTCTGGTTCTACTTGCGCCTGCCTCAGGCGGGTGCTTGTATGTTCATGTTTTTTCACTCACATATCGGTCATCCAGGTGTGCCGATCACACCTCCACCTCAAGCCGCAGAAAAGTTCGGAGACGCGTCGCACTCTCCTCCTCCTATTGACCCGAGGACACTCAATCTATCTCCTGCACCAATTCCGGGGGATCACTCGCTTCCTCCCATCGTAATCCCGGTAGATGCACCTATGGTGGCTGAAACTGGTGTTCCCGTACTTGCGAGTGCATCTGGTCCAGGCCCTGCTAGCGGCTCTCTTCGTGACATACGCCGTGCCTCAGATGCTGCGGGACCACGCAGTGGTGGTCTCCCGGGAAACTCACCATTTGATAATCTATATGGACAGCCACACGAGACCGCAGCAGAAGAGAAGAGTCGCCTTGAGCGCGAGGAACGCGAGCGGGTATCCGCAGCAGTGACATCCTCTTTCTGAGCTTGGCAAGAAGATCACGTTACAGGTGGAAGTGGTCAGCGCGTCAGATACACGAAGCTCTGCGACATCGGTGGTACATGGAAGGTGAGTACGTTGCACAGACTTGTGAATCGATACTTATCTCAAATAGGACTTGACGGACAACGTGAATGTCATAGCTGCTAACGTAGGTCCGTTCCATCTTTGATGCCCCTTACGCTGATTGTTCGGCATTGTAGTTGACCTTACAAGTCCGAACTATTGCTGTCGCGACCGTGAGCGTTGCTTACCCTGACCCAGTCCTTATGTTGAGCTTGTCGTCAGACTGCTGTCGCCCGTGGAGACTTGACTCAACAAATCACTGGTGTCTCTGTGTCCGGAGAGATGCTAAGCCCAGTCAACACTATCAACGACATGATTGCTCAATTGGTAATCTTCGCCAAGGAAGTCAAGAAGGTCGCATTCGAAGTCGGTACAGAGGGTAAATTGGGTGTCCAGGCTGAGGTGGGCAACATCCAGGGTATCTGGCAAGAAATCACGTAAGTAAGGGACATGATCCGTGGAAATGGGTGTTGACATCGTTGTAGGATGTCCGTCAACACTATGGCCGGTAACTTGACCGCACAAGTACGTGGATTTGCCCAGATCTCGGCAGCTGCTATGGACGGAGATTTCACTCGTTTCATCGCTGTTGAGGCCAGCGGAGAGATGGACTCTTTGAAAACACAGATCAATCAGATGGTATTCAATCTACGTGACAGCATCCAGGAAAATACCGCTGCGAGCGAGGCAGCTGAGCTGGCGAACAGGAGTAAATCTGAATTCCTAGCAAACATGTCGCACAAAATCAGGTAACACTGTTCTCACTTCTCATCTCGACATTCTGCTCAATGTCTCATAGGACGCCCATGAGCGGAATTATTGGCATGATGGAGCTTACTCTTGACTCTGATTCGAAGATCACCACGACGGCGCCGTGAACGAAATTGCGTTGGATCCTGTTGTTAGCCGGTTTGTTTCCGGAGGTGCTGACGGGCAAGTCAAGTTGTGGGATACTAAGACGGTTGTGTGCTTGTGGTCTAGCGACAAGCAGCTTTAATCGCTTGTGGTTGACCCATTCCTTAAGGTGTCCTCTGCTCTTGCAGACTGCATCATCGCGGGTGCTTTGCATAGCGGAGACATTCTTTTATGGACATCGTCTCGACAAGTCTATTCGGATGACTTTTCCAGCCCGGCATCGTTTGCACAACATCGCATCGTCTCGCCCATTCCAAAGGCACAGTCATCTCCCCAGGATATATTCATACCCAAACCTCGGCCAACTGTGCTGTGTGTTCGTCGTCACTCACAGACGACGGCAGCGCTACTCATCAGGTACTCCGATCACCCGTTCTTCTATCGTGTCGGAAACCACCGCATTTGGTGATCCTTCATTCGGATACAACTCCATCGTCGAATCTTTCTTTGCAGCTCAGCCAGATGATTACAGTTTTATCATCACTGGTGATCTGCAAGGTTTCGTTGGCATTTACGATTGGGACACTCCGCAAACATCTTCTCCCGTCGTACCTGCTCGCAGATTCGAGGCTCACGAAGATGGTGCCGTGACTGCGCTTGCTTGGAGCTCGGTTGTTCTTGCCACAGGCTCTGCACGCGGTACAACGACCGTATGGGACGCGCTCACCTTGGAGCCTCTTAGGCTCTTTTCGTCCCCAGTCCCGCGTGCTGCACCGGGTCGCGAATTTGGAGGCGTCAGCAGGATTGTGATTGAACAGGAACTTTTGGTCATTATCGCTGACAATAGGGTGATGTCATGGAAGGTGGGACAAGTACACCACCGCGAAGCTCCGCACAAAAGCAAACATGCTCGTGCGAATAGGAACCCAATTTCCAAAGGACAACGTATGCACGTTCCATACTTTGTAGATTCTCGACTGATCAAATGTTGCAGAGCGATACGATTTGCACAAGGTTATCAAAGAATCCAAACGCGAACTGGAACAGGAGAATGCTTATGCTTGACGTACCATGGGGCGAGAACGCGAGCAACGTTCCACTTTGAACGTGCTTGGACTGTCGGAGTCAGAGGCAATAGAATATGTACTGATGCTCTCCCGCGAGGAAGAAGAGCATCGCCGAGTTTCCCATACCATCGATGAAGGCGTCTTCGAGGGTGACTTTGAAGACGAAACGTTCTTGCCAGTCGCTTCAAGTTCTTTAACAAGCCATGGTTCTGCACTACCTGCTTCGAACCAGTCTTTCCCAAGTCTTCTGTACGATCGCCATTCTCGCACCTATCCACGTGCCGCACGTCCTATGACGGATGAGAAAGTACAGGTGTCTCCTGTCTTCGTCCCGGAACCTATGGAAGCCGGCATCACCATAAGCCCACTCAGGATACCTGCATCCCTGCCAGGTTCTTCGACGAGTACAAGGTCTTTACCGGACGTGGCTCGCAGCCCGTCGTGCTCTTTCGAACGCTTTCCCTCGACCAGCTCTAGCATTTCCTCGTCGACCAGCAGCCTAGAACACAATCGTTCGGCGTGGAGTACACCCTTACGGTCGCCGCCTTCATCCCCAAATGTTGGAACACCTATCTTGCGCACGTCTTCTGCAAGCACAGAAAATAATGATAGGCAGTCTGAGGAAGAGCTCCGGGCTACCCCAGATTTAGATGAAATGGACGCGGATTTGAAATTTGCGATTGAGTTGAGTCTTGCGGAAGCGCGTAGTCGAGGCGAGGTTTGAAAGTGGGAGGGTAATCAAGCTGTTGTTGATACACCGTAGATTGGATAGAGCACCGGAGCAATATTTCTAATTAGGACTATATATGTCTTCAACGTAGCCGTGGCACGTCTTCGAGATGTGCATGTGACTTAGCGTCCATTTTGCACCATAGTAGCAAAAGATCAACAAGACCTTTTTGCAAAAACAAAAAAAAAGAAAACGGCCTGAACGCGCACACTGAGATCCGTTGCACAAACGACTTTGAATTGGCGAGGACATCTCGATCTGGGATATCCGACCGTCCGACCGCATCCGCGCCAGCATAATAATAATCATTCCCACGCATCAATAACAACACATAATATAGTAAAATATACTACATTCAATAATCATGTATTAAGCTCGCTGTTTCCCACACGTCCTCGCTGTCAGCCACCTTGCGCACAACGTCAGGGATATTACTACATTTAGCCAAGCCGCTACCTAACAGCGCCGCTACATGCTTACCTCCCTGCACCGCACTCAATGACTACGCCAATACCATCAACCCTTGAGGTGCTGCAGTTGCTGCATCATCAGCTCCTACTGGCCCACCTCCAACATTCACCACGACACAAAGGGCGAGGGCGGGGGCGGGGAAAGAGTGACGTAGTTCAAGGTGGTGTGCTTGGTATTGTTTATTTGTAGATGTCACGCTGAGTCATATCCGGGGCGAATGCTGCTGGATAGGGTCGGACGGTCGGTATCATACCCTAGGATCGAAATGTTCTGGAATTGGCTGACTCCCACGATAATCGAATCAAACATTACATAAGCAAAACTTTGCCAAATCATTACCGTACTACTGTGCTAGGCAAGCGTCGGACTCGTACGCCATGGACGGGGTAAAAGCTGCTAAGTACGATGAAGTTCATAAATCCTTATGCTCAACATACTGAAAAAATCCTTAGGAGACGCAAAATCACAGATAAATCCGTCCCAAATGCTCTTGCGCAGCTTCCAGAGTTCGCTGAGGACTCACACATGTACCGAAGCTTGCTAGAGATGGAAAAGAGGCTCGACTGGACAATGAACCGGAAAAAGGTAGAAGTCCAAGACGCATTGGCGCGCAATCCGACTGTAGGTTTCACATGCTTGCAATATATGATTGGTACTAACAGATTATCAGACTGCGCGCACACTGCGGCTATTTTTGAGCCATACGGTCTCTGGGCAGCTGTGGCAAGCTGGCGAAGCTGGTGCCGAGGGCGTGAACTTTGAGACGGGGCAGGGAATTCCAGCCTGGTCTCTGAAGGTTGAGGGGCGACTATTAGAGGTACGTTTATTTCAGCGGATGAACGCATTGCTCTAACGCCCGTAAAGCTTCCCAACCAACGTGCGCGGGACAGGGTTTCTCCTCCAAAATTCTCCACTCTCATCAAACGAATGATCGTTGAGCTTGACCGTGACCCGACTTTGTATCCAGATGGGAATGTCATCGAGGTAAGCGGGCTCAGTTGATATGACGTGGTCATCTTATTTTAATTCGTTGTTTCAGTGGCCTCGAGGTCCGACTATTCAGCAGCCTCTCGATGGGTTTACCGTAAGGCGAACTGGGGACCAGCCGACGAAAGTGCGCATCATAGTATATCTCGAGCAGACACCAGAGCGGTATAAAGTGGCATCAGACCTGGGTACGTCTCGTGCATCTCGACTTCAATTCTCGACCTGATGATAGTCCCTAGGCAACGTCTTGGGAATCAAAGAGGAGAGTCGCATTGGCATAATTCAGGCCATGTGGAACTACATCAAAATACATGGCCTGCAAGACAAAACAGATCGCCGAAGAATACGCGCTGACGATTATCTGAGACCGGTACGCTGATTACATTGACTCTTTACTATCATATGAAGTTCATCGTTGCAGATCTTTGGCGGAGAAGGCATTATGTTCCACCAACTGCCAGAGCTAGTCAATCGATATTTGATGCCTCCAGACCCTGTAATTATCTATTACACCATCAACCCAGCACAGATACCCCCAGAGCGCCCTTCTGCCTGGGATGTCGAAGTCAAGATGGAGGACACGAGTTTGAAGAACCGCATCATGGTGACAGTACAATCAAGTAAAGACAGCACGTCCGACCTCACCAAGTTGGATGATGAAGTAATATGTCCACTCCCTCTGATCCGACCCCTTCTCTAACACCTAAAAATGTAGATTGCGCTGCTATCACAATCACTGCATAACTCGCACACGAAGCGGCAATTCCTTCAAAGTTTCGCCAGAGATCCAGCTAATTTCATACAAACGTGGCTGGCATCACAGTCTCGCGACTTGGAAAGTGTGCTTGGGAGCGGACCGAGTGAAGGTGCCACTATTCGCGCGGAGGAGTTGCGTAGGAGTGATTTCTTCAGGCTACCTTGGGTTGAGGAAGCTGTTGCTGTTCATGAGGGATTGCGCCTGGCATCTCGAGGCATGCAATGAAGGTTATAGAACTACGGTTCCTTGCTATATGTCGGCCTTGCTTTTGCAGTCTTATCTTATTCTAATCGTTGCATTGTTGTACTTACGTGTATTTCGCCAAGAGCTTTTGATGATCATTTCCCATTTCATGCTAGTATACGCGACCTTAATTTTTTTGACTCCAAAGTCAGACCACCCGAAATGAAACATGCGATAAAGACTACAATAGCTATAAGCGCCCACGTTGGGCATTACGACGGCACACCTTTCTCATTCTCACTGTCATGGCCAGTAAACAGGCAAGTCCTTTATTAATTGCTTTTGAGCTAGTCATGAAGGCGGTTCGTGTCACAGCTCGGGAAGTTGAGGCAGGTCAGTCGTCGATTTATGCTAATACGTGGCCTCTCTACTCAAGTGCTGTTGGAATGAATAGTGGGCTGGTGAGAAAATATCCTCGCGAGATAAGACTATCGTCGCGGAAGAGTTCAAGGACATCGAGCAGGACATCGAGCTCCGAAAAGAAGGGATTCTGAAGTGCGTTCGTCTTTCACAGAACTGCATAGAACCAATTGACATTCTACGTGACAAGGCTGCAGGCAGCTGCGGAAGATTACCAGCATGTACTTTCCAAAAAGAAGGAATCGACCGTTATACAAGAGACAGAGAAACTCATGCCGCTGGATGCACTGGGAATCGTAATGATATCACATGGGGAAGAATTCGGAGACGAATCTGCTTTCGGTACGCCACCACTCCTTTGTCGATTTACGCTACTTTAGTTGATATATTCAGGGACATCACTTGTGAAGTTGGGTAGAGCTCATTGCAAGGTTGCCACTCTGCAGGAGGCGTTCGCCCTTACTTTTCAGGATACCTTCATCACCTCCTGCCAGAACTTCGTTCAAGACATAAAGGACTACGAACACCAGCGGAAGAAGCTGGAGAGTAGGAGGTAAGATAAGCCAGTCCTCTTGCCGTCTTGAAGGTGCTCACTCTGGGTTCAACAGGCTGAGCTATGACGCCGCTATCACTAAATTTGATAAGATCAAAGGCAGCAAAAAGGAAAAAGAAAAGGAAAGGCGAGAAGCTGAGGATGAGCTACAACGCAGCCGTCTGCGCTAGTGAGTAACACACTAGAATTAGTCATCTAACTTACTGACAAGGGCATAGCGAAGAAACTGCTGAAGATGTGCGCTCCCGAATGCAGGCTATTCAGGAAAACGAGATACAACAACTTCGAGAGTTAACTTCGTTTTTGGACCTCAAGCTTAATTTCGCCAAGCAGTACTATGAAGTGTTGCAGGATGTGAAAGCAAACTGGTGTGACGAGTATGTTCATCCCAGCTAGCCTGGATCTAGCTTCTGATTCCCAATATGTTTAGGTCTACTCTGGCAAAGTTCGAGACTCAACGGAAGAGCTTTCACCCTCCTGTCTTCTCACGCGCCACAGACGATGGCAGATTTCAGTCTGTATCCAAGGGGTCCATGATTTCCCATGCGTCTGGTGCAGTAGCTTCCTCCAACGGTTCCGACGAGCATACTTCGTCCCCTATTTCTACCCGCCGGAAGTCAGACGCAGGGAACAGGACCATCTCACGACCGTCGTCGCGGGCATCTCGTAAACGCTCCGATAGCAGTGTTACACGGAAACGTTCTGACAGTGAGGCTACATCTGGTGCCCCCGAGACTCCGAAGGCAGACATTTCGGGTAAGAAGATGAACATTACTGGTTGGGCATCGAGCGCCATGAGCTCGATGACGGGAAGAGGGAAGAAAGACAGAGATAACTTTGCAGCCCTCACAAACGGGGACGACCCTGAGACAGATATCACTGACTTTTCCCGTCCTCCAAGCTCTCGGTCCTTTTCTCGGAAATCACCCAGTTCCAAGGCGAAAGAGCTACTTAATGGGTCCCCAAAAACGGCGACTCAAATCATGAAGCCACCTTCCCAATACGCACAAAAGCTTGTTCGGGCGTTACACGACTTTACAGGTTCTTCAGATGAGCTCACCTTCAAAGCCGGTGACGAAATTATTGTTATCCAAGAAGTTCTGGATGAGTGGTGGCTTGGCGTTTTGTCAAACGGTCGGAAGGGGCTGTTCCCCTCTACGTATACGGAAACCATTTCATTGTCACCATCATCTTATCGAGTCTCGGCGCAGTCATCTGAAGACGACTTGCACTATACTGCTGCGAGCGAGGATAGCGAAGACGATGTCAATTACCTTCTTGGAAGTCGTGTTATGGACACGAGCCATATATCTGCGAGGTTTGGACATGGTTTCGATACAGAGAGTGTCACTAGTACCGTTCCTGAGGATGAGGAAGAGTCAAGGTTGGTGACGGCGAAAATTGATGAAGAAGACGTGTACTATAACCCGCGTCACGCATCTCCACAACTGCTTCCACCTTCCATCTCCAGCAGCCGACCTACCTCTGAGTCTAGCTTTGCAATCAAGCGCGCTCCACCACCTCTTCCGTCACGTCGACTGACTAACACAACTGCTCCCCCGCTACCTAGCCGCACCTCTATCAAGCCCCAGTCACAATTTAATAGTCCCCGTCCTCTGACATCGGCATATCTGACACCATCGCCTTCTGCGAGCAGTGTGCAAGGACCAAACGTCTCACCTTTCGATAGCCTCTTGGACGTGTCTTCCACTTAAAGATTGCGATGCAGTTGCTCCGATTCTGCGCTGGTCTTGGATTATCTGCATTCGGTGGATCGTTAGCTGTCGTTTTGCTAAATCATTGATTGTTAATGTGACTACTTACACTACATCTACCGTGTCGAGGGGGATTCGTCAGATAGGCGAGTTCGGGGCCCTCTAGGTCAAGTTCCACTTCTATTTGTTTGTTGTATGCATTCTTCGACACGAGCTCTCGGACAGACATCTCCATCAGTATTAACTAGAACTACTATAATCATTTGGTGGGAACAATTCATGTTCGAGCAATCAGGATGCTCGACTACTGAATCTGTCGATTACTTATAATTAGACATGTACGTGACTTGTGACAATATTAATCGCAGCATCTCTACTCCGAGACTCCATTCCAACGACCATGTCTTTTAGAAAGATTGACATCGACGCTTATGACGAGGATGTCCTACTGGAGGGCGAGCTTTGCGAGCCAGATCCACGCGATCCCGCTCAAGTCTTGAGTGATGCGAAACAGAAACAGGCAGCAGTCCGGAGCACGTTAGCGAGGTATAGTGCTCCCTTCTCGCTACTTTACAACATGATCTAACCTAAGTACTACTCATTCGCGCAGGGGGGACATACCAGGGGCGCTGGGAATCGCGCTGGACAGTATACCTTATGGGCCAAACGTCGAGGAAGCTAAGGTGACTCTGTTGCCCACATCTCACCAATACGCTGACATTCGTGTAAGAACCTGACGTTGCAGACCGTTGTCTCGATACTGAATAGCACGAAATCATCGGATATAATCAGCGTCGTGAAAGCGCTCTCCCAGGATACTCAAGACACGTTGATGAAGTACCTTTACAAGGGTATGGGGATGCCGGGCTGGGGTGATGTGAGCGGCAGCGTGCTCTTGGGGTGGCATGAGAAGGTGTGTCTAAAGCTCTTCTCCCATATGAATTTTCTGACCATAATGGTAGCTGACCGAAGTCGCTGGCACTGGCTGTATCGTACGAGTAATGACTGACAGAAGAATCGTATAAATCAGCATAGCACCAACATTTGAAGTTGCCACCGGTACACATGGTCCCGAGCTCTTGCAAAATGGGGCAGCCGCTCAGACACGATGATCGTGACGTTGCTAATCTCAAATGGAACCCGTAATACCAGTGTTTTGCCAAAGAAAGAAGGCGACTGGGCCCGAGGGTGGGCACTAAGTGCTCTCACTTTAATGAAGTACAACAAGCCAAAGTCGAGACCGCATCCATGGTAATTTTGTGCTGACCCACACTACATCATCTCCGATGCGTTTGCGGATGCCAGGAACATTAGTGATGCTCTTCAGTTGCTCCTGAGGTCATGCAGCTGTATACCGGTCGGGAGTTCCGAAGTGCTTACGCCCAATGGTCTCAATCACGATATCACTCGCTGTGACTTATAGTCGCAGAGCTGTTACACGAGTTACCATTGGATGATTGCCAAGGCTGTACATGGGCATTTGCTCGAAGAACAACTTAAACAATCATCACAGGCTTAGTTTTGAGCCCGAATGTTATCCTCACGGTGACATGGGTTGGGGCCTCTGTCAAATTGATGGTATTCCGAATCTGTCGGAAGTAGACTGGTATCGGTCGCGCTTGCTGGCAGATGATGGCGATCGTTTTAGCATTCGGGAAAACGTTGATGGTGAACGCGCTGGCTTCCACACTGCGCGCTTCAGGACACGTCACCCTCATCGTCGGAAGCAGCGCATTGTGTGCGACAGCTTATAAACGTGGGCGGACTGCTCATTATATATTCGGGATCCCTGTAACGGGAGACTGCACGGATCTTCACTCCACCATACATCCCTTCTCTGCACGAGCCGATCTCATTCGCAACGCTACAGCAATCATATGGGACGAGTTGCCCATGGCAAACAAAGCAGCATGGCAGTGTGTAGACAACTTATGCCGTCGCATCATGAATGTCTACGACAAACCTTTTGGACAGAACGATTTCCAATATCCTGTGACTCCCATGTGCGCGCTCCACTTGAGCTCCACTGGCGCTCCAACATCTTGACGCTCCTTTTCCTTTGGATCTCCGCTTCCTCTTGCCTGCAGCGGTTGTTCCTTTCTCCGCGTAACGTTTTCGTAGATGAGTTCAACGAGATGATATTAGATGCATTGCCGGGAGATTATGGTGAGCACGAAATGACACGCAGAACGAAGGATGATGATGACAGCGAGCGCAATCTGAAAGAAGCTGAACAGGTGCCTCCTGACGCACCTGAACAAACGCCTGACTATCTCGCAATGTTGGCGTATCCCAATACTCCTCCCCATCGATTGGACCTCAAGATCGGCGCCGTATGCGCTATTCAACGGAATCTATCAGTCGAGAAAGGATTGGTACGGAACGCGCGTGTCTGCATCACCGGTCTTCATCGCCGGTTCATAGAAGTGCAGATTCCCGAGACGGAGGAAAGACACTGTCTCCCTCGGATTACTTTCACGTTCAATCCGCCGGGTTCGAGCTGGACGGTCAATCGAAAGCAGTTTCCATTGCGTGCGGCTTACGCTACGACGTTCAACGGAAGCCAAGGGCTAACCTTACAGAAGGCGGTTCTCGACTTGCGCACCGATTCCTTCGCACACGGACAACTGTACACTGCGCTGTCGAGAGTGCGTGGTTGCAGAGACATTCAGGCGCTGTTTCGAGAGGAGGAGGAAGAGACGACGGCCAACGTAGTATACAGACGTCTGTTATTGTGAAATAGATGGGGTTACCGTCCGAAGGGTTCGGAACTCTTGTAAATACTTAAGCATTCTGATTCATATGGAGGTACATGACGCTGCAGCAAGACGTATAATGTTTCTACGAATTCAACTGCAAATACATTCACAAAACACAATTACATCATGATGAAGACCAGTGTTGACGTTGACTGGAATTGCAGTCAGTAAGATCCTTGGCAGAAAGGCAAAAACTTACGCTAAACAGACCTGGCGCTCATTCCAGGAAATCCCCCTCGGTCAGAATGCGCCCATTGAATATCTTTCCGAGGTGAGTTGGCAGATACCCCATGCCTTTCCTTCTCATTCCGAACAACCTCTTGAGCGGAGGAAGCTGGGATTGCTTGAACAAACACAATGCTCTCGCAGAAGAGCGGTTCTCCTCCCTGATGAATCCATCACTGTCGGCTATCAAGTCCTCGTCCCCCAAATCCGGCGCGTTGAGCCCTAAGAAATTGCAAGTGCGAAGATACATCTCGTAACTGGAGAAATAGAGTTGACCCGCAAAAAGGTTGAGCTGGCAAATCAGCGGTTCCGCTGGGGTCAGATGTGGCGTCGAAGGAACATGGTACAGTTGAAGATCATCGCATGCCTTCATCGTTTTTGTGGTCCGAGGAGTATAGACGCACAACTGAACTGCGTTACTATTGCGGATATCAGGCAGCAGTGCATCCACTTCGTTCGGGCTCATGACTACCAGCACTCCAACATCACTGAGCACGATCCAATTGACGGGCCGCAGGTATTCATCCGCTTTCTGTGTGGTAAGGATAGTCCCCACCGTACGAGCGAAGTCACGGGTTACTAAAACGTTGTGCGCCCACCGATCGCCTTCATGAAACTCAGCGGTGGTGTTGACGAGGCTGGATAGCGCTGGAATGAAAGCGGGTGACCTTTTGAGAATTCGGCCGGTCTTGACAAAATGACGAACATGCGCATGCAACTCCTGAGTTGCGGGTTGCACTTTGGGCGGTCTTTGAACTTGACGTTCTCTCTCTACCTCGTGAATCACCTCCCTCTCTTGTTCCTCATCCATGCTCCTTTCGGGCCCCGTTAAAACTCCGAGCTCCTCACACTTGCTTCGAATGTCTGCATCGCAAACATGGGATACCTGAGAAGGACTGCGTGGTGCGTACATATCCTCTAATGAACGCTCCTCTGGCTGTAACCAGGCTGTTTTCAGGGTGGAACTCGAAGTGGTAGGTGCACGCGAGAATTGAGTCCATGCGGAATGCCGGGCGTTGAAATCCGATCCCTGTTGAACCCAGTGGAATGCACGCATCTGAATATCAAGACAGGTTTCGAGCATCGACCAGTGCAAAATATCCGTAACATCGACACGGTCTGTATCAGCCTTCTGAGTCGCCAAACGAATGCTTCGGTCAACTTCTGTTGGAGCAAAGAACATCACCGAGTGGCCATTGCCCAACTTCCGCATTCGCATGCATCCTGTGTCGTTGGTTATTATCAAAATTGATACGCATGAACTCTGGAATCACAGACCTTGTGTCAGGCGGTCTTTCGTGACTTTCGGACCAAGCGTGACAGCAGCTCGGAAGCCAGAAGGTAACTTGACATCCGTTCCTCTGGTGTGCGCATCATCGAGATATATCACACACTGGTCGAGCTGTTGGGCGAAGGGAGACGACACAAGAGGCTCTATTGTCCCATCCTGACTGATAACCACGATTTCGTCGTCGTCGTTCACAAATACTGCGGCTTGGGCGTCGCGTTTGGCTCGAAGCCATGCCTCGGCCAATTCCTGATTCTTCAATTCCAGCATCTGTGCACCAACATCCAGGAGCACGCGGACCTCGGGGGTTTGTGCTATCAAGGTCTCGATGAAATGTTGTACCTTCTGGCCAGGTGGTATGGGTCTGTAGCAGTTGTTTTCTGGGCGCAAAAGGAACGCCAGGACTCGGGCATTCGTGCTGCGTTGGTAATCGAGGTCATGCTGCACTATTGAGCTTGGCAAAAGATACCGATTGTCGTTGGTACCAGAAAAGCCGGTGGTGAGATGTCTCTTCTCTTGAGCGAGATCCCACCCGGAGCAGGTGAGCTTGCTAGGAAATGCCTTTGCTTCCTTGGGAAAAACTACTCGTGACAGGTAGAAATCTATGACTGCCTTGTGGAATTCGAACAGTCGTTGAAGTTCAGGGAGCTGCTCTGCGGATTCCGTGTTGATTCCGCTAAGATGACACAGACTGTCTGGGACAGACTGAAGTCCAAGCACCCAGGATTCATACTCAAGGGTAGGATTATCCTGCTTGAGCAGGAGCTCGAAGCACAATATCAGCTGCTGGAGCGTGAGACCCCCATAATAGTATGACAGGCATGTGAGGGTGACAGCAACGTCCGGGTGACCAAACTCTGCCCGCAGCGAGGGCATATCTTTTGCGCGAAATGGAACAGCTAGCATAGTTCGTTTTGGGGCAAGGCCATAGTCCACGCGCCAGCGACGTTCTTTGAGGGCGTACACCAAGATCCCACATGCTAGCAATCCACGCAGGACTAGGAGGCCTGGCCAGACTGTAGTGTGTTTATAGCGATCCTCCACCACGCTGACACAAGTACTGGATATATTCTCAGTTGCGATAAAGCGGCAAACAGCTTCTTTCACGTGGAGAGGTGCTTGATCGAAGTTGATATTTTCAAGCGCGCCATTGACAACATCCTCTGCGATCCATTGGACTAATGTGTTACCTGCTGTCGGGTGCAGAATGCGAATGAAGGGGAATCCCCCGTGCTCGCGAATAGAAACTTCTGAACGAGAGGGAAAATCGCTCATGAGCCGAGCGGCGTGCTTCGCAACAAGACTCAACACTTGTTGTGTTGTCGTCCACCTTTCGGGATGACCTTGAAGCGACGTTTGGAGACCCACAGTGTATACCAGCTGGTAGCGGACGTGCAGAATTTCATCGCTTTCATCCAGGATGTCGCGTGTGTGATTGTCTAGCCATAGCTGAGTCCGCAGTATTTGAGCCCGTAGTATATCATCAGCAGGTTTAGTCCGATTGGACAGCTGACGGTCGACAGCCATCAGCTGGAACGACAAAATATGGTCCTGTTGCACGACCAAGATCCCCTTGGTATCCATGCACTCTTGCATTAGGTCACGATACATTTGCACCTTCGATGGGTTGATAGAGAGCGCGCGGGAGAATGGGACATAGAAAATGCGCCTTTGCGCGAGGCCGCTTAGTCGTTCAACCAGAAGTTGGAACATCTGAGACGACAACGACTTCAGCACGATTACTCGGATCAGTTTGTGGCCATCAGAAAGTGCGGCTGCTGCGAGGGGAACGATAACGTAGGATTTGCCTTCACCCATGTTCAGTTGGAGAGAAGTATTTCTTCCTGTGGATGGTGACATCATCTCCAGCGCAACCTTGACCTGGACTGGCCGTGCCAAGAACTGACTTTCGATCTAAGAATGTCGATAATCAATAACCATCAACGATTGATTTCTTTATAGCGTACCTGTATTAAAAGCCAGTCAGAGTATAGCTCCGGATCAAATCCTTCACATCTTTCGCTCTCCAACTCTTTGAAGAACTCGACCCAGTTTTTCTTCGCAGCAAAGACCAACAGCCTTCGTGAGTGTTGCAGTTGCAAAAGTATCTGCGACAGCTGAACAAGAGTAGCACGCCAAGCCTTCCCCAAAGAATTTCCTGCTGCAGAAGCCATGCGTGTGAAAAGGAAATTTGGTGTAACTCGAGGCCATAATCCAGCATCATACAACGTGTTCTCAGCCGCAGAGGAGGGGGAGAGGGCGTGTGAAATTGATGCGAGTGAAACTTGGAATTGCAGGCTGTGGAGAGAATGGTACTCAAGCAGTAGTTCCATCGTGTAAGGCGTAGAATCTGGTGGGGCAACGATCTTTTCGTCGGAGTAAATTGACATGCTCTGGTCCAGATCATCGGCGTATTTGCGGCGAAACTTGTCACTTCCTCGTGCACGAAAGTCGTTGATCAACCGCTGGAGCCTCACTGTAACTCGGGAGTCTGGAGATACCAAACCTCTCCCAATGGCATCAGGCAGAGCTTGGGAAGACCCGTACATGCCTGTCACAGGCGGATCTCTATTGAAAAGGTACTGGGCATCAACGGATGAGGCCGGTGATGCAACATCCGAGCTCTCAAGGTGGGAATCAAGACGATATTGAGAAGGTAGTTTTGAAGGAGGTTTGGGCGTGTAGAGCTGTTTCAACGTTCCCTGCAGGCCATCCAGGTGTAGCTTCAGATGACGGTTTCGCCAACAGCTGCAAAATACTGGGGAAAGTTTCCCTGCCAGCTCATTGAGATTGTAGCACTTCACTTCCAACGTACTAAGTGCCGGAGGATTTTCGCATGGCCAGGCACCCCGAACTTTGCTGAGAATGACTTGCTTTTCAGAGCGACACTTGTCTTCGAAAGCTGAATAACGACGCTGCCCCAGAGTCTTTTCATCTTCGCCAGGCATTGCAGGTAGGTGTCTCTCCTGGCTGTTTTCGTAATCTTTGGAGCACGAATTGATGATATTGTCCAATCTCGTATCGGACAGCATGAAACCATCCGAGAGATCATAAGAGGTGAACTTCGGAGGGCCTCCCAGGCTGCGAATTTCGGGAACCGTAGCGAAAGCTAGGAGTGTTGGCACAAGCGCATCATCATCCAACAAGCTGTATGCTACCGAAGTCAAGGTGAACACCAGCCGATATGTGTCCTTCCTTGTAGCCCTGCGGCAGTGATCGTACGCAGAAAGGAAGACGTCTGAAAAAGTCGGTTGAAGCCAGTCTTTGGAGTACTGTAAACTGAACGCCTCGCCAATGCCGTGGACATTTTGCCACTGAATCAACAAACTGAGGAGGTTCTGTTGCACTGGAAGTCTGCTTGGCGGCTGATGCACCATGAAGGCGGTTTGAAATGCCCTCGCTTCCGCAACGTTGTCGGGAATATGACGTGAAGCGTAGAAAACATCTGTATCGCCGAGCGGAAGTGGAAGAGAGAACTCATCAGGATAGATCGTCGAGGCGCGAACTGAAGCGCGCTCAAGAAGGTGGTCGGTGAATTGCGGAAGCTCAAAGGCAACCCGAAGGTTTGCAGACCCTTCTGAGAAAGTCGAAAGTTTCAATCCGTAATCCATGATAGATTTCGCGGCTGGATGAAAACCATGGTGCTGTGCAAGGGGCGCAAGGCAAGACCACGAAATTGTCTGCATCTTCTGAAGATGAGTGGGATACCAGACGCGCATGGTTGACAACGAACTGATCTCGCGTAAAAGATCTGCGTCGCGAGAGCGAAGCTTCATAAACGATCGGCAAGCTGCGGAATGCAAGAGATGCAACGCCTCCTCTGTCCCCGTTCGACCCGTCAGGGGATCAGGGAGACAGCCGCTGGTAACAGCGTGAAGGAGCGCCTGATAGAGCTTGCTTGTGAGACCCACATTCCCAGTGAGGCATTGTAGATCCGTATCAATCCTATACAACTGGTATGTCACTCGAGTACCTTCAGAAGCGATGGTGACGCGGGCATGGTGACCATTAGCAGAGAATGAGATACGACCGTCTGGGATGATGACAGTGCGTGGATTCTCATCCAGAACTTGCAACTTCGGGCGCAGGATGAGTTGATTGACTAATCCTAGCATCGTGCCACTAGACTGAATGATATCAACGACCATGTTGCGCATGTTACGGCACTGCAATTCTCCATCCTCATCGATGAAGAACTCGAGGCCATATCGAGGCAAATTAGCCTTCAATGAGGGAGTGCTACATTCGCAGGATGCTTTGTTATATGTGACCATGATAAAGCACGCATCTTCCAGAGGACGCAGCCTCTTGGAGATCATGTCCCACGTTTGGCTGCGTATGTCGACAAGGGTGGCACCACTGGAGTTCTGCGCCGTTGAGGAACCCGAAACAGCAAATCGTAGGACCCAATTGTCAGATGAAGATTTCCACGCATTGTCTGCTGGCCGAATCTCAATTTCGCTCGTGCGCAGGTTAAGCCAATGAGTATGTTCCGCGACCAAGGTGGTTGGTAAGTCATTCACGAATTTATGGCTCGGAATGAGCTGGAGGATAGGTGAATCGCCTTTGATATGCTTCGCACGGATGATGAGATCGTTCGAGTCATGGAGAGCGAAAGACACCTTCAGGAGCAAGCGAGTGCGTCTTTAGTTACTGAGTAATTACAACGAGAGTAACCACTGACCTGATGGTCACAGAAGTTTCCGCGTGTTGCATATTCCATTCCACAAATATCAGCTGGAACGATGTCCAGAACTTGCTGTAGTCAATAGGTGAGTATGTGCGAACAACTACGGCTTTCGGACTCACATCGCCGAAAATCGATTGGTAAGTGTGATGTTGCACTATAATTGAAGGAAGCCTCCCCAGCTGCTTCCCGTCGACAAGCAAGCATCCGCTAATCAAATTGATGTGCACGTCCTGTGGTAATTGGGAATTAGAAGGTGCAGTCTGCGCCATGAGCCAACGAGAATTCGGAGTTGCCAATGCCCTCCAAGGAATTCCTGGTCTGTAGCTGCCCCAAATCTTAGCCATCGCGCAATCAAGACCCTCCCTGTGAAACTCTGCATATTGGCGAATAATAGGTTCTAATGCGTGACAACACCTCTTGTCTCGTTCTAGCAGTAGCTTGGAATGTTGTGGAAGGCTGTCGAGTTGGCTTGGAGTGTTGTCATAAATCATGACCGCACAATATACAAATACTTTGATGTCATCGTTCGACGTCAGGAGCAGTGAGGCGTCTCCATCGACATTGAAGGTGCTACGACAGGTGACTGCCATATCCCGAACACGCCCTTGTAAATCTCGGCTGACCGTCTCGTCGTTGCTGGCTTGCATTTTCTCTGATAGTTGCGTCAGCAACGTAAATGCCGCAGTTCGTATCCTTCGAAGGAGCGCATGTCCGCGATTTTTGACACTCTGTTCCTGAGTCGAGGACAAGACGCGGCACACAAGCATCACGATAGTGTCGATAGTGATAGCTTCCAGCCAATTTCTTTCAACGCTCGCCATCAAATCGTCCAGCTCTCCAAGTAGTGCAATAAGGAAAGGCATGCTGTTCAACTCCTCGTGCCAAATAAGGCCGTCGTGGGACGAAAATGGGCCGACCTGTGAAATAGCTTGGGTCAACAGTAGGTGGACCTCCTCACGTCGAAAGTTAAGTGTCCTTGCACGAAGTTCACGGAGCACATTCATCCATTGTAAACGCGGCCCACTCCGCAAGGCTCCGAACGCGATGAATTCGTGGATGGTCATGTCCTTGTGACAACCTACTTGATTGGACATGACTTCGTTTGACGTGTGGGATGTCCCTTCAAGGTACTGCTGCATACCATTATATGGTCCCTTTGGAAGAAGGAAAGTGCATAACTTGGTGGCATCACATCGCAGCAGTACGTCTGTCACCCATGCATCTGTCGTTGTGTCGAAAGGCCGAAGTTGGAGCCCATTATTCACACAGACTTTGGTGTCCACCGCAGGAATGTGAGTGTTACTGTAATGAGACTTGGAGAAAGGCTTGGCATCCGACGCCAAAGTGAGCCTTTGTCTTGCATGGCATGTACGATATTGCTTCAAGGCGTCATATTTTGGCAGTGTCATGAAGGGACAAGTGGACGAAATCGTTTCTGGAGCGCAGATGTCGACGAAGATATGGAATGTCATGGATCTCCACATGTCGAACGTAATGGGGCATGCTAGCTCAAACACGACCACTATTGCCTCCTGTTCACGCTCTGGTAGCGGCCACTCGTGAACCGTAATTGTCATGGATTGCATCTCCTTCTCCACGCGACACCTTTCACAATGCTTTTTCTTGTGGCAATCCCGGCCGCGGGAGTTGACAGTGTATTTGTGCGCTAAATTGCCTGTGCGTGTCTCCAGGTCACAGTACCTCTTGTTTAAGGTCCGAAGCTCGGTCAACTTCTTCTCCCGCTGTTTCTGACCATCCACCTCAATGCAAACCTTCAAACTCTGTAGCTTGGATGACTGGGAGAAATATCGCGATGCGAACGACTTGTCATCCCTGGTAAATGAGAATGCTGACAGATGGCTGGAAGCCTGGCAATGACGAGCTTTCAAATAGGCATGCAATGCGTTCAAACGATCAAGGGCGGAAGCTTGGCGGATTAAAAGACACTCCCAAAGTGTCAATGGGATTTCGGGAGAGTATTCTGCCAGGAGTGGGATTTGTCCAACGACGATCCTATCCATTGCTACCCAGAGCTCGAAAAGGGTGAGAAGCATGATAGACAAATTCTCCGGATTTCCTTTATAATCTTTAAGCGCTCTCGAAGAGTATGCAGAGGCGCATGCCTCAATTGAGATGCATGCGGAATCGATGCTCCGGAGTGGAACGCGCGTCACCCAGTCATCTATCCCTGATCTGATGGCGATCTCGAAGTCTGCTAGGGCAAGATATGGTTCTGCGGTATAGGCGGCTGTCAGGAAGCTAGCTTCGGCGTCAAGGAAATTATCGATTGTCCCGCGTGTGTGGTGGCTGGGATTGAATGAGGTTGTTTTGGAAGAGGAATGCTGGTTCTGTAAAGCTTGGAAGATGTACTCTCGGCTCGTGTTCAAGGAAAGATGGGTATCTCGCAAAATTCGGAGGCTCTCCGGAGCCCAAAGAGGCGAGGTCCGTTGTGCGTTCTGAACAGATCCCCATCTTTCCTCCAGGACACTCCTCACATCACCGGTGACCTTACTGACCATCTGCGACAACTCCAGAGATGAAGAGGATCCAAGCTTGAAAAGGCGGCGCGCGATCTTTGCTGACATAAAGTGTAGAATGTCGTTCGATAAGTCACGGTCGAGGGCGAGGGTCGTGACCCTCGCCATGAAGAACAGCATGAACGATTTATACGTCGTTCGTCCGAGAGCACTGCGCTCCAGGGTTGTCTGTAAGGCAACGCGAATGACAAGCCAGAGTGGAGACCGCCTCCATGGCAATTTCGCGCTGTCCCACAGCACATCATCTCCGATGCGCTTGCGGATGCGAGGAACATCAGCGATGCTCCCGAGGCCACGCAATATACCGGTCAGGAGCTCTGTAATATACCGTGGATGCGTGGTGTCCCTCTCTTCGAGAACAATGGATTTAGCCTTTTTTCTCGTCGCTGCTGCATCGAGTACATCTTGATCCATGTGGACGAGAAAATTTGCCAGCTCGGCAGGAAAGGTAGCATTGTCAATGTTCATATCTGGGACCGTGATAGCAGGTCCAGGATAGGAACATATCAGCTTTCCCTTTGCGCCCATCACTGCGGTAGGGTCAGGAGAGACCTCAAATGACTCGAATATAGTTTCGGATTCGAGTCTTCTTATTACAACCGCAGCGTTTTGAGCGCGAATCATATATACAAGGACATCTGAAAATAAATACTCAATACAGACAAAGAATGCGAATGAGAAACAACAAGACCTTTGGTGTCCATAGCATTGATTTGAGATTTGACTTCTTTGGCAGACATCACGCTGAATTTGATTGAATCTTTGAGATTACGAAGCATTTTCACGCTGCTCGTCCAAAGCGGTAGCTTATTGGACGGCAGCTGGTTACTGAAGGTAATGGCAGCATCAAATACTGCCCAAGATAAGGACAGGTCGTTCTCCAGGGACTGGTCACTCCCTTGAGGCAATTTGAGGGGGAGAAATACGTGATTGATGATATATTCCAGACTAGGTTGATCTTCTGACTTGGAAAGATGATTCACTGTTGAATATTGAGACATGTTACCAACGGGATGAGGGAGAGGAATTGGCCACTGACGGTGAAATTCGGCCACTCTAATAAAGGAGCCCCTAGGCGCTCATCTCACGCCTCAGCAGGGTTGAATCCGCACAAAGCGAGAACCTGTGTACAATGCATCATAGAAGTTCCACATCAGATCTGAGGAGTGCCATCGATGTGAGCGTTGAACGTTGAGGCCTCACTAAGGCTAGACTCGTAAACCATTCTGCCTACATGCATTTTTTTGATTTCTGCAGTAGGCTAGTAGGCACACCACTCGTAGTAGTAGTAAACGCCAGGCTACAGAGGCATGACTCGGAGGCTGTGCATATGTGGGCGTGTACTACGAAGGTTTGATAAGCATTACTACCTCGGTTCGAAGTTCGGAACTTCGAACACAACCAGAGTCTGTATGAGTGACTCATTTGCCTCAACTTGCGTAGCGACTTGGATACTAGTAGTACCCCATCCGGAGTCCATGGTCTTAGCTTCACGAACCGCAGTAGGCATCTCGTCCGAAGAACCACCATCCTTGGAACTCGGGATTAATCAGGCGCCACACATGGTTCTAGGCCGTCCACTCTAAGATGAATGCCTCATTGTTGCCCCAAAATTTTTGTGTACGTCCTTCTGCATCGGATCTTGCCTATATAAATACCCTCTGGTCGACCACGAGAAGTTCACGCAACACGGTGGTGGAGTTGGGATCATGCGAGGTTCCCACTCAACCCAAAGTTCAGAACTTCAAACCATGAATCTCGATTTGCAGGCTGGACCCCGGGCGATCTTCGCACCCGACGCTCTCTCCTTACCTCCTGAAGTACTTACCTGTATTTCTTGTTCCTCATCCATGCCTCTTAGCGGTGCCGATAGGAATCCGAGTTCTTCCCACTTTGCCTGGATCGAAAAATCCAAATGGTTCTAAGGACCTACGTGGTGCACACATATTCTTCAACGAACACTCCTCAGGTTACAACCAAACAGTCCTCAGGGTGGAGATCGAAGTAGGGATTTGAACATCTGATGGATGTGACTTCCCGAGGTGTTGATTCGACGACAAAGTCGCACTTACTCGACCTCATTCTCGCTCTCAACTTTACACCCACCTGATTCTCTGTTTCGCAATCGAATATACATGCACACGTAGATTAATTCTAACGTTCTAGCAGAAATTCTAACACGATTGAATTCGCAAACAGTTGTCCTGCCCACCCAGCGGCTCCATCCGCTCGCATCCCACCCTAAGCTACGCTCGGTCCAGCCCAACCATTTTAAGATCGTGTCGACGAACAGTAGCCTAGCGTAGACGAAGCTGAACTCCCGTATCTGTCAAAAAGTTAGCGTCATCTGTTTTTCTGCCTTGTATATTTTGTTTTCAACCTCGTACTCATGTTGTACTCCATCATGACCTGCACTGATATCAGAACCAGCAGCAAAAGTTATCACGGGATAGGCATAGCCATGATGTTTGGTCTTGCAAAATGGGGCAGCCGCTCAGACACATCCGTGACGTTGCTAATCTCGGATGGAACCCGTAATACCAGTGTTTTTCCAAAGAAAGAAGGCGACTGGCAAGGGTGGGCACTAAGTGCTCCCATTTTAATGATGTACCTTCACAACAAGCCAAGTAGAGAATCCACGGCAATTTTGTGCTGACCCATACTACATCATCTCCGATGCGCTTGCGGATGCCAGGAACATTAGTGATGCTCTTCAGTTGCTCCTGAGGTCATGCAGCTGTATACCGGTCGGGAGTTCCGAAGTGCTTATGGTCTCAATCACAATATCACTTGTTGCGACTTATAGTCGCAGAGCTTTTACATGAGATCTGAGGGTTACCCATTGGATGATTGTCAAGGCTGTACATGGGCATTTGCTCGAAGAACAACTTAAACAATGATCACAGGCTTATTAGTTTTGAGCCCGAAGGTTTGATGCGACCAACGGAAATTGCGAAATCTGCTTATCAAAGTGTATGTCTTCTGCACGATTTGATGCTTACTAGTTTCGAATATTCTCAGCTCCAACATTCCTCGATCAACCTTCCCTCCCTCTCCATCGCAGCAACATACTCCACAACCTCGGCATTCGACTTTCCTCCAAACCTCTCCACTGCACCTCGCACAGCTTCACGGACGGCAGTAGGCATTTTGTTCGAAGAACTATCAGAAAGGCTTAGGGTTCATTACGTGTTACATATAATCTGGACCCACCCTGAGATGATAAGGATGCCTCGTTGCTGCCTCAGCATTGTCCAAATATACTGTGCATCCTCTTTCATCAGATCTTGCACATACGTCCGTTTGACGCCCTCTGGTCCATCACGAGAACACGCAACGCGGTAGCGGAGTTTTCGTTCTTCCGCATGAGATTCCCATTCCTTGTAATAATGCTGATCCTTGTGTGCAGAACGGCAACCGAAGTATAAGGTAGTATCTGGGGTCATCAAGGATCAGCTGATATACAAAGACTGCCAAACATACTAGTGTGTCCCTTGTGTATGCGTTGTTCGATGACGGCACGCATAGGTGCGATGCCTGTCCCTGGACCTACACACACCACTGGTGTGTTTGGATCCGTAGGAAGTGAAATAAAGCCCTTTCTGAGACCGATACGAAGGGTATCTCCTGGAGATGATATGAGTTCAGGAACTACGCTAGAACGCCGTACGGACCTAATTTAAGCCCTGATAGATAACTAGTACAGACGCCTTTCCGATGAATTTTCAACTTCGTGCGATAGCGTACTATAGCAACACAGAGATGGATTTCACGGGGATGGAACTGACGAAACCTAGAGGTGAATTGAACTGCAGTGAACGCATTTTAACTCGAGCTCACCTCGATGGAACTAGCAATTGAGAACTCTCTCGGACTCAGCGGAGGGAATAAGTCAAAGGCATACTCTCTCGGTACCCTTGCGGACCGAAACTCGGACAACACTTCCCAGGTCGTACGTTTCACGTGTTGACAATAATCATACATTTCGTCCTGCACGTCCTCAATAAAAGAAAGAAAAATGACGAAACCCGACGTACCGCTCCTTCTATCGATACAAATTCATCAAGTTTTTCGCGTTCGAGCTCATTGGTAGCAAAATATCGCAGCAGTTGAAAAAAAGAGCGACGGGGCACAGCATTGAAATCGAGATAGCGTGTGAATAGAATTCGAAGGGAAACAATTTTCGGTAGATGGTCAGGCAACGTTTGATCTGTAAGATATCAGATGATGTTTACTGCGTCCTGTGTTGTCGTACCTAACATTGTATGCTCTACTGTGAAAAAATCGTCCGCGACATTCGCCCAGCCCATGGTGACAAGGAAAGAGTCGACTTCTGATGCAGCTGCGGATGGATGGATCACAGCAACATCTCCAGGATTATATCTGAGACTTCCCATCAGTAGCCGCGAATTCAAAAGAAAAACCCCCGTACTTTATGTCGTCTTTGAAGGAGAACTCAAAATGGCGTACGTTCTGAAACCAATCTTCCGCAGTGATCCGTCTGTTGCACTTCACCGAAGCTGTATGAAACTTCGTGTCCTCATCTAGAGGATCTGGATTCAGTGACGTATCAGATCCTACATTACTCAAGGATACGCGAGGTGGTGGTCAACCAGCAGGGATATTATCTTGCTCGTGCGGCAGTGGGTAGAGCTGTGTGAGAACTTCTAGGAGACATTCGATCCATGGGTCCAATGCACCATCTACCCTGCACTTTGATCAACCACGTGAAACATAGTAAACAAAGGATACACACCCCATGCGATGCTGTTCATCTCCTTCTCCTCGTAAGCAAATTTCATACCCTCCCAAACCCTGCATCCTTCTTGATAGCTTCTTCGCTGGCCAGCAGAATTTCTCATAGGCCGTGTCTCCAAGGCCGAACACGCAGAAATCCATGTCCTCGAATAGGTCATCTGGGAGATCAGACCTTAGGAACATGTTCCATAACGAACTCATGGCTCTGGGTTCAGTTCCCCAGCCAGTAGTCGAAACTACGAAGATAACCAAGTGTTCCGAAATCAATGTTTCCTGCACAGGACCTGAATATTATGTTACAACGATTGGGAAGCCGCCTACTGGTGGATACGCATCCATGCTCTGCACACGACAGTGAAAATGGACTCTTCGACATTCCCTCGCAATCAGCAACCTCTTGAGCTGTACCTGTTTCCGTAGCGTAAAGAATCAAAAGTTCGCGAGACACAGATGAATGTTGATATTCTCCTGTTCCATGATCACCGTGTGTAAACATATGTTGGACGTTTAATGAACATGAAGCCAGATTCTCAGACAGCTGTGAAAAAAAGAACGTTTGCCTTCCTTCTGAAGTTCAAGGTCTGACTCCAGGAGCTACATAGATCGTAACTGTCACGGTGCACGTGATCTGATCACTGTACTGTCGAGCTCCTGCCCTCAGACTTTCTACAGCGCTACTAGTGGCAAGGCAGTTCGAATGTCAGATTCAGACCAGTCCATTCCTGTACGTCAGTGTTCCATGCAGCCTGTGTGTTTTTCCTCTTCATATTAGGTTGTTTCCACTGTTTCATTTTCACGCAGAGGAACTATCATGCGAGAAAAAAGAAGAGACCCTCAGCACAGTCAGATTCTCGATCTCCCAATGCCACGCGTCAATCCAGCAAAACAACGCAGAGCATTTCACGATCATTATTGCAGCAACCACCTGCCACTACCGCATTGGCAGCTGGGACGTCATTGCACACTGATACCACCATAGAGCAGGCCAGATAGTGGATTCGGTTCTTATGATGGATGGTATGTCTATTCAGTACACGGAGGGTCGATATTAAGGAAGACGAGTGGCAGATTTTGTGCATCATTTTGACATCTCCCATCCTCATCCTATGCCTATACCCCGTCATTGTACTTATATATGTACAAGCACCGTGCTGACTGAACTTGAAGCTTGAAGTGTTCTCAAGATACTGTAAAAGATGTACAAGATTAGCCAATGCCTATTTTGTTTTCCCTCTCTTTCGCGGCCCTTTTCAGACGGCTGTAGAAAAAGAACGTTTACCTTCCTTCTTTCAAGGTCTAGAAGTCACGATGGATTGGACTCGAAGTCGGGAAAAACACCTAGTAGCCGAAAGACCCGATAGCAGCTCCGGCTGATTTTCCGACAACTCGGTAAAGGGTTGAAACGTCACTGCACTACATACCAGTACAATGTTTAATATTTTACAACGGAGGGTCCTAGAATCTATGCAGGAATGGTCCCATTCAACCTAAAGTCCCTGCTACTTGCACCAACAGAGAATGTCATAGTTCCTTCTGGTTTTGCCCACCCCTGGCGAACAACATCCCAAATAGAAAGATCGTAGCGGGACAGGGTGATTGATGCAGAGGCAGTCTGTCCTGGCGATACCACGACATTCGTAAAGCCCTTGAGGACCGAAGGCGGTTCACCGGCTGAGGGTGAGTGATGGATGTATAATTGGGGAACCTGGAGGATAATTGTTAATGGTTTTGGCAAAAGGATGGTGGGAGGAAGGGCGTACCTCGCCACCGTATAAAGCACCAGTGTTTGCTACATCAAAAGTAATCTTATATGCTGGCATATGCAACCTTTTCGTAGATCATTAGTTTGATTTGATACAATGGAACTGTCATATTCATGTACAGACCAGAGAGCAGTTGTCGACCCTTCTGCAATGGGTGTTGCACCCCCGTCTTCCCAATTCTGAACCAGGTCCGTTTGTGCGTAGTCGGCGGGGTAGATCTTCGTAATGGCAAGGTTAGAGTACTCGAAAGTCGTGTAACTCAATCCGAAGCCAAACTCATAACGAGGTGTGATGTTTTGCTGTGGACGGTCAATACTGGCTGACACTGCGGAAAGCACAGTAGTACTTACTGCATCGAACCAGCGGTAGTCAATGAAGAGACCCTCGGTGTAGTTTATGGACAGGATGTCTGCTGCAGTACCACCCGTTACGAGCTGGGCAGGATAGTCCGCGGGGCTCTTCGCAATGGTGTACGGTAGTTTTCCAGATGGGTTCCAGGCCCCGTAAAGAATGTCAGCGATGGCATTGCCAGCTTCGTTGCCACCAAGGTTAGCCCAAACAATCTGTATATCCAGCTGTTAGCAGTTGTGTATGAGCTATTTGATGCAGCACCCACGGCAGTGACATTCGGGTGATCGACCCAAGGTTCGATGATCAAAGGACCAACAGAGTTGGTGACCACGATGGTGTTGTTATTCTGAGCAGCGACAGCAAGAATGAGCTGGTCACCCTGATGCCATGCAGACAGATTCTGCCTATCACCCGCATTTCCATCAACAGTAATGTAACCCTAAGAAGCGTTATGTTCAAGCAAGTCGTATGAACCGAAATCAAGGTTGGACGACCCACCTCACCCGAGTCGGAGTTAACAAAAACAATGGCGGCTTCCATGCCAATGACGGAGTTCCCTGCTGCGGCGAGGTCCCAGTCATTAAAGTCCCAGAAAACACTGGTCTGATCCACTCTGGCACGTGCTTGAATGGCTTCGTAGGGCTGAAAGGCCAGGGCAATCGTTAAACAGGACGATTGGGCAAAAGTCAAGATTACTTACGGAGACAAGATATGTGAAGTTGTCGGTACTTAAGTGCAGAAGCGCTTGAGAGATATTGTAATGCACGAAAACCGCCACTTACCCGGAACCCCAGCCCATCGCAAGAATGCCACTTGGATCGCCGCCCTGGTCGGTGTACTCGTTGGGACCCGAAGTTGGTGGAGCAGCATCACTGCCAACTAAGACGATGTTCTTCGGCTTGCACAGAGGGAGTGCGCCTTCATTCTTGAGGAGAACTGTACCAGCGGCACCAATCTCGCGTACAATTAGATAATGATCACTTTGCGCATTGACCTCTTGATTAAGAGGGTTGTAGAGGTCGAATGAAGAAACAGTAGTATTTGGGTAGCCTTCATCCTGGTGCAAGAAGTACCATGCAGCAATAATCCGTGTCGCCATATCATCAAGCCGCTGTATAGAGATAGTGTCGTTCAAGACGAAGTCCGTGAGATTCTGACCAAAGTAAGTAGTCCCCGAACCCAAGGTTATGTCTCCAGGCATCGTCAACTAGTGACATCAGATCAGTGTTCTGAGACATAATCGATACTGTACTTACATCAAGACCAGTGACAGCACCAAGGGTGTCCATCGTCGCAGACCAATCAGATTGGATGACTGGACAAGCTCATACAGCTCAGGGGCTATTGATCCAAAATATGGAATTTGACTCACAGCCTTGGAAGCCAAACTCGCGTTTCATTATGTCGTTGAGGGTCTTGTTGTTATTGCAAGCATAAGTGTCATTGACCAAGTCTGAATGTTTGGTCGAATGAGGCACTGACCATTCAATTTTGGGAGACACTCACTATAACTGCACATAATCGATGAGACACCCGCCATTACAGAACGCATAAAAGGATGAGCGTAAATTTCGTGCTGGGTACGATCATCGACATTGGAAGATTCCTGCGTGCGCTTCCATTCTTGTTCGCTAGATTATAAGGTTAGCCTAGTGAAATAACATGTTTGAATCGCACTTGTTGATGTAGTGCTTAGCAGTGGCCTGGACACCACCAGCTTGCAGGCCCAGGATCGTTTCATAGGCAGCTTCTCCAGATAGGAACGGGTCAGCGCCGAATCCCTCCCAGTTGCGTCCACCTTGAGCGATGCGGCCCATATTCATCATGGGTCCCAGAGCGACATTGACACCTTTCATTCGGTGTTCTTGACCCATTGCGAAGCCCCGGGCGCGCATGAGAGCACGATTCCATCTACATTACAATTCATTCGAGGTCTGACTTTCACATTTAAGACCTACGTAGATGCGGTGGTGATACCAGCAGGGAACGAAGTGACGAAGTCAGTATCCCGAACTCCAAGTGGTGAATCCTAGAGTAGAAGATATGCCAGCAGATTTAACACTCGTCAAAGATAAACCTATGGTGCACTAACTTGAAGACACAACCCAGGGAAGTCTCCAACAACAGGAGTGTTCCCGACACAGAGACCATTACCCCAGCCAATGCCTGTAGTAATGTTGACTTTTTGCTGGATAGTGAAGTTAGAGATCTGTACGCAAAATTAGATAATCATATATTATCAAGTGCATTTACTCCTCATACCATAGACATTGCCTTCGTGTAAGCGGCTGCCCAAGCCGGAGCAAAGTCAGGCACAACCACTGGGTCTGCGCTCACAGGAGGAGGATCTAAAGGATCGGTTGCAGGGAAAATTGGTGGATCTGGCGCGAGCGTTGGAGTTGGGAACGGACTGAAAGAGTAGTGTGAGATGGGCAAAGTTAAAGGACCAGTCTCAGTAGCAAGGTATGAAGTCATCAAGGACGTTGTTGACACAGATGTTGCGACACCACTAGTTGATATGTTCGCGCTGCTGATAGAGCTTGTGGCGCCCGTCGAGCTTGTGCTCGCGACGGGGGTACTGCTACTGAATGCAGAAGCAGAAGCAGTGGTTGGGATTGTGACCGAAGAACTCGACGCGACCACATACGACACAAGTAGCAACACGAAAGAAAGTGGCCTTGGACCCATCCTGGAGGACACCAACGGGGAAGGGATATCCAGATGAATTCGCTACCGACCTGCATCATTGCTGCTGCTGATTATAACTGACCCAGTGGTCTTGATGGGCTAAATTAGCTCTCCGCAATGAACGAACCTAATAATAATATGCACATTGTTTCGCATAAGCTTTACCCCAGATTCTAGGAAAATAATCACCTTTCCCCATAAATTTATCAGAGATCCGCTGCAAAAGCAGCACCTTTCAGAAATTTATCCTTCGCCTTCACGGCCGACTTACGACAATCTTGGGCTATGTATACCCCTTCATGGGAGAGGTTCTCCACATGACTCCAACCGCCGTCGAAACACCATGCGTTCTTTGATCCCTTGATCAATCGATCATGTCCTGCTGATTCTTTGTGTCCATTTCTCATTGAACTGCGTTATGGTCGGTTGTCTAAAAACATCATGCCGCTCTGTGGAACTGGGTCAGCTGCGCCATCGTACACCCATCGATATTCCGATCTAATCCCGGACAGCGCATCATTCTGCCGTGGGAACCGTCCATAGTTATACAGCTGGTGACGTTGCAATGATTTAATTAGAAATTCGAGCCTCGAGGTGTGGGATGCGAAACTCGGGAGATGACGCAACAAGCAGTATTTCGCACGACGCAATGATGACAACTCTCCGCATGGATGTTCGGGAATAACTGAAATCTAGGGATCACATGCTTAAACGTACTACGGCTTGGCGCACTTGCGGAGCATGGCTCATGTATCTTATGTGATCGAGTGCACGAGGATGTCAGACATAAGACAGGATCCTCGGGGTGCGTATACCTTCTCGTGCAGATCGTAGTCGCTGTCACATGGTAAGCTTCAAAAGTGATTACTAGTGTGCTGGCCCAATAATAAGAGACCGTGCTTACATGAGGCACACCATAGACATCTTGCCACATGCTTGAACGTTTGAACGATCACGGGACAGGTTCCGCGGGACCGCGTTACATTCAGCTTTGGCTATGAAATTTTGAAATTGGACAAGAGAACACGGGACGGCAAGTCCCATGGTAGCTCGTGCATTCTGCATATAATTCTGGGTAAGTGATATTATCTGTCAGTGTCTTGCCTCTGATAGTCAACTTCAGTCTAGGCAAATGATGACGTCTACCTCAAAGGCTTAACCTGGCTCTAGCTAGCTCAGAATCATTCTCAATTCCTCGACTAGCAGTACTTCCGCGAGTACTTCTTCCGCAACCACCAAGTCTATCTGTAATTGCCACTTGCGTGCCTCTGGAATGCCACTGAAATCTTCTGAAGTTCTGGCTGTATGAGGGCTACGTAGGGCTCTCGATCGAACTTGCATCGTAGCTGACTGCTTTATTTAGTGCGACATCAGATTTCCAGTTTCTGTCTTTTTTGTATTTCCCAATGTCAACTCCACGGCGAACCAGGTAAACCTACAATCGGTGCGCTTGTCAACGCTGGAATTCCCAAACTCGATCGATAGTTCCATGATCGAATGTGGATACAATCGCACCTTCGAGACCACTGCGCAGTGCGTAGGTAATGAATTCAAGGGCAATGGTACGAAGATCGCACTGTGATCGTCAGTAATGCTTGGTGCCACCAAGCATTAGATAGATCAGCGCTGACGGATCTGGTACGAATCATCCTTTGGTAGAATGACATCGGTGCATTGATCTATCGGGATTCGGTCCTGCCTGTGTCTTTGTTTTTGTGGAGTAACTCATAAAGCCACAATCTAGGAACGAATCTGGGCGTGGTACAGCCAACGAAGCTTAATGAAGGTGTCAAGCTCACATTCATGTGGCAGGTTGGCTCAAAACCTTATCTCTGTCAGAACCATTACGTGCGACAACCAATTTGCGGATGACTGTTGGGAGTACAGGCCTGAAGCACTCTTGTATCGTATGGTGAGGTTCGCTTGGAAATTACCGAATATTGCCATTTGAGTGCGATGCGTGGTCGGAAGAAGTATTATGCAGTATTACTTACCTGTTCTCACAGGGCGAAGCCATCATTATCACCGTTGTCCGCATCAACAATCAATATTCATGTTTTCATCGACGGGTGGTTGTTATACCAGCTGCCGACTCGCCATACATGTCTACACTCCAACCTTTGAAACGATCAGTGACTTTATGACGTCAAATGCGCGCCTATCCAGGTTCGGTGCCACAACGACAACTGCATATCTGGAAAAAGAATCGATATTTTGCAAGCGCATAAATGATAACGTTGATGAGCTATTAAAGCCCAGATGAAGAAGCACCCCGGAAGAATTATATAGTTACAGGGGTGATGAGCGAGGTATATTAGCCTTGGTTGGATATTCCGGCTAAGTAAAGTCACCATGCGCATCCCCACATCCATCGCAGTGCTCTGTACGCTCGTCGCGTATGCTACCGCACAGTGCATGGAATGCGCCTCACTCGTCATGTACAAAAACGTGACGTACAACCTCAAGGAGCAGTGTACAGTGCACAGCGGATACCATTGTTTGTGAGTGTCCCAAGTTATAAAACAAGCAATTCAGAGTAAAGAGGCTTACATGATGGCATGATATAGTTACAGAAGCAATGACACCGCAGGGGAATTCTGCGACTGTTATTACAATGTAGGTGCAATGCTTACTTCTGAACGTGCGCGTGTAACCTGTTGAACTGGACGCAGAAAACGGGAATAGTTGAGACCAACGAGTCGACATACTTCTGTCCCACAGGGTCTTCAAATTTCAGTGCAACATGCTCTGGCTGCCCAAGTTAATTTGGCCATGGTGGAGTCACGGTCCTACGGACTCGATTTGTCGGACTTTTCCCATAGCTTAGTCATTCAGCTACTAGTATTAGATGTTAACGTTGAAGTACCACAAAATCAACCAGTCGGTGCACATGCTAGTGGTGACATCTTTCGGTCCAACGGTCTACGATCTGACTCCTCATAAAGGTCATAGGCAAAGTTAGAATATTTAAAACTTGTATGTGGTCAAGGTCCAAGTCATTCGCCGTGCAGTACGCTTACTAGCTAAGATGATCACTGTTAGTTGCGTTCTCACTTTCCCTTTTTTTACAGTGGACTAGTGCTAGCGCGACCACTTTGATCAATGCATCTTCCATGGCGCCAGAAGCAGCAGCCATCAGAAGAGCAGACATCGCCCCTACCTTCTGAACAGCGCGGACTCGGAGCGCCCTGGTCTGCTACGAAAGACGCTTTCAAGACGCATCTAACCACCGCACAAGCAAACGCGAAAAGCACTCTTCAAGAGTACAACGCCAACGTCCAAAGCCGCCTCAGGGCCAAAGCATACGAGCTCGGATCACGTCCCGTTGCATATCTTGTTTTATCCGGCATCTTCCTGGGCTCTGTTTCGACGCTTGGCGTGACATTCGTGTACAGGCGGTATTTTAGGCGTTTGAGGACAGCCGAGTGGGTCACACCTGATGTACTTCGGCAGAAGAGATGGGTGAGGGGTGTCGTGACCAGGTGAGTTGAGTTATAACGCTATGCAGGCTTTGGGTTTGGCTGATTTGTGATGGGTGCGCCAAGTGTAGGGGATGGAGATAATTTCAGGCTGTATCATACCCCTGGCTTTGGGTGGAGGTGGCCACTTAAATTCAGGAGAGTACCAACTTTGAGCAAAGGTCCGTTTGTATCCCTTATGTTCTCATGGGGTATGTGCTCACTTACATGAATCAATAAGAGCTCAAAGAGCAAACGATCCACGTTCGTATTGCAGGTGTTGATGCACCCGAGGTGTGTTGGTTGTAGATGTAGGGCTCAAGAGAGTTCTGAACGAGACCACCCTGACTGAAGTGTTACTCGATTGTGTGCAGGGATCACACTTCGGTCGCCAAGCCCAGCCATACGCTGCAGAAGCTCTCGCGTGGTTGAAGGATACGATCGAGGGCAGGATAGTCTACTGTCAACTCGTGAGGCGTGACCAATATTCTCGTATTGTATGCGTTGACACTGCATCTCCATTCCACCAACTAACTGTCATTCACAAATAGGTATCTGTAGTCACTCTTCCGTCACCGTTTCTCCCAGGCTGGCTTGCCACGGGCCGGAGTCTTGCACTTGAGATGATCCGGGCAGGCACGGGCCTGACTTATGAACAAGCAGGTGCAGAGTATGGGAAGTATGGAAAGGATGAGTTCCTAAGAGTTGAGGCTGAGTCGCGGTAAGTTGTGACACTGATTCACATTTATTCGTTCCACTTTTGTGGCAGACAACCTCACACCCATTGTGTCCTCTCCAGAGCTGCGCGCAGAGGGATGTGGAAACACGGTACAGTGGAGGAAACCCCCGCACAGTATAAACGGCGTTACGCGCAGAGTGGGACGGATGCTGAGGCTCAGGCCCAAGGTACGCCGAAGGCGGAGCAAGAAAACTCGAAGGAGGGCGGGGTGAGAGGGATTTTGAAGAGACTTTGGCGCTGAAACAATTAAATACAAACTGAAAAATATACAACTGGGCGCCTTCCAAAGGCCACCGAAATAGCGTATAGTCTATGGCGAGTGTGCCTGTTTACATAAAAAACTACCACACCTAGTGGGATATGATTAAGTTCATTCCCAGGCAGGGGCGCGCATACTACGTGAACGGCAAACTCTGCAAGCGAATTTGGATCCCGATTAGCTGTTAGTGGATCGCGGTCGCGGGTGGTCTAGTCGCGTCCGATCACAGTGGCGCTTGCGAGCACTGCCTGTGACAGCATTTATTTATATGGTAAGAGATTACTCTGCTCCGCAGCAACTTTAGCGTGCACTGGTCATTTTTTTTTCCGTATATAAAGTTCCCTGCCCCTCAAGTAACGACTAGTCTACCAGTACACTGCACGACGCGAGTGATTACTAGTCTCAATCCCTCTCTGACGAACTTAATAGTCTTGTTGTACTTGCATCTTCACCATGAAATTCACGTCCGCCCTTGTGCTTTCGTTCATTGCCACTGCGCAAGCAGCGACATCACTTTCTAGCCCAATCCTGCCCAGCGGAATCCCAGCTACGTACGTGACTTTCTCTTCATGTCCATTTCCCATTTAAAAACAAAAATACTCATGTTATAACCCACTTATAGATCAAGCGGGCTGCCTTTGAGCACCCTTTCTCTTGACACCACAGCTTTTACTTCGTTTATTTCCTCTATCATCTCATCCGGCACTATCCCTGCTTCCCTTCCTACCACCATTCCTACTTCCCTTCCTACCACCCTTCCTACTTCCCTCGGAACTCTTCCCACTTCCCTCGGCACTCTTCCCACCATAACGGCTCCTTCATCCGGTGCATCCACATCAACTGCGACAAGTGCACCAGCTGCGACAACCTCTAGCGGTGCGGGACGAACAGAGGCGGGGCTGGGGCTGGGATTGGCTGCCGGAGCTGCTGCGGGATTGCTTGTGTTGTTCTAATTAATGAGTACATTTTTGGTGGTGACGCATGTACGTATTCGTGCGGGAAGATCACGTCCAGGGGTAAAAGTCGAAAGGTCTCACGTGTGCATGCGGGGCAACTGCGGACCTTTATTTATTTACCTGACGATATTGAAATAGACTTTTAACGGACGCGCCTGCCCTCGGGCTGTTTTCCTGGCCAGCTGTGCAAGTTAGTTCCTCTGACTCTAATCCTGTGTCGAAAAGGTACAGTGAGTCTGAGCACGGCAAGTCTGTCAGACTCTGGCCCAGTTTTATTCCTCGACCCTCGGCGTGTCAGCAACAGTTGCCGTCAACCTCCACGAAAAGAAGTTGCCTTGCAATTCTCTGTTGTCTATAAATCTAGCACTGGATACAGCGCTGTCTTCCATGGACTCTATTTCAACTCTTAATCTGAACCACCCGAAACACCACAAGACACGAGCTTCTGTATCTTCGCCAGTCGCAGAATCCCTACAAACCGCACTGACAGCGATATATTAGTCAATATTATCATTTTCAGCTACTGGGTGCCAGTCTTATCAAAGAACGCCATGACGGAGTCCTGTGAGGGCGGCGGGAACAGATGATCAACAACGCATACGAGGCGAGCAGGCGTCTGGAACCACTCATGATCGAACAGCATTACGTATGCTAAGGCAAGAACACTCTCACTGTTATGGTCGAGCCCGTCAGTTATTCAATCAAATTACTCTCGAAGAAGACGCTTACTGGTGACACGCTCGGGAAAACGAGAAGAATTGCCAGACGGTTTCCCGAAACGTATGCTTCTCATGTGACAAACTGTCCTTCGCCACTCCTGGCCTCGAGAGTGGAAATCAGAAACGTGGACCTATTCAGATCACATCGTACGCAAAGCGTATCCTTCTTGTTCAGTAAAGCCGGATGCATGTTCTCGTCTTCGTCGTTGCCAAGAGGTTTTGCGTATCCACCATGACACTGTCGATCAGACCATTACAGATCTGGCGGTATTTTATTCGATGGGGGAACCTTCCACATACGAAGGGCTCGGGTGGTTATGTAGCCCATGAGATTGGGATGGACGAGTGCGCAACTGATAACATATTTGTCGAAGCGTTGAATAATATATGTAGATCACATACATTAGCCTCTCGCAGTGCATCATCAAGAAACCTCCCCGTGTGTAAATGTGGCCGTCGGCGCAGCTGGTGACGAGACACTTTCCATCTGCAGAAAAGGTCGCAGAGCTTATGTTGTGTTCAGAGTGTTCCGATGCGTTGATTGGTTTCGGGGCTCCATAGTTGGCAGTGCACTAGGTCTTGTCGAAGCATGCTTGTGACTCAGAGGACTCAGAGATAGTAAATGGTATCGATGAAGTTTTGTCGGGATTTTCGCTCAATTCAAGAACAGTCGTCCACGAGCTCGAGGTTGTATACCCTCGAGTGTGTTTTGAGCAGTTCGTCGGCCAGGTTGCGCCTGTGACGCGGCACATGTGACGCAGCACTGTGACAAACACATCATGTCACTCGAACTGAATTCCAATGTTAATGACCAAATGCATATGAGTTGTCTGCTTGCGTACGCGGGCCCTAGCAAACCGCGTTGGTTGGTTTACTGCACCGTGTTGATTTGTCTCAGGATCTTTTCTGCGCTTCGGACATCCCACGCTGTGAATATTCCTTGCCAGGTTATGCTCACCACTGGCCCTCGCCTTCCGTATGGACTCCAGCACACCATTCCTCCACGACCTTTGTGCTCCTCTTCAAGTCCCAAACTCGAAATGACCCATTCCATTTACAGATGATATAATACTTCGCTGTCCATTGTGCAGGTGTAAGATGTAGGTAGGTGATGTCGTCATTTACCGGTAGGGCATTGTCGCTAAATTCTTGTGCTTTGCAGGTGCTGGATACCCCATGATTTTTGTTCCGGAATTCACTCAATGGGTGCGTGGTAATTTCAGCTCTTACCATCAATTACCTGATCACTTACTTAGATTCCAGATGTACTCGGTGGAACGAAAACTGCGACGGTGTGCCCACTTCCTTCATCTGCATTAACCCCCGCCATTGCGGTCCTACAATCCCGCAAGCCTGCATAGGCCAATATCTTCGTGTATATCCCCTCGCACCGCACTCCACTTGAAAGTTCAACTTGGCGCACCCCCCGCTTTTATTCTCAACGTCCAACCTGACCTTTTCACCTTCGTCGCCATACTAGCTAATTTGCGGTCTGGTTACCTTTCTCACATCTTACTAGTTTTTATCCAATCACTCATTTCCCTTCTCGGTGCTGTGGATTATCCAAACTTCAATGACTGGGTTGGCAAGCGTGAATTGCGTGTGCCAATGAGCTCGCCGGCGGCGGGAGGGATGCTCAAAAGCTTGCTTATGCGCAGGCAATCTTCCCAGGCATCAGGCATGGTGCCATCTCAAGTGTCGATGGACAATGACATTGGCGTCATGGCTTCATTTCCATTGAGCAGTCACGAGGCAGTCTATGGTGACACTAGCCAAGACGCAAGGAACGAAATTATCTTCTCGATCTAGTTGACGCGCATAGATCGTTTGAAAGACACGTACAGCCTCGACATCCGTTGTTCGAAAGGCAATCTTAATAGGAGCTACAAGTTCTTATGTCACCAATCAGAGAATGCATCGTGCTCCATTATGGGCGTGCCACCTGCTGCTCCAGCCACCTACACCCAACTTTCTTCCCCGAAGGAGGGAGTTACGATGGCAATAAACACAAGTGGAATTAAACCTAGACCAGAAGGCTACGGAAGAGAGGAAGTCTCGCTTATCTCGATCCTATGCATAGTGACAATCTCCATTCAAATATAATTGAGATATCTATCTGCATCATACACCATCTCTCGAGTGCTCACTTCATTCTCGACCCCTCTTCGTCCCCAGTATGCATGCGCGATGTCTGAATGATGACGTGCTCGGGGGTGAGGCTGCAGAAACATTGGTGGATGCATAGAATTGAGTGCTTGGCGGAAACGTGGTGTTTAATGCATGAGGATATGTCAGGTTCGAAGGTAGCAATATGATCATGCCGCTGGCTCCTACACTTGGCGGCGTCCAATGTTTATACCACCCAGCGAGAGGCTGGGACCCGACGCTAGAGGGCATCCGAGCATCATGTTTGACCTTGGGATGTTGTAGCCCGATATTAGAGGGAGTGTAAGCATACTGCCGCCCCTCAGGAGGCTGGAACCCAACACTAGAGGACATCCGGGCATCATGCTGGACCCCGGGATGCTGTAGCCCGACATTAGAGGGAGCCCAAGTATAATGCTGCGCCGCAGGAGGCTGCAATCCGACATTAGGTAGCTCTATGTGGCCCTGCGGCGAACTTGCAGGTGTCGACGTTTTGTTGATGGTGTGGTTTGTCTCTTCCGAGTCCCCAAAAAGGGAAGACTTTTCGCCAATGGTGTGGTCTGTCTCGTCGTCACCAAAAAGGGAAGACTGCTTGCTTGTGGAGTGATTAGAGTGAACTCTCTCATCATCCCCACGCGATTGAGCCCGTTCGGGTTGGTTGCCTTGTGGGTACTGAGGGCGGACGGGACGTGACAGCAGACACGGTTGAAGTTCAGGGGGGAGCGAGTGTGAGATATTCTCGGGCCACAAAGGATTCAACTTGTAATGATTGTCCTCCAAGTTGGCCCACTCCACGTCCATTGAAGACGATTCAAGTTCGTCATCTGACTCTGCGCTGTAAGTGCTTGTGGCATCCCAGTTCGGGATTGCGTGCAAACGGCCGATGATGGGTGAACTTGCGAGGTCTTGAGACGGTTTGTCATTCAACTCCGGGCTAGACTCCGGTGGAGGTGGTGATGGTGATGGTGGTGACGGTGGCGGTAGAGGTGAAGGTGGTGGTGGTGTTAGAGGCGAAGGTGGTGGTGGTGGTGATAGAGGTGAAGGTGGTGGTGGTGGTGGCTGTGAAGGTGGTGGTGAAGGTAGTGGTGGTGGCTGTGAAAGTGGCGGTGGTTGTGAAGGTGGTGGCGGTGAAGGTGAAGGCGGAGGCGGCGGCGGAGGCGGCGGAGGCAAAGATGAAGATGGTAGAGATTTGAAGGTTTTGAGTTGTTGTGTCAGTGAGTTATATGGCGGTTCTGGTAGTCCACCATGACCGTGACTCGAGCCTGGCTCGGGAACCTTAGTAGGGACATACTGCAGAAACCCGCCGTCTAAAATTCTGTAGGTTTGTCTTGCTCTCTTGATTTCGCGAGTCGCAGAGCCTCCGGAAACCAAACCCTTCGAAGCTGGGTCGAAGATCCTGAAACTGAGATCTGAGAATTTCGGTTTCTTGTCTAACAGCCATAGTTAGCGTGATCAGTTTCAAGTTGAAATGAAGAAAGAAACAGAACATACTTGCAGGCATGTCACACGACCTGAATTATTACCAGTGGGACTATGGTGAATCGCTGCCGGAGCGTGCAGACAAGGTGGTGGTTCTCCAACTGAAATCGTTCCAACATTCTCGGCATAGAGCAATATATAATATTGTACTGACCTCACGGAGCAGAGCATGATCTTTGACATAATCAATCCCCAAAAGGGAAATTCCTTCTTATGTCTTAGTTCACCCAATATATCTATTGGTCCCGACAATGCTGTTCGTTCGATGCATGCTTTCTTCTCACGGCTCTCTAGCTTATGTACTCGCTCTTACTTTCGCGCCCATCTGACCATGTATATCCCTATACATGATACATCCCTGATACATGTGCCAATCCTCGTGCCCCGGCAGGAGGCTCATCGTCAGAATGACCAGTTGTCCTCCCGGTATCTTCTATTTAATCGATCAAATCGCGCTGCGCAGGTGAGTCATGACCAGTTGACCATGGGTCTAGAATCCCACCCAAACTTATCATACTGATGAGAATACGTTTCACACCTCCAGAGCCGCCGCCGTGCTGAGGCAAGTGCCAAGCACATCACATCGCTACCTTAAGAGAGGAACTTCGGGACATGCCCCATCCAATGACTCACCATTTCAAATGAGTATTTGACTTGTACACGGAAAGACTAATGATGCGGAATGAAAGCTGCGACAGAGTGGGTGTTTCGTTCGATGAATATTCAAGTCAGGAGGGAGGTTGTTGTACAAATCTTCTACACGTGCGTCTTGCTTGCATAATCCTCTTGTGCAGTCACCGCAAACTTCACAGCTTCAGTACTGGCTGTGCAGATTAAGAACCCAACGCTTTTTTGGACAATATGGCCACTTCCTTCATCTGCGTTGAACCCTCTGCATTAAGGTCCTACGATTCCGCAAGCCTGCATTCCCGTGTTTCCCTAGGTCTGATTATGCAGACTCGATGCATCATGCTCTACAGGCCTTGTTCTCATCGTCCAACATGGATTTTTTGCCCTCATCATCATACTAGCTAATTCACAGTCTGGTCATCCTGGTCGTATCTTCCTAGTCTTCGCCTAATCAGTCATTTCCCTTCTCTTCCACATCTACGTCTACGTACTCGGAACAACATATCTGTGCAGTACCAAAGACACAAATTCAACGGTCTTCTTCCCAAATCCATCTTTCGATGACAACCTTTCAGCACGTTTACTTCTCGAATACGCTGTCAAAGAAGCTGCCGCCTCAGCATTCTTGACAGCTAGTCTTCAAAAGAAGACCTGAAGTTCAAACGATGAGACGAATCATCTCACCTTCAAATCTCCCTCTGCACTTGAGTTGCATCGCTAGTACAGACGCTCTTCGCCTTTAAGCAGAATTCCCGAAAGTAGCAGGGCAAGGCTGCCAGCGACACCAACGAGCACGACAACCTACACCTAAGCAACTACCTTACCAATACACAGCGGTTGGACACAGTTCTTAGCGATCGGATTCGTTGAGACAAGCGCGAACACCTCCCTTGGGACGCCCCTCGATACAACAAGGACATTACTGAACTGCTCGCGTCCTCCAGTTTGGGAAATCTACTTCGCAATTGCCCTCTTGTACAACGTACCTTTCTAGCCTTTGCCTTCCCAATCATCTTATTGTCCTAGTTCTATGTTTCCATGTTCGGACGAAGGTGTCTAAGTCCTGAACAGGTATATCTTTGGTCTTCAAGGAGAGCCTCCTTCACTAGGGATGCATCATCTTCGAGACTGTCTGCTGGTGCGACATCCCGTACGTTTTCCTCGATCAAGGTCATTGGTATCGACATCTCAAATTGATCTGACGATCAAACGGGAATACGCCATTCCCATCTTTATCATGGAGATTCGCTGATTTAAGCAGTGGGGTTCATGTACTGTACACCTCGACTTCGTTTTGTAGGGAACAAATTCAATTCTGCGTTACACCTCCTTGCCGCCCTCGTCTCAACGTCAACAAATCTGTGCACAATACACGTTTTCTTTGATCTACCAACCAGTGGGCTTTCCTCAGCTCTCAACGGCATACTTTTTGGCCCAAGCACAGTTGAACGATCTTCGGTGTGGGTGAGTGGACAGGTACCGGCAGCGGCACAAAGTGTCGAAGCAGTGGCAGTGGGAGGTGGTTGCTGTGATGATGATGGTGTGCTCTGGTTTGCTGCGTTGCGTTGCTGTGTGTATGGGTATATGGAGGCCGACATGAGTTAGTAGCTGGCTTCCTCTTATAATTTCTCTGCGTAAAAACCAGTCAACGATAAAAAAAAAAGAACAGTGGAAGAGAAAAAACACACAGGCTTTCCCGCTGTATATGGGACCTCGACTGCAGGTGGCTCGCGCATCTTGCTGTCTAATCTATCTCGGCTGCGCATCATGCCAGAGACGAGTCCAGCTGAGACTCTGAGGTCGGGATCTAGATTGGGCGCCACGCTCAGTTGACCCATGTCACATGTGGCTTGGAGCGGCGCCAAAAAGAGGAAAAGGAACCGAGGGTGCGTTGACATGGTGCTGGAGTGGGGGTGGCCCATGGGAATGATGAATGCACAACTGATGACAGATTTGTTAAAGCATCAGATAGAGATAGCATACATTAGCCTCTCACAGTGCATCGTCAAAAAAACGCTGAAGGTATTATCCGAGGAGCACCTGGAGCTGGTAGTGCCAGTGTAGCATAGCCCTGGGGGAGCAGATCCATCGTCAATGCCATCGAAAATAAAATGTATTTGAGCTTACAATATCTGACAGAAGGCCAGCTTCTTTGAGAATAGCAGAAGTGTAAATGTAGTCATTGGGCAACTAGCGATGAGAAACTTTCCATCTGCAGCAAAGGTCGCAGAGTTCAGGATGTCTTTATGGTAAAGTGGTATTGTGATGCGTTGACTGGCTTCGAGGTTCCATAGTCGCACTGTCTGGTCCCTATAGATTGATGTACTTGCGAGGATGCACTTATTGGGAGATAGCGAATGGCAAGCTGAAGCCGACCCGGTCCCGGAGTACTAGTCCAAGTGGCTGTGCCGAATTTCGTGATCTTGCTTCCACCGACAATAGGCGTTTTTTCATATCCGACTCGGAGGTCCATGCGAGCATAGCCAGGTTCTCATCGGGCCTTGAGCCTAGGGTCCTGACTGCACGTAAAAAAAAGTCCTCCTGTACACATTTTGAATAGTTCGTCTGTGCTGGCATCCCAAATTTTCAGCCTACCTTATGCCGTGGCTGCCATCGGGTGAGTAGCAGACTAGGCCGTAACGTTCATATAACATGAATGATCCACCGAAGAATCCGCTCCGCCACTCGCCTTCCGTCTGGACTGCAGCACAAAGAACTCACAGTCTCCGGATGCCCCGTCCATTCTTTGATCACCTTGTCGATATTCCACAACTTTACTGTACCATCCACACACCCGCTTGTTACGGTCTTACCATCCGGCGATAATGCTATGGCGTGCATTCCTCCCCAACCTGCGTACCGCTTTCCAAGCTTGAGCCCCAGTAGAAACCGCCCCATGCATCAAATGCATTGTCTAAGATGGACCATCAAGTCATTTTCCTTCGCCATTTCCGCAAACTATTCACTTTTCTTCTCGCACAAAATCAGTTCCTCCTGTATGGCTCGCTCAGCTTCACAATTCATAGGATATTCGTTTCTTTATCTCGTTGCCTTTAGAGTTGACTCGACTATCTCTCACAGTTCCCTGGTATGTCGCCCTTTCAATTGCTCGGCCTCGCTGCAGGCTGCAAGTCGGTCTAATCATGTCAGCCTTCAGGTTGAGTAAATTCGCAATGCATGACTGAGGCCACATCCAGTTCGAAATAGGCTCTCCACCCTGCCGCTCCGGTGGAATCACGGAGTTCTGCGTCAGGGATTTTCCTTCCATACGTCCGTATCCCAACCAGTCGCTGAAGTCGCAGCGGGGCGGAGATTCATTGTCACAAATATTATTATTTCTCATTGCCTTGTTGCTCGTGTGTCTTATAGCCCTTTTCTGCTGCCAAATTACGAGAATACGAGAAGGTCAGTGATACCCGGCACCCCAGCGGACAGCCAGAGTAAACTGGCGGGTCGCCGATTGGTTAATTTACTTACCCATGGCGTCGAATCTCAGGTGATCACCACCTGGACAATGTGTGTCTTATCGTTGTGTTCATGTGCGACCTTGTGAGATCGATTCCTCTCCCATAAGCATAGCATGAGGGTGCCGGGGCTGTCAATGGACACCTCTAAGCTTCAACCCCAGGGTTCAACGTCCAGATACGGGCCCATGGGGTCTGCCCCCTCAGTCTGGGTGTTATGACGCTCCAGAGCGAACTTTAAAGCAATTTTCTTGTTCATCAAAGACAGACAAAAGCAGAGACCGTAATACCGTGCCATCCAGTACACTTTGCACCATATCACATGTCAGACCGCCTCGAGTACAAACCAAGTCTACTTCGAATTCATCATCGCTCGGATGTGTGCTTCTCTCGTTGTGTTCACGACTTCAAACGAGAAGTGAAATGGTTCAGGGTGACTTCGGCAGAGTCAAGTCGCAGGTTATTGGATGCATACTGAGTCACTTACATAACTACACCAGTGGTGAACTCTGGCTTCACCTCAATCTTGTCTCCATTTGAGTCTTTGGCATGATCGATGCGCAAGACGGCGAGTATCGTAGCGAATGCAGTCCACAGACTATTCTCTGCAAACCAACGACCTGCCAAGGCCATTTGTCATCCTCGACACTGCTAAATCAGCCATGAATCAGCCTACCAGGACAAATACGCCTGCAAGGGTCAGTGGATGATTGAAGATGGTAGGAACGTTGGAAAATTTACCTGCCATGACCAAAGGCAAAATGGTTGACGAAAGGGTTCTTCAGCTTCCCATCGACAGTCAGATGGCGGCTAGGATCGAAGCGCGATGCATCGGGAAATATGTCTTCATCCCGAGACAGCGCCCTGAGCAATGCTCAGCTCAAACCAATACATGCACCCAAGCCCGACATACCACTGATTAACCATGACTATTGTACCTGGCCGAACTGCAGGTGAGTCAATGGCAACCTTGACTCTTACGACTTCGAACCTTTGGGTATAAAGTGCCCGTCGTAAACATCATCATTTGATGTCGCATGTGCGACGCCTGTGCAAGGGGTCAGCCATGCAAAGACAAAGCTATATTGCTGCCGACTAACCAAGGGGGGCGGGAGGATTCCATCTCAGGACCTCGCGAAGAATGGCATCAAGATAGGGCAATGACGCCCTGTCATCAAGGCACGGCATGCTGTCATGCCCCACAGCTTGGTCAATTTCTGCACGAGCACGGGATTGGACGTCAGGATGGAGCACCATAGCCAGCAGAAATGCCTGCAATACGGATGCAGTCTGCGAGACATCAAAGTAAGACTCAGAAATGTTTCAAGTAATTAAGTAGCGACTCACGGTTTCCATGCCAGCTAAGATGGCGTATTCCCGTCAATAGATGAACTCCGTTGGTGAAAACAAATTCCTACCCATGTATCCAATCAACGCAACAGCCTTCATAATTTCTTCGTCAGTGTCGTCGTGAGCTTGACTGAGAAAGTCAGCAACTAATGAGCGCGAGGCAATACCATCTGCCTTCATGCAAACAGATCAGGCGAAACTTTCATGCACAAGTCTGCGCGAACGTACTATCTGTGCCTTCACTTCATTAAAGGGCTCGTTCAAAAGTCGTTGACATAATTCTCTACAACGTCCCATCAGGGCAAATGCTCCACCAAAGCACCAGAGCGGCAACTTTTCGACTGCAACCTCATGCTGAATGTTCAAGATCATGTCGTCGACAGAGGCACTCACGGAAAGGAAAGGCTGTGAACATGGCAGCCTTCTCAGGAGAGACAATCTGTTTTGCAATATCAAGTATTTCATGCGCACGGGAAAGAAATGAGCCTTCATTAGCGAGATGTCCGTATGTCACGGTCATGATTAGGGATCCCGAGTACCTGTCACAAGGATTGATCGTTAACTGGATCATACGTCACAACGACATCCTTGGATTAGGTACGAACGCTTCAGTGTGTTGCTGCAGTGAGTCTCTAGTGACACCTAAGAGATCGATGACTAGTTCATTTGCATGGCGAGAGTATATCTCGTGGTACGAGATTGAAACTTCGGCGCTAAGGACTTGATGGTATAGCTTGCGATGTTGTCGTAAAGTCTCCCCATACGGAAGCATCACAGAATTGAAAGCCAGTCCAGCTCTGTATCGTCAGCGGATGAAGAACAAATTGAATGAAAACCGGCAATACATACAATTCACTGGTGCGAAGAATGGGACGGGTAGAGTAATTCGCAGAACGCTTTTCCCGCAACTCCTGGGCGATGGTTTCTGAGTTTATGATGATCATGTCGATCCCAAGTATACGGGAGCGGAAGATTTTTCCTACGATCAGGCATGAAGTTACATCCAGGAGCTTAGAAAAGAGCCTGGTCTACTACCAACCATATGTCTTTCCCCACGCAGTATATGTGAGCCAAGGGCGTTTAGTATCCAATTGCAGCGCGTTACCCAAAAATGGTAAGGGACGGGGACCAGGTAGCAGGGGGAAAGGGTAGACACGTCTGCGAGTCTGACGCAAAGCGACAAGCAGGGCAATAATGCACGATATCGCTAGAGTGAAGAGCATGGGAAGGGATTGTGGTCGAGCGCAAGGCATGCTGCAAGTTATTAGTTCGTCTTATCATATTTGCAGCTTGCTTCTTCGTGTGGAAAAGTTCATCAATTGAGTGACACCATTAGTTACGATAGCTAGTAAATACATCACGTACCCTCACATAGCTCAAGCTCAAGAGGAGGCTTTACTAGTTGACCTCTGACTTGAGAATTATGTAAGTTATCTATTAATATTGGCGTTGCAGAAAGTCTCTGTTCATTATGGTGATCACGCAATCAGCTGCGTCTGAATCGGTACTGGTAGCGCCACTGTACAGTGGCCCCATACTGTCACATGTCGGGCCCGCGCCCGACAACACACTCCGGGACCCTAACGCCAATTGAAGTAGGTTGCCAACAGTGCCAATTAATAATGCCCCGCTCATCGAGTGACAGCCCGCCCGTGGTAAAGATCTTGCCATAAGGTGAGTAGCAAACCGTGTTCATGGATTGCCCTGTGTTGACTGGTCCCAAGATAGTTTCTGCGTTCTGGGCATGAATATTCCTTCCTGCGTTCTGCTCAGCACTCGCTCTCCGTCTGGACTCCCACACACACAATGCACCTATGTACTCGCTCTCACTTTCGCCTCCATCTGACCATGTATATCCCTATACATGATACATCCCTGGTACATGTGCCAATCCTCGTGCCTCGGCAGGAGGCTCATCGTCAGAATGACCAGTGGTCCTTCCGGCATGTTTTATTTATTCGATCACATCGCGCTGCGCAGGTGAGTCATGACCGTGCGTCTAGAATCCCACCCAAACTTATCCTATCATATCATACTGATGAGAATACGTTTTACACCTCCAGAGCCGCCACCGTGCTGAGGCAAGTGTCAAGCCCACTGCTACCTTGGGAGAGGAACTTCGGGACACGACCCATCGAATGACTCACCATTCCGGATGAGTATTTGACTTGTACACGAAAAGACTAATGCGGAATGAAAGCTGCGACGGAGTGGGTGTTTCGTTCGATGAATATTCAAGTCAGGAGGGAGGTTGTTGTACAAATCTTCTACACGTGCGTCTTGCTTGCATAATCCTCTTGTGCAGTCACCGCAAACTTCACAGCTTCAGTACTGGCGGTGCAGATTAAGAGCCCAACACTTTTTTGGGCAATATGGCCACTTCCTTCATCTGCGTTGAACCCTCTGCATCATGGTCCTACAATTCCGCAAGCCTGCATTCCCGTGTTTCCCTAGGTCCGATTATGCAGACTTGACGCATCATGCTCTATGGTCCTTGTTCTCAACGTCCAACATGGATTTTTTTACCCTCATCATCATACTAGCTAATTCGCAGTCTGGTCATCCTGGTCATATTTTCCTAGTCTTGGCCTAATCAGTCATTTCCCTTCTCTTCCACGTCGACGTCTACATACTCGGAACAACATGTTTGTGCAGTACCAAAGACACACATTCAACGGTCTTCTTCCCAAATCCATCTCTCGACGACAACCTTTCAGCACGTTTACTTCTCGAATACGCTGTCAAAGAAGCTGCTGCCTCAGCATTCTCGACAGCTAGTCTTCAAAAGAAGACCTGAAGTTCAAATGATGAGACGAATCATCTCACCTTCAAATCTCCAAGTACATCATCTGCGCTCATGTCTTTGATACTCAAGTTGCATTGCTAGTACAGACGCTCTTCGCCTTTCAGCAGAATTCCCGAAAGTAGCAGGGAAAGGCTGCCAGCGACACCGACGAGCACGATAACCTACACTTAAGTAACTACCTTACCAATACACAGCGGTTAGACACAGTTCTCAGCGATCAGATTCGTTGAGACAAGCGCGAACACCTCCCTTGGGACGCCCCTCGATACAAACAAGGACATTACTGAACTGCTTGCGTCCTCCAGTTTGGGCAATCTACATCGCAATTGTCCTCTTGTACAATGTACCTTCCTAGCCTTTGCCTTCTGAATTATCTTATTGTCCTAGTTCTATGTTTCCATGTTCAGACGAAGGTGCCATCGAAAATAAAATGTATATACGAGCAAGTGAATATTCAGATACTGGAGTCTCTAACGCACTCACTTATTCGGGAAGTGATGACTCAGCCACATGGTTACGTCGGCGGTAAGTCGACTCTCCTTAGTGCCTTACCATCAAACATCAAATTACCAAATCTTGGTTTTGTAATCTCCCGCCGCTATATCGGCCTATTCACAGGCCCCAGGTGAGCATCACACAGCCCTGACATATAACGGCAGATTCACACGCACGCAGCAGGCCCCTAACGTTTAACCACAATGCCTATCAATATCGTCGGTTTCGTAGTTAGAGCAATCATCTTTATCTATTGCACGGGAATCCTTGTGATGATAGCGGTGATGGATATCCTTGGCTCAGGGTTCAGTAGGGCACGAACCGTTGTTGGGGTTATGGTCTCTACCTGGAGTCTTGCGCTTGTACTATCTGTTTTTCCCACGACACGGGAAGAAGTTAGGGACCGGCAAGAAAGACTGATCGGTCCTGTCCAATTTCTGTCCTTTTTTTTCACTCTCTTTTGGGGTGTATGGTTTGGTAAGTGATATCTAGGATTCAGGAATTTAAACTAAAGTTTTCAGACCCGTGGTCCGATGAATCAATATCCGCAGGTCTATTTGTAGGCGTCTCTCGACACACGGTTATACTTCTCGGCCACCCCATATTCACCCTCTCAATCGGATTCTTCGCGGATCTCAATTTGCATCTTATTGAACTTGAAGGGGATCCTGTGAGTACAGCATGCTATTTGTAAGTTTTATTTTTATTCATCACTCGTCATAAAACTAATTATCTATATTGAAGCCTTAGCCTACTAGGACTAATTCACCCTCCTTGTAGCCACATTCCACTAGCCCCAAATCACACGGTGGCGAACCCTGAAACTCCCACGCAAAACAGTCACATTGTCACAGCGCTCCATTGCGCCAGTTGGTTTTTATTATATGTCGTTTTGTATGCTACATTATTGTCCCTACACACATACATTACAACAGCCTGAGGATGGTACTTAATTTAATGCGCTGTTGGCTATTAATATTGGTGTTGCAGAAAGTCTCTGTTCATTACAGTGATCACGCAATCAGCTGCGTCTGACTCTGAATCGGTACTGGTAGCGCCACTGTATAGTGGCCCCATACTGTCACACATTGGGCCCGCGCCCGACAACACACTCCAGGACCCTAACGCCAATTGAAGTAGGTTGCCAACAGTGCCAATCAATAATGCCCCGCTCATCGAGTGATGGCCCGCCCGTGGCAAGGATCTTGCCATAAGGTGAGTAGCAAGCCGTGTTCATGGATTGCCCTGTGTTGACTGGTCCCAAGATAGTTTCTGCGTTCTGGGCATGAATATTCCTTCCTGTGTTCTGCTCAGCACTCGCTCTCCGTCTGGACTCCAACACACATAATCACCTACTCTGTATGCCGCCCTGTCACACCTTGCCCGTGTCGATGTTCCACAACTTCACTGTACCATCCTCACATCCACTTGCCGCCTGGCGAAAATGCTATGATGCGCACTCTTTCATCTTTCTCCTCCCATTCCTCGACCTGCATGCCCGTCCCAAGTCCCAGACTTGAAGTGACCCATCCCGTGAATAGTTGGCGATGACTTGCTGCCCAGTAGACAGGTGTCAGTTGTGGCTGATCTCGTTATTTGCTTTGACCTTTCGGTCAGGAATTGTCGCTGAATTGTCGTGCTTCGCAGGGGCTCGATGTCCATCATTTTGGTTTCGGGATTCACTCAATGGGTGCGTCAGCTCTTATCATCAATTACCGCACGAATTCAACAGTTACTCAGAAACCAGATGTACTCGACTAAAGACGAACGCGAGAAGCTGGTCGACGGAGTGGGTGTTTCGTTCGATAGAGATTCAAGTCAGGAGGGAGGTCGTTGTTGGAGTCTCGTGTTCGCTTCACAGCTCCAGCACTGGCTGTGCAGATGAAGCACTCGACGCTCTGCTTCCACAACATGCCCACTTCCTTCATCCCTTGCCATCGCGGTCCTACGATTCCGCAAGCCTGCATTCCTGTGTTTCTCTAGGCTAATACAATTCCGTAGGCGTTTTATTGACTGGGTTGACCAGCGTGAAAGCCCTGCGCCATCGAATTCGTCGCTGGCCGGAGGGAGGTTCAAAAGCTTACTTATGTGCGGTCAATCCTTCCAGGTGTCAGGTGTGGTGTCGTTCCAGACATCGATGGACAATGTCATTACATTAGTGCCGTGGCTTCATTTCCATTGAGTACTTGCGAGGCAATCTATGGTGACACTAGCGAAGACGCAAGGAATGAAGCTAGCTTCTTGATCTAATTGACACACATAGATCTTTTGAAAAACAGGTGCAGCATCTGCTGCTTGAAAGGTAATCTCGCTGAGAGCCACAAGCTTTTGCATCATCGATCAGAGAGTGCGACTTCCTCTCTTGCGTAGCTAGATTTCATTCTACATGGTGGCGAGCATTGTCATACATATATAAGTACAATGATGGAATGTAGGAGATGCATAGAATGAAGATAGGATATATCAAAAGACGTACGAAATCTGTCATCCGTCTTCCTTAATATCGACTCTTCGTGTACTGAATAGACATACCAATTCATCGTAAGAACCGAATCCACTATTTGGACTGCTTTTCGGTGACATCGGTGTGCGATGACATCCCAGCTGCCAATGGTGTGCCCTCTGTTGTTTTGCTGGGTTGGGGCGCGTCAGTATTGGGAGATCAAGAATCTGACTTGGAGCCCAGTGGGGTTGTCTTCTTTCTCGCATGATAGTTCCTCTACGTGAAAATGAGACAGTGGAAAAAACTTAATACGAGGAAGAAAAACATACAGGCTGCATGGAACACTCGAGTACACCAGAGTTTGGCATTGGAACTGTCTTAGCATCTATCTCTGTGGCCTTTCCTGCAGGATAGTGAGTATCATTATGAATGACTTGGGTGGACATCGCAGCGAACCTTCGGCTTCAGCCTTCCTCTTAGCTTGAGCCTCCCGTTCCTCTCTGATCTTTCTAAGGCGAGCGAGATTTGACTTTGCTTCGTCGGTCTTTCCAGCAACATTTAGCTACAGTGACTCAAACTGGCCTTGCAGTAGCGATGCTTGGCTTCTTGTTTCTCCTTCGCCTCCCTGAGAAATAGACAGTCAGTGACATTATTTCCGAGACATGGATACTCACCTTTCTCTACAAGTTAGCTCTCGAGGTGCGCCAAGATCAGATATATTCATCTTCTTCTCGACATGGTTGGGATTTATGAGATTTGCATTTGTGTCACTCTCTCCCTCCGCTTGTTGTTGTTTCTGGTCCACTTGTTTCTTCTTGAGCGCCTTTCGCTCAGAGCGACTTAGCTTAGGCTGTGCGACACTGCCGCTGGCCCCTTCTTCTTCTTCTTCCTCCTCCTCTTCCTTTAATTTGTTTGAGTCGGTCTCGCCCTCTCGATCACGAGGAGCCCTGATCAGGACAAACTATTGAACCGAATTCCATAATTATCTCCCATGAAAAACTCACCATCGTCTATCAAGCAGTACAGCAACTCCGTTCTCGTCTATTTCGAGGTGTTTGCTAAGTTAAACAATGCTATTCAACGTTGACGATGGGATGACAACGGTGGGCAAATTGCACCTGAAATTCCTCCCTCCGCCACGCTTGGTCTTAAATTTGCCTGTTCGATAAGGATTCAAGAAACTAATCTCTAATCCAGTCAGAATTGACTGTTACCTGTGCCTCTGACCATCTTATCCTCTTGGGTGTGATGCATCAAGAGATCAGAAGAATCACTCTCAGGCGGATAAGATAGATAACAATACTCGCCAAATGAACTTAGGAAAAGCTTATGTCAGCAGCTCCACTTTGCGCTCAGCCGGTTTTTGCATATTGATAGGACGTACCCTGGTCTCGGTTCTTCATCAAATATTGCCTTCTTTGAAACAGGTTTCTTGGACATGTGATCTTCGTCATCCGATTCCTGTGGGTGCGCCTTCTTCTTCTTTGTATCTTCTTTCATAACCGAATGAGGTTTCTTGACAGTATTGTCTTCGGGATCAGGTTTCGATACCGCAACGGAGTTAGATAAAAGCAAAGATTTAGCGCTTTGGGATTTGGACACTAGGCTTCTTGAGAGGTTGTTTCACATCTCCGCTAACATCGTCATCAGGTGCACTGCGCTCGGGCGACTTCTTCATGGGGATATCAACGGTCAGAGATCCATAAATTTTGGTTTTCAACAAATTTGGAGACTCCTCATCGACTTCCGTGACCGTCCGCTTTGAACATTTCGGTACCCGAGAAGCACATGTTGGCCTTGTTGTTAAATGAAGATGTTGAGACGATGTTTGCAGCATTTCATACATGTATAAAGACGTCACCTTCATGTGTTCCTTGCGAATGTATGTACGTTGTTTGGCTTGTACCCGATTAAGTGGAGCATCTTTGGCAGAAGGCCATTTGTGAGTAAACTTCGGAACCGCCCAGGGCTCAATGGCTGCAGGTTTATTGTCAGGTATGGGCGCATCCTCATCGTCGGGTTCGATTGTGACAATGACAAGCCTGCGTTTAGAGTGTGTCTTTGGTCGAGGGACTTCTACCAGGGTGCCTTCGTCGTCTGATCAAGGCGCCTCTGCCTTGGTTTTGACTTTAGGTATGTCGGGTGGCTTTTCCTTTGGCATCCGCATCTTGCGGTTTGATGATTCAGGAGCAGCGTAGATATCTGGATGAATGATCGTCTACATATGCAAATAAATAATGACGATGAACGTGCCATAATCATTGGTTTGATATTTGGTTTTCGGCGGTTGGGAGCAGGTTTGATTTTGGTTGTTTCTGCTTCTGAGACATCGTTGCCTGACAAGTAATATGGGAAATAATCTGAACAGAGTGGAAGAGAAGCTGACCGTCAGTAGCTTTGACCTTGCGAGTAGTAGGACTTGCTTTCTTCTTTGTCTTCACCTTCGAGATTTTACCTCCGGACTCAGTAGAGGGACCTGCACAATGATCGACCGATGACGTTGCGCGTGAAGGAATGATACGCACCTGCCGCAGTGTTTCTACTGACCAAGCCCGCTGGCGCCTCCGTATCTTGTTCATTGTTACAACAATACTATAAACAGTTCACACTTAAGCTTGAGCCTCTACCAACTTGAATACGATGGGCGCAGTGAACGACTGGTGCATGCCTATTGAGATGCGGTGAGGGATTTCCAATGTTGTATGTCGTCATAGTACTCATTGGCGCCTGATGGGTAACATATTTGTAGGGTTGACATGCGCAGCTTTAGTTGACCTCCGACTTGAGAATTAAGTTCCTGCTGAACGAGGAGTCACATGCTGCCACTGGCAGGCGACCCGTGACAATGCGAGCTGTACTGCCGCCTGCACACAAAGGGCCATGTTGAAATAGTAACGCTACGTGCAAGATGTCCATACTCACCAGTGCACCTCAGGCTCTAGCAAAAATGATATCAAACTCTGATAAGAACGGATAAGACTGCATTATCTATTAGCGTTGCAGAAAGTCTCTGTTCAGTACGGTGATTACGCAATCCAATTTGTTATTTCCCGTCACGTAGTACTGACTGGAGCAAACTCGGAACACTGGTTAGTTACTCAGTGGTCCCAGTAGCGCCACTGTGCAGTGGCCCCATACTGTCACAATTTGGGCCCGACAACGCACTCTGGGACCCCAACGTCAATAGAAGTAGGCTGCCAACAGTGCCAATCAATAATACCCCACTCATCGAGTGACAGCCTGCCCGTGGCAAAGATCTTGCCGCATCAGGTGAGGAGCAAACCGTGTTCATGGATTGCCCTGTGTTGATTTGTCCCAAGATAGTTTCTGCGTTCTGGACATCGCACACTATGAATATTCCTTCCCAGGTTCCGCTCAGCACTCGCTCTCCATCTGGACTCCAACGCACATAATGCACCTACTCTGTATGCCGCCCCGTCACACCTCGCCCGTGCCGATGTTCCACAACTTCACTGCACCATCCTCACACACGCTTGCCACCCGGTGAAAATGCTATGACGCGCACTCTTTCGTCTGTCTCCTCCCATTCCTCGACCTGCATACCTGTCTCCAAGTCCTAGACTCGAAGTGACCCATCCCGTAAATAGTTGGTGATGACTTTCTGCTCACTGGATAGGCGCAAGATGTGGCTGATGATGTTATTTGCTTTAACCTTTGGGTCAGGAATCGTCGCTAGATTCTTGTGCTTCAAAGGGACTCGATGCCCATCATTTTGGTTTCGGAATTCACTTAACGAGTGCATCAGCTCTTACCATCAATTACTGCACGAATTCAACAGTTACTCAGAAACCAGATGTACTCGACTAAAGACGAGTGCGAGAAGTTGGTCGACGGAGTGGGTGTTTCGTTCGATAAAGATTCAAGTCAGGAGGGAGGTCGTTGTTCAAGTCTCGTGTTCGCTTCACAGCTCCAGCACTGGCTGTGCAGATGAAGCACTCGACGCTCTGCTCCCACAACATGCCCACTTCCTTCATCCCTCGCCATCGCGGTCCTACGATTCCGCAAGCCTGCATTCCTGTGTTTCTCTAGGCTAATACAATTCTGTAGGCGTTTTATTGACCGGGTTGACAAGCGTGAAAGGCCTGTACCATCGAGCTCGTCGCTGGCCGGAGGGAAGTTCAAAAGCTTGCTCATGTGCAGTCAATCCTCCCAGGTGTTAGGCGTGGTGCCATTCCAGGCATCGATGGACAATGCCATTACATTGGTGCCGTGGCTTCATTTTCACTGGGCACTTGCGAGGCAATCTATGGTGACACTAGCGAAGACGCAAGGAATGAAGTTAGCTTCTCGATCTAATTAACACACATAGATCCTTTGAAAGACACGTGCAGCCATATGCTGCTTGAAAGGTAATCTTGCTGAGAGCTACAAGTTTTTGTATCATCATTCGGAGTGCGACTTCCTCCCTTGCGTAGCTTTCTGGTCTAGATTTCATTCCACTTGTGTTTGTTATCTTTGTAACTCCTTCCTTTATTTCATGCTGGTCTTTATCATATGCGTAGTGACAATCTCCATTCAAATATAACACTGAAATATCTATCTATCTACATCATACACCATCTTTCGAGTGCTCAAGTCATTTTCGGCCCTTCTTCGCCCCCAGTATGCATGCACCATGCCTGCGCGATGACGTGCTCGTGGTTGAGGCTGTAGAAGCATTGACAGATGGAGAGGATTGAGTGTTTGGCGGAAACGTGGCATAGGGATATGTCATGTTTGAAGGCAGCAATATGATCATGCCGCCGGCCGGCGGCATCCGATGATTATGCCACCCAGCGAGAGGCTGGAACGCGACGCCAGAGGGCATCCGAGTATCATGCTGGACCTTGGGATGCTGTGGCCCGATATTAGAGGGAGTGCGAGCATGATGCTCCCCCGCAGGAGGTTGGAACCCGACACTAGAGGGCACCCGAGTATTATGTTGGACCCCAGGATGCTGTAGCCCGACATTAGAGGGCATCCGAGCATCATGCTGAACCCCGGGATGTAGCATCCCAGTATTAGAGGGTATCCAAGCATGATGCCGCCCCGTAGGAGGCTGGAGCCTGACACTAGAGGACATCCGGGCATCATGCTGGACCCCAGGATGTTGTAGCCCGACATTAGAGGGAGCCCGAGTATAATGCTGCCCCGCAGGAGACTGCAATTCAACATTAGGCAACACTGTGCGGTCCCGTGGCAAACTTGCAGGTATCGGCGTTTTGTCGATGGTGCGGTTGGTCTCATCCGAGCCCCCCAAAAGGGAAGACTTTTCGCCGATAGTGTGGTCTGTCTCGTCGTCGCCAAAACGGGAAGATTGATCGCTGATGGAGTGATTGGAGTGAACTCTCTTATCATTCCCACGTGATTGAGCTTGACTTTGGCTGCCTTGTAGGCGCTGAGTGCAAACTGGACGTGACAGCAGACACGTTCGGAGTTTGGGGGGGAACGATTGTGAAATACTCTCAGGCCACAAAGGGTTCAACTTTCGATGGTTGTCCTCCAAGTTACCCCACTCCACGTCCATCAGAGACGGTTCAAGTTCGTCATCTGACTCTGCGCTGTAAGTGCTCGTGGCGTCCCAGTTCGGGATTGCGTGCAAACGGCCGATGATGGGTGAACCAGCGAGGTCTTGAGATGGTTGGTCATCTAACTCCGTGCTAGACTCCGGTGGAGGTGGTGATGGTGGTGGCGGAGGTGGTGGTGATGGTGATGGTGACGGTAGAGGTGAAGTTGATGGTGGTGGTAGTAGCGGTGAAGGTGGTAGCGGAGATGGTGGAGATGGAGGTGGAGGTGGAGGAGGTTGGAACGATGCAAGTTGGTATGTCAGTGGGTGAGCACATGACGGCTCTGGTAGGCCACCATGATCATCACTCGAGCCTGGCTCGGAAACATTAGGGACATAATGCAGAAATCCGCCTCTCTCTAAAATTTTGAGGGGTTTTTTTGGTTTCTTGGGTTTGGGAGGCGCGGCGACCCCGGCAACCAAACCGTTTGAAGCTGGGTCGAAGAACTTGAAAGTGAGATCTGAGAACGTCAGGTTCTTGTCTAACACGCATGGTTAGCTTGAAATGAGAAGGAAAAACAGAACATACCTGCGGGCATGTGACACAACTTCAAGTTGAACTGCCAGTGGGTGTTCGGACTATGGTGAATCGCTGTCGCAGCGTGCAGACAAGGTGGTATCCCAAATGAAGTCGTTCCAACATTCTCGGCATAGAGAAATATATAATATTGTGAGTTAGTAATAGCGTGTAACAGCAGACGAGCCTCGACTCGACTTTACTGTGACCTCGCGGAGCAGAGCATGATCTTTGACATAACGTCCCCAAAGGGTAATGCTTCTTATGTCTTAGTTGCGCATTGAAACTTATTAGGTATCATTTTTCACTTGAATGCATACCCAATTAATATATTGGTCCTAATAACACTCATCACAGCTTACTCGCTCTTACTTTCACTATCATCTGACCATGTATATCCCCATCCACGATACACGCCTGGTGCATGTGCCAACCCTCGTGTCGTGGCAGGTGATCAGGACTTCGAACACCCCAAGTATTATCGACAAACAGTAGCAACAAACCAACAGTGCTGCAGTAAATGAAATGGACAACCTCGACAAGCCTCTAGTCACCTGTACCTGCTGTCAACAATAACGAGAAGATGGGGCGCCTTTCAAGATACCAGTAAGCATGGCTCATTCTTCTTTTGCTGCCTGTTGATAAAGTCGTGCATAGGTACATTTGTTCTTGCTCGTTTCATCACGGGCGATGAACTCGAAGCCATCACCAATTGGCAATGAAGTGGATTTGAAGGCTGTCTTTGAATCTCTATGAACGAGCCTTGTAGCATGCTGCATTTGATAGTAAGCTTTTGTAAAACTTTTCGCGTCAGACCAGCTTGTTTAAGATTGCGAGAGAATGCAGGAGTCTGAAGGACTGATAATGATATCGTACTCGAATGTAAGCCATGTGCACACTTCATCAAGGTATAAGTCTGACTCCCCTGCAAAAAGGTCTCGACGGTTGTCAAGAATGTCCGTGTGATGGATAAGAAGAGTGTGCTCTATGAGAGGTCTTCGAAGGAGGCTTCTCGGCAGCGCCATCATGATGTTCTTCGAATATCCGTCGCCAGCGAAACCAGCTTCTACGTGAGACACCGCCAGCCTCATGGATGTAAGTATTCTAACTCACATTCTTTCATGTCTCTGCTGGTCCGCCGGTTGACCATGGCTGTGAAACTAACTGATACAAATGAGATTCTAGCTCTGTTGACTGGATAGTCAAGATTTTGTACACCAATCTGTTCTGAGAGTGTCAACTAATCTTCCTTATAGGCCTACTGACCCACTGCTTCGACCACTTACCCCCAACTCGTACTGTAACCTTCTTCTTCTGCCCCAAGACTTCTTCCTCTGCGTCGCTTGCTGGTCTAGATTTCATTCTACTAGTGTTTATTGCCATTGTAACTCATTCCTCTTTCATTATTGTCTTTATTCTATGCATGGTTACAATCTCCATTCAAATTTATGCTATGTACTGTATACACGTAATAGTACGGACCCCCCGGGAAATGAATAATGTACAAAATTTATGCGACATATAACGTTGAGATCTCTATCTACACCATATTTCGAGTCCTCAATTTCTTCTCAGCCTTGCTTCGTCCCCGGTGTGCATGTACCATGCCTGAACGACGACGTGCTCGGGGGTGGGGCTGTGAAAGCATTGGCAGATGAATTAAATTGAGCGCTTGGCGGGAATGCGGTGGTTATCCCATAGGAATATGTCGGGTTCGAAGGTGGCAACATCATCATGCCGCTGGCCCCCAGACTTGGTCGCATCCAATAGTAATGTGCCCCAGGAAGAGGCTGGAACCCGACACCAGAGGGCACCCGAGCAGCATGCTGGACCCCGGCATGCTGTATCCCGACATTAGAAGGAGTCCAAGCATAATGTCGCCCCATAGGAGGCTGAAATCCGACACTAGAGGGCATCCGAACATCATGCTGGACTCCGGGATGATGTATCCCGACGTAAGAGGGCATCCAAGCATCATTCTGGATCGCAGGATGCTGCATCCCGACGTTAGAGGACATCCGAGCATTATGCGGGACCTCGGGATACTGTATCCCAATATTAGAGGGAGTAGAAGCATAGTGCCGCCCCACAGGAGGTTGGAACTCGACACTAGAGGGCATTGGAGCGTCGTGCTGAACCTCGGGATGCTGTAGCCCGACATTAGAGGGAGTCCAAGTATAATGCTGCCCTGCAGGAGGCTGCGATCCAACATTAAGGAACACTGTGTGATCCTGTGGCAAACTTGCAGGTGTCGACGCTTCATTGATCATGGAGTCTGTTTCATCCGAGTCCCCGAAAAGGGAAGACTCTTCGCTGATAGTGTGGTCTGTCTCGTCGTCATCAAAAAGGGAAGACTGCTCGCTGATGGAGTGGTTCGTCTTGTCCCAAAACAAAGAAGATCCTTCGTTGATGGACTCAACTCTCTCATCATTCTCGTGTGACTGGGTCCGATAGGTCTGTTTGTCTTGTAGGTGCTGAGGGCGGACTGGACGTGACAGCAGAAACGGTTGGAGTTCGGAGGGGAGCGACTCCGAGATATTCTCAGGCCACAAAGGGTTCAACCTGTAATGACTGTCCTCCAAGTTGTCCCACTTCACATCTGTCAGAGACGGTTGCTCATCTGACTCCGTGCTGGAAGTGCTTATAGTGCCCCAGTCCGGGATTGCGTGCAAACGGCCGATGATCATTTGTGAATCAGCAAGGTCTTGTAGTTAGGAATTGAGTAAGGAAGGCCGGAATGTAAAATGACTTGTCAGTCTTAGAAGTTAAAGATGCGGACACTGGAAAATGGCAATGCGAGCCTTTTGTAGGGTCTCGGGAAAGGTCCACATCCACAGTTTAATCAAGTGGCGCATTGTGGACTGCGCGACTTGGAGTGTTCATTGTTAGGAGAATTGAGCAAACTTAATATTTTTCAACTTACTTTAGCTTCAGCTTGTGCGGAGTCTTCTTCTCGTGAAGTTCCTTTGGTCCAGCAGGTTGTGGCATAAACTGCAAGGACATTGGTGTAGATGTTGTCCCGATGGAGAGTCGCTACCACCCTAAGTGGACTTTTTCGGGTCTGGATCATCATATGGTCGTGACGGTAACAGATGCGCTGCTCCTACACGGCGATCGGCCTGTTCTCATGGAAGGTGAACTGCCAAGGCTGGCAGCTCGATTTCGTCATGTTCTGCGTCAGGTCTGCAATGTGGCGCAAACACATTGATATTAAAACTGACCTAGAAATGATTCAAACCATCGTAGCCTATTAATGCATTTGGTTGCTGCCGCAGTAGATACAAAATCTAGTTGTTTGGGAGTCATGCGCAGGGCCTGTCACATATTGATGTGTGATGACAACAAGTCGTCGTTTGAACTTGTTCCAGCACACCTCTGGCATTTCATCCGAGTCACATGTGGAAGACGACCAGTAGAAGGGTGTGTTACGGAGGTATCTCAACTCGAAAGGCGATGAGTGGAATATCATTAGAGATCAAGGTGGTGCAGAACGTGAAAGAACGTACCCCAGTTTCGTGTTTTCAGATCTGATGCCGTATAGTACTAACGTTAACAGATCAAACTACTTGCTCAGAACGTGGAGTTCTCAGGTCCATCATCGAACGATTTTTTGTGCGCTCTCGTAAGTTCCGCAGCTACTAATCGGTTCAGCATCGAAGGTCGGCTCATATGTGCGGGTAGTATGGCTTAGTGTTTCTCTTAGTACTACGTTCTCCCTATACTGGGCAGTTGCGAGGTATGTAATGAATATCACGAGAGTGGGGCGTCCTGACTCCTTACACCCTATTACAGTGTCTAAACAAGCCCTACAGGGTTGCCCACACCGATTTTGTAGTCGCCAACCTCGAGAAACTTAACCACTTATTGTGCTTCCAGACTTCAATTCGTCACGATCGTGCTCATCACCCGTCATCATCATGAAAGTTACCTCTGCTCTCGTCCTTGCGTTCGTTGCTGGTGTGCAGGCTCAACCCTCAGTCAATATCTCAGCACTACCCAGTGGTACTACGCCCCCGACGTAAGTACCCTCCCCCCTTCAGCTGTCATAAGCTGCTAGATTGACTGTGATCCCTATAGCTTCACCATCCCTCCGCCCCCCTCAATGACTTTATCTTCGTTGACTTTAACCGGTCCGACTTTAACACTGCCTAGTGGCATGTCATTCGGGCCTAATACGACGACGTCCACGTCCACGTCGACGAGTGCAACCGCCAAGTCTACGGGCGCAGCAATGGCACTGGCAGGCTCGTATGCTGACACTGAATTGGTAATGGGAGCTATGGCAGGGTTCTTCGGCGTTTTTGCCTTTCTAGTGTGAAAACTAGTTTATCCATGGACCATAGTGAGAACGGCCATGCGCGCATTTTTACGATAGAGGCTATATCTAGATAGAGGAATAGACTAGTTTATGCATTGTGCTATGCTACCATTTAGCCGTGATAAGGTATACTAGTGAAAAGAATCATTTGTGTTATGCATGGGCGCACAACATGACTGCAAGATAAATAACAAGTTTAGCCGCCAGTTTTACGCTCGTGCCAAGGCGCGCAGAACACTTTCACGAGAGAAAATAGAATAGAAAGGTGACATGTCCGCGCTTTCGGATTAAGTTTTCATCCCAAACAACTACGAAAATGGGCAATCAGCAACCGTAGTGAGGGATAATATGATATCATACAGTCTTGATTTCCTTAACGCTCATCTTCTGTAGCTTCGTTCCCGCGCCCTCGCCGAGCGCGGCATCCGCAAGGTCACTTTTAACCTCCTGAAGGCGGAGCATTCTGCAAAGTTGTTGTGAGGGAGATAGAAAGTCGGTAAGATAAAAACAGTGGTCCTGAGTTAGCGTTCGAATAACGGAAACTGTCGACTCACCGCTCCTCTATCGTATTTTTGACAACAAGTCGCTTGACAAAGACATCTTTCTCTTGTCCCAGACGATGTACGCGGTCGTATGCTTGTGACTCGGACGCATAATTCCAGGATAGATCCAAACTATTCATCATCATAGTTTTTAGCAATCATGATGTAAATGGTTCAAACCCTGTGACTTACTTGATGATGCGATTTGCCACAACCAGATTCAAACCTACACTACCACACTTCGTGCTGATGAGGATGACCTTGGGTCCATCAGGTCGTTTGAATGTCGCAAGGGTATTATCCCGCGATATCCGGTTCATGGAACCATCATACCGCAGGCTGCGGATCCCATATCGCGAGAATAGCGTTTCGATGAGGTCAAGCATCGAGGTCCCTGTGTGATACTGTGTCAACAATAACTTGTAGAATTTGAGGTACGAACACTGTGAATAGCAGATTGTCTTGTCCCCGCTCTCGTCCCATGACTTGAGGAAATTGATGAGGGCGAGCATCTTCGTACTTGGTTCCAGGTCGTAATCACCTTTTCGCCACATGGCAATAAGTGCGTCGGAAGGGGCGCCAGGGACTTCCAAATTTGCCTTCTCTGCACTTTGCGATGGAGGTTTCTCCTCGTCGTCCCTCATGGGTGCTTTCCCTTTTCCATTATCATAGTGCTTCTTCGAGGACCGCACGGCATGCCCCCTTCCGAGCTTAATGTCGGAACCATCAAGGTAATCCGACACATCACCCACAGTCAAATCAAGCACTTCGTCCTGTAGTACACACCGCATAGTCAAACCCAGCACCAACAATGACAAAAGTTATGCGCACGTTTCCAGACTGCTGGCGCGATCGTTTATTCCCCGCTGCCTTCTTGTCCTTCTTCTTGAGTTTTCCTCCATTCGCGAATAGCTGTGAGAAGTCTGGCATATCGTCGTCGGAGCTGTCGACCTCTGGCGTCGCACCCCTGAAGCGTGAAGGCACAGATAACTCGATTTCCGAATCTGAGTCAGATGACTCTTCACTTGAAACTGTACCCTGGCGCACGGGCTTCTCTTGCACAACCCGGCGAGCGTGCTTACGAGCGCGATTTGCCTCCTCGACTTCATCCTCCTCTGGCTCGAATGCAATGGACTTGAACACCTTCGTTGGGTCGTTCATCTTCTTGCACGTAGGGCCTGCGCGAATGAGCGAGAGTACAGCGTGACGAAGAAAAGAGGGATACGCACAAGGCCGGTGACCTTTCGCAGCAGCAGCTTCATACTCACGTTCGGCACGGAGATTTTCTTTCTCATTTCCATGACCACTGGGTAATGGTTTAGATGTAACAGAAGGAGTAGTACTTAGGAGCTTACAATTCTCCGTCATGGGTAATCGGCGAATTTGAAAGTATGAGCATACAATCTAGAGAAACAAGAGCGCGATCAAAACACAACGACGATGGTATGATGAGGGTCCACTGACCAAAGCAAATCTCATGGCCACAGGTAAGGACACGACCAGCGTTGTTGACGTACACTTTCGCATACATGTGAGGCTTGAGCATCAATCTAGTGAGACACGAGTACATACGATCTTTGCAGACAGGACATGTTGCATCTGCGCCCTCCTCATCCGAGAATGCGAGTAGATTACTCTCTAGTGCGCGTGTCATGAACCTGAGTGTAGTAATTTGTTAGCTTCTTTACCTGTCACACAATAGAGTAAAACTGAACCTCTTCTTGATCTGTAGGCAGATAGTTTAATACTGGCTATGGGTAGACTAACAGTACTCACATCGCCGACCCAGGCCGACCCCATGACTCGGATTGCTCGCGCAAACTCCTTTCCCTTGTCATCGGACATGAGTATGGAGGGGTCCTCGTGCTCTTCTGTGTGACACTGTGGGGTGTGTTAATTCACCTATGTGATCGGAGAACAAAAGACGCACCAGGATTAAGTTCGGATGACAACACAGCTGCCGAAGCCGGAGGATCATCGCCTATAAAATGTATTAAAAATGACCACAAGAATGCAAATGCAAAGAGGTACCAAGATATAAGTTGCACTAGGATGGAAACTGCATTTAGAAAATATAACGCAAAAATAACTGAGTGCATACTTCTTCAACAACGTCCCTCTTTTGATGAAGCGATTGATTTGAATGTGGCTTTTCTTTTCGAAATCATCATACAGCTGTGAGATATGAGTATGTGAAATGTCAGAGTACCCAATCAACGTACCTGTTGCTCGTCTGCTGAGAATTCAAGAGTCACGAGCTCAATGTTTTTTGGGGGCAGCTGAAGAATGAGTTTTCCTTCCTATAAAACTCGTGAGTGAGAATACAGGAATAAGATATCCTATTAGTGATTTACCAATCTAGCTTGTTTTGTGCGACGAAGCAACAGGGGCTTCAGAATCTCCTGCGCTCGCATTGCTATATGATTGAGCCCAAGAACTACATCAGACAAGCAGTTTACTCACCCGCAAGCGGCGCATCCTCTTGCTGCACCTTTGCCTAAACGAAGATGAGAAGCAGAACGTGCAAAAGGCGAAGGAACGCACAATATATTGTTTAAATGACTCCCAGTCATTCCAAGGGCGAAAACGCCCAAAGCGAATAAGCCCATATATGTCAGCACTGGGAATAGTTGGGTAACTAAGAAATGCTGTAAAAAAAATTGGGCATACAGTGTATTCGTGACAGGTGTGCCTGTAAGCATCCACCTATAAGTTGAACGAAGTAGAGCTACACTGCGGCTAGCATGCGTTCCCCTGTTGGGAATGTCAAATGACTCAATACATGGAATAATGCTGAACATACCTGTTTCGAATAAATTGGGCCTCGTCTAAAATCACACGATACCATCTCATGCGACTAAGTACCCCTCTGCAAAGTAGCTGAAGGGGTCGACATAGTACAAATAATGTGTTACCTACCCGTGGTCCTCAAGATATGCCAGTTCATCGCCTTCTTCGATGTCTTTTGGAATAGTAAGCTCCGTGCTCAGGGTTTGATATGTAGTGATGATGACCTAACGATACCTCAGTCACTCTGCGAAGCTGTGATGATTCAGATGACATACGTCTTTAGATCTGACGTCCATCAGGGTGGAAAGCTTATCCCGTCCATGATGTATATGAACGGTAAATAAGTCATTCGACTTCGTCTCGATTTCCTCCTTCCACTGGCAATGGCGTCAACGTGGTCAAAACCGATCAAGGAAAACAAACTAACCTGTTGAAGGAGCGCAGCGGGAACGACGACGAGCGTGGTCTTCACAGCATCAGTGTCCCTGGGCAAATTGGCTGCCATTGTGGCAATCATTTGGACAGTCTTGCCTGAGGCAGAATATTTCGTTACAGATGCATTTTGACGAAGTTAAAACAACTGACCAAGACCCATTTCATCTCTGAGTCAAGTCAATATCATTAAGGTGCATGGGTTGAAGATAAAGTAAAGATACTTACGCTAAGATACCACCCCTGTGAGGGGACTTTTTTTCTTGGTCCACCATCCTGTGCTCTGAAATTGATATATGCACAGAAACCTATATATTAATACTCGTACCAGTTGACACCGATGAGCTGGTGAGGTAAAAGCCGTACTTCGAGACCGGGGAGGAGATCCTTGTCACTATACGACCTCAGTACAACTATTGCGAATGCCATGTTGAATGCACCACGCACCTCTGAAGACCGAGGTTTCGGATAGCATCCTTAACAGACCGTCTATCTCCAAGATTTTCAATAGAGTTATAAACGAATTCTGCCAATCTTATACATGTGTCAACGACGACTGATGTTCCAATGCTCGGACAAAGTACCTCTGTTCTTGATCAGGGCCTCCTTGATCAATGCGAGTAGCAGGAGTTTCGCTGTCGTATCTCAGAGAGAAGCCGGATGTAATGAGCTTGCTTTGAATATTGTTCTTGGTTCTTGATTGAGATCTGCCAGCTCTAGATGAAGCACCTTGTAATGAAGCGCCAGCTGCAGTCGAGTCGTGAGATGATAATAACGGATATCTGCAATTCTCTTACTCGCATGCACAGGCTTGTTAAATTGTGAGTGTGGTACATGAATCGTTGAATCGACGTCTGGGAGAGTCACTGGCGACACAGGAAAGGTATTTGACTCGGATTTACGCTTGCCGAGAATTTGGGATGTTTGGATAGTGGTATGATAATTTGAGGAAGAAGGCATGGAGTAATCCAGCGCAGCCAGGACGCGTGATGTGCTCTTTTGGGTGCTCTTGGATATATCACCCATCTTCGAATATGGCTGAGATGAGCGGCAGCACTTGAAGTATACTAGGTACAGCAACTTGAATTAATTAAACACGGCGTTGCCAAAGAACGCCAAACAAACTCTAAAACATACACGGGAGCAATTCAGAATATATTCGTGGCTGAGCGGACCAAGTTGAAAGTACTTGGTTGTCTCGGATGCGCATCTTCACGCTATTTGTTTCCCTGCTAGCGGAAAGACAAGTTTGCACGATAGGTCACCATTCAGCCAAACGAAAGCAAGGCGGCCTTCCGTGACGGACAATAATGGTTTTTAGCATGTGCTCTCGTATCTCGCCGAGGCACGCGAGATTGATACGCCAATGTGTGTAGAACTGATCGTGTTCTTCTGGTCGGATACACCGTGTTTGACCTCCTCCCACTTGCCTTTTGCAAACCTTGCCATTCCTGCTTACCCTGGCAGTCCATACCCATCTCATCGTTGCCCCTTCCTGAACCTCAAAGCAGTTCCTCCTGGTACACACGCATGTCTCATTGGTGACATTGTGCAGTAGGCTGACGCGCCTGGGCTCAAAACATTGTTCAACTAGTAGGGACAGCCACACTTCGTATCCATGCTTGTTGAACGTTGAATACCAGGCCAATGATCCCTGCGCTGCTCGTAGTAGAGGTAATATACCATGTCACATTTGCCAGCGGAATTGCAAAATTTGCAGAATATCAACTCCACGATTGCATACATAACTGAGTGGCCAAATGAAGTGGCCACAGGCTGAAGCGCTGAAGAAGGGCGATGATCAGCGTTCCTGCCGAGGAGCGACAGCTGTTGGTACTGTATTTGGTTGTACACAGAAAAGTTGCAAGTACTTGAAGTAGAGGCCAAGTTGGTGCCAGCCGATGCGTGTGAACTTGGCAGTCGGCAGGTCAGATATTTTTGAAGCTGAAGCTAAAGCGGCTTCTATTAGCTTCTAGCCCAAGTATAAGTTGTACTTTCTCATCCCCTCCAAGACCACGTCTACAAGGTACTGAGCTGCACCTTTCACAGTCCGACCTTCGAAGTGTAGATTTGATCTGACTGGTAAAATCTCCTCTTGGTTCCAATGTACTGCAGCGCTTGGCTAGAATTCCTGATGAGCCACATACTAAGAGCTACAACACTGGTACAGCTCGCCCAAGAGCTTTTGTACCTTATATTGTCACCTCTTGATGCGTATGACCTAGTCCGGGTACGACAGGTAAGCGAACACATCATTCGTCTTACTCTACTCACCAGCCATACTAGACGTGCAAAACGCTGAAAGCAATAATCGACAATTCAGAGATCCTGCAGTATATGATCGACCTCAGCTATTTCCAAATGATTCCAATGGAAACCTCTGAAATAGACATGCTGCAAGCTACACGCCGCAAGCGAATTTGACAGCATGACGCTGGATGGCAGCGCTTCGAGTACAAGCAGAAGTACACACTCCCCCCAGTGATGTTGGAAACTACACTTGAACTTTCGGGTGGTGTATACGGCATTGTTATTGTTGGGGAGGATTGCATCCCCTTTACGCGTCTACCATCCGCGACCGATTTCAATGATCTACATTGCTGGAGCTGCCCTGTCGACACCACAACCTCGGTGGACTTCACTTTCTGTGCTGTGCAAGATCTACTTGTCGTGGTGGCATATTCGCCAGACCCGTGAGCGTTTACAGTCTTTCGCCCAGTTCATTTTCAGGCTGAACTGCGCTGGAAGCCGGATTCATGCGGACGATATCCATCTGAGGTCCTTGACAACGAACGAGATCCACGCCGATGCAGCGCAACCAATCCTGAAAACAGTCGACAAAGACTGCGAAATAGTCCAATCCACCAATCAATGGAATGCACCGCGAAACTCTCTTTACCTTCTCTCATGGATCATGTTCCATACACAGGGGCAGTCATGGGCGTAAATATAATTCCCACCTCCATGCTTCCATATTCTCAAAAGTCCTACCAACCTACATGCTCATTTCACCCCAGTACGAACGATCAACTCGTAGCCATTCGTGTCTCTGTCACTGGGACAATGGGTCTACCTCGCCCAATCGATTCCCGCCGCTATGGCTTCTTTATGCTGCGCAGTGCCATTGTGGAACTCGAAAACTTCTTCGTCGAGACTTATGGCCAACCGACCTTGAATGATCCCAAGTTACTTTGGTGAATGTGGGGGCCGCAGCATACGTCGCGGTTCCGGGTTCAAAGGGACGAGGACTGGCGGTCTTCACTGTGGTTTCCGTGTTGTTGAGTCCATCAACGACTCTTCTCGAGTGTCACGCATGCCCCAACAGTTACGCATCAGGGATTTCAACCCACATCGCTCGGAATCATCAGGCTGAAGACAGATTAGGCGGGCTTGGTCAATTTGTCGAAGGCGAGCTGACTAGTACCATTTCTTGCCCATTTATGGAACCGCTAGGATCTGCGTTACCTTATCGTGAGATCGTTAGCGAGGAGTTGTTTAATGTGGATAATATTTTGATGGATGAAAGTAGAATTATGCTATTCAAAGTGAGTTGCAACTTATATTTACCAATTCCTTCTGCTTACAACGAAGTGTGGTAGACAAATCTGAAGAATTACAAATCAACACATTGGTATTCTGACCACGCCTCGGGAGGTGTGACCCTCACGCGCCGCTTGTTTCTGTCTTTAATCATCGACCGCGTTAACATGGGTTTTTCGGGTTTTTCACCGAGATCAGGTAGTGACGCCGCACGAGATCACATTCATCTGTGGAAAGCGATTTCTTCATCATATGCTCGTTATATGTCGTGGAACAAAGATTTAATCTTGTGGAACGCTAATGCGCTCCGATACTGGCGAGGTATTCTGCACGTGTTGACTATGTGCATCCCATGGTTCTTGGCGACTTCTCGACATAAACTATTCTGCATAAGTAGGCGAGGTGCGTGAGTGGTTTTGCAGGTCTGGGCGTAGTGTATGCACGGCATGATTGTGGGAGTGAAAAGACAACGCGAACCCTCCTGTTGCGGTAACCTGCATCAAATTTCAAATTTCGTGGGCTAGTATTACTGCTGTTTTCAAAACAGTTGGCACAGCCGCCGAAACGCCACTTTTTCCGACCTTTCGAATATGTAGCATCAAACAATTGTTTCTCAACAACCACTTCTCCAAATGCTATGATTCTTTAATGAAAGATGATCTATTTTATGATGCCCAGGGCATGCCAACAAAATTGGAGCAATTTGGCCACTACTTCGGTATATTGTTTTCATGGTGTTACTTTCTGCCTCGCATAATTTTCCAGCAAGAACAACCAATCCTCTCCACCAACAGACATTCAACTGTTCATTATATATTGTCTCCTGAAGGCATGGCAAAAAAATTGAGAGCTTTAAGTGTGATTTTCATAACCTCAACAGTCCTAGTGACATGCTTGCGAGACAAATTTTGCACCAAATCTCTAGATTTCATTGTTGCGCCCTCGGGAAATGGTACCCAATGAACCCAAAAGTTATCATAGGTTGGGTGAAGAGCTTGTTGTTGCAGGAAAATTCGTCGAGTCAGAATGCAGCCTTATGAAAACAAGATACCAAGATAACAGTCAAATTTCTCCAATTTTGTTGGCATGCCCTGGATACCATAAAATAGATCATCTTTCATTAAAGAATCATAGCATTTGGAGCAGTGGGTGTTGAGAAACAATTGTTTGATGCTACATATTCGAAAGGTCTGAAAAAGTGGCGTTTCGGCGGCTGTGCCAACTGTTTTGAAAACAGCAGTAATCAGTGTGTCATATACTAGTCCAAAAGTTCGATGTACACAGCGCAGTTGGACAACATGTGTAGTGCAAGGTCGGGACATCCGATTGTTGGCTAACCAAAACGTGCGACTGGTAAAACTTGGTGCGTATATGTCCAAGGCTATTGTGTGCAGAGTCCCATATACATCAAATCGAAGGATCGCATCAACAGATCCTCCGCGCAGGGGTGACTTGTACACGGAGAGATCCTAATGCAATGCCACGGCCATCCGATTCCAGAATATTCAGAAACGTGTCACGATTTCGATCTTCAGTGGGGAAGAGTCGGAAGCATGATATTCTGTTCACTGCATCCGAAAGAAGGTCCCACTGACACAGTACAAATCCTGCAAGGCGGTCCGCAGTCCCGACCTCTCAATCACCCTGGATTAATGAAGGCTATGAGGGCGAAGCACGCCCGATGTAGCTTCTGGCCCAACTGCATAGAACAGCACGGACCACTAGCCGATTAGCCAGCCTTGGAGTGAGACATGACACATTCCATCAGAAAGAATGCATCACATATACATAATAACACACACCGATTCAGACGAGAGGCATGCTGTTATCGGAAAGCAACGCTTGAGCAGTCGTTTGCTCGCGATGATAACTACAAGATATGCAATTTGTGTGCAAACTCCTCGTAGCCAATTATGATGATCTGTAGCACCGAAACCTGTCTTCATATCGATCCCGGAGCTATTTCCACGCAGAACATGAGACAATAAATCACAACTTGTCGGTGCAATAGGCTCACAAGCCCTCACCGACTGCGCTCTACGGAATGCTCGACATTAACATTCAACATGATTTTTTGCCAACTCACCGATTCTTTCCTGTTTGTGATTAGCGCGAATATAATTCAAAGACTCGTATCGCTCATAGCAAAGGTTTGACCAGGGGAGATTATCCTGGTAGAGCAACTGATATTAAGGTGTGCCTAAAGTATTGCACGATTAATGCATAGATGAGTATTGTTCAAAGCCAGGGAAACCACTGTTGGCGAGTATGATCGAAGTGACAATTTACAAGGAGTCCGAACACAAACCTCATTAAATTAAATCTGGTAAACCGAAACAAAACAACAGAGATTGCAGAAGTTGTCCGTGAGAATATAAACCAAACGAAAGGATATGTCAGGCAGTAGACTCTATACTACCTTCCCCGTCGCCATCGACTATCATCTTCTGCTTCTCTTCTGGATCTAACCAGCTATCTTCCACTGTGGCTTTCACCCTTCTCACGTACTCCTTCATGTTGTCTCGGTACAATTGCGCAGCTTCTGCATTTGCTGGGCTGTTCGGATTAGGATCGTGCAGGAGACTCTGGATGGAAGTAAGGATGGCGGCGACATCATATGTGGGAGACCAGCGGTTTTGTAGAATGTCCAGACAGAGCTCGCCATTGTTATATACATTTGGATGGAACATTCTGGAAAGAAATTTCACTGTAGGCGGCTTGTTGGGGTAAGATTCATCAAACGTGAGCAGAAGTTTGAATGTGCCGTCCTCAAAGGGTGTATCAGCTGTAAGTAGTGTCAGAGAAGGATAGTTATATACAGAGATAGAAAACTGACAAGGCCCAAATATTACAGCGTTCCAGATCATGATGTTATCCGGACATGGACTTCCAGAAATGCCGCTTGGCGGGTCACTAGAGAGTCGTTTGAAGTCACGGATAAGCCGCCTCCTGCAGGTGGTAGACTATTGAAATCATAAGCGGCAAAGACGATTGGGTTTGATGCTCGCATACCATGTTATCTGGCTGGCTTGTATTTGATTAAAACAGAGGTAAGAATTGCGAGAGAACTAGAAGTACAAGATCAAGAAGGTTCGCAAGGCCACACCCGGTCCGCTGCTAGCCTCAAGCGAATGCTTACAAAGCACACCACAAAATCGGCAATTAGAAAATTCAAATATTTCTCCCCTAATTCTCAGCATCCTTGCAGCCCATCGATGTCTTCGGGCCTGTTTAGCAGTCTCCCTTCCATTCCACCCTCAACCATCACCACTTGTCCAGTGACGTGACCAGAAAGAGTAGACGATGCAAGAACCACAATCTGTGTCGCGATGTCCATTGGCATCGCCACTTTCTTAAGTGGAACCCTGCGGTGGCACGACATTCATATCAACAATGAATCAAATGGTATCGCTTACGTGGCCAATATACGAGACATTGTTTGAGGATCCTTCAAGATGTCTTCAACCATACGCGTCTTGACCCAGCCAGGTGCAACACAGTTGACTCTGCCTTTTGGGGCTATCTTCACGATCTCATTCTTCAGCGTCAGGTTCAAGCCATACATCATTGCTAGAATATCGTGAGTCCATGTCAAAAGTGCTGACAGAAACCATTACTGACCACTCTTAGTCGCGGCGTAGTCCCCGTTGTTGGCTTCACCATACTTCCCAGCAGTACTTCCGACAAGAATAATTGCTGCCTTTTCCTTGATATCCGAGGAAGCCCTTTCCAGATGCTTCAAATACTCTCTGCACACAAGGAATGAAGATGTCAAATTCACAGTTATTGTAGTGTTCCATTGATCCAGCGTCATCCTTGCAATGGGCACAGCTAAACTGTGAGATATAGCGTGATTGATGACGACTACTTGCACGGGACCATGAGGCATAGTAGAGAGCGATTTGAACATGGTTACCACGGCCTCCTCTTCAGACAGATTCGCCTGGACGTGTTGAAAATTGATGTTCGACGCCAAAAGTTCCTGTATCGGACCAAAGTGCGAGTTATAATGTGCGGTCACGTTTGCACCAAGTGCTGGATGCTCTCAACTCAGTGCTCAGATATCTTTTGGGGGATGACTTACTACAAAATAATTTCACAGTCTCGAGCCCGATGCCGCCACTTGCCCCTGTGTAAGTAGTATCAGATCAGCACTCACATGGTAAACGGATACAATTGCAACCTGTGACAAGGACATGCACTCCCTTCAATCCAAGATCCATGGCAAATAATGATAACCAAACTGATCAAAGCTTCAGCTTCAAGCTTAAGAATGTCCAGGTGTGATCACTATACCTGTGTGAAAATATCGAAACGGATCAGGGATATAGTGGTCACCCGGTCGGAACTCCTCCAAAGAGCACACTCATATTAATACTGTCAACGGTCGGCGCCCTCCTCGTCAGTGCTTCCGATGATAAGACTATCAATATTTGGGCCTTCAAGCTTCAAGTCCCAACAGCGATGGCATTGCCAAATCCCTTATATCCTCACCCCGAGTCAACCGATTCACTTCAACTAGCTTACACGTTCTACGATACTAATGATCCCAATACCTATATATGCATCATCGCCCCCGCTCTGCTTACTATAGCGAAAGTACGGTTCACTCCCCCCGAAGTATGCATTCATTTACATGAAACCATCTTCTCTGGATTAACCCGTTTGGATTCGCTGTAACACAAATCTTCTTATCTCTTTCGTGTGTCCTACAGCGTCTTTCTGCTGCCAAATTACGAGAATACGAGAAGGTCAGTGATACCTGGCACCAGACAGAGTCGACTGGCGGGTCGCTGATTGGTTAACATACTTACCCATGGCGTCGAATCTCAGGTAATTGGCACCACCTGGACGATGTATGTCTTAACGTTGTGTCCATGCGCAACCTTGTGAGATCGATTCCTCTCCCGTAAGCATAGTATGGGGGTGCCTGGGCTGTCAATGGACACCTTTAAACTTCGGTTCTAGGGTTCAACGTCAGGATGCGGGTCCATGAAGCCTGCCCCGTCAGTCTGCGTGATTATGACGCTCCAAGGCGAACTTTAATGACGCTACAGTTATATAATTGAATGACTCGATATACGTACGAACGCATAGGTCACTGTCGACTGATATTGAGGTGGACCCACGTTGCAGTGGGGAAGAGCCTGTGAACCGACCAACGGTATGCAGCCTGGTTGCGCCGGGTCACGAGATTTTGGAAACAGATCTGGTTTCTGAAGAGTGAACGTATTCAAAAGCAATTCTCTTAATCATCAGAGACAGACAAAAACAGAGGCCGTAAAACCGTGCCATCCAGTGCACTTTGCCCCGTATCATATGTCAGACCACCTCAAGTGCAAACTAAGTCTACTTCGAATTCATCATCGCTCGGATGTGTGCTTCTCTCGTTGTGTTCACGACTTCAAACGAGCAGTGAAATGGTTCAGGGTGACTTCGGCAGAGTCAGTTGTAGGTTATTGAATACATACTAGATCACCTACATCCCCAAGCCGGTGGTGTACTCCGGTTTCACCTCGATCTTGTCTCCGTTTGAGTCTTTGGCATGATCGATGCGCAAGACGGCGAGTATCGTAGCAAATGCAGTCCACAGACTGTTCTCTGCAAACCAACGACCTGCCAAGGGCATTTGTCATCCTCGACACTGCCAAATCAGCTATGAATCAGCCTACCAGGACAAATACGCCTGCAAGAGTCAGTGGATGATTGAAGATGATAGTAAGGTTGGAAAATTCACCTGCCATGACCAAAGGCAAAATGGTTTACGAAAGGGTTCTTCAGCTTCCCATCGACAGTCAGATGGCGGCTAGGATCGAAGCGCGATGCATCGGGAAATATGTCTTCATCCCGAGACAGCGCCCTGAGCAATGCTCAGCTCAAACCAATACATGCACCCAAGCCCGACATACCACTGATTAACCATGACTATTGTACCTGGCCGAACTACAGGTGAGTCAATGGCAACCTTGACTCTTACGACTTCGAACCTTTGGGTATAAAGTACCCTTCGTAAACATCATCATTTGATGCCGCATGTGCGAATCCTGTGCAAAGTGTCAGCCATGCAAACACAAAACTATATTACTACCGACTAACCTAGGGGGGCGGGAGAATGCCATCTCAGGACCTCGCAAAGAATGGCATCAAGGTAGGTCAGTGACGCCCTGTCATCAAGGCACGGCATGCTGTCATGCCCCACAGCTTGGTCAATTTCTGCACGAGCACGGGATTGGACGTCAGGATGGAGCACCATAGCCAGCACGAATGTCTGCAATGTGGATGCAGTCTGCGAAACATCAAAATAAGAATCAGAAATGTTTCAAGTAATTAAGTAGCGACTCACGGTTTCCATGCCAGCTAAGATGCCGTATTCCCGTCAATAGATGAGCTCCGTCTTGGTGAAAACAAATTCCTACCCATGTATCCCATGAATGCAACAGCCTTCAGAATGTCTTCGTCAGTGTCGTCATGAGCTTGACTGAGAAAGTCAGCGATTAATGAGCGTGAAGCAGTACCATCTGCCTTCACGCAAACAGATCAGGCGAAACTTTCATCCACAAGTCCGCGCGAACGTACTATCTGTGCCTTCACTTCATTAATGGGCTCGTTCAAAAGTTGTTGACTTATTTCTCTACAGCGTCCCATCAGGGAAAATGCTCCACCAAAGCACCAAAACGGCAACTTTTCGACTGCAACCTCATGCTAAATGTTCAAGATCATGTCATCGACAGAGGCACTCACGGAAAGGAAAGGCTGTGAACATGGCAGCCTTCTCAGGAGAGAGAATCTGTTTTGCAATATCAAGTATTTCGTGCGCATGGGAAAGAAATGAGTCTTCATCAGCGAGATGTCCGTATGTCACGGCCATGATTAGGGATCCCGCATATCTGTCACAAGGATTGATCGTCAATTGGACCATACGTCACAACGACATCACTGGATTAGGTACGAACGTTTCAGTGTGTTGCTGCAGTGAGTCACTAGTGGCACCAAAGAGATTGATGACTAGTTCATTTGCATGGCGAGAGTGTATCTCGTGGTACGAGACCGAGACCTCTGCCCTAAGGACTTGATGGTAGATCTTGCGATGTTGTCGTAAAGTCTCCCCATACGGAAGCAGTATAGAATTGAAAGCCAGTCCAGCTCTGTATCGCCAGTAGATGAAGAACAAATTGAATGGAAACCGGTAATGCATACAATTCATTGATGCGACAAACGGGGCGGGTAGAGTAATTCGCAGAACGCTTTTCCAGCAACTCCTGGGCGATGGTTTCGGAGTTTATGATGATCATGTCGATCCCAAGTATGCGGGAGCGGAAGATTTTTCCTACGATCAGGCATGAAGTTAAATCCAGGAGCTTGGCAAAGAGCCTGGTCTACTAGTACCAACCATATGTCTTTCCCCACGCAGTATATGTGAGCCAAGGACGTTTAGTATCCAATTGCAGCGCATTACCCAAAAATGGTAAGGGACGAGGACCAGGTAGCAGAGGGAAAGGGTAGACACGTCTGCGAGAAGTCAGACGCAAAGTGACAAGTAGGGCAACAATGCACGATATCCCTAGAGTGAAGAGCATGGGGAGAGATTGTGGTTGGGCGCAAGGCATGCTGCAAGTTATTAGTTGGTCTTCCCCGTTCAAATTGTCCGAGCACACGGATACTATTTTCTCATGCGCGCCGCGGGCCTTTTTCGTCTAGTGGCACCCTCCCACTTCTTCCTGTCTTTTTGTTAAAAAAAAATCTTGTTTAGTGTCTGCTTGGAACTTAACTCTTCTAAGTCAGATAATGGCAGCTCGCTGCCGCTACGATATCATATTTGCAGCTTGCTTCTTCGTGTACATGTGGAACACATCATGTACCGGTCATCGGTCTGTTACTACATAATTTACGTAGCACTATATTGTTCAAGGCCTGCGATCTACACGGCCAATCGTCAAATTCGCACGTTGAATATTTGACGAAAAATAGTCCAAATGTGTACAATAAAGCCAGATCCTCGAGTTTAATCTTTTCTTTACACAAGTCTAATTGGTCGATACTTTCGAGTTTTCCCATGTGCGGACTGGCCCAGGGTCTACCCCTTTGCCATTGTGGCACGCGCTCTGGGCGCTCTCGGCATGACGCATGTGCTGAGCAATCTCTGTCCTGGCGGAGATTCGTTTTGTTTTCCTAGTGCGTGTGGGCAATTAGGAGGTCCTCGCCTCTTCTGAGTCTTCTCACTTGCCCGTCATTGCACTAGGTATGTTTTCAAGGGTATTCTCATGTTGGCCTCTTCTCACTTACCCGTCATCGCACTAGCATACTTTTTTCGTCACATTTAATAAACATCGCTTTACAAGCTCATCTATGTCGGATTATGAACAACCATCTTCTCAAACTCGATCTTCGGCCCAAAGAGAATCTGGGAATAGTCACACCACCTTTTTCAATCCCAAAGTCGTTGAACGATGTCTCAAAGTTGTCATCGATTTCAGAAGGCACAAAATCTCAAAGGCAAAGGCAGTGCTGGGCATCCAACAAATACTCGCTGAAGCCACACGAGAGGGAGACCCATCCTTTGATAGCGGATTCGCGCATTATCTTGAAGTCCTCGATACCATCAGGTCCGAAGAAGAATCGGAGAGTTTTCGAGGAAGCCCAAGACCGACACGTACGGATAGGGGTGGCGAGTCGCGAGAACCAGAAGAGGAGGTGTTTAGAAGAGCATTTAGGAGGGGAAGAGCACGTAGCAAAGAAACTGAAGTTGATGAAAGGGAATCAGAGTCTGGAGGGAGCAGTAGGATCATACGAGGAAAGCGTCAGAAACTTACCGACGATGAACTCCAATTCTGTCCATGGGTCGATCCATCGCGATTTCGCACCCTCTCTCGCTCACAGGGAATTCAGATGGCCCTGCGGTGCTACGAAGAATGGTCTGACGACCCCAAGTATTACCGGACCAAAGTTACAACAACCCCCGGATGCCCAAAACTTTCCACTTCGCAATGGACCTTGTTACTCGAGGGAAAGGCTGTTGACCTCGACAAAGTCTTCACCAGACGGTATTCCACAGCCATCGATTCAAAACAAACCCAGTCGCTTGGGAAGGGATTCGAGCTTTCGCTCTCCCAACCTACCATTAGTCACAAGGTTAAATCAGCTGGAGATTGGGGAATCGCCACTGACATATGGACTCGAGCACTCACCTTCATCATGCCATGGCGAGAAGAGGAGGTTAGAGAGTATCGAGAGTACATGTCCGATATCTTCGGGAACCACTTTTACACAGTCCATGAACGAGTCCTCGATTTCGACCGGGCCGTTCGACTCCTTGTTGAGCAACAAAAATTCCTCCGACTTGATGACTTCACCAGGTTCGATGGGCTTAAGTCCAGTCACCTTTCAGCCTTTGGAATGGTCGCAATGCAAAGCTCCCATGATTCAGGGGGAAAAACGATCAAAGATTCTGCTAGAGGAAAAAGCCAAACCAGAGGCGGAAGGGGTGAACCCTGTCATAAATGGAACCGAGGAGAGTGCGAGAAAGAGGCCAGGGAGTGTCTCTACTTCCATGTATGCGACCGAGGAAGCTGCAGGGGGAATCATAAGCGGGGAGAGTGCCCATTGGACAAAAGAGGTAAATGAAACAATTGCAAGAGGCCAGCGCTATCGACGTCACTTCGTTTGGGATAAACGAACGTCGATAATCAGTCCGACAGCCCTTTGGACCGAAACAGCAGAAGCCTTACCCAACCCTCCTGCCTCTGAATTCCTCAATGTCGAAGCCATCAATACTATTCACTCTCGTCCAGATCTTTTCCGAGTCGACACTCCCATCAAGGTCGACGTTTTCCAGTCTATGTTGGAAAAGGCGGGTCATCCTAACCCGGGCTTTTACCTTTCTGTTTGCACAGGTCTTCGCCAAGGATTCTGGCCTTGGGCTGACACTCACTATGGCGAGTATCCGACTACATGGGAGGAAGCTACTCCTGTTCCCGCAGTCTCACAAGAGCGGGAATTTCTTCATGATCAGATTGCGAAAGAAGTACGAGTGGGGCGATACTCTGAGGACTTTGGTCCAAACTTACTGCCTGGGATGTACACCATGCCCATACACGCCGTACCAAAGGAAGGAGGGAAGTATAGACTGGTAACCAACCATAGCGCTGGGTCTTTCTCTCTCAATTCTATGATTGCTAAAGCCGATATCGCCGGGGTAACCTTGGACAACGTTCAACACTTGGGGAACGCACTACGTCAATACAGGCAGCACGAAGGAGACGGCCCTATAGTCATTTGGAAGGCAGACGTTTCCGAGGCATATCGGCACATGCCTATGCATCCACTATGGCAAATTAAACAGGTCGTTTCATTTGAAGGACGTCGACACGTTGACAGGGCAAACGTTTTTGGAGGACGTGCCTCCCAACGTATATTTCACGCTTTCATGTCCCTCGTCATCTGGTTGGCTACGTTCGCCCGCTTCATTTTAGCTTATATCTATGTCGACGACTCTTTTTCATACGCCGAACAACACGATCAAGTATTCTACGTCAAGTATCAAAAGTTTTTACCTCGGAACATGGTCAAGCTTCTCCTCCTCTGGGATGAACTCGGAATTCCTCACGAGGAGCGCAAACAAGTGTTTGGATCACCTCTGCTGGTCATCGGCTTTGACGTTGACGCTCAGCTAATGCGCATCACTCTTCGTGATCAAGCGAAGAAGGAACTCATTAATGAGTTAAGAGCGTTTGCACGACATCGCCATCGACGAACCTTACGGGAGTGTGAGCATATCGCCGGATCCCTCAACTGGGCTCTCAACGTGGCTCCTATGCTACGACCTGGACTTGCGGCGCTCTATCAAAAAATGAAGGGAAAGACGCAGTCAAAAGCACTCGTGTGGCTAAATCGCCGAATTGTGCTCGAGATTCTCTGGGCGGCAGAGCATCTCGAGCGTTCAGACGGAGTATACCTCCTCAAGTCTGTTTCCTGGAACCTTCGCCAAATAGTGCACGCTCCAGACGTTCTGCGTGTCTATTGTGACGCATCAGGAGTCGGCATGGGATTCTGGTATCCCTCATTACATCTGGGTTTTCAATCTAATCTTCCAGAGCGCTTGCCGATAAAAGATATTTTCTTTTTTGAAGCATTATGTGTTGTTTCAGCAATCCACGATGCACTCTCACAACTCCCACCGGGTCATTGTTTGGCTGTCTTCACTGACAGTCTCGACACTGTTAGCATTTTCAGCTCGCTCTCAGGAGGCATGGGCTATAATCAGCTACTTATGTTCGTTGTCGACCTCATTCTCGCCACGGAGGTCGATTTCCGTGTATTTCACATTGCTGGAGACAGGAATATCGTCGCAGATCATCTATCGCGCAACAAGGCTAGGGAAGCCTTGTCTTGCGTTCCTCGCCTTCGAATTCTACCCTTTGAACCCCCTCGGAATGCGCTGGGGGAGGTCAAAAAATGATCCCATCCTTACGGCGGGCCAAGCAACCTTCTCGGGAAGCTTGGTCTTTGGAACGTCTCATACACGAGCGTTCCATCAATTTAGGGCTGTCTCTCGATCGTTCTACTAATCATACCTATTCCTCCGCCCTCAATTCCTACCTCACTTTCTGCGAGTTACATCATTTCGCAATCGAACCTACCGCCGACACTTTCTCCTACTTCGTCACCTTCATGGCAGCGCACATTAATCCTCGATCTGTCGACAATTACCTCTCCGGAATCTGTAGCCAATTGGAGGAGTTTTATCCGTCTGTGCGTGAGGTTCGCAAGTCACGCTTGGTATCAAGAACCTTACGTGGGGCGAAGCGGCGGTATGGGACACCAGTTAAGCGTAAACTACCCTTAACGCGAACTGATCTTGCTCGAGTGGTTGATAGTTACAATCACCCATCTCATGACGACAAGCTCTTCGTGTCCCTCCTACTTGATGGATTCCATGGCCTCTTACGCCTGGGAGAGCTTGTTTGGCCTGATGCTTGACATCTACAACTCCGTCATAAACTCACTTTGCGCACGTCAGTGTGCGTCACGTTGACGCATCATTCGTTTGTGCTGCAAACGCACAAAGTCGATCCTCAGTTTGAGGGTGCAACTATCGTCATTCAACGTTCACACGTTCATCCCGACCCGCACGCTCTCTTCAAGGACTACCTTGTGTCACGTGACGCAATGTTTCCTTTTCATTCCACACTTTGGCTTCGGTCCAATGGGACCGTTCCTACACGGGCGTGGTTTTTAGCTCGCCTACGAAAATTTTGCCCTCCTACAATCGCAGGTCATTCCATGCGTGCTGGAGGGGCCACTTCTCTTGCGGCAGCAGGAGTCCCCGCAATGGAAGTGCAAGCTATCGGGCGCTGGTCTTCCGACTCTTTTCGCTCATACATCCGTAAAAATCCAACCCTTTTGCACGCTCTCATATTTAATGGTCAATCCGCACATGACGGGCGTGATCCGTTCGCGCTCGTCCATTAAAAGATATGTTTTTTCTTATTTTCTCTCTTTACCTTCATCAATACTTATTGCCCTCCCTCCCTCCCTCCCAAACACACACATTACGGCTTCTTTTCACGCACAAACGCGCACGCGTTCGCGCATCCTGGAGTTGCTCTTTATATCTATCTATGGTCTCCGCTATTTGTCCTTAGCTACCTTGTCTATTCATCGGATTTTCCCGGGCTCGCGTCCGGGAAAATCCTTATGCTGGCTAATCCTCGCAGCCTGCGCTTCCGCGAGGCTAAGTGAGACCAATTAGTGATGTATAAGTGGTACATCTGTGATAAATAATAAATTTATTTGACAATTATCCCAAATCAAGTGAACATAAAATATCTAGTTCAGGACATTCATCTGACCTCGGAAATACACTGAATCAGCATATGAGATTAGCATGTTCCCGGGTTGGGAGTAAAGTATCGGCAAGGCAACGACACCAATAAACGCACAGCGAATGAAACAAGATATAGGATTAATATACGAAAGGTGTACGATATGTACAATGCAAGTATAGAAACCATAACAGCAGCCTTACTTGTATAGCATAGGATGCAAGATACATAATTTTCACATGACAAGTATAGGGCGTTATAGACGTGTTCTACCACAGTTATTATGCTTCGCATTGCAAATCACGAGGGAACACGATCATGAAGTCCAGCTTGTCTTTGAATATACATATTTATTTAAACACAACATATAGCCATAATACAATATATGGTATCCTATATATCACGCCGAGTGTTCCGAAATGTTGAATGGGAGAAAATCACGAAGTAGCAACTAAAGGATAGGGATAGAAAAGTGCGATGTGTCTCGAAAATTTGGACCAAATGTAGTCCAGAGTATCACTGTGTGTGGAAACAATGGCGAGCTCTTCTTCAGTATCTCTGATGGTCATACTGATATCACCACCGCCCCCCACCCACTCCTCAATAAATTGGCCCTCGAGGGGAATGCTGGGATCCCAGAAAGACCACTTCCCGCTTGGGAAGTCAGGATGGGTAGCGATGAATGCATACCAGAATGCTTCCCGACCCCAAGTCCATTCAGGCATTGTCGGATCCGCAGATTTCACGAGCCATGTTTGAATGTTGCCCAAGAGTTCTGCCCAGTGGTCCGAATCGGCATGATCGAATGTCGGTGGCAGTGGGAGGAAGGAAAACGACATGTCATCATCAGGCACAGAGGGAGATTGACGGAAGTTTATGAACTTCGAATGCATTAAGGTCAGTTGCATTGCCAAAGTCTGTGCAGATACATACATTATTCAAGAGATGAGGCTTTTGAGACGCTATCTCGATTACCGGTACCGTGAATGATTTAAATTCGTCCTTCAGAGCCACGGTGATTTCAATGGGCTAAATTTTCATCAGTATAAATAGCCATTATCCAAGAAAGATCACATACAATATTCGAACGAGCGATGTGACGAGGTACTGCACCTGAAAACCATATTGAGACTGACAAAGGCTGTAGAATCACATCTTCTGATTCAGCGACTCGCATATCTGGATAGAATGTCGAGCTTGAAAATTGGTGAGCTTTGAGAGCTGTTGTGTTTGACATGGTCGTGTTTCCAGTCTTCAACACTTCACTGTTGTTGGGGTTGAACGTTGTTGAACAAATTCGGAACAGATGTGAGTCACGTGCTAACATGTCAAGCTTTTAAATCTCAGTCTTCGATCACACTCAACAATCAGCATCATGTCATCCATGCTGCAGGCTATTGACGGTATAAGTAAGTGTTTAACTCAACGTGAATAGCATGTACTGATGCTTTAATGCAGTCTTGCAGTTTCGTGGAGCATCTCAGGTTGTGTGCAACGTGTGCCCGAAGCGTGATAATGCTTTGCGCACAATGCATCCTAAGCATGTGTGGAAGCACATTGACACTGGTATTCATCAGCGTCATGCCAGGATCTGGGCTTCCACATGCTCGAAGACTCCCTCCAAACGGCAACACCATCATCATGAAGCAGAACCTCCACCTTCACCTGTCGACGACGGAGACAACATGTTCGCCTCGAGTGCCATGGACATCGACAATACTGTCTATACTCAGGAGCCACATCCAATACGATCAGACCATGAAATAGTACCAGTCGCTGATCTCTGGAACACCATCTCAAGCAGCCCTTTCTATCAAGCCAACGAAACATACGATTTGTATGAGGAGCTGCAGTCTGCCCTGGCTTCGGGGGAACAATTATTTTCTATGCCACTTGCCCCAGTGAGCGAAGAAATTGGCTTCGATGACGAGACAGAATCAAACTTTGGAATTGAACTTCCAGGTGAGACGTTGTTTGATTCCTTGGCAGAGACTTATTCACATTGTTAGACGACTGTCCATTGACCACTTCATGTCATGTAAATCTAAACAGTCCAGTTGCACCTGATAATCCGACATATCCATGGCCATCAAAGGCTGTACATTTCAATATCTTCGTGCATTTTCACTGCTAACTGATCATTCAAGCACTATATTACTGCCTTATTATTCAGTTCTCCGAGGCACAGAAAAAGGCAGTTCTATCTTGGGCAAAGGAGCTTGGCGCTCGTGATGTCCCATCGCTATATGCATTGAACCAATGTCAGGAATCGGTTCGAACACTTGTCGGCAATCCAACGGAAAAGATCACTGCACGTTCGGGAAATATATTTTATCTTAACAATGTTGGAAAAGCAATTGCCAAGGTACGCAGAATCTCACGTGAACTCATCTCTCAATACTAACTTTGAATGTTCTCATTTAGGACTATGCGAACCCTCTCACACGTCTTGCAATGCAGGATTACCCTGAAGATGGAGGCAAGGGAATGTCTCAGGTGTTCAACGGAGAGAAAATGTTGTTCGAACGCCCTTCGCCTCCTGCAGCTAAAGTCAACGGGAGATCTACTTTGTGAATGAGCTCTTGCAGGATGCGTCAGGGGACTACTTTATACCTGAGCGCTTCTTTCTTGCGTCGTACACATCGACGGGTGATAATTCGGATAAGCAGCTATATGCGCTTGGCCGTACTGTACAACGAACAGAGGTGAACCTATTCTTTAAATACATTCAACTTTGCTGATAGACCTAGGATGGCTTTATTGTCAGTGATGAGCAAGAAATAATTCCAACGTGTAACTTTCGAAGGTCGTTTCGAGAAATATCTGCCAATGACGACGAACTTGCTTGCGGGCTAATGGAGTCGTCAAGGAAATACACAAAGCTAGTGCCAAATCAATTGCGCACAAAATCTCAAGGACGTATGGTGTACTCGGTCCCTCTTATCGTCTTCATGGATGATGTATCCGGAAATATATCCAAGCAATGGAATAAGCACCACGCAATATACATGTCTAACGCGAATCTACCTCGTAAAATGCTTGAGAAAGAGTTTTGTATTTGATTTGTCACATCTTCTCCTCACGCAGCCCCAATGGAAATGATGAGCGCCATGCAAGAATCAATTAGGTATGTGATACATTATAATTCATTATAGTGAAACATGATACTAGTGATCGTAGCAAGGCTACAGAATCTGGGGTCTTTACTTGGGACTGCAAGTATGAAGAAGAAGTTATGCTGGAGTTATATGGTCTGTTTCTCGGTGGCGACAACCCTATGCAAGCCGAGGAATGCAGCCATGCAGGGTTGCATTGCAACTACTTCTGCAGGACATGCGAAGTCGGTGGAACAAAGGAGTACAAGGCGTCAGATGAGGGCTACAAGAGCATCTTTGCAGTATGTATCATATTTTTGCACTCTCTGTCGTCATATTCACTGACTGTCTGAGTAGCCAGGAAAGCTTCACACTCCTGCAGGAACGGCAGAAGAGATTCATGCACAATTCGCTTCTGCACTCTGTTCAGGCGCTTCGGAGAAGATTAAGAAATCTGTTGCTTCATCGGGTGTGAAGGACACGACAACTGGCTACATTCTTGAAACGGTTGTTGAACTGGGGAAGAAACTGCGCAAACGGAGTGCTGGCATTCAAGCAAAACCAGAGAGCAAAATCAAGGCTATTCTAGAGAAGCAGCTTGAAGACCTCCTGCAAGGGAGCAAACTCGAGGATGCAATCAATCCATTACTAGGCATTGAAGGTAAGACTCGGGTTTGCATTTTCAGCTGTACATTGACCTTTTGTCAGGTTTTAACGTTCATTAGGACATGCTGACAGAAATTCTCCATATAGTGTTATTGGGGGTTGTAAAATACTTTTGGGGTCAATCAGTATATCTTCTCGAGAAGGCAAAGGTTCTGGATGTTTTTCAAATGCGTCTCGACTCTATTGAGAAAGATGGGCTCAATGCTCCGTGTCTCAATGCTGATTATATTTGCCACTATAAGGGCGGACTTATAGGGAAACACTTCAAAAGTTTGGCGCAGGTCATGCCATATCTTATTCAAGACTTACTGCCGAGAACAGTACTTGATGGGTGGATGAGTATCGGTGAGCTCATTGTGTATGTTTGGCACACAAATATAGATGATATGGAGGTGTATTTGGTATGATGACACACTGACTCTGCTGTGCCAATGTTGATTGTATCACAGGCAAAGCTTTCCCGGACAATTGACGATTTTCTGAATGTTACGGCAAAATGCGCACCAAGCATTCTCATCTCAAAGCCGAAGTTTCACTTTTTGGTCCATCTTCCTGCATATATCCGACGCTTTGGACCAGCCATTCTCTTTTCCACCGAACGATACAAGTCATTCAACCACGTGTTCCGGCTGGCATGTATACATAGCAATCGACAGGGACCAAGCCAGGATACATGCAAGGTATTCGCGAGACAAGATATCATCAAGCATATGGTGACTGGGGGCTACTGGTTTGATAATGCTAGCAAAAAGTGGGTTCAGGCAGGTGATGCAGTTTTGAGCTATCTCGATGAGCATCCAGAGCAAGCACAGCTTTTGGGGATTTGCACACGAGAACCCCCTGCGACAGGTAATGTATTTAAATACCTGCCTGGCATTGTCGATTGTAATGTCTGTTACTGAAAGGAACCGGCCAACTCAAGAAGGTCGCCATCAAAAATGGACGACCCATTCCAGCAAAGCCTGTGCTGTGGACAGCAACACACTGCGCAAAGGCCCTCGAGCTCCCGCAACCTGCTCATCATACTCAATACCACCATGGCATCTCGTTAATTCTCGGCAATGGTGAGAAAGTGTCCTTAGAAGGACATGTCATTTTTCACAACTCTGCGACATCTTGCTCAGATATTGGGCGCATTCGGGAGATCTTGATCTCAAACTCTCGCAAAGTTGTGCAGCATGTCACCATTCAAAAACTTGCTTTCGGACCTGCTTTACATCCCTTGCTTCACATCCCCACTCTTGAGCTCACGGAACATGAAGTCGTTATTAGCCCACAAGTAAGTTTAGACACAATCCTTCAACCAGACTTATTGATGTGCTTACATGGTGAATTTAGGACATTGTTTGTATCGTAAATGTCCAGCACGACTGTGTTAAATCACAGTGCTCAGACGTTAGCCAATGTCACATTCGCCAAGAGCGAACCGAGACTGCACGTACGAAGTCCATTTTTCAGCACAAATCCTCACCATTTTACTTGCTCAATGCTTATTCGATTCACAATTATGCTCAGATTCAATTGGTCATTCCTCAGTTGCTCCGTGAGACACCATTGAGGGTCAGTGATGCAGCAGATGTTTGTTTGGCAGCAGCTCGTCAAATCCAGGAGAAGAAAGTAGCTAAGAACTCAGGCGAAACATCAGGTACTGAACCTGCAAGTGCACCACCTGCAGCGTTCGACTGCCCGGCAACAAAGGCAGCAAGCAAGTCGAAGAAAACGCAGAAAGCAAAAGAGAAGGCACCTCAGCCGCAAGCAAATCCACAACAATGTACAATCATACAGGCAGCCGCATCTTCAAGTTACCATATCCCAACACCCCACACAGCGCCAGCCACCAGCCACTCTTCACATATCCCATCACTGTCGCCAGCGCCAGCACTCGTGCCTTCTCATCTTCGATCGCTGCATCCTCCCACAACTGTACCTTTGCAGTGGCAGCAATCTCCTGTGTATTCATATAGAGCTCCCCCTTCGCATCACCCGCTGCAACCACCCCCAACAGTATTGACGTGGCAAACATCTCCTGCACCTGGTCCATCCAGACCTCTTTCTTCTCATCCCTGGCCATTGAACTCACCTTCCATTGTGCCGCCGATGTATGCTGGGCAATACGTTGTCCCACCATATCAACACTCTTTAGGGTTTCCCTTGCAACCGTCTGTGCCAGTGATGACTCCGCACATCTGGCACCCTCAAGCTCCACATCACGACCAGTCTGGCAGATGGTACTAGACTCTCCTTCGACAAGTTTGTCCTCAAAATTCTTCCTTCAGTGTTCGAGGTTCGCCAGGTTCGTCCTTCATTGTCTTTAAAATTTTTCCTCCAGCGCTCAAGTTCTTCCTTCCTTGTCTTTGAAATTTTTCCTCCAGTGTTCGAGGTTTCCCAGGTTTGTCTCTTTGTTTTTCCTCCAGCATTTGAGGCTCACCAAATTAGCGTGTTTGTCTTTGAGATTTTTCCTCCAGCATTCAAGGTTTCCCAGGTTCGTCTCTTTGTTTTTCCTCCAGTGTTCGAGGCTCACCAAATTAGTGTGTTTGTCTTTGAAGTTTTTCCTCCAGCATTTGAGGTTTCCCAGGTTCGTCTCTTTGTTTTTCCTCCAGCGTTCGAGGCTCACCAAATTAGCGTGTTTGTCTTTGAAGTTTTTCCTCCAGCATTCAAGGTTTCCCAGGTTCGTCTCTTTGTCTTTAAAATTCTTCCTCCAGCGTTCGAGGCTCACCAAATTAGCGTGTTTGTCTTTGAAATTTTTCCTCCAGCACTCAAGTTCGTCCTTTCTTGTCTTTGAAATTTTCCTCCAGCGTTCAAGTTCGGCCTTCCTTGTCTTTGAGGTTCTTCCTCCAGCGTTCGAGGCTCGCCAGGTTCGTCTGTTTGTCTTTGAAATTTTTCCTCCAGCACTCAAGTTCGTCCTGTCTTGTCTTTGAAATTTTTTCTCCAGCGTTCAAGTTCGGCCTTCCTTGTCTTTGAAGTTCTTCCTCCAGTGTTCGAGGCTCGCCAGGTTCGTCTGTTTGTCTTTGAAATTTTTCCTCCAGCGCTTAAGTTCGTCCTTCCTTCACTTTAAAATTCTTCCTCCAGCGTTCAAGGTCGAAAGTGTCCTCATTGCTGGAAGCTGCACCAGGTGGTGTCATTAGATGGCACAATTTATATGTACTTTATCTCGTAGACACCTTACATACCAACACCCTAATACCATGATATTTTGCTTCTGCTCAGAGGATATTCATGAGGCCTGATTTTTATTTACCGATAACTCGAAGACAAATAAACTCAAATGCTTATTTCCGACAACGTGTTCGGTTCAGTCAACTCCGGAGTGTCACGGAAATTACCAACCTCAGGCAAGAGCAGCCACCACGTCCTTTGCTTGTGACAATGTTTCAACGTGGTTATCATCTGCGCCTGTCCACTGGTTCAGGACAAGCAGACCAGTTGCCGAGGTCACAGTCAAACACAGGAGCTTCGCAAGCAGGATCCGCCAGGAATTGGAACATAAGTACTACACCTGACCCAAGCAGCGGCAGATCATCTAACCAACTGTCTATTGGAGGACATGGAAGTAGGTCCTCGGATGCAAGCTCTAGTTTGACTTAACGATATACTTCACAGATACTATGTCCCATCCCCAAAGTTCTCGCTCTACAAGTGGCGAAGTCCCAGTGATACCCGAACTCGAAATACAGCCTCCCTCCAGCCCGACATCATCGTTGAATGAGCCGATTAGTGCAGGAGTTCGTCGACGCAGGGACAGCAGAACTTCGGATCCCATCAAGCTCACACCCCAATGCACGAAACACTTGAAAATGTATGCCAAGAAGCTGTGTGAAGACAATGATGTTCCAACTGGAGAAGTCATGTGTTTCATTGATGTAGGTTCTCATCGAAGTATTGAGGTTACTGTCGGCTGACCTGATGCAGTCTGGCGACATTTTCTATATGCTCATAGACCTGAAGGTTACCCTCATCAAACTTTGCGAAGGAAACAAGGCCAGCAAAATGCAAGAGTTGAAGGATGCCTTGGAATCGAAGGACTTTGAGGTAATGACAAGGTACTTTGCGTTCCGTATCATTCCATACTAATTTGGACCGGAAGAATGGACTATTCAACCGATTGTTTGCATGCATGCTGTCGCCGAATATCATGGCATACGTCACTGATACTCAGTCTCATATAATGGTGCAGTTTTAATGCTTGCTATTCTGAGTGACACCACTAAATTATTTCAGGACTTCATTACCAGTCATTGTGATGTCTTCAAAATCCCCCTTGGAATACTCGAGGACGTCGAACTCAGAGCTCAGCTGGGCAAGTCGGTCACAAAGCTACTTACAAGTATTCGTAGCGCCATCAAGACTGCTGCAAGTTTCTACTTTTTTGCTGCGACCTTGATTATAATAATTGCTGTGTAGCTCACCACATCGATCATCAAGCACACAAGCATCGCTGATGTGACTAGGGCACTCGCACGCAGCGGATCTGGCATGGAAGTTGATTCTACGCATTGGAACAGGGTCGCTCTACTGGTAAGTGATACTACGTCTATTCATTATTAAAATTAACACTAGTTGGTACGGGGACAGCGACATCTTCTCCGGATTTTTCTCATTGGCATCAGCGATTACAAAAGTGCCTCCCTCGAAGAATTATTCTCTGCTTACCTTCTTCCGTCACTCAAGCAGGACATGCGGGCCAAAATCGGATGTGAACTTGATGTCAACATCGAACAGCTTGAGAGAGATTTGTTCAACGATAATCGCGCGCCTGGGTTCAATGATCAAGCCCTCCCAGAAACTCGAGCCAATGTCAATTGTGCACCCGGTGTTAGGAATACGAATGGTACTAACCTGGATGGCGAAGAGCTTGGGGACCAAACTCGAGCACAGCTGGATGGTGGGGATGCTGACGGAGAGGACGAGGAGTTGAATGGGCCTGGGAACAACATTGAGAGTACCACAGTCTTACAGGACGACCCACTCGATTCTGGATTCGGACTGGTTGAAGGTATTCCGGCACAATACAACAATACCATCAGATTCTGGAACTTTGTCGACCACTCACTCTTAACCATGCGCCAAACAGTTAAGGAGTCCTTCCCGATCCCTGCCGAGCAAGAGAAGGAGTTGCAGAAGTATGTATTCATTGGCTTGTGCAGTTATAGAAACTGATTTTTGATTAGGTTGTTTATCGAAATATTTCAAGCTGATCTCGCTGAGTTTCCTGGTGGCAAGAAGGTCTCGAAACTAATTTCAAAGACGAATCCTCGTTGGCAGACTGCTATTCAAAACGGACTCATTTGGGCCACATAAGATTTTATACATTTCCATTCGTTTTCACCGCCCCTACACTGCATCCCTCATTTTAATCATAACTGTCATTATTTGATACAAGAATAATACATTTGCATGCTTTCTATGACCCTGTGTATTGTGCTCTGTGTGATCTCTCGATGGCGCAAAATATATTCAGATGACGGTCCCCATACAGCATGTCAATAAGTATATACTCTAGTACATATGCTCAAGTGTCGTACATATGCCAGAAATATATAGCATGTACACCAGCCAACCAGTACATTACCGATACCTAGGTCTCAGTATACGAGCTATGTTGACAAGCCAGCATAATTCCAGTGCTAGGTCTCAGTACATAATATGCACCCGAAAACAGCCGGTGGGTTTATACCCCACCAGCCTCGCAATCACACTTTTGGCATCACTGATATTATGTCAGCCTATGAATCCAGCAAAATTGTATTATATAATTATATACAATACATGCGACAAAAGTTGATGTGTGGAGATCGGACCGACGTAAAATCTATAACCCTATTTTTAGGCATAGATTCTATGATTTTTTCGATTGGCCGTGTAGTACCAGGACCTAGAATAGGTACTGGTTTAACAAATTTAATTGTCTGTCCGCACGATCATCCCGGGCCTTCAGGGCCCGGCCTTAGTCATCATTCGATCATCTTCTTTCTCTCATTCGTTTTGACCATCAGCTTCTGCTGTCTGTGATATATTTTCAACATACAATACTTGCATCCTCTATGGCATCTAGTTCATCGATTGCAGAGCCCTCTCTCTTGGTTCCTCCTGCTTTGCTTGTGGTTTCTGATCAAGAGTTTCCTGACGACGGGAATTCTATTGTGACATCATGCGTTTTACGCAAGTACTTTGGGTTTTCTGAGATTTCTCGAGAGCGTCTATTGGCGTCGAGACAGTATCCTGCGGGTGTTTTTTTTTTTTTTTGTTCCAATTATTGTCCATTGGGGTAAAGTACCCTATGTCGGACAGTGCTAATCTAGTCTAAAGGGGCCCCTGCCCCTACTACATCTCTGGAATCACGAATGCCCCAGCGTGGGGTTGACCCCGCTGGTCCGCCGTTCCCGCCGGCCGTTTTAGACGTGCATTCCTGCGAAGATGAGAGACTTGTCTCTCTGAATCGGCTTTGGTTTGGGTGTCTCTATCGTTTGGTTTCGTGTCTGAAGCGCGTACACGACCGCCTGGGCGGTCAGTACATGAAGCTATGAAAAGAGGGTTGTTTAGTGTCACGGAGTGGGGGTTCGTGTAGGGTGCAGGTGTTTTGAAGATGGTCGTTGGGTGGTGGTCTGTTGGGAGGGTTTCGTCGTCAACGATTCTTCCTTCTCTCTTGTCTTCTTTCGACCGCTGCCTTCGTCTATCTGTTTAGCCTCCACCTGTTGCCCTGGTCCCTCTCTATGTCGTTCTAGTGTTCCTCTAATGGCTTGCTAAGGCCGATGTCTTCATGAAGGGAGTGTTTGAATAGATAATTAAGTTGAAAGCATTGAATAAGTTATTTTGTCGTTTGTGATTGTCATGATTGTCGTGATTGTCGTGGTTGGGAATAGCGTGGTCTCGGCGGTCTGTTTCTAGGGTGAACTGTGCAAATGGCAAGATTACTGTCTATCAGGTGATCCTGCGGGTGTTTTGTTGCCTGTTGCTGTTGCGAGTCTCCGACAACTCATGGAGAATTTCCCAATGTTTACTAGGGAGCAATATACTTCGATTGCCTCTGCACATGCGGTTCGCGTCATGTCCATATATCGTAAGGATCATATTCGTGATCTGTTGCGTGTGCATGCATGTAACGCGGATTGTATATCTAATCTACTTGTTTTCAAGCTCTTGAAAGTTCCGCGGAGAGATTTCTCGAATCAGATTCTCCCTGAGCCTTTCTGCAGCAGTTCTCGCCAGGCAAATACAGTCGCGCATCGTGAGGCTCGTGCAGGGCTCAGTGAAACACAACGTCTAGAGATTTTGGCTCGAGATGCGGAATCCCATTACGAAAGTTGTCAAGTGCATGCTCATTCAGTTTCGGATAGTATTGACTTTCCCTCCATTCGCACCTTTGAAGAAAAGCGGGATATTATCTCGGAGTTTCAAGACAAAATGTCTCCTCAAGTGCTGAAACGAGGAGCGTGTGCTGTTTGTGCGCACAATGTCCTCGTCAGTGATCTTTATTGTGTCGATATTCATAAAGTGCCTCTCCATCTGCTGCGTAACGATTGTTTACCAGAACACATGCTGCCACGCAGTTATGATTTGGAGATGTACAGTCGCGCAATATTGTATCCCAAAGGCATGAGATCTTGTTGGGCACTCTCTGACTTATTCATGTGCCATGCGTGTCGCGCCGTGCTGATGAATAAGCGACCAAGGCAACCTGTCAACTCATTGGCCAATTTTCAGTACTACGCTCATGATAGATTGCCGGACGACATTCGACACGCATTTGCACATGCCTCCGTGTATGATTTGATGCTCATTGCTCGCGCCCGTGCATCACAGATCACCCATTTTTACAGTTACAAGCCGTCGATGGCACAGTATCATCCAGTCGAAGAGATCTCCCAACGGTATAATAAAGGAAATGTGGCTGTCAGACCCCAAGATTTTGTCGAGCTTTATTCTATGTTGCCTCTGAGTTACAACGAGCTTCAAGATGCGATGTGCGTCGTGTTTAGTGGTCAGAGAGACCGGCCTTCATGTGACACGGTGAAGCGATTGCGCCCTATATTAGTCACCAAGAGTTGGGTGTGCTTGCTTATTGAATTTTTGATAACTAACAATCCATGGTATCAGAAAAGTGGTGTGGCTTACAGTTCACGAAATATGGACTCACTATTCGACGATGACGACGCAAACATTGACTGCAGTGTTCCTGCAACATTGGAAGTGTGTCATTTGCCGCGTGAGCGTGACACGTACGACGAGACATGTTTTGAAGGCCTTGAATCATGAGATGTTGATCTACTGGAAGATAGTGCATCAGAGGATATTATTATGGAAGCAGTAGGCTTCACTCAAGGGGATCATTCATTGCAGAGCAGAGAAAAGATGAAACTTCATGTGTTGGCTTATGTATTAGACCATAAGCGCTTTCTTCTTTCTCGGAGTGGTGCTAGTTTTGTTGCGGATAACGATCCTGGGTTAATGTCTTACCTATTTCCGCATCTCGATCCTTGGGACATTGGCGGATTTTTTCATTGTGGACGTACATCGAAGCAACACCTTTCGATGGAAGCTCAGGTGCGCAATCTACTGCTTCAAGATGATTCTCTGTTTCGAAAAGATGCCAATTTTGCGTTCGTATGTTGGAATATGATTCAAAAGAGAGAAGTCAGTATGAATACGACTTTCGAGTCAGTGCATCTCAGCAACAGAGTTTGGTAAAAGAATTGAAAGACGTTGGTCCATCTCTAACAGCTTTGGCTGAGAAATGGACGCATTCAGTCAATGAGAAACCATCTACCACTCAAGAAAAAAAAGCTGCGCGTATTTTGCATCGTCTCCAATCGTCGACAAAGAATCTAAGAGGAAGTATTGGATATAAGTTATGCCACCGCAACGAGATTCGTGCTCTTATGAAAAAATACTGCACACCAGCATTATTTGTGACACTCAATCCACATGATTTAACCAGTCATGTGCTTTCTTCAATCGTTGATATAGAATTAGATGAATGGATCACTATGTCATCGTTTGAGCGCACCAAGATGGTCACTGTTCGACCAGATGCTGCAGCACTCGCATTCGACTTACAAATTCAGGCATTCTTAGATATCATTTTGAGGTATAAGCATGGACCAGGCATTTTTGGCCATTGTCAAGCGTATTACGGTATGGTTGAAGCGCAAGGAAGAGGGACATTGCATTGCCATATGTTGATATGGATTGCAGGGAATCCGAGTCCACAGGTATTGCATGAGTTTCTGATGCAAGCTTCAAAACTAATATGTTTCAATGGCTGGAGAACATCATTAGCTGTGAACTTCCATATGACAAGGGCCCCATACCTGAAAGATCACCTAACGATGCGCGAAAACCTATACGCACAGACGAACTCGACCCCAGGTTAGAACGACCGCCACAAGTGGCGGAAATGGATGCAGAGTCCTTTGAACACGAGTATACAAAGTTCTTAAGTCGTCTTGCCATAGAATGTAACTGGCATGTTCATAACGATGCATGCTATAAGCATCTCAAAGATGGACAGAAAAGAGGAGACTCGACTTGTTGAATGCGTGTTGATGGCTCTGTGCAGGAGGTTACAACTGCTGATGTTAAAACTGGTTCTATTGAGTTGAGACGATGGAGAAGTTGAGTGAATAACTTTACGGACATCATATTATTTCTCCTGCAGTGCAACACAGATACTCAGATTATTGGGTCGGGGGAAGCTGCGAAGGCAGCAGTGTTTTACATCACCGAATACATCACTAAAGGAGATTTGCCAATGCATGTCGCTTTGCAAGCGTTGGAGTACGCAACTAAGATGCATGATGCCAAATATATCACAAGTTCAGAAGTCGATCCGAAGAAAAAAGATTGTAATTTACTCACTAAGTCTGTGAATGCGATGATGGGTCGACAAGAGATGTCTCATCAGCAGGTAATGAGTTACTTAATAGGCGGAGGTGATTATTATACCAGTCATACTTTTGAGACTGTTAAATGGTATGAGTTTATACACGCAGCGGATAGATTTGATCTTGAAGGTACTGACTCTGACGATGGTGACCAAACATCTGATCAAGAAGTAGATACATCATTGATGGATGGGCAGGTGATTATGAGTGTCTCATCCGATAAAGTTGAGTTTTCTAGTGATATGGCAGATTATATATTGCATCCTACGACCCAGGAGTTCACAGACCTTTGTCTTTGGCAATTCGTTGAAAATACTATCAAAATCAAAGGAAATATATCAGTGGACAAAGAGAGTGATGAGGAGTATGATGAGGATATTGTAGACGGTGCTAAACCGGCAAGAAGACGAGGTCGTAAGGCTTTGCCACGTGCTAAATTCCTTGCCCAACATAGTCAGTTCGACACACATATATTGCGTTTACGAAAGAAAAAAGTCATACCTGTATTATTAGGCAATGCATTGCCTCATCCAGATCGCTCAGAGGAAGAATACGAGAAATACTGTCGTGCTATGATGTTGTTGTTCAAGCCATGGAGGGATTTAGGCATGCTGAAGGATAAGCATATGTCTTGGAGAGGAGCATTTGATAATATGACATTTGACCCTGCTATATCGTCTATTATTCGAAATATGAACATCGAGAATGAGTGTAAGGAAGCACGAGATACACATGCTGCTGCTGTCAAAGAAAATCGTCGTAAACCGCATATGTTTGGCAACAATGTGACTGAAGATATAGAGACTCAACTAGATATTGACACATTTGATGATGCTTTATTGTCGAATACAGCTCTTGATGAAGATGAATTCGATGACATCGACAAAGGCATGCTTTTCGAAGGTGAGATAGGCGATAAAAACTCGGGAGACTGTTAAGAACGTGCTCAAGGGTCGGATCCGAAGGGCTTGGCTTCAGCTCGTGTGCTGCGCCCCTTACCCGAGTACGTGCCCCTAACTTCCGAAGGCTGTCGAACGATGTCCGAAGGTTACCGGATGATGTCCAGAGGGTGTTGGGCGATGTCCGGAGTCCGATGTCCGATGCGCGGGAATTCTGGCGGACGTTTGGGAACAAGAGATAAGACTAATCCGGACGAAGTCCGAACTAGAAAGGAAACAGTGGAGGACTACCAAAGGTAGAGGCGGAGGTGATAAGTCTATAGGAGTCAATCCTAAGACGAGCGGAGGTCGACGAGAGAGAAACTCAAGTCGGACGGAGGAGGTAATGAGCAGAGTCTAAGATGATATTTGAACTAAGGATGTACATAGATTCTACAGGGTTTATATACTACTGAGGACTTATCGGAGAACAGAGATGCGCAGTCTGAAGCTATACAAAGCTGTGGACAGAGCGTATAGAAAAGTCAAACACTAGTCTATCGGAAAATAGTAAATGAACCCGGAGATTAGAACAGATGAAAATAAAGGCGGAAATGAAATGAGGTACGGAAAATGATATAGTCTAACTGGAGTAGGAACGTACAAAGGGATAAGGCACGGAAGTTAGATGCGGGTCGGATCCGGACATAGATAGACGTCGGCCGGATCCGGACTTCCGGAAATGATGTGTGTGATAGGTCCGGGTCCGGAACACGGGATATGACAGAGACATAAGCCATTGTCTACGAGCGGCCAAAGACGGCGGATTGTTTGATGTGTCGCTCAATGATGAGGTAAACGATATAGCACATCCAGCTTGTGGTGCAGAAATTGCAGACAAGACCAGTGAGGGACGTTTGCATGAGTACGAATCAATCATGAAAGCTGCGAGAAAGCGTAAAAGACCAATCGATGTTGGGTCCAATGACACAGAATCTAAGCGGGCACATTTAAATCCAGAAACAGGTAAACCTCACATTACGCTAGAACAGTTAGAAGAAAACGTGGATATCACTTCAGTATATTACAAACCCGAACTCACACAGAACAAACGAGAGGAAATCTTGTCAGAGGTTATCACAGAATTCAGACTATCGGAAAATCCTGAGCAAGAGATGAATCTAAGGATCATTAGCGAACATTTTATTCGTGGAGAGGTCAAACAACTACTAATGTTTATAACTGGGATTGGGGGCTCAGGAAAAGCCATGTCATTCGGGCTACTGTTGAAATGTTTCGGAGGTGCAGGGCACCTGAAAAATTGACACTAAGCGCACCTACAGGCAGTGCAGCGGTCTTGATAGACGGATATACTATTCATGCACTGATGTTCTTGCCAAAAAGAGAAGCTCCTATCAAACAACAGGATTTAGAGTATATATGGAAGACAGTTGAGTACTTAATCTTAGATGAAGCTTCGTTGATGTCTGCAGAACTATTGAGTCAGGTCTCGCATTGAATATGTCAGGCAAAGTCGTGGGATGAGTCTGTGAGAAATAAACCTTTTGGCGGTGTCAATCTTATTTTCGCCGGTGATTTAGGTCAGTTGCGTCCTCCGAAATCGAATGCACTATATAGTTATAAATTAGTCAAGCAATTATCTCCTGCCACGATCGGCACCTTGAAAGGCCAGACAGCGTTACATGGTGCTTTTCTGTGGCAACAAGTGGATACCGTTGTCGAGCTAAATGTTAAGAACATGCTCAAGGGTCAGATCCGAAGGGCTTGGCTTCAGCTCGTGCGCTGCGCCCCTTACCCGAGTACGTGCCCCTAACTTCCGAAGGCTGTTGAACGATGTCCGAAGGTTACCGGACGATGTCCGGAGGGCGTCGGGCGATGTCCGGAGTCCGATGTCCGATGCGCGGGAATTCCGGCGGACGTTTGGGAACAAGAGATAAGACTAATCCGGACGAAGTCCGAACTAGAAAGGAAACAGCGGAGGACTACCAAAGGTAGAGGCGGAGGTGATAAGTCTATAGGAGTCAATCCTAAGACGAGCGGAGGTCGACGAGAGAGAAACTCAAGTCGGACGGAGGAGAGAATGAGCAGAGTCTAAGATGATATTCGAACTGAGGAAACTACAGAGATTGTACAGGGGTTTATATACTACTGAGGACATAACGGAGAACAGTAAGTGCAGTGCGAAGCTATGTAAAGCTATGAAGAAAACATATGGGACGACTATCACTAGTCTATCGGAACTTAGTAAAATGAAGACGGAAATGAATAAGGAACGGAAAATAAAGCGTACTAACTGATAAGGGAAATACCAAAGGGATAAGGCATGGAAGTTAGACGCGGGTCGGATCCGGACAACACATAGAAGTCGGCCGGATCCGGAAATCCGGAAATGATGAGTGTGATAGGTCCGGGTCCGGAACGCAGGATATGACACTAAAGCAAAATTGGCAAGCTAAAGACGATGCAGAATTCGTCAGTCTGTTAAATCGAATTCGATTGGGAAAAGCATGCAGAAATGGCCTACCAGATAATCATCTTAGTGATTATGAATTACTGAAGACAAGGATTCTTAGCACAATCAAAGTGCGCGCGCCTGATGAATTCAACAGTTTTAAGGACGCACCAATCGTTGTCACTCGGAAGTATTTAAGAGACGCTATCAACACATCCAAAGGTCGCACATTTGCTGCAGAAAATGGCCAGGATTTTCACGTATATTGTGCACGAGACAAAATTGGTGGAAAAGCCATGACAGTGGATCAACAATGAAGACTATGGAGAATGCAAGCAAGTCATACCAATGACGCCATTGGTAGATTGCCACTAATTCCTCAAATGCCAGTGATGATTACTGAGAATGCAGCGACAAGCTGTAAAATTGTCAATGGCAGCAGAGGCGTTTTAGTATCGATCACTTATGAAGTTGATGCTGAGCAAAATAGATATCCAGCATGTGCTTTAGTAAATATTCCGGAAAGTACTTTGCACATTCCAGGATTGGATAGCGGCATAATCCCGATATTTCCAGTGACAAGCAATTTCTCTGTGCCTACAAATCATAAGAAAATTAATGTTCGAAGAACGCAATTACCCATACTTCCCGGTTGGGCGTTCATGGATTTCAAGGTACAAGGAAGTTACTTACCGAAAGTCGTAGTTGATTTGGCTGGTGCAAAATCGTTGCAGAGCATTTATGTCATGTTGTCATGTGCCTCACAACTTCGAAATATAGCAATATTGCGATGGTTTTCATTGAAAACATTGCATGCTGAGCTACAAGGTGATGCACATGTTGAACTAAGACGTTTACACGATATTGAAATGAGCACACGAGATGAATATTGGAGAAATCATACGGGAAGTGAACAAGTCTAAACACGGGAACGGATGACAAATAATGTGTTCGTCTATATCACGTGATGGACAACAAAAATCCATGGACAAAGTCCATGAATATACTGAACACAATTGATTGACGGCTGCTGTCATACCAAGTGGTCGAAATAAATCAGGTTTGTCTTTATCATCATTCTGATTCACTTTATATGATCTAAGCATAGACTTGCTAAAATCCAAACGTCATCAAAACTCAGACATGGGCTTCAACAGGCTCACTAAATATCATTGAAGCTGATCTTTACCAACATCGAGAAAGTAACCCTCATCTTGGCGACAAATTTGCCTCCGCTTCTCCAGATCTAAAGCCCTCCTTGCTCACGTTGTTTGGATTGTTTCTGAAGCTATAGCTTCCGTCTTAAATGCCCCGCTTTCCCAAGGTGACTTATACTTCATGTCCACTACGTGGATTTATCAGATCAAACATGGTTCATTTTACAAACACTGTTGGGCGACACAGCTGCTACTGCAGATACCCATAGATTTGGTCAGTTTGAGGGGTGAACTAGTCAGTATATTCAGCTGAAGTTGATTTTTCTAGGTTCCTTCGACATTAATTTGGATACAGTCAGTGACAACTCACGTGATGCTAACATGTGACAAATATATGACGTATGTGATGACAATGTTGCGGCCTATCTGTCTGACAAATCTCCAATGTTGATCCAATGTCCCAAGGTCTACCTCAATGTCTTTCTTATTGGGTTAGTAGTATTCTGTCACTTTGGATTTGACATTGACTAATGAAATATATATTGGACATTATCCACATCTAGCATGTGATTTGTGGCCAATCGCTGTCACCAAAGAGCTACAAAAACTACGAGGATCTAAAGAACTGACTGCGTGGCAAGTGTTTCCGTCGACACTATCGCAGATGGCAGATTGGGCCGATGTGTATAAAGACCCGGAGCGCACCGACCCATCCAGAAATCGCATACTCATCTATAAAAATATGCCAAATGCAATGTCAGAAACAATCTTTCCCGTCGCAGTTCGATTGCAAGGCTTGTTATGCCAATTTTGTATAGATAGGTTTGGAAATTGGACTGGGTACGTAATGTTATACTTGCGCACGAATACAAAATACTGAAATCAACTTAGACATGAAAACGAGGTACTCCGAGCAGTCCAACATGTCACCCTATCCTCTGGCGGACATAAAAATATGTGGGACTCTACAATATCATCCATTAATCTAGCCGGAGAATACGTGAGCCGGCGCTTGCACATTCCTATGCAAGGGATGGTATACGACAAAGATTTATACTTACAAAGACACGCATTTATTAAGGTAGGTAGTGTATGTCTCTAATATGGAAATATTGACTCGCGATGTAGAGAAGCGAACTGTTGAAAATGAAGGAACAAATACTTAAGGTCACCGAAGATCCGGAAGATAAGTACTTTTGCATCCAGGAGTGTTGGATCCCTCAGGACCCATTGCGGGTAGCGCAACTGACAGAGACTGGAAAAGTTGTGCCTATGAATGCAGTGTTATTAACAGAAGGAGACTTGGTGGACGTTGGAGCCAAAATAGACTTTGTGATACACAGAGATCGGCACGCACAGACAACTCTCAAGTGTTTTCTGACCTGCACATATATCATGTGCATAATCTCAACAGATGAGATTGAAAAGATGAATCTTGTGAGTACTCAAAACATTGTGTAGATTGTATCTCTCTCATCATCGCAAACAGGACAACAAAAGCGTTAAATGCAAGCGCCAAGCAACACCACTCAAAACTGAAAAGCCTGCTAAAAAGCACCATACTACAGTGGAATTTGACGAGACATAAAATATGACGCAGCGATTGATATTTGTATGATTATATTTGTTTTTTCGTGTTTGTCTTATTAGGAGACATTGAAAATAGAGCGATTTTATCTGCTCCTCACTGCGACCAATATCTTCCTGACAATGACAAAATCCAAGATCGACGCACACACTGAGAACAAGACTGCAACTGAAGGTCGACTGAGCAAACACACAAGGCTCACGAGTACGGGTAAGAGGCATGATATATTCATCAGATTTTAGCTAATATTAAATGCAAATGCAATAGCAACTGAAAGCGCAGACAACATAGGTTTAGATGGACCTAGGACATCGGAGAATATAGAATCGATGACAGATGGCAGTGGGTAAGTGAATAGCTTATCAGCTAGCGAGAGTTTGCATAACATTAATATATAATAGATCCAAGACGACCGTGGATACATCCTTCAGAGAGACGTCACAAGAAAAAACTAAAGAAGATAGGATTGTGGCATCTGGAAGTTCCACGTCACCACTTAAGCAGAGCAATAAAGGTGCACAGCCGGCTCTGACTGTCCGCTCCGTCGTACCTAATCCTACCAAGCAGTTGATTGATGAAGAAGAGGTGGATGAATTCGATGATACATTGTTGACGTCAGTGTTTCTTCAATATATAAGTAGGCTTACTCACACATTCTCAACAGACGCCTCCATAAATTATTGGAATATACAAATTCAAAGGCCAATATCTATGCCCTTGGAAGATTGCTGCCGACTGCTACCTGGGGCCAATACAAGCCAGTCAATGATCATAGCAAGGTTTTATGTGACCCTGCGACTGGAGATCCGATCACTATCTGGGTCGTCAGATGCATCACCAAAATGTGGTTCATGAAATTCAGTAATCCTGAGAACCAGGCCAGTTTGACTATCATGCCGCTGTCAAAAACACTAGCACAACAAAGTGCACATTTATTGGCCAAATTTTCGAGCCCAGTGTTGAGTGAGTACTGACATCGCTTGATTATCAAAGTTAACATAAATCTAGACTTCACGCAGCAAACTTCAACAATCATTCGAGCCATTAAATGGCAAAATGCGAAGACTAGTGATGGGACAAGTGAGGTAAGGTTGGCGTGAACCAACTGTGTTACAAAAATAACATATTATGTCAGCCAATTCTATTTGACGCTGTCTATGACGCACGACAGGAGGGATTGCTCAAGTCTTACAGCGAGCGACCCCTCTGGAATCTCACGGACCTCAAACCTGGAGACCTCGTCTTGTTGGAGACTAAGATGACGCATTATTCTAAGAAGCAAGAGGACAACAAATGGCATTCTCGTGCTCAATACGAAATGATCGCAATATCGCTCCTCGACATTGCTGAAGTGCCCGAAGAAACTCCTCAAGGAGCAATGCAGATAGACGGATTAGCTATCTAAAGATGTAATGCCGAGTTCATTGACATCGTCTGTAATATATATTTGAAGTTTGATGCACCTTGTTGAGAGCATAACATAGCATGGGATCAGCATGGGCCACTACTCACTGGCAAAAATCTCTATACTTCATAAAATCAGAGAGATTGAAAGTAAACAAGCCCTAACAGAACGTCATCGCCCTGATGATGTCATAGAAATCCCTAATTATAAAATTGTCGAGAAATGGTGTAATTGGATATAAGCATGATTACATAATCTGAAGTTGCCAGGTAGAATGGGGGGGACGAAAGGAAAAATTAGCGTAAACGATAAATGATCTTTTATCGGCTGACTATGCTACTGATATAATTCAGATACTACATATAGAAGTGCCTCATCAGTTCCTCGAAATAAATAGTCACTATGAATGTGACTGCAAATACCGCAAATGTCTAAGCAAATCAAACACACGTTCAGCCTTGCCGACTGTTGGATTTGTAGTACACTTGTACATCCCCCATATTTGCCCTGCCAAACAAATGCTGGCCTCATACACTAGCAAAGTCCAGTTGGTGTAATCTCGCATAGAGCTGTGCCAATGCTGAGTATGTGTATGGTGTCCACACATAAGGATGGTCCGGTGATGCATGCAAGTCATAAAGAGGCAGTGCGAGGGTACGATCAGGTACGAAGGTCGGATCAGCTGCAGTGCAATTGGAGAATATGTGAGTAAGCAATGATGGCAGAGGACATTACCCAGACTCTCGAGGTTCTCAAGACACTTTGCCTTGGCTACTTCAACTGCCTTCACAAGACCAGAAAGTGTCAAGATGGCAAGAAGGAACCAAGTGCCCAAGTCAATGCCAGAACAGTGTACGACAACCAAAACTTACTAATAGAGTCACCGCCACTTAAAAGCACAGACCTGAAACGACGTGATATCCATCTGGAGAGAATACATCGGGCGTAAGATGTCCACTGGGGCCTTCAGGAATGGCACACAATTCCTCGCCAGTATTCATATCCCATAACAAGATCGTCCTGTCATACAAACCACACACAACTGGAGTATCTTCACCATCTGAGGCCAATTGTTGACATGGCCAGTGACGATGTGAGGGGTGCAAGGAAACTTTGAGGTGAACTTGTGAAACATTCTCGAGTGAGTTGGTGCGAACAGTGAAACGGACAAGTATAAATGGAGAGCACTGCGTGAAATGGTGGTTGCGAAAGTTCAGACGAAACACAGAGTATCCCTGATGGCATCACGAACATGCACAAACTTGGGATGATTCTATGACTACCCCACTCATAAGAATTCATTTGGCAATGAATGGGCTGGAACTACGCACCAAAAACCAATCTGCAATAAATGATGGAGTCGCTATAGAGTTGCTGAGGCCTTTCATCAAAGGCAGAACCTCCAACCACCAAAGAAGGCGCTCTCCATCGAAGAATGCTTCAATTTCCTTGGTGAATGATGATTCGAAGGACGTGGAGCATGAAGTTGAACAAAGAGCAAATTATGAAGTCAATATGAATGTATAGTACAGACTTCTGCGGGATCACAGAGGATGCACGGAGACCTCCAGCCATAGCAGGGCTCTCCCCCACAGAAGGGAAATCAAATGAAAACTGAGTTTGCGAAAAACGATGACAAACAATGTTTGAATTGCGAATTTCAATCTTTGGCCAACTATGCTCACATAAGCTTAAACTTAAACACAAAATCACGTGATAATGCACACGAGAATTGAGTAATAGCGAGAATGACCTTATCCGTGATGGATCTAAACTCCAACAAACGTAGTACATACTGCCATATATTTGTTTGGAAGAAAATCAAGGTGGAAGTCATCGCTCACAACACACAGGGCAAACGGGCGGTGTGTGAAAAGGCTTGACGGCAAATGTATGACTAATACCCCTCAGCAAGTCGGGCAGCGAACTTTGCCACTTTAGATGGCGCTACATACTTATAAAATTGCCTAGACATTTGAACGTGACTAGACCCACCCTACTTGAGGAAATACGAGAAACGAAATCATGACAACTTTACCTTCAAAGACAGAACTCATGATGGCTATTGCGGAGGCTGAAGAATCCAATCGACGCACACATCACCAGGTATATGAGGAATTGAGACAAAGACACCCAAGCTGGAGTCTAAATATCAGAGTGAGTAGAGATAGAAACCCCTAGAGAACTTGAACTCAATGATAATAGAGAATTAAGAAGCTGCGAGGGAAGCAAAAAGATGATAAAGAAGAGAAACCATGCATCGCCATGAGGATATTGGGCAATATCATACTCTCAGCAAGCGTAACTCAGGGATTACTGCTATTACTGGAAAATCTTGAGCCAATTAGGCATCGCAGGCCAAATTCCAATGTTAAAGCACTAGCACTAGTGGAAGAATTATTGCCTGAAGGCCGACCTGAACATCCACTTGTGTTATTTCCAAAGGATCAGCACATATCATGCTGGTACTACCACATCTACTATACCGCAAGGGCACACGATGAATGTGCTTATCATCCTGTGATGTTGGCGATATACGGTCGAAAATATTGCCCTCGAGGAGACATGATAATCGTGAAAAACGGGGAAGGATTTACACCCCAATCAGCTGAATTTGACGTAGAGAGAGAGGAACTAGGAAAGACTCTATGGTGGTATATCAGAAGTGGGATAGATCCACTGAGAGAGACTCAAGAGAGGCGCATGATGCGATATATAGAACAACTTTAATTCACAGACTACCAAACCACAAATAATACACCGAAAAAATGATACTAATCAGGAGAGAATAAAAAAGGAGAAAGACTATATTGCAGACAAAGAGAATCAGAAATGACAATGAAAGACAAAGACGAACGACTGACCTTGCCAAAAAAGCATCTACAAGAGCTTTTTCATCAAACTCCATGGATTGCAGCAGACGATAATCATGGCCTGCGTGTTTGACAACTAATATGTCGCCAAGCCACTGAGGAGCAGATTCAACGACGATGGAGGAAGCCAAAGCACGGTTGACAGGTAATTTGGAACCACGTCCAAAGAAAATGACACTATAAGCGTCAGGAAAAATGCTATATCGTGAACCAGGGAATCCGCCAACAGAAACAGAGCGGGGAGAGGCATCACCAGAACAGGACCAATGACCTCCACCTATCCACATTTGCGCACGGACAACTCCATCTAAATCTTCAGGTACATAGGTGGGAATAGCCTCATCACAATCAGTACCATAGAACATGGCACGATGGTATGTTCGGCCCACCTACGAGAGGATTAGATGAATAAATGTATATCCCAAAGGAAAAAAAAGGATAGACGTGCCGGCTCATGAGAGAACATATAGTTCTCTATTGCATTCACATCAAGAGAATTCGTAGATTGGCATGCAAACATGAAGGCTGACAGTATGAGGGTCACGACAAAGAGAAAGACAACATAAATAATGTGACAAATAAATGATGAGTTTATCACATGACATGGAAGGAACACAGCAAAACATGATGTATGACAACAATGACGAAAGATATTTAAGGAGAGGGAGGCAAATAAAACTGCCCACAATCATGTCGTCTCACACTAACAAAACGAAGCAAATCTTGGTTTTGGCTTGCTTCTACTCATTTGCGGAACCTAACAGATTTCTGGAGGTCTGCATCAAAGCAGAGGAAGATGGTCAGATCCATCTTACAAGACCTCACATATATTTTCAGGACGAAGCCAATGTCAAAGAAGATCGCATAGCCATTGCTGATGAGGAATTCGACGAACCCACCCTCTTCAGTGTCTTTTATGACAGCACATTGCATGGGACACCACATTGTCCTTACTTGGTATTCAAAATCACCAACAAAACTGATATAGTAGATATTTTAAGAAAAGACTACATAGCAATGACGAAAGCAGTGGAACAGTGAGCTGTAATTCATCCTCCTCTGCCAGACCATCTAACTAATCAAAACAATTCAGCGTCATGCGAGAGATGCCTCATTGCGATGAAGCTCAATGAATAGAGAGAGAAACAGAAAGACTGGTATAACAGAGATTATAGCAACTCCTTATCCAACATCGTGTATTTCAGGATGGAGACTTCAAAATGTATCTTGAGTAAAGTCAACTATCTACTGCAAGGTGCGACTATAAGTTTGATGCGCGAAAATGTCACATGCTAGATCAGGAGGTCAATAAGTGCCATCACTGAGTCCCTATTAATCATCAAAGCATAGGAGTAAAATAAAAATGAGCTCGCGATACAGAGATACTAAAGAAATCATAAACCACTACTTCACAACGTCCAATAATCCATATCAGACAACCGCAACATGACAAACCTAAATGGCGACTTAGACAAGCTATGCGCTGAGTTACAATGCATGATAATGGATCACCTCGCACTCCCAGACCTCATAGAACTAGGCAAAACCAGGCAAGAGAATAACGAAGGAGTAAGAGAATATGTCGAAGAATGATGAATGGTCTTACTTAAGGCCTTCATAGAAGACACCAGTACATTCATCGGCGTAATTGAATGCACCGGATCCATCATTGCGGGATCTAGCGCGCTGCATCTGTTCCAAGCCAAATCAGAAGCGCTTGCACTCCAAGACTTGGACATATATGCCACACAAGAGTTTGAAGAAACATTGCTGGAGCATTTCAAGGGCAAAGAAGGATACAAGGGGACCCAGGACAATCACCAGGAAGAAAGAATATGATTCATCAGCTATAGCGAAGGTCCACAAACTCCAAAACGGAGAGAGAAAGGTCGACATCGTCATCACAGACTGGGCAAGTGCAATTGTACCCATCATTCAATATCATTCTACCGCTGTAATAAACTACATCACCACCCGTACCTTCGTATCACTCTATCCGGAGTGGACTAAAGAGAAAAAAAGCTTTGTAAATCCCATCACATACATGGACGACAGGGCCCTGAAGGCCCAGGATGATCGTGCGGACAGACAATTAAATTTGTTAAACCAGTACCTATTCTAGGTCCTGGTACTAGATCACAGGCCTTGCACCTGTACTTGCTGGGCTTAAGCATAAAACTGTCTGATTAGACACACACCTTTATGCAAAAATGCGTCTAATCCTCGATATTAAGCATCACCGCCGAGATAACTGTACTACAGCGTGATAGTGTTTGAGCTTCAAGCATCACCATACAGACCGTGCTGACATCAGGCCTTGCACTACCTAATCTTGCCCAGATCTTGCCCAATCTTGCCCAGATCTCGAGCAGTGTTCTGGATCTGTGTTCCTGATCTTGTCAGTGTCCTACTCTTCTCATACATCAAACAGAAGCCATCAAAACAGGTTAATATGTAAGCATGAATATTCTATGGGGCGACAGGCGACGGTAACTGCAGGTACGAGGGTCAGCCGCCAGTGCTTTGCACATATGTCCAGCACACGTCAGCAAATGCTGACGTGACTCGAACATATGTGGATGGCACAGTGTTAGTGCTGCCGAAGTCCGGTTCAGTCCGGTTCGCGTTTGAACCAGGTTCGACCAAGCTTGCAGATGATGGGCTGGAGCTCCACCACGAACACCATGCGCAAACGCCCAGTGCATGTCAGCAACTGCTGACATGGCTCAGACGAGTGCGGACGACAGACGAGAGTAGGAGGAGGGAAGAAGACGAGGAGATCTCGTGAAGGGTAAGTGGGCATTGGGAACACGGTCTGAGAAGCAGCTGACACTTACCCTGGCCATAGGCTTCCCTGCATTGCCGTTCTGGTCACTCTGACATATCATAAGTGCGACAGCGCTACCACAGCCAGTGCAGTCAACAGCCAGACCAATGGTCATCATGCGCCACAGTACACCAGAAATATTGGGCAATCGAAGGGCGGGACTGAATGATGTGGCACCCGACATGGTGCCCACGGTTCAAGTATAGGTGGTGGGCAATGAGGGCGGCAGCAGGAAAACGAGAGAGGGTGGCAGGAAGGACTGCAGGCAATGAGAAAGGTGGCGCACAAATGAGAGAGATGGCGGGCAATGAGAGAGATGGCGGGCAATGAGAGAGGTGGCACACAATGAGGGAGAAGATCATCATGGCACTAGAAGGAGGAGTGGAGGCACAGGCGAGTGCAGACATGTGCAGACAGGTTGAAGTGAGCCACACGCGTGATGTCGGAAACAAAACACATACCTTGTCCAACAAACATATCAGTGCCCCACCCAGAGTTGAGTCCAAATGAGCGCGAACAAGTGTAAATGAGCACGAACAACTTCGAACAAGCGAGAACAAGCGCAAATGAGCAAGAACAAGCGGCGGTGCACTTGAGCTCAGATGGACTTGTGCATAGGACAAACAAGCATTTTGAGAATTAGATGTGCAGAATGATACAAATGACATAGACCTTTCATAACATCTTCATTTATGAAGAAGTGTCGCTAACAATCTGTTATGCAAATGAATGAACATTGAAATTTGAAGCTTCACATGAGGTCACTCACCGTAACAGTTGGGCTTAAATGGGACACTCGCTGTACCAGCACTTCGGGACAAATGAATGCGGGCAAGATCACATCTTTTCGAGCTTTCTGGGGTTATCGTGATGATGAGAATATCATTTTATAAATTATATACAACGACGTAGTAAAAGGAGATAGGGCAGGATGACGCAGACTATCACAACTATGGATCACCACTCGCTAACCACGCATTCATTAACTGTACAGTAGGGTTCCCACGCATCGGCGTATAGGTGCCTGAACGTTTGGATCCGACAAGAGTCAGGGAAGCTATTATTGGAACACATCGGGGAGAGAGAAGCTGCAAAGGGACAACAGAAGCTGCAAAGGGGAAGGAAGAAGCTGCAAAGGGCAGGGAGAAGCCGCAAAGGGGGAAAGGGCTGTCTTAGCCTACCAAAAAAGGGATTTTATGCATCATCGCAGACACAAGAAGCTTGAAGCATAAAGCAAGCATGTGGAAGAAGCCTTTAAGCATCAAGATACAAACATCAGGGAACTAGACAGTTTAAGCATAAAGGTCTGTGTCTAATCAGACACTTTTATGCTTAAATCTGACACTATAGCCTGGGCCTTGAACAATATAGTGCTACATAAATTATGTAGTAACAGACCAATGACCGGTACATGATGTGTTCCACATGTACACGAAGAAGCAAGCTGCAAATATGATATCGTAGCGGCAGCGAGCTGCCATTATCTGACTTAGAAGAGTTAAGTCCCAAGCAGACACTAAAATCTAGTCTACACTTGGGGTGACAGCATGACGGGTTTGTGACGGGTCGCCCATATATAGAAGCTTACTCAGGCAATTCCGGAGGATTCGGAGAGAGATTAACTTACAATGAATGATCATGAGCATCATTGCAACACAATGACATCTTCGATCCGTATCGTGACCATAACGAGTGGACAATGCCAGGAAACAGAATGCAACTATCAAAGTTTAGTGCTTAGCTTCCGAGTCAAATGACACCGCCAAGACAATCCACGAACTCGATGCTCCAGCGACCAACTAGTATGACGGACACGAGCAGACAACAATATTCACTTGATTTCTTTTGTTTCTTTATGGGCCAAATGTCGAGGGAGCTAAGGTGACTTTGTTGCTGACATCACACCAATACGCTGACATTTGTGCAAGAATCTGACGTTGCAGACTGTTGTTTCGATACTGAATAGCACGAAATCGTCAGAGATAAATAACGTCATGAAAGTACTCTCCCAGGATGCTCAGGGCATTCTGATGAAGGAGCTTTACAAGTGTACTATGGGGATGCCAGGCTGGGGTGATGTAAGTGGCAGCGTGCTCTTGGGGTGGCATGAGAAGGTGTGTCTAAAGCTCTCTTCCATATAAATTTTCTGACCATAAATTTGCAGCTGACAGAAGTTGCCGGCACTGACTGTTACTCAACGGACAGGCAGAGTGGACTGGCGGGTCGCCGATTGGTTAATTTACTTACCCATGGCATCGAATCTCAGGTAATCACCACCTGGACAATGTGTGTGTCTTATCGCTGTGTTCATGCGCAACCTCAGCCTTATGCGATTGATTCCTCTCCCGTAAGCATAGCATGAAGGTGCCTGGGCTGTCAATAGACGCCTCTAAGCTTCAACCCCAGGATTCAACGTCCAGATGTGGGCCCATCGGGTCTGTCTCGTCAGTTAGGGTGATTACAACACTCCAGAGCGAACTTTAATGAATTGTGTTACAGTTGCATCCTTGAATGACTCAATATATGTATGCTGTAGTACGAGTGCATCCACTGATAGAGGTGGACCAACAGGAAGGGCCCATGAACCAATCAATGGTATGCAGCTTGGTTGTGCCGGTTCACAAGATTATGGAAATGGGTTTATGAAGGGTCAGTGTATTTGAAAGCAATTTTCTTGTTCATCAAAGACAGGCCGTAAAACTGTGCCATCCAGTGCAGTTTGCACCATATCATATGTCATACCACCTCAAGTACAAACTAAGTCTACCTCGAATTCATCATCGCTCGGATGTGTGCTTCTCTCGTTGTGTTCACGACTTCAAAAGAGCAGGGAAACGGTTTAGGGCGACTTCGGCAGGGTCAGTTGTAGGTTATTGAATACATACTAGATCACTTACATCCCCACGCCGGTGGTGTACTCCGGCTTCACCTCAATCTTGTCTCCATTCGAGTCTTTGGCATGATCGATGCGCAAGACGGCGAGTATCGTAGCGAATGCAGTCCACAGACCGTTCTCTGCAAACCAATGACCTGCCAAGTGCATTTGTCATCCTCGACATTGCCAAAATCAGCCATGAATCAGCCTACCAGGACAAATACGCCTGCAAGGGTCAGTGGATGATTGAAGATGATAGTAAGGTTGAAAAATTCACCTGCCATGACCAAAGGCAAAATGGTTTACGAAAGGGTTCTTCAGCTTCCCATTGACAGTCAGATGGCGGCTAGGATCGAAGCGCGATGCATCAGGAAATATGTCTTCATCCCGAGACAGCGCCCTGAGCAATGATCAGCTCAAACCAATATATGCATCCAAGGCCGATATACCACTGATTAACCATCACTATCGCACCTGACGAACTATATATGAGTCGATGCCAACCTTGATTCGTACGACTTCGAACCTTTGGGTATGAAGTGCCCTTCGTAAACATCGTCATTTGATGTCACATGTGCGATTCCTGTGCGAGGGGTCAGCCATGCAAACACAAAGCTATATTACCACCGGCTAACCTAGGGGGGCAGGAGGATACCATCTCAAGACCTCGTGGAGAATGGCATCAAGGTAGGGCAGTGACGCCCTGTCATCAAGGCACGGCATGCTGTCATGCCCCACAGCTTGGTCAATTTCTGCACGAGCACGGGATTGGACGTCAGGATGGAGCAGCATAGCCAACAGGAATGTCTGCAATATGGATGCAGTCTGCGGGACATCAAAATAAGAATCAGCGCTACTGTAAGTGCTCAAGTAGCGACTCATGGTTTCCATGCCAGCTAAGATGCCGCATTCCCGTCAATGGATGAACTCCATCCAGATAAAAACAAACTCTTACCTACGTATCCCGTCAACGCAACAGCCTTCATCATGTCTTCGCCAGTGTCGTTGTGAGCTTGATTGAGAAAGTCGGCGACTAATGAGCGCGAAGCAGTACCATCTGCCTTCACACAAACAGATCAGGCGAAAATTACATCCACAAGTCTGCACGAGCGTACTATCTGTACCTTCACTTCATTAAAGGGCTCGTCAAAAAGTTGTTGACTTAATTCTCTGGAACGTCCTATCAGGGCAAATGCTCCACCAAAGCACCAGAACGGCAACTTTTCGACTGCAACCTCATGCTGAATGCTCAAGATGATGTCGTTGACGGAGGCACTCACGGAAAGGAAAGGTTGTGTTGTGAACATGACAGCCTTCTCGGGAGAGACAATCTGTTTCACAATATCAAAGAGTTCGTGCACACGGGAAAGAAGTGAGCCTTCATTTGCAAGGTGTCCGTATGTCACGGTCATGATCAGGGATCCCGAGTATCTGTCACAAGGATTGATCGTCAACTGGACCATACATCACAATGACATCATTGGATTAGGTACGAACGCTTCAACGTGTTGCTGCAGTGAGTCACTAGTGACATCTAAGAGATCGATGACTAGTCCATTTGCATGGCGAGAGTATATCTCGTGGTACGAGATTAAAACTTCGGCCCTAAGGACTTGATGGTATATCTTGCGATGTTGTCGTAAAGTCTCCCCATACGGAAGCATTACAGAATTGAAACCCATTCCAACTCTGTATCGTCGGTGGATAAAGAATAAATTGAATGAAAACAGTAATACATACAATTCATTGGTGCGAATAACTGGACGGGTTGAGTAATTCGCAGAACGCTTTTCCAGCAACTCATGTGTGATGGTTTCTGAGTTTATGATGATCATGTCGATCCCAAGTATGCGGGAGCGGAAGATTTTTCCTACGATCAGGCATGAAGTTAAATCCAGGAGGTTGGAAAAGAGCCTGGTATGCTACCAACCATATGTCTTTCCCCACGCAGTATATGTGAGCCAAGGACGTTTAGTATCCAATTGCAGCGCGTTACCCAAAAATGGTATGGGCCAAGGTCCGGGTAGCAGAGGTAAAGGGTAGACACGTCTGCGAGACAGACCCAAAGCGACAAGCAGGGCAACAATGCACGATATCCCTAGAGTGAAGAGCATGGTAAGGGATTATAGTTGAACACAAGGCATGCTGCAAGTTAGTTGATCTCATTATATTGGCAGCTTGCTGCGCTATACTTCGTGTGAAAAACTGACGGTTGTGTCACTATTACAGTGTACGAAGCACTAGAGTGCCGTCTCCGTAGGGAGCTTAATCGTACAAATTTCTATGTTCAATGAAAATTCTATAAGGAAACAAGCAAAAAGCAGCAATTTTTCGAAATTTCCCATTTTGTTTCAAATTTTCCCATGAGAACAAATTTACCCCATGCTCCATAGACCCTGTTCATCTCCCTCGGACCCTGTTCATATTACCACATATAGTATTACATCGAGAGCTGCAGGCACATTTGCCTTTTTCTTCCAAAGTTCCATTGCGAACTGAACCCCATTGAGATGCTTTGGGGATATGCTAAGTACCGTCAGTTTTTTCTTGGTTTTCTGTCGTGATTTTGATTCATTGATATTCCTGCGTGGCACAGGCTATCGAAATGTCACTGACGGCAAATTCTCGACGGCAAAAACACTGGTTCCGCAATGTCTCAACATGTGCGATGTTTTGACTATTCACCATTTTTTCCGCAAAGCTTGGCGCTATATGGATGCCTACCGGTACATTTATCGTTGTTTTCGAGTGATCATGCAGCGCTGAAGTTCAAACAGTAAAGGACTCGATGCCCGACAAGCAGCCTTCGCAGTTAAGAAGTACCATTCCCACCGTCGTGTTGGGATTGCAACAGAGATTTTGGCCATACTGGATGCTGAAACTGCAAGCAGAGGGCTTCTGTAGATCGTATTTACCATCTGCTTGCTTGTATACCTGCCCAGTTACCCATAAATACCATTTCTTGCAACATGTTTCAAATTTCGACGGAAAATTTTTCAACCCTTCGATTTTCAAAATTCTAACGAGGTAGCTTTAATCTACAAGTCAAAAGACTGCATTTGCACTACTCTATGGTACAAAGCAGTCAAATTTCAAGGACTAGATACATTTTCAAGTTCAGGCTAATCCGAGAGGCTGGAAAAGTGCTTCGTACACTGTAATATCAAGAGGATTATAGAAGCTTAGTCAGGATATGTACAACGTTCAACGTTCAGCGCTCAGCCACCAAGACAATCTACGAACTCGATAATGAAGACTATCGCACCATCAACTAGCCTACACCAAGTGGAAATGACTTTGTGTCATTATGAATAGCCCTCAAAGTGTACATACTAGGACGCCATGCTAGCGCTAGCTCCACCCTTGGCAGCACTTAAGCACCCGTCTCACGATCTATCAGGTGGGGTTTCTATGTTGCAGCAAACCCACCTGTGAGGTATGCCTCTCCATAGAGGCTCCCTGTAATTGCCACAAGAGGTCCATGCCCTTTCCTTAGTGTACTGCCTCTGTACTCCCAGAGGTTCACAAGGGTAGGTATAAACCATGCGAGGCCATGCGGCACCCTCGCTGTTTAAAATAGTTGGTTTATATGTTTTAGAACACATGTTTTGAACACAGTGAATCTCAATACTATCATGATGGTGCGACAGACAATATATTTGGTGTGAAAGGGACAGAGACACTAACAACTCAAAAGACATGAACATGAAAGGGACACAATAAGACATCCAAACCACAAAGAAAATACACTTGTTATCCCTCTCTATCAGGCCATCTCTACTCATCATCCCCTGATTATGCCGGTCCTGATATTCACAAATCACAGACAAGCTTATATTGTGCTTGAGCATGTGGGCGGATGGAAGATTGTAACATTTCAGACAATGGTGAAGGGACACAGTAAGATAGAAGGCAATATGTGATGCTGCACTTGAATCAATAAGATCACATGCACGAATGCTGTGCCATATCAATGATTAGTACATGCTGTGATGGGAGGCTCATGAGGATGTAATGGAGGTTTGCGAGGGTCGAGCAGAGGCTCCTGAGGGTCACATTAATTTTGTGAACATCAGAGGGAGGCTCGAGAGGCTCACAGATTATGTTTGTTCCTGCAGCTGCGAACTGAAAAGCTCATCAATTTCTCCTTTGTCCTCGGTAGTGGCATTGCTGACTGCGTCTTCATCATTAATAGTGTCGTCCTTGATAGTGTTGTCCTTGATAGTGGTGATCTCTGGGACAAGGTCGCTATGATTGGGTTCAATGACCGGTGAACGTTGCTGAATCGCCTTCAACCTCCAAGAGGGTGGCGCAAGTGGTACTTCTATGAACACACGGAGTCTGCGCCAATTAGATGATGTGGCACCAGATTTTGAAGGTGAAGTGTTGCCCAGACAGGTCAGGCCAAACCTATCAATCCGTCCATTGGCAAACTCTTGTCACCCACGAGTGTGAAGAGAATTTGCAATGGGCACTTCTCCAACAATGACAGGGACACGTGAGGTCCTAAGACTATTGCAGGTGTCTGTTGCAACCGATTTAACGGTGAGGGCATCATTCTTGAGGGTATCCGCAAGTTTGAAGCGCTCATGGATAGTGAGGTTGTGTATACCCTTGCTCTTTGCAAGTGTTGAACGTCTCTCGCCGGGCACAAGGATGTCTTCTGGGTAGTTTTCGAGGATACAGCCACAATGGGCTAGAATGGTAGGTAGGGTCTTCCATGGGAAGTTTCCCCCTCGTCCTTCGAGGGTCCCTGTAACATATTTAGCTGTTCTACACTATGATCTGACTGTGACACTTACTGAGAAGCGCTGTCAACCCTCCAACAATGCAAGGTATACCTTCGAGGAGCCTCCATCCCTCAGGATCATGGACCTCTCGCTTCTCCAACCATTTGTCCAACACCTCCTGTGCGTCCACCTTGTAGCGCGATGCCACGCGCTCGAGAATGTAGTCGAGCTGGGTGAAATCCATGAATCCAATGAAGGTATAGAAAGAGGGAGGAGTGTAGAGGAACGACATCGATAATACATTGAGAAGATGTGTGCCCCAGCCCCCCATCAATAATTGATTCCGTTGATGATCGATGGCCTCGTTGACAATCAACAGAAGACATCCCACGAAGTAATGGAATGCCAAATGCCTTCATATATTATGGGCACGCTGCATAGTCAGAGGCATGGTGGTGAAGTGGTAGTGGTGTTGTGATTTTGGCAGACTCTTAAGTTCGATCCTTTGACTATGCATTCTTTCATCTGTTAATTGATTTTTTAAAAAATTTTACTATGGCATCCACACTCAAGTACTCACACCCCACCTTCGATGGTTTGTGCTCATTTTCGCTGATGGGCGACAAACTCGACAAGGAGAAGGGCTGGTATGATTCCTTTCATTCATCCCACAGCATCTTACACTAATCTGAATCTTTTGAAGCACCTGGTTTCAAATGAAACACTTCAACTGACCTCATCCATCAATGAGCCGTCCAACACGAACATTCCCTTCCCGAGAGGCTTCCCCTGGCTCATTCTCAGCAACCTCATCTTCATCCCACACCTCTGGTAAAGGCTCCACCCCCACCCACTCTGTAATAATAGTATTCGTACATTTGAACCACATACCACAGTTCAGAGCAATTCGATTTATTTGCATTCCATGCCCCATGCAAACCTCTAGGATCCAGTGGAACCTGGACATCACGTGAATGCGACACCTGACCATAAGACCGCTTGGTTTAACAGTTCTAAGTGTTGGGTCTCATGCAGCGCCTGCACAAACAGTTGATTAAACACTGACTTGGACGAATGTGCTACTTACTGAATGCTGGTTGGCCATGATTGAGCTGTTGATACATGTGCCAGGCCATCCTTGGGATTCTTGGACGAAAAATTTATTATCAGGGATGAGAACTCAGGAGGCAGCTTGCAGGCATAACATTGGCTGGGTGTGATATACAAGAATTCACTAAAACAGTTTTTTCAGAAGGAGGCACTACATCCAATCTGATGCAATGCGCAAGGTAACAAAATGACAGTCACTACACTAAAAGGGCAAGAGAGAAATGTTAGTAGGTATCAGCGGCGGTCTGCCCATCTATTGTTATCCCCATAGTACCTCCGGTCATGACTGCGCATGTCTTGATAGTAGGAGTCTGATGGATACCTGTGGTCATCATAGTGGTCGTCATATCCTTCAGCAGGCAAGCCATAACGAGAAGGATAACCTGGATGGTTGAATCCCATAAGTGCATGACCGTACTGAGCTTCTTCAATATTACGGGTGCATGGAAGGCCATGGGGATTGAGGATACCAGGAGGATGAGGATGGGTGCGAGGGGGACCATTGCGATCATAGAGTGTGTCATGTGCATCACGATAGTGAGCATCATCGTGTGGGTAGGAGGGTCCCTCACGAGGGCGCACAGAGTGATCATGAGGGTGTACAGAGCAATCTTGCAATGGCACAGAAGGCTCATGAGGATGAGGCAGAGGCTCTTGCAGTGGCACGGAAGGCTCACGAGGATGAAGCAGAGGCTCTTGCAGTGGCACAGAAGGCTCGCAAGGATGAAGCAGAGGCTCTCGCAGTGGCATGGAAGGCTCACGAGGATGACTGGGAAGCTTGTGCATGTGTAAAGAAGCCTCGCGTGGGATGGGAGCCTCATGTGGAAACAATGGAGAATGTGCATAGTGGTCGGCTCCCTCGATATGAGAATCAGTCTGAAGCGGCTCAGACTGTGGAAGGGGTATCTGCCCAGCAGGACATGAAGATGGATGGTTGATAGATTGAGCTTGGGAATTTCCATTCTCCTCATTGCCAGGTGTGAAAGGGGAAGACGTTGTCTGGATCGTACCGTTTGAGGGTTGGGGTTGCTCAGAGCTCTTAGGTTGTGAAGCCACACTGGGCATGACTTCCGGTGGCCCGGAGACATTGTCCTGCAGTGGGATCTTGTCCTCTGTAGTAGAGGCCAGTGTAATCGGGGTAGGGTTCACTGGCTGAGCTGCAGCATCGAGCTGAGGGTCTGCAAGCATGGTAGCACCTTTTCCAGCATCCGCTGTGGCCTCCAAGTCAATTCGACCTGGAGCATCCTCCTCTTCCGAATCGACCGTATACATCCTTCAGTGTACACGGTGCATGGCTGTCCGTGATTCCTTTGCCACACGTTTTGGTTTTGGGGGTGCTGTAGTAAACAAGTCAGTGACGAGTAAATCCAAAAACACAGATACATACCCTTGAATTTTGGCTGCACTTTGGAAGTACTGTCCCGGATGTGAATTGCAGGTTGAACTGGCTGGGCAGCTGAATAAGATGGTGAGCAAGGAAAGACATATGACACATTGTCTTCTTAGATAGATGATCTATAGATAAACACCTATAAAAACAAATATCTCCACGGTCAGTGATTCAGACAAACACCAATGACTGATAATGTGGTCGTTCATGGGTGGCTAGTTGTATACTTCCCAAGATATGTTCAGCTAAAGGTACTTCTGCAAGATCAGTAAATATGATGGTCAATCCAATCTATGGACTTTGACAGAAAAACAAACAAACAATGGTCAGCCCAACAGTATGGCAATGACCAAAAGAATATACAGAATTCTTCCTCAAGTTTCCCTTCAACAACAGTGCCTCGTACCAACTATACTCCAAAAAGAATGGTGCAGAATTACAATGATTAACCCCCCTCAGCACAAAACAGGTAGAATCAAAGGTCAAGACTAGTCGAATGCTTTATTGTAGAACTCTTAGCTTAATATTGAACCTGCTGTCAAGGAACTCTTCTTTGAGTATTCAAACAGACTCAGGAATGGACGTCCTTGGATTTACTACCAAGTCCCCTCTTCAACAGCTAAAGCCTAGCAGGCACAGAATATCTTGGCTCAGTATCCCTACTCAGATGAGTGAGGTCAAGCTTCACTATCAACTCCTAAAGTCTCCCCACTAACCTACTCTTGGTCTTAGGTGGACGTAGAGACAACATGAATGTTTTGGAATATATTTTTGGAAAAAGAACACCAAAGGTTGGTGAAAGTAAAATAAAAGAAAAAGAGAATAGAAATTTGAGTATAACTGTGGCTGTACCTTGCTTGCTGGTTGTTGCACACAGTGAGCTCAAAGCTGGTCGTTTGGTATGATGAGCTTGCAGTATTTACTGTTTCTTGAGAATGTTCCTCTCAGTCTTGGCACAGTTCTTGACACTGGTACTGACACTTATCACACCTTACTCACAACTTAGTGTTAGATGGGCTGAAAAACACCCACTTACTACCTGCTGCTTATTATTTCAAAAACTGGGGTCATTATATACACAATAAATGTGGCTGTGCTACTAGTGTATTCAAGAGTCATCAAGAGTCATAATGAGTCATGTATTCATATGGCTGAGTCATCCTGGCTTGTTGCTAGCCATGTGACCTATTCAACTCCTGATGACAAATCCAGAAAGAAAGTGAGAAATATCACATGATGTGAATCCTTTGTGTGTCTATCTTTTTCTTTGTTTTGCTGGGTGAAACTGATGCGAGCCTAGTATTTAGGGGTTTGCTAATGTTTTTCCAGGACAACATATGTGGGAAATATTTTTCACAGTCACCTGACAGGTGTGGGATTTTGTCTGGGTCATCACCATGGCTGACTAAGCAAAACTCATCACGGAATTAAATGTATTAAAATATTCAGGCTGCTTGCATACAAGCTTTGAAAAACAAAAAGAAAGGCGAAAAATATTCCCTTAGCCTCAGTCCAACTTCAGATAAAAGAAACAGGGTTTCATAGTGACATTCTGGGGCATAGGACTCATGGGAGAGTATTAGTTATCCATGCACCAAACCAGTTTGGTGCAGGTCAACGTGTAGCACAAACCTTCATTGCCAGATGAGTGTTCTTCGTCAACTGAAGAAGACCCCACTGTTAATGGTGACAGTGGACCCCCCTTCAATGGAGAGGCATCGGAAGGAGATGGTTTCAGTGGTTTCACCTTGAAACGCACACCTTCCTTCTTTGGTTCAATGATAGCCTCTGAGGAAGCACACTTCTTGGATGTCCGAGAGGAATTTCCTGACTTTAATTTCCGTTTTTTCCCATGTAAATCATCTTCATATTCAGTGTCCAGTTCCTCTGCTGTTGTGTCCTTCGAGCCTTCTGAAGCTGATGTGAGTTCGATGACTTCCTGCATGGCAGCCTTAGGAGCCATTGGCACAGCTGACTTAACAGCGGCCTGAAAGGGACAAGCGGGAGGGGGAGTTTGTTGGTTGGCAATGAACCTAGCAATGACCTTAAAGGGACGAGAAGGAGGGGTGGCCTAGCAATGCTGTTGGCAATGAACTTAACGGGACGAGCAGAAAGGCGAGGATACATAACCCCTTCTGGATGCTCAGGATCACGAGCTTTTGATGCCTTATTTTTTTTTAGTCTGGTCTGTGCGGCGCTTGTCCCCACACGATCCAGGCCACTATAATCTGTATGCTGATCAGCAAACATGCGATGAGCACATGGGTACTCCCAGGTGGACAGAGGAGCTTCCCTGATGATAACTGGCATTTTTGATTCGATCAAGGACACTACAAAAACATTGTTAAAATTGGGCTACTGAATAGAGACAAAACTTACTGTGTGTATTGGAAGACTTGACCATGCGCATAGTGCCAGCCTTGTAAGCATCAACAAGTGCTGCAACCTCTATACATCAATACACCTATCCCCTTGTTATTTTTGGACGTCAAATCATGAGATTCACCCGGCATGAGGCACTTGTGCGTGGGGTACCCTTCAATGTTCAGGCTGCCAGATGCTAAGGAGCTTGGCATCGTTTTCCAGGGGAAATTCTTATCGGATGCAAACTTCCCACCAAGGTCAGCTAAATGAGCATGTCAGACTGAACTGAAAAAGAACTAGAATAGCTACTTACTGACTCATTTCACGATTTCTCTCTTGAACCACCAGAGAGATTCATCACGACCCTCAACTTCAGTTGAAGGAATCGGGTCAGCATCCTTAGAAGAGGCTTCTTCGTCATCTTCGGGCAAGTCGTCGAAGGCATCTTCTACCACTGCCAGTGAACTTTTATTACTGTTTGGAAGATGAGTAAGAAAAAGATAATGGTAAGACGCAGAATGAGACTTACTAGACATGAGCTTTGAGGTGACCAATGATGGTGTCACCATCAGCTCAGCATCGCATACTCCAGAACTAGCAAACCAGCATTAGCGATCAAAGTGTTGAATATCACTCTCAAGATACTTACCTCTGCAGTGCCTGGTGTAGTATGAACTTGACCAAGGGAGGCATATTGGTTGACAATTCCACCACAGATGACCATTGCGGTCTCAAACCCGAATTTAGCAGCAGTGCCATCAGCCTATAATGAAAGACAGTCAGGGCACAGTGAGCAGCGAGGCACCAGGGAAGTATACTTACAATGCTAAACATCCTTCGGTAGTATTTTTGAAACTCTTGTCCACGCTGAGAGACTGTTTGAGGGGCAGCAGATAGGATCATCACCTCATCGTGGACAGAGAGAATATCTTTGTATGTGTCTGGAAAAGCCTCTTTGAAGAGGTCGTAGCATTTTGTCTGAATTGACATACCTAAAATTCACGATGGAATCATAAGTACCGCATCAACATATATGATCATAACTTACCCGGAGAGCCTCCATCTGCCGGAAGCTCAAGTCCAACTCGTGCAAGTTCTTGTTCTGTGTGATCCTTGAAGTAACTGCGAGCGTATAGATTCCAGAAGTTAGTGCTGACTGTCGTCCGACCTCGACTTTTCAAGAACCAGTTGATGACTTGCTGTACGGGAATTGATGTTGACCCTGAGAGCTCGAGGAATGATTGCTCAATCTCGACGAAAGCAGCTTCAAGGATTGCACTGGTGTCAGCAGACTTCTGTCCAGGGACAAATGACTGGCCTGATGTCAAGACAGGCGCATCTTTGCTGTCCCAAGGATTAGAGAGCAAGTCATCGACATTTCCAGTATCGATGAAAGCACCACACTCATGCAGGGAGGCATGAGGAGGGGGGCCAGCATCCTTTAGTGGTGTTGGTGGGATGATATTGGTAATCATAGGTGTGATCTGGCTAGAACTTCCTCCGACACTTTGAGGCACCGGAGGGTCACAAGAGGGTGCATGTAAGGAGGGTGGCTGGTTAGCAAAACCCGAGCCAACATCAGAAGACATAAAATGTTCCTGCATCTCCATGAGCAGTGCCGTAAACGATGCATCATCCATCACTCCAAAGGAATGAGATTGCTGTGCCAACCATCCACTGGATTGTGCCTCCATGGGATTGTAAAACATGTCCTGTAGAGGTGCAGGACATGGAGGCTCGGGAGCATGGGGATGTGGAGATGTATGTCAAATATTGCCCTGAGGAAGAGCAGACGATGCATCACCTCCCACAACACTATTATCGTGGATAGGATGCAGAGGTGCAGATTCTGGGGGCGCTGAGGGACTGGTTAGAGTGTTGGGTGAGAATGAGCTTCCCTGACACTGGATGGTGGCCTCTTTGACTATGCCAACATTGCGCTGCGTAGCCTTGATCCTACTCCAAAGTCTGGTAGGAGTTAACTCCACCAGAGGGCTCTTGGCACGACGCCCTCCACCATACTGTTCCTGAATATAATCTCCACCAGGAGAAAGACGCATAGATTGAGATGAGGTGCTATAACTTTGAGGGGGTGGCACGTTTGGTTTGAGGGGGAATGAGTAGTCATTGAATGTATGAGTCATAGCTGTGGGATTGTAAGATGCACTGCAAGGTTGCTGTAGGATGAACATACAGAGTTGAGCACCGTTAATATTTGATGGTGAAAATTGAGAGCAGAAAAGGGCAAGAATGCTGAGTGGGTAGCGGGTAGTGTGTTAGTAAAGGAGAATTGAACAAAGTGAGGAGCAACTGGACATACCACAAAAAAAAAGAATCGAAGCGGGCAAAAAAAATTGGTAGACACTAGATGTATTTCAGTATGGTTTCAAAGATAAATACTGTAATAACTTACATTGGTCTGGAGGGACTGTACGTTCAAAGCTGCTGATGGTCTGAGTGTTGATTCAGAGATAAATGATATTGCCAGAGCGGAAGTGCACAATCTAGCCTTCAGAGACAGTCAGATTTTGAGGAAGGTGAAGGGGAGAGGAACAATAGAACCTACCTTGATCTTAAGAGCAAGCATTTTAATTTTATTGCAAGGAGTTTAAATTCCTGCATGCAGGGAGTTTTAATCCTACATGAATGGAATGATTCCATTGAGATACATGTTATGCTAAAGTCAGTAAAACCAGTGGACATTTGAAATAGGGACCCACCTATGCTGTAATAGAGGCTCGCAGATATCATGGCTAGAGGGGGAGAGGCGCCACAGTAACCTTTAATGCAGGGGGTCTGGTGGTCTGCAGACGAGTAGGAAACTTAAGACCAATCACAATGCTTAAACATATCATACTACTTACGATATGAAAGAAGCAAGGATATTTGATAGAACAATTTAAAATTTCACTGACGCAAATGCTGTAATGGAGGCCCGTACGCAATGTTAGAGGCTCACAAGGGTGATGTTGAGGGTGATGTTGAGGGTGATGTGTCAACACTGAGTGCTGAGCCTCGGGAGCCTCCGAGAGTGTTTAGAACCAATCACATTGTGAATACAATTCGTGCTACAGTTGAAAGACAAATACAGCGCCTTACAGTGCTCCAATATCATTTGAAACAAGCTCAGATAACTCTCATGGAGTGCGCTTTGGCCTTAGTATAAGAGAACTAAGGAGTATGGGCAGTGAAATATGCTGCAATACAACCAGTAGCATTTAATGTGTGATGTCATACTAAGTACTTTACATTGCTTTGTAGTACTTTACACTGAACCGATGGGTTGTAGAGCAAAATACTTCACACTTGAGGAGAAAAACGCTGCCTTATGCCAACAGAAGATTTCATACTCAAGGACAGAACAGTGACTCCCTCTATTGATCTTTCTGTGCTGATTGTTTAACAAACTACAGGGGAAAAGCTGCTTGATGAATGCAAAATGCTCGTGCTAATGCCAAACTCCGTGGACGGAAGAGGACCAATACTGCTGGATCCCTCAGCAATACAAAACTTCCCCAGTCTCTCATCACACTGGCAGCGCTTCCCTTGCCCAACTCATTTCTGTTCCAACAAGCATATTCTGGGTCGGAGTTGATTGACGAGTCCGATGTATTCCAGTGGGACAAGCCACCACCATATGATTCCCCTCCTCCTCCAAATTCACCACATGAGGCTCGCTTTACCCGCAATCTTGTGGATGTCATGCATGGCAGACAGTGTCGTTTGGAAGAAGAGACCCGGGCACGCTATGCTCAAATGTTCGCAGCAGCGAATGTGGACGTCATCCTGCAGGAAATTCAGGCAGCGGAAAGAAAACTGATGGGTAACTAGAATAAGCTCAATGAGTATGTATCGTGCATGCAGGGTTGTGAAAGGCACAGGGTAATGGCAAAGTGTTATGTGCAATGGCAGGCAAGGAAGATTTTCAACTATCATCGAGAGGCAGACTTGATAATTTGTGGCCGGAACCCATACAAGTAGTTGTATGGGCATATATATTACACATGATATAGTTATAATCTAGCTGCACGGTATAGAAAGAACAAGAGCTCGTAGATGATGCCGAAGATGGCGCATATCATCCTAATTGCTGCCAATACCCATACTCCACAGTCATAACTGTTGGTCTGGACAGGCGTGATCTCAAAAGAAAGTTCAGATGTATGTACCGAAAGACTCAAAATTGCTACTAACTTTCAATGGTCACGCTATCCATCCATCAAGTTCTGTTGTGACATGATGATGCTGTTGGCGTGCAATAGCAAGGAGACAAGCAATCAGCTTCATGACATCCTTGGAGTACATGAGCCTCGTGTAAAATCTTTGACATAAGTAAACTTACCTTGATATCATTTTTCCAAGGTTTTTTCTCGGCTAGACTATTGAAGAGGTGCAATTCTTTGCTGGAGAAGCGAATGACACACAGCACCCAATGGCCAATATTGGAGGGACAATGAATAGGAAGAATCCAGATATCTTTCTCCCAGTAACATGTGTATGATATGTTACACCACAGAATGTCATCTGATGCATTATATCGAATGTGAGGGAGGTCGTGGGATGTTAACAAAGTGCAGTGGCCAGTGATGACACTTTTCAGTTCACAAAACAGTAAAACGGTGCACCCATTGATACAAGTATCATTAAGACATGCTGTAGGTGAGGCGAGCAAGGCAGTGTCCTTCAGCTCGAAGGTTTGATGAGGGTATCCATCTCGTGATGGTTGATCCCTTCTGGAAGCTATTCCTGGGACAATGACACACTCCTCCTTACGTGGGACATAGGAGTCATCCATCAGTACACCCTAGAGTCAGATTAACATTAAAATGGTTCCTAACAACAGACTGATGTACCTCGGGGGCTTCCCACACAATGATAGCACGAGTGTCATTGACATAATCCATTGAATCGAAGTCTCCAACCTCTTCTCCACCCAAATCACCCTCAAGGACATCAGTGAGAGCGGTATGCTCAGATTCTGCTGCTGGCAGGTCATGAGGCTCAGCAAACTGTACATTGGTTAGTTCTCCCTCAGGATCGGGTACTTCCAGTAATGTCGTGCTGAGCCAGTGCATGTTCGGTGTTTGGGCACTGCCTGAAAGAGTGATGGCAATCTCTAGCGCATCCTTGGCACGGGACGTGAAGCGAAGGGAAGAGGCTAATGGGTTCACCCAGCAGGTTTGAAGTCTGAGTATTTGGTTGTGACACTGTCTCAGCAAGACAGATATAAGTTCACCTGTCTATGTGTTGAAAGCGAAATTCTACTGTAACAATGAAGAGAACCTACATCCTGGTGTGCAGAGTGCAAGTTCGAGTGCAGCAAGTTCATCTCCAAAGAAACGACAAAGATTGTCCACCTCAATACCGAGTCGCTTCTGTTCTTCTCGGCAGTGCTCGTGTTTCAGAAGTGCATGGATGCCATCTCTAACATCAGCATCTTCCAACCATTGAGGAACCTGTCCCATTGACGGCATAATCCACACATCCTCCATCAGACTGGGATCACCACGCAGCTCTGCAAGTTTGGTCGGGAGAGGACTAGGTAAAGGAATACCCCAAGAAGGATCATATGATGCTTCTAAGTGTTCACAGTAAGTATTAAACTTCCTGAGTGCAGTTAACAGGGCTGGTTGGCATTTCGCAATGGCTTTTTGGGTTTGTTGATGTAGTTTTGTGCCTGAATGACATCAGTTAATTGATTGCAAATCACAGGTAGGGATGATTTACCTAATGCCTGCTGAGCACCACTGACCACATGATCAAGTTTATCCCATTTGAAAAAGCTTGTGATTGCCCATTTGTGAGTGTTCATTTTCAAGTCACGCGCCATCAGAAGAAGCTGGACAAAGTCCAAATTGATGCCTTCTAGTTCAAGGAATTGGTCATGAATATTGAGGGATGCATATAAAATTTTGACTTTGGCCATAAGGTGATCATGGCCTTTCTCAAGAGCCTCGAGAGCCCTGAGAGTGTCTTTCAAGGCAGCTCCTTTCTCAAGCATCAGCCTGGTGGATTGTAGGGCTGTATTAGAGGTATCAAGGTCGGCCTGTAGGGTCAAAACGGTATCTAGCTCCTTCTTAAGGCGAGCAGGGGCGTCTATGAACAAATTTAATTCATAGTGTATTCAAAATCAACTGAAAACACTTACATGCACAGACTGAGAGCTGTGAACTTCGTTGTTGGGACCATTCTGACTCAAGATCCTTGATGGAAAGTTCACACTGATCCAGAACCTCTTGAGCAGCAGTTCCTTGGTCGTTAATACCACACTTTAGGTGTCGTTGTATCCAATCACCCAAGTCAGATTGCATTTCGGATCCTATAGCTGCAGCCTGACGATCAATCAACCAGAGACAGCACTGACGCTGGCATTATGCAATAAGACTTGAATCAGTAACAAGAACAAGAGTGAAAAAGCTGCACCAATGATGACCTTTCAACACCGATTAGGCGTACGAAGCGAGACCAGAGCCTCTTGGTTCCTTCTCCATCTGAAAGACCAAGCCCAATGCACATCCATGGGTTGTCCACTAGCTGGCATGCCCACTCATGCCCGTATGCATGCATGGCAGTGGTTGCTAAGCGCAAATGTGAGACAATACTGCTAGGGAGAATGTTGTACTACAAATGATGAGTAAATAAATCTAAATGGAGATCAGATAAACTTACCTTGCTAAGGGATCGGGCAAGGACACACCCGACATCATACAAAGCTACAACTGTGGCATGAGGTGGGATCAACAAGAACAAATGTTCCAGGAGGGCCACAGAATATTTTTGCTGTTCTCCTGGAGAGTCAATATTAGCAAAAAACAGAGAAATGTCGTGACGGCATATGAGTGCCATGATGCCAGTATCATCAAAGCTATCCATTGCCACCTTCTGTTTTTTCCCATCAGCTGCTTCACATGCTGTTTCACATTGGTCAATAGCCTCATCGGGAACAAGGAGTACAGGTGACTTGGCAGGCCTCTTACATTGAGCCTCTATGTGGTGGCCAATGTGATCGATGTACTCTTTGGGAAGGAAATAAGTGGGGTCATAGAAGTGGGGGCAATCCCCTGCTGCGCGCCGATGGCGGTGGTGGAAGTTGCCATCTGTGGCAGTGTGAATATCTCCTCCTTCAGCAGTAGGTTTCCCAAACATCGTCCCAGCAAAACATGCAGGACACCGTTGAATAAGTATGGGTGCACACCGACCTCTATGTAGGGTAGACAAAGTTGAGGTGTAATCCTCTGTTTGAGAATGAAGGGTCGCCACCCGGTTACGGCTATTCTGCACAGCTTCTTCAACTCGATGTTCTATTTGGACTTGAAGAATGTCATACCACTGTATGGCATAGCCCAGGCCTTGACGAAAAGGATCCTGTATAATTTCCCCCTTGTGTAACAAATTAGCCTAGATACATGCCATCACGAATTACTTACTCAGGCATCTGTCATAATGAAACCTCTGCGAGAGTAGTGAGTTTTGAGAGCCGACGCCAAGGCATTGATGGCATCACAAGACCGTTCGAAAAGTGCCTGATAGAATGATAGTAGTTCGACGGAGACAGCCATATGAGGCTGTGAGGGAGCAGTTGGAAACAGACCATGGTGAAGCAGCACTTGGGGAAGCATGGAACATCTACAACTGAGGACATCAATAGACATAAATCCTGAATGTGTATGTTCATTCATTAACATGGTGTATACTCAAAGATAAGAAGACTTACTGTCAAAAAATAAACACGCAATTGTTGTTCGCTTTTGAGGGCACAAACGTGTGGCGCATGCAGAGATGACCTCGGGGGTAATCTCCAGTGCTGTCGCTAGCGTTCGTGCAGAATACTTGAGATGTGGTTCAACAAGGAAGGGTAGCAACGTTTTCCAACTGCTATACAATGAGTCTGTGGCCTTGTCAGGCAAAATGCGACGTTTAATCTGAGATTCTTGCGCAAGTGTGTCGGAAGAAGGTTCTGATGGTATTTCAAAGTCTGGATCAGGAATTTCGGCCAAGGCATCAGTCTGACTGGTATCAGAGACAGTTTCAACTGCATCTACAGCATGAACTTTGGTCTGTTTGTGCTCTGGTTTCATCAGTTGTTGCATACGAGCTAGCAGTTGACGGCATTTGACTTGCGCGCCAGGTAACTCAACATGTGTCTGAGATTTTTTCTTATCTCTGGATTTCTTCGGGCTGACGAAATGGTGGCCTAGTCCAGATGATACACATTGAGCTCCACAAGTAGGAGCAAGAGCACTGGTTGAGACCATGGTGAAAGGGAGAGAGTGAGTCGCAAGGAAGACTCACTAACAACACAAACTTAGTGATAGTGTCATATCCCGTATTCCGGACCTACATCCGACAATATTCCCACGCCTCATCCGGACCTTCGGACGCCCTATCCATGTCTCCAGTCCTCTACCCATCCGGATCCCTGCACCTCTGCACATCCACATCCGCGCATCCATGTCCAGATCCCTTTACCTCCGTACATCACACCTCCATACCTCCACAGCTAGCCTGCATCATTCATCCTTTGTCCTATTGCCCTAATATCATATCCCGTATATCCACGCTTCTTGTCCGGACATCCGGTCCGGTCTGGTCCGATCTGATCCGATATACGATAAGCTTCCTAATTCATTTCCTGTGCATATAACGTTGACACAGCCTATTCCTCTAATTCGGTATTCCTTGTCCTCGGTATCTCGGTTATACTTACTACCGGTACGCTTACTGATCCGTTAACCTATGCTTCATTTCCGACTCGCGCTTGATAACTTTGCTTATGCTTCATACATAGCCTCGGACGCTTGCTTACTGATCTTTCCGTTATTTCCTTAGTATATAAACTCTTGTATATGTCCTGTAGTTCCTCAGTCTGAATATCATATTAGTCCTCGCACTAGATCTCACTCTAAGTCCTCACATCAGTTCTAGTCTATTGACTTAGTCAATATCCATCTCGGGCCTAGGGAGAAATTCCCTAGGCCAGAGCTCCGCTGTCTTGTTACTTGAGGGTCTTATATGTTTTCGTGTAAAATGCAGTGACACCACAACTACACTTTGATAAGACAAAAGCTGCCAACTCCTCAAGTACATGGTCAACGGATTTTCTACTTCTCGGTTGATAACGTGCTGTTCGTTGGAGGCAAGACTATACAGTTGGTCGTTTGGTTGAAGCGATGGACTGCTGAAATAAGATAGACAATGACTAGTATAGGTAAAATCCTATGAGAGTCACTGAAATATATTGAAGAAGGTAATGGACAGTGATATAAGAAACTATCCTAAATGAGTAGGCTGAACACAAAGATACTTCAAGCTGGAAGGATGTGAGAACCTATGACTAAGCTGGACCTCAGGCTGTGGCTGAAAGGTCTTGCAAACAAAAAAATGGGAATGCTGACTAAGCTTTTCCCAGACAAATCCTTGCTGATGTAATCACAACAAGAATACAACAGATCTAGACCACCTAAGGACTAGATAACTAAATACAAGTGATAGACTAGCTGGAGTCTAACAATAGTGAGTAAATACAAGACTAAGATTACCTAATCTTAGTGTAGACTAACTGAGGGAAATACTGGTCCCTTGCACTTCCTGTGACAGACAGGTGAAGTGGGAATTCTCCTCTGTGAGAGACAGATAAAGTGGAAAATCTCTTTTTTTTCAGTGGAGAAGAGGCCCTCCTTTTATACATTTGGCGTGGGAAAGATACCTAGGTGCCAAATGAATATCTGGAATATCCTGCTCCACTTATTTGTAATTAAATATTACATGTATACTATTAAAATAAAAATAGAACTGACTCAGTCTGATCGATCTGATCACCAATATGCAAATGGTGGTGCTAGACGACAAATTGAGCAGAGAAAGAGAGTTCATGAGTCATCAGATTTGACTAAGCTTGATCTTGCCAATTTCTGAATAATCACATGTGAACTCATTATGTAAGTTTTTCCCTAGAAGAGAAAACTAACATGATGAATGTAAACAACTCATAAATATGAAACATGGATAAACAATTGCAATCATAGACCAATGAAAAAGATTATGTAAGAAACACAGTCTTCAGACATTCAGCAAACAAAATTAAACCAGATCCTAATACAAATTACTCAAGTCTTTCTGCTTCTTTTCTTCAACTTCCTATATATCGCCTCTAAGCAAGCCTCCCATGGACAAAGCTAATAGGCTCGATTGCTGTAGGCTTTTATATATATATCTGAATATGTCCATGTATGATATCCATATCATGCATGACACCGCTTATCCGCTCATCCGATCCTCCGAAGTTTCTGGATGTTCGTCCGAAACTTTCCCGCGGTCCTCCGGACCTATTCTGCTTCGGACTTTGTCCTTGCAGCCTTTCCTCTGTTTGCTTCTACTTAGGACTTGTCCTAAGTAGCCATTACACATATCCGTATCAGGACGAAACCTCATTGTAATTTCCGGAAGTTCCTCCGGAACTTTCCCGCACTCGTCCGGAAAGTCCTTCCGAACTTTCCCGCGCTTCGGACGTCCTTGGACTTTCTTCGGACATCATTCTGAAATTAAGGGCACATACTCGGGTAAGGGGCGCAGCGCACGAGCTGAAGCCAAGCCCCTCAGAATCAGTCCTACCCTTTGTGCACGGTCTTAACAGATAGACACTGTGACGAGGGTTTGATTCCTGTGGTGCGAGGGCCCCAAGAGCATATAGAGGCCAGTGCGCCCTGGGAATGCTGGAGGTGCGCAATAACGAATGGAGGATAGGTTTGAGCGGCACAGACGGCACATGAGCCATGCCAGGAGGTGCTGGATGTAATGTATGAGGCACGTTATTAATAGAATGGTGGGAGGGTGCACCTCAGAGGTAAGTTTCCCACAACATAGAAACCCTACCTCAAAGGTCTCTATTGAGACCGAGAAGTAATGCCTGAGGTGGCTAGCTCAAGTGAAGCTTTTCAAGTCCGCGGTGACAGGTACCATGAGAAGTTCACGTAGTTAAGAGTTGAATGGAATATTTTCACCTTCTCTCAGCTTCCACTGCAATAAGGCCAGACATGGACGCTTTGTCTTCCATCGTAAATGTATCTGCGATGTCTCTCCATGTTTCGCTTCTCGCCATCGCTTTTAACCCAACAGCTTGGAACATTGTGGCCCAGAATGGTAAAGGAATTCATAACTTTCACCCAACTTGTATTAACACGTGTTTACATCTTGCAGAGTACAGAAACAAGACAATTACCCGCATCTTTGGTGGTAATGCTTGCTATGGATGCTGTTACAATACGTTACACGAGTCCCCTCTGCCACCCCGCACGGCAACAGAATGATACCCGGGTCTCACCAGCCCTATGACGATGAACTAGGCCAGAAGGCCTTGACGAATAGAAGAGAAGCCCGGGAGATGCTGGCTTAGATAAGCGGTCTGGACCGCTGATGACATTATGACGACATAGGTCTAGATGACCTATTTACGATATCAAGATAGAAGGCAGGCCTCGTGCTGCCTCATGGACAGATAGAAGGCAAGCCTCGCGTTGCCTCGAGTATTGATAGAAGGACACCTCGTGGTCCTATCTTAGATAGAAGCCCTACCTCATGGACGGTATCTCTGACTCGATAGATAAGCAGATTAGAACCCAGCTTCAGGCTGAGCTTAGATACGATAGAGTAACCTTATATAAGGTCGAAGATTAAAGTAGATGTTCCTTACTTTAATCCTACTTGGTTTTCCCTTGAACTCCTTGTCTTCGCATAAAGTTACCTTGCTTCGACATCGACTCATACCTTCGGAAGGCCCACCATAACCTTCTGTCTGTAAACGCTATAATCGCCCGTAACCCCTCGTTAACCACCACGAGCTACGCCAGCATACGCAACTCTTGCTTGTTTGTAAGAGCCGACGAACCTCAGCACTCGGTACCACTGTCGTGGTTGTCGCTGAGCAGAACCATCCAAGTTGCACACGACCGTTTGTCGTAACAGATGCTACTTGTTAACCATCATGATATTTTCATTTGGGATGCTTTGTGATCATCTGTAGGTTCAAGATAAACGATAGCTCCAGTAGACGTTGTAGGGATTCATTTCTGGCTGGGCTTGTAGAGACTGTTTTTACCTTACCTTATGTTGGCACTTTGTAGCTTACATAATAAAGTTATCTTTCCACCAGTTACCAGTATGAGTCTGAGTATTCAGCAAGTTTTGATGATATTTCCTCTCCTCTGAGCCTTGAGCCTGGTTCAGAAACCCTTTAGGGTCGAATAGCAGCTAGGTTCTGCAAGACCCAACATTGTTCAGACTCACCATCTGAATTGTTGTACCTTCAACATTCTTGACATCTGGCAGATATCAGCGCGCTTTGAGCGACCAGCCTCAAGTTCCTATGCTCTCTGCGCCATATGACATTCTGATACCAGTTCTTCTGTTTGCTATCGGCCAGCTGTTTGTTGTCACTTCCACTTGGGCCCTTGGAAAAACTGGAACTTTCCTCGGGGACTACTTTGGTATTTTGATGGATCATCACGTACAGGGTTTCCCATTCAATGAGCTGAGGAATCCTATGTATGTTGGAAGTATGATGTGCTTTATTGTGATGGCCTTGTGGTATTTGTGTTGTCCTGCATTTCAGCACGATCTAAATCTGTTGTGACAGGTATGAATGGCCAGCCGGACTCCTCGTGAGTTTGTACATATATATCGTTTACCTGATTGCACTACAATTTGAAGGGTAAGTTTCTTACTTCATCATTTCTGTCAGCGTTTCTGAAGGACAATGCTAGACCATTCACTGACATGATCTACTCTAAACGAGCCTCTACAAAGAAGGTGTTGTGATCACGACACCTGATTGACACATGGACATGCACATTAGCATTTACTTGTCACCAATACCATGGCAACTTTCCGCATCCTGCCAAGCAAAAATTGTGCTTTTACATAGCATTGATAATTGTTTGAATGTTAAAGTCACACAAGTTGGCGTTAAAGTTTGTTATTGGCTGCGCCGCTACATGATTTCAGCGAACATATGCCGTGGCACTGGTGGTATGATGAATTATCATCTTGTCACATCTTGGATCTTGAGTTTCAACTGTCATCTTTCAAATAACAGATTGTGCAGTGAGTCCACTACAAAAATTACTTTTTTTCAATGTTTTGACAGGAAAAATGAGGGGAAATTTCTATCTTCTCAATCAATGTTTTTTTGGATGTTTGGTGGAGGAAAATGAGAAAATGCCTGCAGTGATTGTGGCCTGGAATGGTGAAGGAATTGATAATTGTACCCACTGATATCTGCCAGATGTCAATCAGTCTACCAGAGCTATAGTGCAACTTGGACATACAAATGATCATGAAGCATCCCAAATGAAAATATCATGATAGCCAAGAAATAACATCCATGGCGAGCATTACCACTGAATAGGCGAGTAATCATCTTGTTTGTGTACTCTGCAAGATGTAAACACAAGTTGGGTACAAGTTATAAATTGCTTCACCATTCCGGGCCACAATGTTCCAAGCTGTTGGATTAAAAGTGATGGCGAGAAGTGAAACATGCAGAGACGTCGCAGATACATTTACAATAGCAGCCAAAGTGTCCATGTCTGGCCTTATTGCAGTGGAAGCTGAGAGAAGGTGAAAATATTCAACCATTCAACTCTTAACTTCTACGCGAACTTCTCATGGTACCTGTCACCACGGACTCAAAAAGCCACACACAGAACATCATTGAAACATGAATTACTTTTTTTTAATGTTTTGACAGAAAAATGAGGGGAAATTTCTATCTTCTCAATCAATGTTTTTTTGGATGTTTGGTGGAGGAAAATGAGAAAATGCCTGCAGTGAATGTTCCAAGCTGTTGGGTTAAATGCAATGGCGAGAAGTGAAACATGGAGAGACATCACAGATGCATCTACAATGGTAGAAAAAGTGTCCATGTATGGCCTTGTTGCAGTTGAAGCTGAGAGAAGACTCAAAAAGTTTCACTTGGCCCGAAAGGCACCAGCACTAGCATGGCATCCTATGTACAAGTGCTATTCATAATGATACAGATTCATTTCCACTTGGTGTAGGCCAGTTGGTGGTGTGATAGTCTTCAGCATTGAGTTCATAAATTGTCTTGGTGGCTGAATGTCCAAACATTGTTGAATGTTGTACTTTGTTTTGCATATCTCAAATGGCCTGACTAAGCTTCTATAATCCACTCCACGTACGAGACTACGCCTCTTGATATTAATATACTATTGTTCCATGGGAAATGCACAATTTTCACTTATTGCTAAATAACAACACAACAACAACACATATTCATATTGGGTCTACTGTAGTGTATACCTTAGGTCTCTGCACATTAGGCCCAACAAGAATTTTTTTATTTTGTTGTGAGCTCATTGCAGTGGCAGCACTGGAAGTTGAGATATTAAAAAACAATAGAAATGCATAGATATGACAGGACAGGACATAGGGAGGACAAGTGCGTGGGAAAATATCGGGTCCAATGCGGCCTAAACCCCAGTGAAAACTGACTGTGACGGGAGAGGGCAGGATATGTTGAGATGTGAATTACCATATTAGTAATGTGTCAGGATGTGCTCCTTTCTTATCTCTTCGACATTACCTTTGCAAAGTTCGACAAATTCCATCTCACAAAGTGCAAACTGTGCATCGCAAACACAAACTTTGCATCACTGAGTGCAACCTTTGTCTCGCGAAGCCCAAATATAGCATTGCAAGCTGCGAAGGACCCCAAATTTGTTGCCCCAAAGCAACCCCAAAGCTGCAAAAATCGTTGGGGCCAAGTTTCTGTTGCCTCACCGGCACCTTTCTTCCTCCCCACCATCTTCCCACATCCAAGTGAAGGGTCACGCCACTCTCCTCTACTGGTTCTGGCTTCAACTCATGTGTCCTTTATTCAAAGGTATGATTACACTAACCATGCGAGTTTCAAAGTTAGAACAGCGCTGTACTGGGACAGTGTAAGGCTGCAGTATGTCATAACATCATCTTCACGCGCATATATTCATGTCTATTGCAGGAATATGACGAGGAGATGATGTTTCTTGTATTGATTCATTCACACTGACTGATAGGGATATGATGAGAAAGCAACTCCTCTCATAAGTACTTCATTCTCTCAATTGACACCTTTCTAAATCATCATCTAGGTTGTTAGCGATACATGGAACAAATCTGTCTGTGATGGACAGCTTTATTAGATTTCAGCACCATCTGACTCTGCACGATCCGGCATATGCATTTCCTACACCATCACGTTTTCGAGCCACTGTCCGCATTTTTTTAGCTCTTTTTGTACCACTTTTGTACCCCCATTATCTGCGCGTGCGCGCTAGCTATTGTAGTGTCTAATATTATTCAAGCATATTTGCACACATTTTCAACTATCTGGCGAGGGGAGCGAGTATGTGCGTTCATATGCGCAAATATGTTTTACATTAGCTACAATATGCCTGTATATGTTTTTGACTCATGGGAGCGCCAGAGACACTGCCCCAGCTAATGTTTTTCGTCCGGCTACGGGGCGAGGCAGGGAAACATGCGTTCATATGTGTTTTTCTTCTCAGGGTCGCATCTCAACATATCCTGCCCTCTCCCATCAGTCAGTTTTCACTGGGCCTAAACATCAGCTCGAGTGCTACAGCGCTTTGAGTGACCAGCCTCAAGTTCCTATGCTCTCTACACCATATGATATTCTGATACTAGTTGTTCTGTTTGCCATTGGCCAGCTGTTTGTTGTCACTTCCACTTGGGCCCTCGGAATCACTGGAACTTTCCTTGGGGACTACTTCGGTATTTTGATGGATCATTGTGTACAGGGTTTCCCATTCAATGTCCTGAGGGATCCTATGTATGTTGGAAGTATGATGTGCTTTATTGCGATGGCCTTGTGGTATTTTTGATTCTATATTTCGGCACGATCTAAATATGTTGTGCACAGGTACGAGCGGCCAGCCGGACTTCTCGTGAGTTTATACATGTATATTGTTTACCTGATTGCACTACGATTTAATGTGTGTCTTATTGCTGTGTTCATGAGCAACGTTGTGAGATCGATTCCTCTCCCGTAAGCATAGCATGAGGGTGACTGGGCTGTCAATGGACGCCTGTAAGTTTCAACCCCAGAATGCGCGCAGCGGGCCCATGAGGTCTGCCCCATCAGTCTGAGTGATTATGATGCTCCAGAGCGAACTTAAATGAATTGCGCTACGGTTGCATCGTTGAATGACTCTATATGTGTGCTGTAGCACGAGTGCATGGATTACTATCCACCAATAGAGGTGGACCAACGGGAGGGGCCTGTGAACCAATTAATGGTATGCAGCTTGGTTGCGCCGGTTCACGAGATTTTGGACATGCGTCTATTTTTTGATGAGTCAATGAATTCAAAAGCAATTTTCTTGTTCATCAGAGACAGAAAAAAACAGAGGCCGTAAACCTGTGCCATCTCGTACACTTCGCGCTATATCATATGGTAGACCACCTTGAGCACAAACTAAGTCTACTTCAAATTCATCATCGCTCGGATGTGTGCTGCTCTCGTTGTGTTCACGACTTCGAACGAGCAGGGAAATGGTTTAGGGCAACTTCGGCAGGGTCAGTTTAGGTTATTGAATACATACTACTACTGGATCACTTACATCACCGAACCGGTGGTGTACTCCGGCGTCACCTCGATCTTGTCTCCATTTGAGTCTTTGGCATGATCAATGCGCAAGACGGCGAGTATGGTGGAAAATGCAGTCCACAGACCGTTCTCTGCAAACCAACGACCTGCCAAGTGCATTTGTCATCCTCGACATTGCCAAAATCAGCCATGAATCAGCCTACCAGGACAAATACGCCTGCAAGGGTCAGTGGATGATTGAAGATGATAGTAAGGTTGGAGTATTCACCTGCCATGACCAAAGGCAAAATGGTTTACGAAAGGGTTCTTCAGCTTCCCATCGACAGTCAGATGGCGGCTAGGATCGAAGCGCGATGCATCGGGAAATATGTCTTCATCCCGAGACAGCGCCCTGAGCAATGATCAGCTCAAACCAATATATGCATCCAAGGCCGATATACCACTGATTAACCATCACTATCGCACCTGACGAACTACATATGAGTCAACGATAACCTTGATTCGTACGACTTCGAACCTTTGGGTATGAAGTGCCCTTCGTAAACATCGTCATTTGATGTCGCATGTGCGACGCCTGTGCAAGGGGTCAGCCATGCAAACACAAAACTATATTACCACCAGCTAACCTAGGGGTGCGGGAGGATACCATCTCACGACCTCGCAAAGAATGGCATCAAGGTAGGGCAGTGACGCCCTGTTATCAAGGCACGGCATGCTGTCATGCTCCACAGCTTGGTCAATTTCTGCACGAGTACGGGATTGGACGTCAGGATAGAGCACCATGGCCAACAGGAATGTCTGCAATGCGGATGCAGTCTGCGGGACATCAAAGTAAGAATCAGAACTGCTTTAAGTGCTCAAGTAGCGACTCACGGTTTCTATGCCAGCTAAGATGCCGCATTCCCGTCAATGGATGAACTCCATCCTGATAAAAACAAACTCTTGCCTATGTATCCCGTCAACGCAACAGCCTTCATCGTGTCTTCGCCAGTGTCGTCGCGAGCTTGACTGAGAAAGTCGGCGACTAATGAGCGCGAAGCAGTACCATCTGCCTTCACGCAAACAGATCAGGCGAAAATTACATCCACAAGTCTGCACGAACGTACCATCTGTGCCTTCACTTCGTTAAAGGGCTCGTCAAAAAGTTGTTGACTTAATTCTCTGGAACGTCCTATCAGGGCAAATGCTCCACCAAAGCACCAGAACGGTAACTTTTCGACTGCAACCTCATGCTGAATGCTCAAGATGATGTCGTCGACGGAGGCACTCACGGAAAGGAAAGGCCGTGAACATGGCAGCCTTCTCGGGAGTGATAGTCTGTTTTCCGATATCAAAGAGTTCGTGCACACGGGAAAGAAGTGAGCCTTCATTAGCGAGGTGTCCGTATGTCACGGTCATGATCAGGGATCCCGAGTATCTGTCACAAGGATTGATCGTCAACTGGACCATACGTCACAAAGACATCCTTGGATTAGGTACGAACGCTTCAACGTGTTGCTGCAGTGAGTCACTAGTGACATCTAAGAGATCGATGACTAGTCCATTTGCATGGCGAGAGTATATCTCGTGGTACGAGATTAAAACTTCGGCCCTAAGGACTTGATGGTATATCTTGCGATGTTGTCGTAAAGTCTCCCCATACGGAAGCATCACAGAATTGAAAGCCAGTCCAACTCTGTATCGTCAGTGGATGAAGAATAAATTGAATGAAAACGGTAATACATACAATTCGTTGGTGCGAATAACTGGACGGGTAGAGTAATTCGCAGAACGCTTTTCCAGCAACTCATGCGCGATGGTTTCGGAGTTTATGATGATCATGTCGATCCCAAGTATGCGGGAGCGGAAGATTTTTCCTACGATCAGGCATGAAGTTAAATCCAGGAGCTTGGAAAAGAGCCTGTGTGCTACCAACCATGTCTTTCCCCACGCAGCATATGTGAGCCAAGGACGTTTAGTATCCAATTGCAGCGCGTTACCCAAAAATGGTATGGGCCGAGGTCCGCCGGGTAGCAGAGGTAAAGGGTAGACACGTCTGCGAGACAGGCCCAAAGCGACAAGCAGGGCAACAATGCACGATATAGTACCTAGAGTGAAAAGCATGGGAAGGGATGGAGTGTGACACACCTTGATTATAGAAGCTTATATCCCTACTCAATAGCAGTTTTATTTGGCCATTTTATTTCGTGACAGTTCGTGCAAAAGCTTGCAAAATAAAATGCAAATAAAATGAACAAGCAGGGCTGCTCAATTCATTCAGTTCTCGTTCACCTGGGAGCCGAGTTCGGCCGGTCAAGCTTTAAGCGCTGCCAAGCCTGTCCTAAACGGGACTTGTGCCTAAACCTTACGGCGCGCAGCGCCAACACCCAGTGTAGTACAGGCTACTACAAGCAGCCTATACTCGATGGAAAGGGTCAGGAATGTTAAGGGTTAGGCATTGAATGCGACTCACGGGGTTTAGGGAGGTTTAGGATGTGCTTTAAGACTGATTTACTGCACCAAGTGTTGGCGTTGCGCGCTGTAAGGTTTAATTGAGCAGCCCTAGTAACACGTTCGGCACGCACATAGCGGCGCTTGAAATCAGCTAAGGGAGGCGCAGGGGTTTTGACTGTGCTCATCAGCGCAGGCGTCGTTGAAACACGTTCACGCCACCATGACAGATAGTTCCCCGCATGCCATCATTTTACTGGCTGATGCAGAGACACCGGATGATCGACTAGTATTTGCAGCAAAAATTGCACTGCAAGCACTCGACGCGAAACAACGAGGCGCTAAGGGGTGTTGTCACTGTTGTGGTGACCATATGCACTTTCTTGCTGGTCGAGCCGGATCTCCCCCAGTCGGCATTTCGGCAGCTGTCTCTCATATCAAACTCCGTACTCGACCGAGTGCGAAATAAAATGGCAAATGTGCCTATTTTGTTTGTTGACTGTCATCATGCGTATTGAATAAAATCGTTATTGAGTAGGGCTACAAAGTTTAACATTCAACAACGTTTAGCCAAGAACTCTATGCTGAAGATTATCGCACTAACTATATATAGCGGTGGCGCCTTTGAAGCTTTTCAAGTCCGCGGTGATAGGTACCGTGAGAAATTCGCGTAGAAGTTGAATGGAATATTTTCACCTTCTCTCAGCTTCAGTTGCAATAAGGCCAGACAATGGACGCCTTTTCTATCATTGTAAATGCATCTGCGACGTCTCTTCATATTTCCCTTCTCGCCATCGCGTTTAACCCAATAGCTTGGAACATCGTGGCCCGGAATGGTAAAGGAATTCATAATCGTACCTAACTCGTATTAACACCTGTTTATATCTTGCAGAGTACAAAAACAAGACAATTACTCACATATTTGGTGGTAATGCTCGCTACGGATGTTATTTTTTAGCCATCATGATATTTTCATTTGGGATGCTTCGTGATAATTTGTATGTCCAAATTGCACGATAGCTCTGGTAGACCTTGCTTGACATCCAGCAGATATCAGCGCGCCTTGAGCGATCAACCTCGAGTTCCTATGCTCTCTGCGCCATATGACATTCTGATACCGGTTGTTCTGTTTGCCATCGGCCAGCTGTTTGTTGTCACTTCCACTTGGGCCCTCGGAATCACTGGAACTTTCCTTGGGGACTACTTCGGTATTTTGATGGATCATCGCGTACAGGGTTTCCCGTTCAATGTCCTGAGGGATCCTATGTATGTTGGAAGTACGATGTGCTTTATTGCGACGGCCTTATGGTATTTTTTTTTGGTTCTACATTTCGGCACGATCTAAATATGTTGTGCACAGGTACGAGCGGCCAGCCGGACTTCTCGTGAGTTTGTACGTGTATATCGTTTACCTGATTGCACTACGGTTTGAAGGGTAAGTTCATTACTTCGCCAATTGTATCAGCGTTTCTGAAGGACAATGTTAGACCATTCACTGACATGATCTACTCCAAACGAGCCTCTACAAAGAAGGCGTTATGATCACGACACCTGAATGGCATACGGACACGCACATCATCATTTGCTTGGTCACCAATATACTATGGTAACTTGCTCTATCTGGCCAAGCTAGAATTGTGCTTTTACATAGCGTTGATAATTGATTGAATGTTAAGGTCATACAAGTTGGCGTCAAAGTTTATCATTCATCGTGCCGCCGCATGATTCCAGCGACCATATGCCGTGATACTGGTATGAATAAATTGTCATGTCACATCTCTCATCTTTCGAATGACAAATTGTGCGGCGAATTCACCTGGCTTTCGAGTATGATTCCCAAAACCTCGCTGGATGTGTCTTACTCTTAGCTTTGAGAATCTACGGTTCACCCAGGTCCAAGTACATGCTTCGGACCTGAAAGTTTTTACCCAACAATTATCTCTTCAAACATATAATCCGTCCGTCATTTCTGTAGCCGCTGAGCCACGCTACGCATAGGGGACGGGTTGAAGAGGTATACTCTGGTTCATCTTGCGCTACGCTGGACAGACCAAGACCGCCAGAATTTCCAGAACATCATGGAATTTGTATAGCTAAGCCACATGATACGCCCTGCATTGTTTTCAATAGTGCCGATGTGGCGCAATTACCATATAGTTGGGTGGTATTGTTACTTGGCACCGTTGCAAGTTCACAAATGACGATACAGATTGCTTTTGCTCACAGAGTTTTTGTCTTCATTCAGACGAAGTCGCACGATACTTGACTTTATAGATTTCCAAGTTTGGGGCGCATGCAGTGATCTAAGATACAAACAAGCTATTCCAAAGCTATTCATATTAAATGTCAGATATCAGGCAATCGATTTCCAGCCTCTCCAGTTCCTTGTCTATGTCCGCTTGAGGATGTTGTAGTGAAAATACCAATACCTCGACGTTTCAACGTTTCAACCTCAGACTAGTGATATAATACTTAGCTGCGTCGTAGCGTTGGTGCCAAGCTGCAGGCTTGGACTTTGAAGATGAAGGGGTACTGCATGCAGTCTTCTGAGCCTCAAGATTACTGATATTTACAACAATTTGAACGCCAGTGGCATTCAGAGGGACGTTTGCTGTGATGTGGACAGAGCCCACGCTAACGGTGATACAGAGACTTCCCAGTGGAGCTGGAAGGAAGTGAGATACGCTCAACACCAGCGATCTAATCGTAACTGTTTCTCGCCAGGCTTGGTGTGGGAGAAACGAAGGAAAAAGTTGGTGCGGGATGTCGCTGACCAGCCCTATACGATGTCCAGCTGCTTGCTGAGATTAGAAAAAGTACTCAGAGCAACAGGGCTATGCAGCAGCGCTGCACGTTCTAATAAATCACGCGGCATGAATCAGGATCGTCCCTGTTGCAGCCTGGGGCTCTGTGTGCTAACGCGATCCCTTGTCCGGAGGTTCAGGAGTCAGGACAGCGGCCAGCCTGAGCGGTTCACAGCTATGTCGTTCCTACCATTTGATGCAATAGGAGCGAGTTAGCTGTAAGCTCTGTGAACCTGCGATAGCAGTTCCATGACAAGCTTGCCATGATTAAGGCGGCACCAACCACCGCATCGGAGATTGCATCAGAATCACTGCTGGGCCGGTGCTAGAAGTTAACATCTAAACAGCTGAAAGTGATAGTCCTCCCGCTTTTGCCTCCAACGAGTTCTGCGTTCGCTTTAATATTATGATCAACATTAACAAGAGACAGAAGTATATAAAGCGAGAAATCTGATGTTGAGAGCAAGGGGTGGGTTGGGAATGACACGCGCCGGGTTCCCACAAGTGTTTGTCACTTGTTTGCACAAGGTCACTTCAAAAGACAAGAATTTTTAGGTCACACTCTTCAGCGTTTCAACCACATCTCAGAAATGCCCTCACATCCTTCTTCTGCAGTTTTCATTCTTCTGCGATCTTATCGCTTTTGAAGCGAATACTCAGATGTTCGCTCTGCTCCAAACCGACATATAGAGACGATTTCATGGGGCTTCCTTTTTTTCTGTCGTCTTAGCCTAGTTTGTCAGATGTCGGCCATCAATCCATCGCACGCACTTGCCCAATCGAATGTAAGTACTTCGATTCAGCCCAATGATTCATTAGCACCCAGCGGTGCTATTTTTCTACGATGAGATTTTTTATCTTTCAGTTATCCCTGTCTTAACATTCATGTCGAGATATGAAAATCTGACCTCTCTGCTCGTGCCTTTTCTTTCAAACCCTTGCTGACTGCATCTTACTTTTCAGATATGGGTCACTTTGGAGCGGCATTGGAAACTGTCTCGAATTCGTCCACCATGCATCTGCATACGAGTTTGCGGAATACCGATATATTCAGGTACCAAATATCCAAAGATCAATCCTCGTATAAAACGAAGGCAGACTTGGCGTTTGAAGGTGTTACACGTTATACACATGTACTGGAGCTATAGATGCAGTTTGCAATGTTATAATCTATCAAAATGTCACTTTCGTATACTTTTTTTTTTTTTTTTTTGGCGGCGATGTCATGGTCCGTGGTATTTTCAAGCTAGACTAAGGTATGAAATGTCCATCTACTGTTGTCCGCATTCTGCATCAGGGATTATGTCGAAATGACCACAAAGGCCGCAGAGGCCACGCTACCAAGTGTGAAACTGTTACCCGTTGTGTTGACACTTCCGCTCATGTACACAACCTCAACACCAGCGCCAGAGAGTCCGATGTCTGTCCAGGTCACATTCGAGGTGACATAGTCAGTATTGGTAGCAAGGACGAGGGTCTCAAACCCTGCCGCCCAAGTAGCAATGTCAACACCCCCGATTAAATAGTTGCTCCGAGGCGAGGTAGCGCCAAAGATATATGATGTGAACTTCGGTAAGCTCAGCGCGAACGCGGACGCCGCCACTTTGATGTATTCAGGGTTCGGATCTACCCAGGGAACGACACCCAGAGCACCTTGATTAATGCCCATGATGCTCTGGACAACCCATTCTTCGCCTGTAGGAGTCCGCGTCCAATATCTGATGAGCGCAGTCAACAACAGCGGATACAGAAAAGTGACAAAGGCTACTGACTGTGCACTGCCAAAAGCTTGAGGAACAGTCCATACCGCTTTGGTACGTTCCCATCCCATCACCTCCAGTCGATTTTGGAAGCTGGCAACCCGGTCGCTGATATCAAAGTACGAACCGATACCGCTGTTTGCGGGGACGACGCTGTCATAATAGGTAGAGTTGGGTGAAACGGCAGCGCTATTTCCGGCAGGAATGCTGAAGCAATTGTCGCAACCGCAGTCACCATAGTCGGGTGTGCAAGTCGTGTTCCACTCATTGGACCAGGTGACATTGTTCCCGATCATGTACACGTCTTGCATGACGATATCTGTGCCTGCAGTGTACGAGGCCCATTCGTAGTCCTGGCAATTCAGCACAAGACTGACAGGATGATAACCATCCAGGCTGTAGATGAGGTCGTATGCAATACTCGTGGCGTTCAGTGGGTCTGAGGTTCCGTCTGGTTCGTCACCGGTGTACCATAGTAGGAGGTTGGGACGATACTTGATAGAATTCACCTGTTCCATCACGGAGGTGTTGTTCATGTAGGTGAATCGCATATCATACATGAGATACATGCCGACTTCTTGCATACGATCGAGAACCATTTCAAAGGCGGTCATATTGTCGAATGTGGGGACAATATGAATCTGCGCTGGCAGTAAGCACTCGGTTCCTCTGTGTAAACATTAGGAAAACGTACAATGTTGAACCTGAAGGCGAGTATCAGATCTGTATGGACAATAACACAAAATGAGGCCTACCCTTGTTGTTTCAGCGTATCAACCACCGAAATATTTGTTGAGAGGTATCCATCAAAGGTCGTATAGAAGCCAACCGGAAAGATTGGCTCGTACTCTCCACCTAACCCAGTTGCTGGCTTTACCAGAAGTGCTCCAGTCCTTAAATCCATCTTAGTCACAGAGCTGTTGGTCGGATTAGGGAGTACAGAAAGAGCTGCCGAAGCGTTGTAGGTCTGAGGTGACGATGAACTTGTTGCGTTGCTTGCCAAGAATGTGGCTCCACAAGAAAGGTTGTATGGGGTCATCTGAGGAGTGATCCCATCAAGGCTGAATGGTAGCTCATATGCAGAAGCATTGAGTGGGACAAGCGCATTGACGAGAGTCTTTCCATTCAGGCTCACAGTGACATCCAATTGTCCCGCACTAGAAAGGGGTCCTGCGGGGAGGCCGATTGGTTGTGCCCCGACTATCTCTGAGTACACCACGGGTGAATCAATGAGGACGCCTGCAGGTGTGCCTACATCCTCTTCCAAGTAAGGTTTTACGGCTGCCGCACACCGGAAGGCAAGAAGTGGGACGTCTGACACAGCTGGGATAGTGAATTCGCCTCCTGGTGGGACAACAGACTGATTGGCCATGTAGTGCTTATTACACCTTCGGAAGGGGTCAAAAATGTTGGTCACACAAGTTGTGGTCGGGATATCCAACGAACGATGCTCACCATGTTTGAGCTGATACACGAGCGAGAAGCTGTATGCCACTGAGCACCGCGAAAGTCAGACGTGGCATTCTTGCCAGTGCAGTCGCGCACCCGAGTAGTAGTAAGGGTGGGATGAGTAATAGGTATGGGATAACATTGTTTGGTTTTTCCAGTATAAATATTCATGGACCGTCGGAAAAGGTTCGGAGCTCGTGTGATCTGCTACCATGTGGATGCAATACGTATGACTTACGATGCAGGTCTTGCCAGCTTAGTGGTGGGACCGAGATCGACCGTGGTACAATCATCATTTCAGCTGCTTGGCAGAATTTCCAGTGCTGTTGTTGTCGCCGGTCGGTTTAAACCAGTCGTGCGGTCCCCCGTTGCCTAATTTAGTAATTTTTAAATTTGACCAAGGTACATTAGGATTCTAGGAAGCCAGCCGGTTCTATCAAACGGTGCTATGGCACAATTCTGCGGGCATGAATCCGGTTGAATGTCAAGCTACAGGGGATCACAGTGAATGATGTAACCTTTCTCGGTCGACTCAGAGCAACTGACTTGTAGAGTAGAGTAGAAAAAAACCAGTTGTACAGTCTGTACTATAATCATCACAAGGTCGTAGCTAATGGAAAGCCAATTCGTTGACGCCATGCACACCATGATGTCCAGCCAGGCATCGATGTCGATTTAGGAGCCAATTTTGCGTGGGCACCACCACTCGGCGCTCGCACATCAACCTTGACCGAGGTCTTCCACCAAAATCTATTGACGAGATCATGATAGTTAATCAATCGATCACAGCTCACATGACGACGGGCAGTGGGATGTGGACGTGCTGGTGTTCTTCTAATGGCGTTTCCTATACCATACATAGTCATGCACATAGCTTTGTAGCGCTTTGAGATTTCTGCCAAGTGACAGAAGTGGCGAGAATCGCCACTTCTGCCGGCATAATCAGCATAATTGCCCGTAAATAATTCTGCCCCAGCACTAGTGACTCGCGTCCGATCTTGCCGTTTGTTGAATTCAATGGATGTTCTGGACTTGACCACGAGTATCGTAGGAAAAGCAGTCCGACAACACGTAGCTCGTAGGTGTGAACATCTTTTCCAATCAGATGCCGCTATGAGCTATTGAATTTGATAAGCGTGCCTGAGATATCAGATATATTTGTGCATATAGGATGGGCGAAGAAATCAAATCTTACTCGTGGTAGAACTCTTGTTCTTTGTTTCATATTCATCACTTGGAGGCCGCTTTACGGATAGAAGCAGCATCGTGGTTCTGCATTTCCTCGCAAATAGTAGCGGTCTCATACTCCTTGGTCATACTTATCCTCGGGAGTCGGCATCGATCAGGATATCATAGTCCAAACGCAAGACACAAATAACTCTGATCTTGAAGACCTCATGTGAAACTTCCTTCCCGGAATCATGTGGAAGACATTGGACACCCTCAAAGTTGCCGAGGTAGTAGGCACCCATACTATGGACAAGATAAGACTCTTTTGGCAGACATGGAATTGAGCTCAGCAACCAGAGGGTTCTTGAGAAACACGAGGGCTTTATACGCCAAGCCGCATCAACTGGCTCACAGTTATAGCTCACGCCTCGGGAGGAACTCTTAATTTTGTGAGCGGCTAATTTTGGATGAGGAGGAAAAAGTGTTCCATACATTCCTAAGAGTCTGTATGGGAAATTTCTCGCCATTAATATCGGCTATACTTCAATCTAATAGCGACACTCGTTCGTGGCAGATTTAGAACAGTATGGATGATCTTCCAAGTCTATGCCCAGAAGACCCAATAGAGTGCATAGAAGTGAGGTGGAAGAAAAAGAAAACAATCGTGAATAAAGGTACTGGAGGAGCTTGAGGGGTTATTTAGTTCTCTCTGTAATTTGAGTGAGTGAGGATGCGACAGCAGGCCCAGAAAAGTCAAAACTTACCAATTTAAACCGGTATACAGTGTGGACGAGAGCATGGAAATGTTTAGCGAACATAAGTACTTTTACTTTATCTTGGGAGGACCATCGGATAAGAGTAATTGATGCATCAACGGGTGTTGCTTGTGGTCTGATTTAATTGTGCTTCCAGTGGGAGACTTGGCGGGGTCATTATTACATGGTCGTAGACGATACCAGGCGTTGTGGGAACAGGATGTAGTCGGACTCTGGACTCGCTTAGTAAGCCGCTAGCAATTTGGCCAGACTCGGAGACTCGGACTGAGGTCACTGTGTCACTCAACGACCAGTGATCGGTCCCTCTTGCTCTTGACTTGTTCAAGTTTTTGGGGAACACATTACATGCATCCTCGCAATCCGTATAATAAACCTCCTGATTTTGCTGACCTTGCAAGGCGCTACCCTCCTCTCAGACCACAGTACGCATTCATCGGACGAAAGCCTCGGAGAAATACTGAAATTATCCAGTGTCTTCATCAACCATACAGGATCAAGCACGATAAATTTCAAAAACCTTCCTGCACAAAAGTGAGCGATGATAAGTCTAAGCTCCGTTTGATGCGGTACACTAATGAGGGCAGGCATTTAACAGAAGCACTCCTTCGTCTTGACTATGGTCTTTCATTAACCCTGCCCGACGATAGACTCTGCCCTCCGGTAAGGCTTTTTGCTGCGCATTTATATTATCTCACACCAGATGCATATTAGGTGCCGAACAGGTGCTTTTACATTTTAGAAGATCGATGCAGGAAGGCTGAAATCTATTCCACAGATTAAATTATGTTCTTTGGCTACAAGACATAGTGAAATTCACTTGCGGTTCCGCTACCGTCAGGGGGCTTGACATGTGTGTCACATTATTCTTCGTTTGAATGCAGTGGAGCAAACGTCACTCAGTGGCACTGGTGCTTCAGCAATCTACCCGTTATTGGCTTGTGGCATTGAACATAATTGGAACTTCATAGCTACCGGTAAGTGCCATAACGGTATGCTTTCGAAATATGATGGGAACATATGATTCAGATGTCGACGAACGGTCCATCCAATTCGCCAAACAAAACGTTTCTCAGAATTCTATGGACAGTCGCATTGTTGTTGAGCGTGTTCAGGCTGATGGGCCTATTCTTCAACCCCTGCATACAAGTCTAATGGATTTTGACTTCACCATGTGTAACCCACCGTTTTATAGCAGCGCCGAAGACGTTTCGCGCTCAGCCGAATTCAAGGAGTTTAGTCCAAATGCGGTGAGAAAGACAGTGTTCACTTATGTAAGATAATCTAACCAATTGACTAAGGTTTGCTCCGGAGCAGAAGTGGAGATGATAACACCAGGGGGAGAGACAAATTTTGTTGCTCGGATTTTTTTGGAAAGCCTACAGTTGAGGATGAAGTGCAGGTGACCTAATTGTATTGACAGCGCGACTTCAGACGTGCTGATGCGTGCCCATAGGTGGTACACTTCTATGCTTGGGAAGATGTCATCAATTCCTGATCTTATTTCCCTCTTTCGCGAACACTGCGTGCGTGCGTCGTGGAACTCTGCAGTCTCCTATCTAATTTGGTGACGTAAGGTAGACAACTATGCTATAACAGAGTTTGTTCAGGGTCAAACTCGTCGTTGGGCCATTGGGTGGTCATTTCAAGATGCCAGGCTTCCTGATGTATGACTTCTAGCTTTACCATCACGCAAGCTATTTACTTCATCACTGTCCAGACCTTCGCTCGCGTCTCCAACCCAGCCTTGCAGAATATCATGCCTTCTCGCAACACGCTGCACCACGCTTTTCCGGGCGCTCGATCTGCGGACATTCTGGCAAGCGCTTTACGAAATGTTCTCGCACTCATTAATGGCATAACGGTTACATCCTCGGCTACGCCTGCGATTCATGATCATTCTTCTACCATGCTGGTGCATGCCCGGAGTAACACCTGGTCCCGCGCAGCACGAAGGGGGAAACTTCCAGAAACAATCTGTGCGGATCAAGATTTGCCAGTCCTGCGTTGTTCGGTTGAATGTCGCGAACGATCATCTTATACTTCAAGTGACATTGCATGCGATCTTTTCTTCACCTGGGTGGAGGGCAAGGATCGGTTGATATTTGAAAGCTTCACAAATCATGTGAGCCGCAAAGTCACTTCTACCCTACAAGAGTTTGTGGATGTAATATGATTTAAAACAAGCCTTGTACGTAACCTGTGATTTTTCATTCGACGACTTGATATCCATCCCAGAGTTTTGGCATCTCCACAATGCAGCCTCATGTTCCATCTTCTGTTCATCACTTCCCGATTGAGCCCTTGCATTCTGTGTCCATACAAATCGAACAAGACGCCCAACGTTGCACCTGACGCCAAGGATATTGTGCATCCTTGCCGTGCATCATTACTTGAGCCGTAAGGTCTGCAACGTGGTGTGCAAAATATCGAAGTATTGCACTTAATCGTACCGCAGTTTCTATGGATCTAGTGTGGCGCTTCTCCAGGAGGCCGGGTATAGTGTTTCCACGTGTGCCGCATGCAGTTATGCACAGGTCATCGTATGACCAAACCTTCGTGGGCAGGCCCTGTCCAGCACAATATAAAACGTTGTTGATGCAAGGGAATTCATCCAACATCTCGCGCATTCAAGCCACCATTGTGGCATATCCTACTATTACGGCTCCAAATTGGGTAGTCGCTGACAATTTCGGATTATGATATCGTGTAAGTGTTCCGGGGACCAAGTATCAGGGAGAAATCTGGTCATTTGTATCGGTGGGCGTTTTAGCTTACAGCTCCCGATGACGATTATTCATGTCTTCAGATGGGACATCAAACAAGTATGGTGATAAAGTAGGTCGTCTGACGCTCATGCCTTCTGATTTTCTTGACAATCAATATTTATACTCAGAACACCAATATCGTCGAACTGTATAGCGAGATGGTCAAGGATAGCAAGCAGTTAACGTACTACAACAGTGGTGTAGGAACGTATGCCAAGGGACACACACACTGGATGAAGCAGATCGAGAGTGTCTTTGATCTGGCCTTTGCGTTGTAAGCATCATATCTTTGACTTTTCATGGTTCGGGGTAACGTCAGTAAAGTAATATCAGTCGAACTATTATGGGAGCCTACAGATGGCTCAGACACGTACCGTCCTGGTGACAAGATCTTCCTGTTTGGTAAGTTCCTTGGACGTTGCATATAGTCAACTGTACTAAAATGCAAGACCAGGATTTTCGAGAGGTGCCTACCAAGTTCGTGTATTGGCAGGAATGATCCACGAGGTATCCATCAACGTCGATTTATGATCTATAATCTTTCTTGTTTAATACTCTTTTGATAGATGGGACTCATATTACCCGGCAACATAGAACAGATCCCCTAGTGAGTATATTTGATGATCGTTCCTGACTGACTTTCTGACGCCAGCAGCGCCTACGAGCTTTACTCCGCCATCAACAGTGGAAAGAAGAAGGATAAGTTACTTGCGGCAGGATTCAGGTCGACGTTCTCCAGACGCGTAGTAATACATTTCATCGGTGTATGGTGAGCGTTATCCCTGAGTGCGAGTACACCAGCATGATCAATACGCCGTATAGGGACACCGTTTCATCTGTTGGTATCAGGAAGGAGAAGATTTTACCATCCACCGATACATGCGATCACATTTGCTGTTTCCGTCAGGGACTTGCGCTTGATGAGCGCAGGGTGAAATTCCTACCTGAGTATGTCTATGGAGGCACGAGCAATCGACCCGAATCCCAATTGGCGCAACCTCCAAACAATGCTGTCAAGGATGTCAAGGAAGATAATGTCAAGGAGGTTTGGTTTGCTGGTAGTCATTCGGATATGTATGTATCCCCTGCACGGGAAGGCCATCATTTGACAACTTGTTCCAGCGGTGGTGGAAACAGGGAGAAGACGGGCAAAGCACTCAATTTCCAAGACATGCCTTTACTATGGATGCGAGAAGAAGCTTTCGATGCAGGGCTTCTGCTCAATCCACCCAAGATAGCTTTCAGATTTGAAGATTTGAAGGAACCTAATATTAACGACTCGTTAACACTTCGGTGGTGGCTGCTCGAGCTATTTCCTGTCAGACGTCTTTGCTACAACAATTCTAACCAGCATACAATAGTGTAAGTGGCAATGTTGTTCCGTCTGACTCAGACATTGAACACTTGTAGGCCGCATGTTGGAAAAGGTCGTACCATCTTACCTGGCCAAAAGGTCCATGCGTCGGTTCTGTTTCGTGCCCACTATCGGTCGAAAGCGAGTTTCTGGAGAAATCTCCAGCAATGGCCAGAAGCAATTCACTTCCATGTTGCCTATGACCAGGAACAGTTGGGTGATGCCTGGGAAGTTCCTTTCAATCGCTCGACTGCTGAAGATCTCGTTGGTACAATTCACAAGAAACACACCCTGGATTATGTTGATCGCTTGGCCTTCATGTGTTCATTCGGTGAGATCACAGACGATTTTGACATGCCGACCTGATCTTATGGATTGCAGAACTCGGAGTTGAAGCGGTGCGGAAGGTGAATGCACTAGAGACGCTAGAAGCCTTGCTTAGCATTCATGGCAAAACTATCGGGGATGTTAAATACGCGCCAGACGAGAAGGAGGAGACATCTCCCATGTCGGACCTGAAGAACAAAGATCCTGACGCGGCCAAAAAAGAACGCATTAATGCTCGTAAAATGTGCCTCGGCGCATTCATCGCGTACTGCGCACTCAGTATGTCTTGCTTTATATTGCTGCCTCGACGAACTCTCAGAAATGCACAGTCAAGGACGCGGACGAAGACACGGAAAGAATACTAGACAGTCTTGATGTTCCTACCATGCTCCAAGACACGGAATACCAAGGCAGAGCCTGTGCGGCTCTTCCGGCTCTTTGCGAGATCAAAACACTAAGAGAGAAGCTCCTCAAAGAGGATATGGTTGGTCGAATCGTCGACCTGTGTCGGAACACCGGCGAAAACAAACTAATCGCGATGAGGACGCTGTCATACCTCGCCCAACGCTTTGGTTAGTTGCATTATTCATCTGAATCGTTTCGAACATGCCCCCTCATATGCGATCGAACTAAAGATGATGCATCTTGCATTCTTTCTAAACAATCCGATTTCATCCGACAAATCTTTGTTATGTTGAAAGAAAAATGTAAGTCTTCACCTCTCAATTCGCTCCTCTTCCACATTTGTATCTCAGCTCCGATCGTTGTCGTTGCTGCGTTAAAGATTTTGGCAGTTGTGGCCGGGAAAGGTCAGTCACGACATAGATCCACGGAAATCAGTATGTTCAGATATTTCGTGTTCAGGAAACATCCCAAAGAATATCGAATGCGGAGAGCTTGTAAAACGACTCAAGACCTTGATAAAGCGTCGTGATTTCTTTGTCACTCCGGCTGCGGTCGCTGCATTATGCGAGTTTTGCCGCAAGAGTCCAGGTACACACCCTTCCCATTCCTACGATCAATGCTGATGTTCTTCCGAAAATAGAACTCCGTGCCGAGGCCATAGGCCGCGATATCCTCGTCACATTGATCGACCTGTTTGAGTTCGATAAGCAAGGTTTGAGCGGCGGACCACGCGGCTTGGTATTGCTCGCTGAATTTGGTTCGTATCTGAAACTGCTTAAGAAGACCCTGCTTACCATGTTACTCAGAGGACATACGCGACGCGCTCGCACAGGGTCCGCACATCAGAAAACTAGTTGCGTTTTCGAGAGATGACGCAGTTGAAAAGAGCAAGGAGGCGACTGAGGAGCTCAAGGAGCTATCAGGATACCGTACGGTCCATAAAATTTTTGTTCCAGGAAAACTGACATTTGTCTCAGCTGAACTCCGCAAACGAATCATTGCTGAAGGAGGCCTGGACAGCATAGTCGATAATTTGGCTAAACCAGACCACGCGTTGTTTGCTGCGGATGCGCTCTTGACTCTCATGAAATACGGTGGGTGCTTCGAGACATTTTTCCAACAAATTTGACTGGGCTACGTTCAGACGACGCCAAGGAACGGATACTGAACACTACAGTGGACCTGCGTTTGCTGCAGATGATCGATGAACGCATATTTGACGGAACAATTCACCGGAAAGGCATAGATATCCTTGCGGACATATTCAAGAATGGTTTGGCAATCTGGATTCCTGCGGTCTATTGGAGTTCTTACTAGTTGTGCAGATGATCTTCGATCCGTGATGTTAAACCCAATGAATCCACCGTCTTTCGATGACGGTTCTTGGAATTTCGGATGCAAGGATGCACCCCATCAGCGACTCAAGAAAGCGGCAAACTACGTCATGGAGAAGACATTCCGCAGACAAGTCAAAAACGCAATGGATGATTCCGATAGCCCTAAATATCCGACAAACTTCATTGGGATTTTGCGCAAGATGATCGAAACATATCCGCTCGACTCTGTTCAGAATAGCGCTATTAATTACCTGCGCATTATTGCTGATTACGGTTGGTTTGCGTGTTGCTGTCGAGAACGCACACTAATCAAGATATAGAGGACGCACGTCAGGCGATGGTTGACGCTGAAATCATAGGACCTCTTTTGTGGTGTCTCAAAGCCACGGATGTGGACATCGAGGCTCTCAATGATGTTTTAAGAAAGATTGCGCCTGACGGTGAGAGTTCCAAGACAACCCTTTGCGCAACACGCTCATGAAACGTCAGAATCACTGCGTCGTGAAATTACGAGGGATGACAAGATACTGGTTGAAATGCTCAGCAGTCATTATCCTGGCGAGGTTCTCCGCATGACTGCCGCATTGGAATCTTTGTCGTCTTATGGTAAACGCTCTCCTGATTCTGAGATATAACGCTAACAATACTTTCAGGAGAGATACGGCAGAAAGTTCGGGAGATGGACGAGTACCAACACCTGAAGAGGGATCCCCTGTACTACTTAGATCCGCAGCACCACCCTCACGAACGTGGTCGGTTGTTCTCTAACATCTTTTTCTCGACGTGCTGAAGCTTGCTTTTAGATCAGTATACCATTGCATCCCAGGCCATCACATCGATCATCAGGGTATTTGACACATGATAGAACAAGTATATGTACATGTGTGACGATGCGGTCGAAGAGCAGGTAACCAAAACATCGACGATCGCGAATGACGACGTCATTACTGGGCTGTAGCAACGACGCTCTTCTACTATTAGGTTACATTTTGTTTAGCCGACTTATTCCGAACAGCATGGGATGAACTATAGTTGACAGTCAAGTCTGAAATGCAATTGCAATGCCTGGATGGATCCTCAAGGTAGGTCCATGAAGTGTTTGCTGTCGTGCAGCGGTCTTAATAGACATAGCGGGAATAAAAAAAGTGTTTGCTTTAATAAAGCAAGTATTGTTTTTGGGTGGAAGCCTGGAAGGGCGACAAGGCCCTGATAGTTGTCTTAACCTGTGAGAGAGCTGAGGTGAGCTGCAATTCCGTTGCAGTAGGAGTGAGAGCGACGCAGCGAAGTGAACCTTGAATCCCAATTTGTAGGAGCCGCACAGAGCGACGCTTCGAGGTGAGGGAAGAGGCAGTAGCTTGAAAGCATCTGCATGAGCAGTGCGGGCAAGAGCAATGGGAGAAATAATAAGGTAAAGGCAGCCTAATCCACATCAGGGCGGGTGATCAAATGGTTCCCTTCCCTTGTCAGGTTCCCTACCCAGATGGGCTAGAAACCCGAGGGTTTGCAACAGCAAACTTCCTGCATGAGTGAATTTGAGAGCCTGAGGGCGGCGCAGAAGTATTTTCAGATGCCCTCTACCCACTGGTGGCCAGCTTCCCAGCTGGATTTGTCTTCATTGCATGCGGATGCGTGCAAGAATCTAGGCGCTCAAAGCCCATCAAATTACCTAGTAGCCGAAGATACTAGCTTAGGGTCACAAAGAAGAATAAGGCAAAAGCAGAAGGCAGCTGCGACGGACAAGTCGGATCTAGTTGAAACCAGCAGCCGACGGCCAGCTACTTTCATATTGATAAACCGGACTTCTTTGTGGAGCTTGACAAACAAAAGGGTCCCACTTGTTAGCGCGCAAAGTAGCGGCAGGCTCCCGCTCGTTTGACACATGGCATATTGGTGAAATGTACTTGATAAGTGCCACTGTCTTCATGTTTGACCTCGCATACTGATTTCTCGAAGTGATGCAAATTCAGCAGGCTCCGCTAAGCTTAGGGTTATTTCTTGTCTTTTCGAATGACTGGCTCAGGATGATTCCGATCCCATTCTTTGCGATCACACGTTACTCGCATGCGTCTCTTGGAGATGGAACACGAGGACACCTGTCTTCAATGCTTTGCTTCTTTAGCGCTCTAACTGTCAAACAGATCATGAAATTTGCGACACTTCGATTTCATGCGAAATTGAAATGGCGCTATTCATCAATGGCGTGTCCCTCTTCTTCAGTAGGCTACATGTTTCAGAGGTGCGGTATCCTCCCGTACTGTGCAGAGTGTTGCCGCATGCGGCACATGCACACCGTGTCCACGGGCATACTTTGGTCGGCACAATATAAAACCTCGCTGTTGCAAGGAATCCTATCTAACATCTTACATACTCCAGTCACTGACCAACTTCCTCGGAATCCAAACCAATCCCACCCACGATTGTGATGTCATTAGTTGAGCGTCAATGACTCCAAAGCTGCCGCGTTGCTGAGTTTGAATTCAAGGCACAGCAATCGTGTCCATGTCCCCCGAGCTGTAAATGTCACACCGGCCCCGGCACGGGCAGGAATCTGGTTGTATGCATCGGTTCGTGTTTTAACTTGCAGTCTCAGATAATTTGAATTATTGAGGTCTGCAGACGGGACATCCAACAAGTTTGGCACTAAAGTATGTTGCACCTACCTCTTACGGTGATGCGTTGCGACTATATCTGTACTCAGAACACCAATATCATCCGACTGTGTAGTAATATCGTCAAGAATGATAAACAGTTAGTGTGCTACCTTACAGGCGTGGGAACATATGGAAGACCTGGAGGCCTCGCGCACGCGCGATTGTTGGAACGGGCCACGAATATCTTGGACCAAGCCATTGCCCAGTGAGTACCGTGTATTTGACCTTCTATGATTCATAGTGACGGTAGTGAAGTAATGTCAGCCGATCGATTATGAACGCTTATAGATGGCTCGCAGACAGGTACCATGATGGTGACAAGATCTTCCTGTTTGGTAAGTCCCCTGATAGTCTCATTTGTTTTGCTACAAAGCGAGGCCAGGATTTTCAAGAGGTGCATACCAAGTTCGTGCTTTGGCGGGAATGATCCACGAAGTATTTATCGATTGATTCACGAGTTGTATTCTTGTTCATTTTTCTTTCCTCCGATAGGTGGGGCTCATCATTCCCGGCAACAAAGACCAAATTCCCTAGTGGGTACTATAGATGACCATTCTTGAACTGACCGGCTGATTTTCGCAGCGCCTTCAAGTATTACTCTGCCATTAAGAGTGGGAAACTCAAGGATATTAGTCTTGCAAAGGATTTTAAACGGACCTTCTCGACGAGCGCGTCGGTATATTTCGTCGGCGTATGGTGAGTATTCGAGTCGTTCCCGAATGTAGCCATACCAGCATTTCTGACGGACCATCCAGGGACACCGTGTCGTCTATTGGTATTAATAGCTTAAGGAATTTGCCGTCTGCCAATACATGCGATCACATTCGCTACTTCCGCCAGGCACTGGCCCTAGATGAGCTCAGGGTAAAATTTCTACCTGAGTATGTCTGCGGTGGCATGGGCGAACGATCCAAATCAAAGCCAGGGCTACCTCCCTCGCACGAACATGTTAAGGAGGTTTGGTTTGCTGGTAATCATTCGGATATGTATGTACCCCTTGCACTAGGATGGAATATTTTAATAACTTGTTCCAGCGGAGGCGCACGCAGGGGAAAGGCAGTCAGTCACCTTACCTTGCAAGACATGCCTCTACTATGGATGTGTGAAGAAGTTCTCGCGGCCGGACTTCTGCTAAACAATTCCAATATAGACTTCGCATACGAAGACTGGCGTGGACACAATATCAAAAGCTCTTTGAATGTCGCATGGTGGCTCCTTGAGGTTTTGCCGATCATGCATCGTCGCCACGGTGACAACAACCAGTATGCCACACTGAATGGAAAGGTTACTTTATCTGACTTCCATGTTCAGCACAATTTTACCACATCTTGGAAGAGGCCGTGTCATCTTTCCTGGTCAAAAGCTCCATGCGTCGGTTCTATTTCGTTCCAACTACCAACCAAAAGCAGTTTTCTGGAAAAGTTTCATGCAATGGCCTGAAGCGATTCACTTTCACTTTGCCTATGACCAGGAACAATTAGGCCATGCTTGGGAAGTTCCTTTCAAGCGCTCGACTGCTGAAGCTTTTATTGGTACAATTCACAAGAAACACACCCTGAATTATGTTGATCGCTTGGCCTTCATGTGTTCATTTGGTGAGATCTCAGACGATTTTGACATACTGACCTGATCTTAATTGCAGAACTCGGAGTTGAAGCGGCGCGGAAGGTGAATGCACTCGAGACGCTAGAAGCCTTGCTTAGCATTCATGGCAAAACTACCGCGGACGTTAAATACGCACCAGATGAGAAGGAGGAGACATCTCGCATGTCGGACCCGAAGAACATAGATACTGACGCGGCCAAAGAAGAACGCATCAATGCTCGTAAAGAACGCATCAATGCTCGTAAAGTGCGCCTCAGCGCATTCGTCGCGTACTGCGCACTCAGTATGTCTTGCTTTTATATTGCTGCCTCGACGAACACTCAGAAATGCACAGTCAAGGGCGCGGACGAAGACACGGAAAGAATACTAGACGGTCTTGATGTTCCTACCATGCTCCAAGACACGGAATACCAAGGCAGAGCCTGTGCGGCTCTTCCGGCTCTTTGCAAGATCAAAACACTAAGAGAGAAGCTCCTCAAAGAGGATATGGTTGATCGAATCGTCGACCTGTGTCGGAACACCGGCGAAAACAAACTAATCGCGATGAGGACGCTGTCATACCTCGCCCAACGCTTTGGTTAGTTGCATTATTCATCTGAATCGTTTCGAACATGCCCCCCTCATATGCGATCGAACTAAAGATGATGCATCCCCCATTATTTCTCGACATTCCGATTTCATCGATACAATCCTTATTATGTTGAGAGAAAAATGTAAGTCTTCACCTCTCAATTCGTTCCTCTTCCACATTTGTATCTCAGCCCCGATCGTTGTCGTTCCTGCCTTAAAGATCTTGGCAGCTGTGGCTGGAAATAGTCAGTCACGAATAGATTCACAGGAATCAGCATGTTCAAATATATTGTGTCCAGGAAACTTCGGAGAGATCCGAGGGGTAGCACTTATGAAACGACTCGAGAACTTGATCAAGCGTCGTGAAATCTCTGTCACTCCGGCTGCAGTCGCTGCATTATGCGAAATTTGTCGCAAGAGTCCAGGTACACACCCTTCCCGTTCCTATGATCAATGCTGATGTTCTTCCGAAAACAGCACTCCGTGCGGAGGCTATACGCCGCAATATCCTTGTCACATTGATCAACCGGTTTGAGTTCGATAAGCAAGGTTTGAGCGGCGGACTACGCGGCTTGATATTGCTTGCTGAATCTGGTTCGTATCTGAAACTGCTTAAGAAGACCCTGCTCACCATGTGACTCAGCGTACATACGCTACGATCTCGCACAGGGTCCGCACATCGGAAAGCTAGTTGCGTTTTCGAGAGATAACACAGTGGAAAAAAGCAAGGAGGCGACTGAGGAGCTCAAGGCGCTATCAAAACACAGTACGGTCTATAAGATGCTTGTTGCAGGAAAACTGACATTTGTCTCAGGTGAACTCCGCGAACGAATCATCGCTGAAGGAGGCCTGGATAGCATAGTCGATAATTTAGCAAAACCAGACCACGCATTATTTGCTGCGGATGCGCTTTTAAATTTCATGAAATACGGTGAGTGCTCTGAGACATCTTATCAACAAATTTGACTGGGCTATGTTCAGACGAGGCCAGGGAACAGATACTGAACACTAAAGTGGACCTGCATTTGCTGCAGATGATTGATGGACGCATATTTGACGGGACCATTCACCGGACCATTCACCGGAAAGGCATAGATATCCTTGCGGAAATATTCAAAAATGGTTTGGCAATCTGGATTCCTGCGGTCTATGCGGTTCTTACGAGTTGTGCAGATTACCTGCGATCCGTGATGTTAAACCCAAAGAATCCACCATCTTTCGATAACGGTTCTTGGAATTTCGGCCGCAAGGATGCACCCCATCAGCGACTCAAGAAAGCGGCAAAGTACGTCCTGGAGAAGACATTGCGCAGACAAGTCAAAAAGGCAACGGATGGTTCCGATAGCCCCAAATACTCGACAAACGTCATTGGGATTTTGCGCAAGATGATCGAAACATTTCGGCCTGACTCTGTTCAGAATAGCGCTATCAATTACCTGCGCATTATTGCTGATTACGGTTAGTTTGCGTGTTGCTGTCGAGAATGCACACTAATTAAGATACAGAGGACGCACGTCTTGCGATGGTTGACGTCGAAATCATAGCACCTCTTTTCCGGTGTCTTAAAGTCACGGATGTGGACATCGAGGCTCTCAATGATGTTTTAAAAAAGATTGCGCCTGACGGTGAGAGTCTCAAGACAACCCTTTGCGCAACACGCTTATGAAACGTCAGAATCGCTGCGTCGTGAAATTACAAGGGATGACAAGATACTGGTTGAAATGCTCAGTAGTCATTATCCTGGCGAGGTTCTCCGCATGACTGCCACATTGGAATTGTTATTGTCCAATAGTAAACGCTCGCCTGATTCCGAGATATAAAAGAAAGCTAACAACACCTTCAGGAGAGATACGCAAGAAAGTCCGGGAGATGGATGAGTACCAACACCTGAAGAGGGACACATTGCACTACTTAGATCCGCATCACCACCCCCATGAACATGGTTGGTTGTTCTGCAACGTCTTCTTTCGACGTGCTGAAGCTTGCTTTTAGATCAGTACACCTCTGCATCCCAGGCCATCACATCGATCATCGGGATACTTGACAGATATGATACAAGTGACAGAACAACGGATCCTCTCTCCTACTTGGATCCGTATGAGTACCCCGACGAAATTGGTCAGTTACTTTGCAAAAATCCGATTTTGTCATGCTGAAGTCACTTTTAGATCAGTATATGATCTAATGCAGTCGCAGGGCAGGTAACCAACGTCGTCTCGACGATCGCGAAGACCAAGTATAGGATGACGATGTCACTACCAGGATGTAGTAACAACACCCCTCTACTTCAGTGTATTAGGTTACATTTTGTTTAACCCACTTATCCCGAACAGCGTGAGATGAACTGTAGTTGACAGTCATTAACGGTCAAGCAATTGCCTGAATGAATCCTTGAGGGCCTATACATAAAATAAATGCGCAAGAGGCTCCGGGAAGACTTCATCGATGGACGGCCCCCTGCGTCATAAACACGGCTTAGCGTATACGGGGTGTATGATGGGGTGTAGACTTGAGGCCTGGAATAAGGTGACTCAGTGTCGGAATTGACCCAACACATGACATGTGTGCTATGACTAAGTTAGAGCTACGTCATGGTTGTACGGAGAATTGCGAGAGGTTAAGAGAGGCTGCGCAAGGGCGTCAAGGTGCAAGAGATAGGCAACAGAAGAATGTGGTAGGCCGCGGCGGACCTCCACGCTTCCGTCGGAGTCTCCCCTAGTCAACAAACCAGTCGTTCGATTATGACTCGACACTTCGTGGGAGTCAGCGATTCTAGATGCGTGAGACGAACTATAGCTAATAGACATACGAAAGGATGCACAATGGGTAGACTTAGACAGCCTGCGCTCTACAAGATTACTGAAAGGCCCAACCAGTCTGAAGTCAAAGTAAAAGAGACTATGAATCTTCGGCAAAAGAACTCTTTCTCCTTCTCTTCTTCGGTCGCATCGACAGCTTCGGATGCAGCAACTCAGCCTTCGGTGATTCGGGAGCAATGATGTTGTTCGAGAGTGTGACCAAAGACCTGCCAAGAATGCCAAGAACCGCGCCAAAGATGCAAGCGACACCGCAGAACATATAGATGGGGTAGAGTGTAACAGCTACACTGGAAATGATCGTGTATGGGGTGTAAAGTGCGACGTCCAATACGATATGGAAGACGAGTATAACCGGACCAAGCAGGCGGGATATAAGGGGCACGAAGATGAGTAACGGAGTGGCGAGCGCGACCACAAGTCGCGAGGCCTGAGACAAGAAAGTACGCAGAAGACTGAATGTCGCACGAAGTATGGGAATGACCTGCGTGATAGGCGGTTGCGTGCTGAGCTGCCCCGTCGGCAGTAAAGAGGCGGTCGCAGTGATGGTAGACGTCATGTTGGAAAACCGTTTAGCTTTGGTTCAGCTATCGGCAGTTGGATTATTGTCGTATGTGCGTTGTGACTTGGTCAGATCTATATAATGTTCATATATATTAGTATACAGAGCCGCGTGACATTTAGTGCACAAGACATGCCATCTCAGCAGTTAGACGTACCAAACAAATTCAAAGGTCGAGTGAAAGACCTTTGAGGGCGTCCACAGGCGTCCACTACTGAGTAAATGAAACGCCCAGCAAAAATTACGAATATTGATCGGAAGCTAATCGGAAGCGTGAAGTTTGTTTGAAAGCCGAACTTCTCCCGTTACTCAGCGAGATGATTTAAATTTTAGTATACTCTCACAGACCTATATCATGTACAATATTTTGATCATCTGCGAGAAAAAGTGTCCCCATTGTGATATTTTTTAAGGTTGGGTTACCGCATGCTACCATGATATGTGCATTCATCCTGACATCCTTTCAATCGACCGAGATCAGCTGGATGTCGCCACTGTCACCTGGTTTGGCTCCAGGACCAGGCACACGCCCATGCACCCATATATTTCTGTAGCTCCTTATAGCTCCTTATCTGCGCCAACGATGCGTCAGGCCCACATGAGGGGACGACATAAAATAGGCGAATCAACTTCTCCATTGAACTTGCAAGCGCTGGAAGGAAGTCACCTGAATCCACAATTCGCCTGCACCTTCACGTCCTCTCAAAATGAGTTTAGAGTCCTCCGGTGTACTCAAGGACCATAAACATGCAGGAGTTTCTGTGTCGACTAAGGATGTTGACACTGGTGCTCAGCTCGTCGCTGGTTTAACCTCCATTCTTGATCCCGAAGAGGCTTTGAGAATAAGGTGCGTTTCTGAAACTGTATGCACATCAACATCGTACGATTTTGTTCCAGGAAGAAGATCGATAGACATATCATGCCCTTGATGTGTGGTGAGTCAACTATTGTTTGAATCAATGATGATCGCGTTTGACAATCGCGGTCCAGCTCTCTACTGGTATGTTGACTGTATTCACCACGAATCAGCGCTCACTCGCGCACAGGGTCCAATTTATGGACAAGACAACCTTGGGTTCTTCGGCCATCCTTGGAATTCAGTAAGGGTCGTGTATCGAGACTAGCCAACCTGGTACTGACTCTGCGTTATCAGGGAGGCCACGCATCTGACTACGAATGAGTAAGCTGTTCTTATCACTTATCTTGGAGTTGACGCTTGACCCTGATGCTGAACTATCTTCAGGTACAATTGGTGAGAAGATATACACCACTCGATCTTCCATGTGCCTCATGTATCTTCCAGGCTTGGCACAGTGTTCTATCTCAGTTATCTTGTCTTCGAATACCCCCAGAACCTTGCCCTTCAAAGATTCCCGGTCGGGAAATGGATGAGGTAGGCTTCAAACACATCATCGATATGAACTTCGATGACAGCATATATCAGTATCAATATCTTCGTCTGGGGAACTGCACTTGCATGTCACGCAGCATGCAAAAACTTTGCTGGGCTTCTTGTTGTGCGCCTGTTGCTAGGCGTATGTGAGGGGTCGATCACTGCCGGATTCTTGATTGTCAGCTCCATGTTCTACACTCGGACGGAACAGACCCTACGGGTTGGTTATTGGTGTAAGTTCCCATGCACACATGATTGCCAAGCCAACTAATTAAGCGCACGCGCGGAACCTAGTTCTGATGAATGGCACTGGTGCGCTTACAAAATGTGATGCTTAATGTTGTCGCCTAAGCCAGCAAACTCTAGCACAAATTATCTCCGGTTTCATCAGCTTTGGTGCTTTGCACATCAATACCAAAGGCTTTCAACCGTGGCAATGGTTGGGCATTCCCTTTTATTCCACCATACTCTTTCTGATAGATCGCAGGCTCATGATCATCACTGGATTAATTACATTCATCCTTGCCATTTTATTCTGGTGAGTATATAGAGGTTTTCAGTTTTCCCTTTAATGAAAACATCACCGGATGAAGGTTCTTGTTCCCTGACTCGCCTACTAACGCCTGGTTCCTCACTCTTGACGAGCGGGCGAAAGCCGTGCAGCGCATTAAGGTACGCGCGTTAAACGAATTTGTATTATTCCTTGTTTTACATTTAGCGCAGGAAAACCAAACGGGAGTGGAAAACAAACATTTCAAGATGGAGCAGTACGTGTCCTATGCAATTGTGATCTCTCATTCCTCACATAAACATCACTAGGATGATTGAAGCCTTGACCGACCCCAAGACATGGCTCTTCGCCCTCTTCTCGGCTTTGGACAATGTGCCTAACTCACTGACAAACCAGCAGACACTCATCCTCGCTTCGTTCGGATTTAGCGCTCTACAGACGACTCTGTTGTCCTGTGTTCCTGGTATCATTGAAATCTTGGCAATCTTTACTGGTGTTCGGCTCGCTGCACGACGGCCCAATTCCAGAGCATATGTTGGTGCTATTTACTTCGTCCCAGCGTGGTTGGGTATCTTGCTAGTCAACCTACTTCCTTGGTCGAATCGGGTATGTGGCTTACTTCCGCGATCTACCTAGGTGTCTTCAACATCACTCATTGCACGATATTAGACTGGACTTCTGATTGGCCAGTACCTGAGTGCGTTTGATGCCTTGTGTGAGTTTGTATACTTATTGCTTCATAGCTGGGGTCAGTGTGCCTGGGTTCGTCCTGTCGCTGTCGTGGCTTAATAGTGTGACCGCTGGTCATACGAAGAAGGTAGGTGCTATGTAACTTATTGAAGTTATTCCTCAAGTTAAAATCTACCTACAGGTTGTTACTAACGCCATCATGCTCTCGGCATACTGCATTGGCAACTCAGCTGGCCCTTTCATGTGGAAAACACAATACAAGCCGCGGTAGGTTATTCTTCGAGTGACTCTAGGAAGGAAGGTTCGAATCACATGTGCAGTAACCACGTCCCATGGGCTGTGATTGGCGCATGTTACGTCGTCTGTCCGGTACTTCTCCTTATCATCCGTGCCGTTCTCGTCCGAGAGAACAAGATCCGTGATGCTGAGCCTGCTGACGATGAAGAAGAATACGTGATCGAGAGAATCACTGAGGATGGAAAGCGTGTAGAAATTAAGGTCGACAAGGTGGGTTCTCCGAATTGATTATCACCGTTTGTATACAAGGCTGATACCTTAACTTTACTAGGAATTCCTGGATTTGACAGATAGGCAAAACAGGGACTTCAGATACGTTTTGTAGCATTAAGCATGCGTAATCCCTCTGCACATTCACTGTTAAGTTTCTTATTCGTGTCGCCAATTCATCATACTCATTGATAACAGGACCTAGGTGGTATCATGACATTGGACACTTATGTATATGTCAATTACAAGAAACTGCACCCACTTGACCTCAGAAATAATAATATATACCTCGCGCCTCAAAGCTCAATGATATTTCAAGATGCCGACGCAGGGCTTCTGTAGACCGCGCGGATTGATCAACCCCCATCCGAAAATGGCTAGCTTAACGTGTAGAAGTATGAGATCACCGCTAGCCACCCTTGATCACATATGGGACAGCCATCGCACTTCCATGGGCCAATGGGCTCCGACGAGCGGACTGCTGAGATCCGCACGTGACTCAGTGATTGTGTCTAATGACATCATTAGTACACCTGTACAAACAAGGTATAAAACTTACACACGATAACCATACCTTAATAGCACGTTGGACTGGCACGGCTGGTGCCTCTGGCAGACGGAAGCTGGTGTGGCCTCAACCTAATGATGATGCCACTTACAAGTGGTAACAACGCCCGAAGGCACTACCCCTGACTACGCTACGTAGGTTGCAACCGCCTGCACCATTCTCGGAGGGGTACCGTGTATGGATCAATGATCACAGGCTCATCATAACTTTCTCAGAAACGGTGTCAGTTAATTATAGGCGTCGTGGAACGCTTTCATATGGCTTACCGGCCGGCCGAGGGCAACACTGTTCAACACCGCAAATAGTGTTGCCATCAGCATTTTCACCTCGACGTTTCGTATGCCAGGATGTTTCCCAGCAATTTGCCTCAACCTGGACCATTGAAGATAAATATTGTCTTCGCTCTTAGTCTCATTCTCCCTCTCGTCATATCTTTCTTGAATCCTACCTGGCGGTTCGCTCAGTTCACACCTCAACAACTCATCTATGGGAAGGATATTCTGCCATTCATCACAGCGTTTTGGGCCTCTCCAACACACACACTCGGTCACCTTTCGCGCTTTTTTCAAGCCGCTGTAGTAGCATGCTTTCCGCAGGCGTTACCGGTTCACATTTTCGCCTTTTGGGTTGTTATTGCTCTCGCAAGAACACTTTTTGGCTTTCTACTTTGTCGGAGCGTAGGATGGACATACCCCCAGTTATTCAATCACTGGGCGTTATATGAGACATCAAGCGGCATAGGTCCTGCACTCACTGCATACCTCATAACGCATGGTGCTTGGCCATGGACAAATTCTCGGCTTCAAAAGTATTGCAGTGATACTATGAAATTACTGACGATAATATGCTCATGTTTGACCCTATGCTGGCTCGACAATGCACCATGGACTTATTCCATGGCCTCTATAGCCTCTGTAGTGCTATGGCCTGTTCAGGCCACGAATACTACATCATCCCCACAATACCATCCCCACCACCTTATGGCGCGGGACACACGACGGTTGCGCACAGTCATACAGACTGCAGTGCTTTTCTTGCTCCTCATACTACTCGTGCATGTCATCCTTGCTACCATGGTCTTGAGCAAGATATCATTATACATGCCCACTTCTCCTCAAGGAACACACCCCTTTTTGGAGATCCTTATCCTTTCCTATCCCCGTTCGAATGACACAGCTTCCACCGACTCATTGCTATCGCAAACCATCTCCTCATATATTCCTTATATCGACTCCAACATGGTGCTCTCTGTATTCACACATTCCACTGCACACGCGTCATTCACTCAGGCGAAGGAGCTTTATGCTCAGACGCCTATTACATTCTATACAGACACGGACATACATATTGACTCATATCCAGGTCAGTATTTACATGTTGCAGAAGCGTTCCAGTGGGCTTCTAAGAAGGGCCCATCTCAGGCAGAATGGGTCATGCTCGTGGAAGATGATTTTCCGGTATGCGGCGAGTGGGGATGGCGAGGCATCCTCGGCGTGATGAATGAACTCCAACATGGTGGAAAATATGGAGGATTTGTTGGAACCGGTGGCAGGTTCGTGTCTCATATTCACGCGAACATTCTGTGTGCTGACGGTTGACCCTGTCTTTTCAGTGGCCTGATAATCCACCGCAGCCTGTTGCCCATTCTCTCACACATAATGCGTATACATGCTCTCCAGCACTCCCCAATCCCCCCCTCTGTGCGGTATCGGCCTGCAGACATCATCATACAAGATTGCCTTGTGGGAAGGGACTTGTTATGTCCGCGTAACTCGACATTGGTCATCACTTCTCGTCTCGTCATGGATCATATAGGCGGGAGTGCTAGCACCATGAAAGGCCGCGTGTATTCTGCAGACATGTGGAAATGTGGTTGGAGGCATCCGCTTCATGGCTTTACACAAGTCGATGTTGTACCGGTTTGATACAAGATTGGTTTAAAATACTTATCTTTCCCATGTCTCGTAATGGCAAGAGGTTAGATTCTCTATTCGGAAAATCACAACTTGTCACATCATGATGTATGTCCTGAACGTCGACGTGTTCTGATTTTGGAACTTCAGGTGTTTCCGTCAGACAGTCTACGGTCCAATCCCTGCTTATATACATCACTTCGTGCCTATATGATATTTGTTGTTGGGATGAATATGATTTCTACAACAGAATTCAGATACTGGCACGACTCGGATCAGCCGGCACACTGATCGAGAAATGGAATTATAACAGATGCCGATGATTTCATCATGACTCTTGACAACGACATCAGGGTCGCAGTTCTTCACTACTTCGGAGCGAATGTTTCTTCCACCGAGGGTGGCATAATATCTGCTCATCGACGAGTCGCCGGTCGCGACTCGCGGGGGATTGATACTGTGATACTGTGATTTCATCTTTTCCGAATATTTGTTCATCACGCTTCTTTATTTCGTGTTGTTCATGACTACTAGTCAGGTTCCCCGATGGGCTGTTGAACCCCTTGTCGATTGTTGTCACTTGCCAAGGATTTTTGGAGATTTGTAATGATACTACTACTACATACTACTACTAGGCTTGATGGTATTTGTCCGCTACATTGCCGATGAATATTTCCAAGCTTGACCGGCCCAAAAAATAACGCTGGTGAATACATGCGTCTAGATGGTTATCAATGCGTATGCAATAGTATGAAAACTCTGGAAACCATATGTGCTCGAAGATACAGTTTCCTTTGAAACGCCCAGACCGACCTAGGACCTGGAGGAGCAACAAATTTCGAAACATTTGGTGTATCATCGTGCAGCTACTGATGTCAGTGTGTTGTCTCTGCGACAAATCCGCATTTGGCGAATTTACCCCTCTCAGATAGCATCATTGCTCTATCACATCCTAAACCAGATAATGTCAGCCGCTTGCTTGTAGTATATAAACACCATAGACCCTGCTTCGCTTCTTCATCCGCTCTTTCTTCTACCCGTTCATCTTCACATAGCTTTCAATCTCCTCATCCTATGCTGGATATTCGACCAAGGTATGTGACTATGAGGTACATGCAGTGGTGTTGGCACCATCTGACACTCTGGTCATTTTCGCCAACAGCCCTGTCCTTCATCTTCCACGCCCAGCACCACAAGAGTATGTGTCGTGCTCGCTGTCTATGTAGCAGACGACTAACGCTTTGTTTTCTTCATCGTACCCAGGGCCCGGCATCATAGAACGCAACAGCTGCTAGTATGTCTTGTCAGCCTCACCACTGACGCTGCTGTCTTATTCACGCCTAGGTTTCCAAAGCGACCTTTTTAATGGACATCAACATTTTAATGTTTAACACTCGAGGCCTCAGCATCTCACAGGTCTGGCCACCGCACCATGGCTTTCGATGGGACCAGACCTACGTTTACTCAACACTCTCGTTGCTCTGTGAGCTCGAGTGGGACCCCTGTTCATGAAACCGATGATGCCCGCCAAGCTCAGTCTCCGCATCTGGTTAAGGTTGCAGGGTGTTTGGTCGACGTTCCATCCTGCTCGCCCCAGTGCCGCCAGGTCCGGTCGTGGCACACTGTTATGATTAGGAAGTCTGCTTCCTCGCCAACATGTGCATGAGCCGAGGTCGACAGCGCGGCTAAGCCCACTCCGGTGGAACATTGAAACCGAGTAATGCCACATAATCTCGGTTTGGACAATGAGAAGAATTACGACTACGTGAGGATATCATTAAACGACGAAGTTCCTTTACTGGTCCTTTGAGGCGTTGATTTCTCTGGATGTACGGGCCACATTAGTCGCTGCTGCGCAGTGTGCCCATAACTTTTTCCGACCCGTCCTCTTTATGAGCGATAGTTCCTGCTTTCCTTCGGTTTTTTCTCCAACCTGCAACCCCGGTAACTCGAAGGTGAGTCTTTCTCTGATGTGTATCGAAACAATACTTATACCGTCTCCTTTTCAGGCCGCGACAATCCGGGATTGAACAATCAAGAATACGCCACCCGAGGTAATCCTTACTTGACAGACCACTTGAAAGGTAACCCTCCTGGCCTGAGATGCTGAAACGGCAAAGCCGTGGCCCAAGTCGCAGCTCGATCGCCTCTGCTGACCTCCCGCTTATCATTGGAAATCGTCTTCTCGGTTCGTAATGGAACCTTCTTGATATGTTGTTTCCAGATGGACAGAAACTGTCAGTAAGTGTATGATCGAGTCACTGATTCTTTCCTCCGTTACTGACAGTTTCCCTGCTTTAGCCAATTTATCATTCTCCCCTGTACTATTTCATCTTTGCTCAAGACAATCTGCCAACTAGTGATATGTTTTTCGTTGTGCCTTTCGCTTGTCAGGCAAATGATTATCGAGTGTCTCAGAGCCTAGTGACTGCTACATCAGCTTCAACAAACCAACCCGGCATTAAAATGTGGAATATCGTACATCATGATCGACCAAAAGAACTGTCTCTCATCTTGGCCACCGCTCTCAACGCCTTTTGTATGTCCGACTCTGTCGGAGCCTCCTCCCCGACCCACTCAGTCATCCATCTAACCAGCCGCCCATATTCACTCTCCCCTTTCTTTCGTCGTTCCGCCCACTCCTCAAACAATGATCCATGCAAGGACACCTCAGCCCAGAACACGAGCGCAATGGACAATGTGTTGCGCGAGGGATTTATCTGGAGCGCGCGCATCCACGCGAGTGTAAGCGGAATTTCTGATGCGCGCCCAGTGAAACCCAGAAGCTGAATGTAGGTCGAGAAGGTCAGGTCGGTGGGTACGATAGACAGATAGGGATGGTATGGCTTCTTTTCGGGTAAATGGACATCCGCGGGAATGATTTTCAGTTGCGCATCACGGTCTTTGCGCATGGAGAACGGTATTGTAATGCTTTTGGCTAGTTCCACTAGCGGGTAAAGAGGGGTAGCCTCAGCGTTCTTAGAGTGCACGACGGAAGCGGGTGCCTTTACATCTAGGAGCCGCTTCCAATTTCCATACATTATAGTACGGAAAATGTCTCGAGCTACATCACCCGCGCGGCGGTCCTTCCAGATCCCAACGACTGACGGCGGATGCGCAGACTGAAGCTGTTCCATGATCAAGTCGATAGGGCTGCTGGACTCTGCTGTAGGCGTATGGAACAGGTGCGCGAATGTCCCTCGCACAGACTCATTATCCATCTTGGTTGCGAGCACGGCAGCTTTGAGGAGGATGTTTAACGTGGCTTCGGTTGGAAGGACAGAATAGAGCTGTTCGAGGTGGTCCCACAGCTGGAAGATGACATCTGGGCGGCGAATGCGCAGTAGGGAGACCATGAACTCGTTGATGACGATGATATTGATCCAATGATGGACTGCTGGGGTGATATGTTTGTCATTTGGAAGGGATGCTGGATGCGAAGAGGTGCGCTGTGCGTCCATGAACGAGTTCAGAAGGTAGAATGCATCCTGCGGTTGCCCTGCACGAGCAAGGACTTGTACACCCACAGTCAGTGCCTTGCGATCAAGTAAAAGATCTGAATCGAGCAACTGATTCCATATCTTTAAGGCCTCATCGAAAGCTCCTCGGAAGAGTAAGCCACGAAGCACGACGGTATATGTGACAACAGTGGGTCTGAACTGCTTCGTTCGTTCGCGTGCGCGCTCAAAAAGCGTGATAAGGGTGGATGTAGAGGTCCGCTTGTCGTTTGCTGCAGAAATGAGTGCAGTTGTCCAATCAAAGATGTCCACGCTGGTCTTGGTACCAGACCAGAACTTTGTGGATGCGTGGCGACATGAAGGTCCTGGGACGGTTGCGACAGGTCTAGAGTTGTGGGCAGCATCAAGCTGGAGAAGCTTATGGAGATAGTGAAACGCGGAAGCACAGTCATGCCGCAAAGATCCGATGTATAGGGTGTTTGCAGGGTGCGTTGTCCCTGAGAGATCAGAACCACGGAGGTGAACATCCGGCCCGTGAGGTACTGTTAGGCCATGCTCTATACAGTATCGACGGATGGCACGGAGATATTCCTGTGAATCCTGAACGGCTCCGTGTTTGGAAAAGATGCGAAGGAAGGCCTCTAAATGTTCTGCAGTTGGTACAACTCCTTCGTGGACCATCTTTGTATGGAGGATCTTGGTCAATTGGAGAGTGACAAAGCGATCTCGCATCAGCGGCTTGTATGTTTCCAGCCATAACGGCACCTCTCGCGTTGACATTGCCTCGAGTACAGATACAGCAAGATTGGCCGCCTCTTCTGAACGAGTGAAACCAGAAAGGCCGCGGAGAAGAGCATTGAAGTGAAATGCGGGAAACTGAATCGTGCGTGCAAGAAACTGCTCCACGATTTTACGCATCGGCGTAAGAATGTCGAAGTGGGCGAGCGCGTGCGTGGACAGAATCAATAGTGCTGGGCGGTCTTTAGAGCCAAGGGTCCACGAATGCTTAAACGTAAGACGTAACAGACCGTCCTGGACATCCTGCGCAGTCCGAACTTTGTGACAAAGTAAGGAGAAAGCAACCCACGCGGGAAGCTGCAACGTCTGTTGACGCGCATTGGCAGAACCTTCAGGGAGTTGACTTGTAAAACCCTGACTCTGTTCTATTGCAGACATTGCTGTGTTTAGGTTGGGTGAATATACCACATGTTTCCAGAGAACATAATCGAGGAATGGTATGTTACAGCTCTCCAAAGCACCGTGTATCTGTTCATCTTTGCGCTCGCGTTTCAGTTGAAAAATGAGATCCCATACAGGGTCCTTTGTAATGATGGAAGCTTGCTTTGCGAAATTGACGAGGCGTTTGCTGCCAGAGAGAGAAGAATAAGTCCTCTGATAGAATCGGGTGAAAGTAGACTGCGATAGTCGTCTATGAAGAGAAAAGACAAGATACTGCATACGCGAACAGCATCTACAAAAATCATCAAAAATAACACTTGAAACTGTCAACGGGAAGTATACCTGGTGTCAAGGCTCTTGGATCAACTACTGGGTCTCAATTGATCTCAAAATTGATGCTCGCCACAAGCCAAATAGATACACATATGACGAGTTCACACTCCGCACAAACCCTGCTCCTCTTAGATCCAAACCACGACCATCTGTCTGCTCAACACTCGAAAATGCCGCGCATCCTCTTCGTCAGTGGATTTCATCCTTCTACTAGGGCACGCGACCTCGCATTCGAATTCGAACGGTGAGCCTATCTATGACCTTCAATTTATATCCGTCAAAAAATGTTCAATTTTTTTTCCTCATATTTTTAGATTCGGTCCTCTGGTCCGCTGTGACGTTCCAGCCCCGCGTAATCCTCATGCTAGTTCGAACCCGTAAGTGTAGTCATAATTTTTGTTTTCTTCACCTCTGTCCAGTCAACACGACTCGAGGGACGATTGCCTTGCGATGCCCTGCTGCCTTGTCTCGTCGATTCGATTAGTCACTCGCGAGTCGTCTTCGTATTCGCCGCTCTGCGCTGCGATATCATTCGATGTTTCGGGTTCCGAGAATCACCTATCGCTCAACATGTCTCGCACCGTCTCGCAGTTACGCTTTCGTCGAGTTTCGAAGCCAGCGCCATGCTGAAGATGCCTACTACGATATGTATGTTCTCTCTCACACGTTCACTTGTAACCTGCCTGACGCGTCAGGCGTAGGCATGGAAGGTACTTTGAGGGATCTCGCTTGAGCATTCAGGCAAGTCAGCATCTCATGAGAGCAATTCAATGTCCTTAATTATATTTGTAGTGGGCAAAGAATCCCCCTTCTTCTGTTTGGCGGTACGAGAGGCGTTCTTCTCCTCCTCATCGTTCAGGTCGTGATCGTGAGCGTTCTCGAAGCCCCCCTCGTCGTCGCTCCGAAAGAGACAGCAGGGATGACCGCGACCGTCATGACGACCGTGACAGAGACCGCGAACGCGAACGTGACCGCGATGTCGACAGGGAGAGGGACAGGAGGAGGCGGAGCAGGAGCCCTGATAGGAGGAGGAGCCCTTCCCCTGACAGGAGGAGGCATGACCACGCGCGTACTCCTCCGATGGAAGATCACAAGAAAGATGATGATCGTGATTTGCAGTCGCGCACCCCAAATCCGTACGCGCCGTAAAAGTTGTGTCGGGTTACACAGTGAAATGAGTAAACTGTTCTCTATGTTTCTTCGTTCAAAATAATTCCAGAGACTTTGTTTCTCTACTCGTAGTAACTTTTTGTGAATGTTGTAGCCACGTTTTGTTAGATGTTAATGTGATGGTTGCGTCCGATTTATGTTGTCGCCACAAAGTTAGTTATGAGAAGCTTTAGCCTACCGTCTAAAAGCGTTCATGCCACACATGATGCCTGCCAAGTTATATTCCTTATTGAACCACCATGGCACAACGGCGAGTGCCCACCATTAGCGACCTCAGGGTACGCATACATTGAAATATGCGCAGCCCTGGTGCTCACAGTTGTCTAGATCAAGCTTTGCTACATTTGCAGGGAGGAGGAGCGGTATGATGGTATGTCAAAAGCGCATTATTGTCATGCCAGCGCTTATCTGACCTGTCTGTCCGTTCTCAGCACCCGAGCACCCTCCCCGAGCATGGACGCATCCATGCAAATGCACACTCATTGCACACGAGTCCTGTCTGCTGCAATGGATACAGACATCGCAGCAGAACCGCTCACGAGCCCCAAATGCTCTCAAGTGCCCGCAGTGCAGCTCAGTATATGAGCTTGAAAGCAACAATCCACTCATTCTACGCATCTTGGACGCAGCAAACAAGGGCCTCTCGACGATGGGAAAGATTGTAACTATCGCAAGCGTGACAGTGGTGGTGGTTTCTCTTGGGACTGGTCCGTGGGCATTTACTTTTAAGATTCAGTTTTATAAGATTTTATAGGAATGTATATCCTCAGCACAGCATATGGTGCCTATGCTCTGAAGGAGTTTCTGGGTGCTGAGTACGTGCCACTTTCATTTGGCAGCTAGTCGCAAATCTCATGCTTGTAGGATGTATGATCTCCTGTTAACGGAGGACCCTACTAATTGGCCGTGGCATTGCTACCTCAATCTTCCACTCATTCCCCTTGCTCTCATCATCTCGCGTCTTCCTTTTAACTCTAGTGTCACGCCACTTGTTCCCCTTCTCCTCGCATGGCCAACGTCCACCCCCCCGCGGACTGACAAGCGCATAGTTCTCGATCGTTGGGGTATTCAGGAACCAATACAACGGGAAATGTTCCCCTTACTCCCAAGCTGGCCCCCTCCGCCAGTATTGCTCGGCTTGATCATCTATCCGTCTGTTCGTATCACATATAACCGCCTGTTCTCTCAGTTCTCGAGATGGGTGCTGGATACGCAACCGGATGCCACCAATACCACACAGCCCATGATGCTTGCTTTGGAGGATGACGACCCATTCCTTCGCATTCGCATCAATGCTAACGGCGAAGAACGGAACGCCCAGCTTCAGCCTAATGGTCAAGGCCAGCAGGACAGAGGTGCAGGTATTGCTAACAATGGTGCCAATAATAATCCAAATGCCGATGGCGAAGCCATTGCAGGAGACGTTGCTGCTGCCGCTGAGAATACCATTCGGGTATCGGGGACCTCCCTTGGGCGACTGATTGGAGGAGCCTTGATTATCCCGCGGATCTCCAGTTTCATGGGCTCGCTATTGTATCGACTATCCAAGTATTCACCGCTTTTACGTCGTTTCCTCGCTGTGCGCCCACCTCTTCCGCCTGATGTGCGGCCGTCGCTAGTAGGGACTTGGATCGATGAGGAAATGTGGCGCCAGTTGAGCCCTGTGAAACGGCTCAGCGTCGCTGGATTGATGGGTCTTAGCGTCGCGTGGCGGGGAACTCCCGTTTGGGCAGAATGTGATCCTGTTTGGTAAGTGCTTGTTCCTTTTGATCAAAGGCATGGGTTCTTATCAAGGAAACGATCCAGGTGGAGAAACTCATTAGGGTTGGGTCTTTTCACCGTCGTATGGCACCAATATCATCAACGATGACCTTATACTGACGCTGTTCCAGGCAAAGGACTGCTTGCATCTCCTACATCTGTGGCTTACCAAACGGGAGCTGCAGAGCCGGCGAGTCAAGAACAAGTCATTTGAAGGTGTTGACGTGAGGGAATTAGATCTCATCGATTCCGTGACACACACCGGACACTACCATCCTTAGTTCAGCTAGCACACGTTTGTTCTGACGAACGCTTCTCGCACGTAGATTCTTGTGCTTGTGTCATCTTCAATCAAAATTGATTGTTGCCGTGGTAAGTTGACATTGGATAGTGGCCAGCCAGGAGTCCACTCTACCAGCAATGACGATAAAGACAACATTTGCTTCTAATTTCTACTACCTGTCTGCTAGAATTTGATTAGACTCGTCGCGACGTGGACATACAATCCTCACGGGGTCGCATCATGCAATGGGATTACGGATTCATTTACGAAACATCCCTGAAGTCCCCGCGTGAGATTCCTCCGGTATCTTCCCTCAACTAAGTCCAAAGCCTCCACTACAATGAATTTGCATTGCCAGCAGGTGTACGTCAAAACGAAATCCTCCTCAATTGACTCACATGTTCGCAGTCGCACGACATCAAGTCCATCGAGAGCCTGAGCTCGGAAATCAACCTCACCTCGCAACCATATCACCATGTTGCGATGCACCGGACACTGCCAGGCCCAAATCGCTGGTAGATCACGGCATGTCTGCTTATGGGCCACCAGAACCATGACGGAAAAGCGTAATGCCAGAGTCCGTTTTTTTTTAACTCGCCTTCTAGATTGACGCCCGGGCTATCTTTGTTGTTCGGACCAGTGAGGATATAAATCTGGACACTGATCATCAGTTTCCCGCTTGAAGCACCCCTCAATGCCTCATCCAATCATATCAGAATTTGATATTATTTTTGCTGGGGGTGAGTGATGCATCTTGCATTGGTGTGATTATCTTGACATAACGCTGTATCATGGTTCAGGTGGTACCACAGCTTGTGTTGTCGCAGGCCGCCTGGCTGCATTGGATCCCTCGCTTACTATCTTAATGCTCGAAGGGGGCCAACACACTCTCAATCAAGATGTGCATGTGCAGCCTTACAAATTTGTAAGGAATCTGGCACCAACGAGTACCACCATGACATTCAACGTTGGAAATCCAAGTCCACGTCTCAACGGCCGTGCTCCGATCGTTCCTTGCGCCCATTGCGTTGGTGGAGGCTCAAGTGTAAATGGTTCGCAACGTTCTCGCACTGAATACCATGACTCTGATAAGTTGACTTGGTCAGCTATGTGTTACACTCGTGGACCTGCCTCAGATTTTGATGACTGGGGAGTCGAAGGGTGGGAATCTAAGAACTTGATTCCCCTTATCAAGAAGGTCTTCGACTGAACCATCTTTATATTTCTCAAGCTGAACTATTCATTGCTTAGCTGGAGACATATGAGGTACAACCCGATCGCCCAACCCACGGGTACGGTGGACCTATCAAAGTGTCCCCTGGTGGATGCAAACTAGGCATCTTCGAAGAGTTCGTCCACGTTGGCACGACATATCACAAGAGGCAATATGCTGAAGACACTGATGATTTAAAAACATGCAACACATACAGTGTGCGCCACCTGAATTTCTTTCTCCATGTGTGGAGTCCGCTCACGAGATCCGCTTCAGCCATGGGCGAAGTGAGCTTGTGCTCATCATCTATTATTAATTGGGCTCACAGATGAGAAGGTACATTGACGGGACAACTGGAAAGCGTTCTGATGCGGCCCACAACTATGTCTACAACCAAGCTCACAATGCAAATTTGCAAATATGGGCTGGCAAGCGCGTGAAGCGCGTGATCTTCCAGTGAGTGTTCCATATCCAAGTTGGATGTTCCCGACTGCTGATGTCTTTTTCGAATGAAAGAGATAAGCGTGCTGTAGGTGTCGAGTTTACTAGCGATCCAGTGTCCTGCCCAGACGCGGGTCAGTCATCAAGCATCGTGAAAGCATCAAAACTTGTTGTTATCTCTGCTGGTACATTCGGTTCGCCGGCCATCCTCGAGAGGTCTGGGATCGGTGCAGAAGCAATTCTCAAGCGGTGCAATATCAAGCGACTAGTGGACTTACCTGGCGTTGGAGAAAATTATCAAGGTCCGCGTTCAACCATTTGTCTCATGATGTTAACTTAGGGTTAAGAGATCACAACCTTCTCTTTATTCCATACTTTGCTGCTGAGGGAACTGTTACTATGGACCCCTTCTTTCTTGGGGAGGAGAGTGACGTTGTTGTCCAGAGTAAGCATGCTCTCGCCATATTCCGAGTCCATTTAACTACCCATGAAATATTATAGAAAATCTGGCGCAATGGAAAATTGATGGCAAGTCACTTGTTGCCCAAAAGTTGGTGCAAAACCTTCAATGCTGGTGACGTATTGATTGGCATTTCAGTGGCAGCGACGCAAAAATAAAATGGCGTCCTGATGACGACGAGCTGAAAGCCATGGGTTCAGCCTTTCAACCACGATGGAAAGAGTTCTTCCAGGATCGCCCAGACAAACCTGTTGCACTATTTTCTCTCTGTGCAGGGTGAGGACATCATTTTCGTTTGATGACGCATGAATACTGACGATAACCAGAGCCGGTGGGCTCTCGCATATCCTTCCTCGTCGCAGTTACATGGCTGCCAACTATTTTACAGTACTACTTCCATATTTGCTACCCTGTGATTTTTGTTCTGAAGTTTCCAATAGCTGTACCCCGTGTCTGCTGGCAGCGTTCATGTCAAATTGGACGAGAACGGCCAGGAAGGACTCGACTTCAATGCAGGCTTCCTGGATGAGTGAGTCGGAAATTTCAACTCATTGATGATGTGACTACGATAATCCTCGCAGTCCATCCGATATTGTACCTCTTATCTTCGGGTACAAAAAGCTGCGCGAAATTGTTCGACGCATGTCTTCATATAGAGGTGAAGTCCCCATGGGCCACCCTCATTTCCCACAGGGAAGCGCTGCAGTCTGCAGAGAAACAACTGGGCCGGTGGACCTAAATGCGCCTGACATAATCTACACGTCAGAAGACGACGATGCGATCGATCGATACCTTCGTGACCACGGTATGTTGCATCCCTATCGTTATGTCAAAATATACTGAATTGATACTCAGTGCAAACGACCTGGCATTCGGTATGTGCAGCTGAAACTTTCATGCTTTTACATGAGGTACCTGAACTTTACATGTCTAGCTCGGAACTTGCGCCATGAAGCCAAGGGCAGATAAAGGGGTCATTGACGCTCGGCTAAACGTGTACGGCGTGACAAACCTCAAGGTGGCGGACATGTCTATTGCGCCGATAAATGTTGGCACGGTGGGTACTGGTCGGGGATCATCAATGTGCAGTCTAACCGTCTCTCTAGAACACATATTGGACAGCGCTTGTCATTGGGGAGAAGGCTGCGATGATCATTGCTGATGAGTTGGGTATTGGAAGTCGATTATCGTGGAAAAGTCCTCGATCACGTCTGTGATCAGTAGGTGTCTTCGCAGGGGTAATCTTGAACATGTACTATACGCGTCAACCGTTGATATGCAATTAACACGTATCTCAAAATCGTAGGGACAATACATGGATCGCAAATTCTGGCAATAGACTTATATTAGCTTACAACCCTCTCTTCATACCCTCTGGCTAGGCACTTGGTTTCCTTGGGCGGGTAGCAGCTACATCGACAAAAGAAACGAAACTATCCAAACTATGTAACAGGCCATAACAGCCAGTACAAGGTGTACAATTGCCTATCGACGCCGTCCATTTCCATGCTCTTGGTGTCTTCGAGCCGGGTAGCATATGACTCATGAGCATCCGCTAATGCTAAGTGGGGGTAATATTGTCGGTACGAGATGTACAAGGAGGAGGCCAAGCGCACATACAGTCACCTTAACATCCTGCCATTATGAATTCATGAACAAGGGTGCATAGTGCGCGAAGTCGCTGTGAGCGGAGCACATGAATTAAAGATATACAAGTTTATGCTAAATAGGTGTGATTGAATACACGGGGAAAATGCAAGCCTTATGTATGAGACCAAACACATCGACAAAGAGAGATATTGTCGACGCACTGCCGGAGCTACCGATGAAGTTTCTCCATCCATCTCTTAGTGTCTTTGATACAGCCCTGTACATTCACCTGGCGAAGTGTATCAATAAACTCATGTATGTGGCGAATGAAAAAACTCATTGGACTCACCCGGTCCTCGTTCAAGTCCAGGTAAAAGATGTACTCGAAATGTACGACTCTATGGTGGTGAGTTTCCAGGAATGAGGGAGTTCTAGAGACATGTGATGGTGCTCTGAGAGGGACGCGCTGGAGGTGCGAGGGGGGTGCGCGCGTCCGGTATCTTGACTAACGTTTGTGTTTTTCGTTTGTCTCGAGCCGTCCTCGGGCTCACAAAGTCGTGGCCTAGCCCTGGAGATGTGAACTGAGCTTTGTGAGTGGAAAGTATCGAGGAAGACACCGTGGAGACAAGGTATACCATCATGAAGAAGGTATCAACAAGACTCCAACGCAAAGTTCATGTAAACGAAGCACGCGACGGAGATGCTGGAGGTATGAGACATGTTTCTGGCGGTCCACGAGAGGTGTCGTGAGAGGGTTTCTAGAGGCGCGAGAGGTATAGCGACAGATACGGGAGGGTTACGGGAGGGTGGTACTGGAGGGGTGCGAGGGTCGCAAGGTGGAATAGGATTTCTCGAGTCGACTGGCACTAGAGTGACACTGACTAGACGTCAGACTCGGTCCTAGCCTAATCTGTGGGAATATTATGTCAGCTTTGTCTTGCTAGCGCTCACTCGCTGGTTGTTTCCTTCTTCGAAGTTCTTTCCCTCCATTTGAGTTCCCTCGTACCTTTTGTTCACCTATGCATATTTGGTCAAGGCACCTTCGCACGTCCCCCGTGTGGTGGACTAGGACTGTTCACGATTACCCTGCATATTACATGCTCTCGGTATCATCTTATGATATTTGCTACTCAGGCATTCTGTGCTTGGCTCTGTAGTGAGCCATCGTGACGTGTCGCTGTCGCTGGCTGATTTTAGTTATTGCCACTGTTCCATCATTTGTCAACTCTCCCTTGGCTCGTGCCAATGTGTTCCTTTTTCGCGTTGGTTTGAACTTTGAACAGTATCCCTCTTGCTCTCTTCAAGTGAAGAGACAAGTAGAACCCACCTGGAAATTATATTGGCTTCTCCTGTATCTCATTTTATCTCACGTGTTCTAGGTCTTTCTGTCGTCCGCCGCACCAAAATCAATTTCGTCGCCGTCATTTGCCTCCACTTCCTTGAACTATGTGCATTGTTCTTGGCAAAGTTTGTTCGCACCTCACAATCCATCCTGGGAGCGGTCCTGTGGGCACAGATAGGACAATGGGGGAAATGTGCCACTAGTGCTTGGCAGTGGCAATTCAGATCTGTAGGGACGAAGCGTTGGGACACTGAGGTAGGGGAATTTCATTTGCAAATATCATATTCCTGCGCGGCACTAACGTGATGTAGTACTTAGCCAATATTAATATGTGAGAATCAAATAATGAAGTGGATTGACCGCTAAGCGCTAGCCACTAGACTCTAAGTGGCATCATTGATCGACCACACGTGGTCAACGGAATTTTAGGTCGGTGGAGTCGGGAATCGGCGGGTTAGTATTACGCGGCGTTATGATACGACGTTGTGATACGAATAAGGTATGTTGCGCGGTACCCGTCCTCGGGACTTTTGAAGGTTTTTCAGTGACAAATTAATGTCGGTTGATTTGTCATAAATGGTTCAAACTAGCCAAGCAGTAAGTTATGGTATTTTGGTGGTTTGAACAGCACAAGGCAGCTTTCAGCTTGCTCGTGCCAGAGGTGAGGATACGGCACTAACTCTTGAACTAGTACTATCGCATACACCTCACTTTTCACGTGTCAGAACTCAAGCGTACCTGGATCGAGATGTATCCTTCAGGCGAACTACTACAACGTTCCGAGGTGACAGGCCTGGAACGCTGTACATCACTAATAGCGGAGCCGAAGCATGGGAGATAAAGCACATTCTCGACTGTCGGATGCGTGGTTGCGGTTTTCAATACCTTGTGTGTTGGCGGATACGGGCCTGAGACGGACCTTTGGCTACCTGGTCACGACGTCGAAGACTGCCCTGGTGTACTACAAGAATATAACGCCAGACGAAGTTCTTCGGGTGTTGCTTACAACATTACGTCGCGCGGTTATTTATGCACCCCTGAGCAGGGTCTCTTACCTATAGTACTGCATTGCTCCTTCGTGTGTCCCAAAATCTACGGTTTTGTCTCGCTAATCTCTGCCTTATTGGCTTTAGTGTCTCTCGCCGTTCTTCGGCAGGTTTCCAATGTATAATGCAGTTTCCCTCTTCTTTTCTACGATTACTCTCTCTCCCTGGAATCCCCGACTAGAAACCACCATCCCTGTCAATCATTTTTTCTACCATTCCTTTCTCAAAGTGGTCCAAGATGCGGTTCATAACCGCTCTTGCTTCGTCACTATGCTTCTCTTCATTTATATACGCTTCCCCTTATCGTCCAGACCTGACATCCTACAATCTCAACGTAAACCAATCCGCCCAGTCTCCTATAGATTATTCAACCACAAGATCAAACACCGCCTACACCCCTTCTCCACAGAACTGGCGTTCAATCCCAATGTACACCGTCCTTATGGACAAGTTTGCCGATGGTGACCCTTCAAATAATCAGTTCTTCAACTCCCCATATGAATGGGATTGGAGAGAAACCCAACTTCGTTTTGGCGGTGACCTCAAAGGTCTAATCTCGAAATTGGACTACATCCAAGGCATGGGCGTCAAGGCCATATATCTCTCAGGTACAATATTCTTGAACATGATATGGCAAGCCGATAGTATGTCCTTATCTCAATCTCATTTACAACTCACACTCACTTCCTTTAGGTTATTCTCCTCTCGACTTCTCCGTTTTGGATCCTCATTGGGGTACTATTGATGATTGGGTAAACTTCGTCGACATCCTACACGCACGCGGCATGTATATCATGTTGGATTTCACAGTCGGAACCATGTCCGACCTTCTCGGTTCTGAAGGGTTTGTTCAGCCTATCCACCAACTACAATTACTTGCTCACTCACTCACCAGTTATGTCAATGCCAGCGCCCCATTCAGTCTCACTGAATATCCTGCAATGTACAAAAACCCAAACTACCTCCCCTGGGGTTTCGAGCAGTATGTTGACTTTTCTGTAAGTAATTATTTCCGTTCACCTGGTGCCTCAACTAACTTTTTTCCTAGGTCATTAATGAGCGTAATACTTCTTGCCAACTTCCCATCTTTTGGCAAGATGATGGAACAATTCAGCCTGTAATGGGACATGACGGTTGTTACGAGTCCGACTTTGATCAATATGGTGACATGGACGCTTTTGGTATGCACCCTGCCTGGCAGCGTCAGCTTTCCAAATTTGCATCTGTACAGGACCGTCTCCGCGAATGGAAGCCTTCCGTTATGGACAAACTCACTACCTTCTCCTGCATGACCATCACAGCCCTTGATATCGATGCCATTCGTGTCGACAAGTCCACACAGCTCACCGTCGATGGCCTAACCGCTTGGGCATCTGCCACTCGTGCTTGCGCCACTAATCTTGGAAAGAAGAACTTTTATATCACCGGTGAAGTCACTGGCGGTGACACCTTTGGGTCCCTATACCTGTCAGTCACTATCTCACTCACCACTGATACCAATTGATCGCTTTCACAGTGGACGTGGCCGTACCCCGACTATATTGCCCCCCGGATTTCTTCAGTCAGCCAACTTGACAGAATCCGAAAACCAGTATTTCTTGCGCCCACAGTCGTCGAATGGCCTCGACGGCTACGCGTTCCATTACTCAATATACCGCTCCCTCATCCGTTTCCTCGGAGTGGACAGCAAATTGGTCGTCACGTCCGATCTCAACACCAACTTTATCACCGCTTGGAATCAGATGCTCATGACCAACGACTTCTTGAATCCAGACACCGGCCTCGCCGATCCGAAGCATTTATTCGGAACAAGCAATTTTGATGTTTTCCGTTGGCCCAGTTTGGCGAATGGCACGTTGAGATCTGCATTGGCATCTTATATCACGTACCTGCTTATGCCAGGGGTTCCATTGGTAGGAGCTATACTCGAATGCCCGCCGCCCCAGTACTTACCTTTTACAGATATACTATGGCGAGGAGCAGAATTTCTACTTGTACGACTCCACAGCCTCAAACTATCTCTTCGGGTAGGTCACCAACTCCTTGAAGTCATTACTTTTCTCACACTGCTACTTTCAGCCGTCAAGCTATGATGAGCAACAAGGCTTGGCAGCGCCACGGGTGCTACAAAGTTGGATCCGTCCAATACCCTAACATGCCGCTTGAGTCCGCCTTAATGGGATGTGATGACGATTGGAACTCGCTCGATCATTTTGATCCGACGACGGACATGCGTCGCCTCCTAAAACATTTCTTGTACCTCCGAACCACCTACAATGCCCTCCAAGACGGTTTCGAACTCGTACAGCACGGAAACTGGACCCACTTTGTCGAGTTCCCAGGTTCAAACAACACCGCAACCGAATTGGGGCTCTGGTCCGTATCACGCGCAGGTATACCGAACGTACAAAACCTGACAGGGGGGCACACCGATCAGGTTTGGCTATTGTACTCCAATCAGGACAACTCACAGTCGTTTTCGTACGATTGCAGCGGTCCGCTGTGGATATCGTCACCCTATGTGGGTGGGACGACGGTGAGGAACTTGCTTTCTCCGTACGAGAACTATACGCTCGTGGACTCGGGGTCGTCGTATTATAACAACGGAGAGGGACCGTGGTATGGGTGTCTCCAGACGGTGGAGATGGACATGTTCGGCTTCAAGGCTTTGGTTCCTATCAGCGAGTGGGTCTCTGCCCCCCTTATGCTCACCAAGTTCCTGCCTGGGCATGACGCGCGCATCGAAGTCATGCGGGGAGAGCCAAACGCTATGATTGTGGATCTCGTGCTGGAGTTCAACGCAGCAATGTCGTGTGATAGCGTCACGCAGAGTTTATCGTTCAACATGTCGTCTTCTGTCGGTGGGCAGCCTATGCTCAACCTGACTTCGGTGATGTGCAATGCTGTCACGAATCCCACCATGTCGTCCGTTGTGGGAACTCCGTACTCGCAGTGGTCGTGGTCTGGTACACTGACCGATGTTCCGGATGGGATTTTGGAGATTATTGTTAACAATCCAACATCGTTTGATGGGACGCTGTCTACTGGAGTATGTCTGTTTTTTTCTGTACTCTGTCGTGTTTTGCTCATGGTCCGTAGAGCATAGACCATCTGCTGCTGCGCAAGGGCGAAGCAAACAATGTCATGGTGTTCCCCGAGTCTGATTATGATAACACAGATTTCGACTACACTGACGGCCAGTACACATTCACGCACCGTGCCTATGGAGCGGATATGTTCAGGTACTCAGGCGACTTCACACTGAGTTGGTCTAACTGGACGAGTTGGGAGAATGTCACGACCATACCCGCTGATGTCCTCAGCAATTCTGATACTTTCTGGACGGGACAACATCTCATAGTACAATGTGAGTGCTCGTAGTTGCTGCTGCTTTTTTCTGGTGTTGACGTTGCGGTAGATTGGAGTGGTGTCGCGACTACCTCCAGCGTCGTCGTGCATGCAGATTTGAACCACAATCAGCAGCGTCGCGTTCCCCAGTTCCTCGCTCGAGGTCCTTTCAACGATTGGGGTTATGACCAGGGTATCTCCAATGCGATGAACCTAGTCAGCGATGGCACTTGGGAGCTCGAAATCATGGCTGCGTGGCCAACGTACCTGCAACTCAACGTGTTTGGGTACGATGATTACTACTACGGTGACGTCGACGGGGACGGCGTTATGGATCGGATACCACCAAACAGCATTGCGCTCAACTACTTAAACTTGTCAGCACCCCCATATCCTGCACTCGCATGGGCACTCATCGTTAATGATGCCACGTTGGAGTGGACTCTTGAGCCTCGTGGCCATGCATCTGTCAGCGCTACCATGTACGGGTCTCTCTGCTCTCTCTCCCTCATTACCGGAGTTCTCGCAGTCGTCATTTTCATGTACTCTTTCTACGGCATCCGCCACAACCTGTACGGTGTGCAGACGAATTCGGACGCAAGCAAGTGTTTCCCTATCATCGGATTGCTCAATAAGTCGGCCGCAGACTTCAAGGAGAGCGTGACGCCCATCGCGGAAAAGATCTTTGGGCACAAGCCGAATGCGGAGATCGTAGGATGGCCAGAGGACAAGAACAAGCGACGCAGAGTCCTCATCGCGACGCTGGAATATGAGATCATTGACTGGAAACTCAAGGTCAAGATCGGAGGTCTCGGTGTGATGTCATCGCTCATGGGAAAAGCTATGACGGATGTTGACTTAATCTGGGTCATTCCAAAAGTGAAGGACCTGGATTATCCCGCTGGCGAACCTGCGGAGCCCATCGAGGTTATCGTCTTCAATGAGCCCTATCGTATCGAAGTGGAGACGCACGTGTTGGACAATATCACCTATGTCATCCTCGACAGCCCTGTTTTCCGTGCACAGACCACATCAAACCCGTACCCAGCCCGCATGGACGATCTTAGTTCCGCCATCTTCTACTCCACATGGAACCAGGCCATCGCGACCACCATCCGCCGATTCCCTGTCGTCGACATATACCACATCAACGACTATCACGGCGCGCTTGCTCCGATTTACCTTCTACCCAAAGTAGTACCCGTCTGTCTCTCGCTGCACAATGCCGAGTTCCAGGGTCTATGGCCGCTTCGAACAAAAGAAGAGATGAAAGAAGTCTGCTCCGCGTTCAACATCAGCAAAGAGCACTGTACGAAATACGTCCAGTTCGGAAACACGTTTAACCTGCTTCACGCTGCTGCGTCGTTTATCAGCGTTCATCAAAAGAGCATCGGTGTCGCTGGAGTGTCGGACAAGTATGGGAAGCGCAGTTGGGTACGGTATCCTGCTCTGTGGACCCTCAAGTATGTCGATTCGCTGCCTAATCCTGACCCTACGGATATCGCAGCTTTGGATGAGAACCCGGTGGCTATTCGTGAAGTGCAGATAGATCAGGTTGCTGAGGCGCAGCGTCCGGAGATGAAGAGGCAAGCTCAGGAATGGGCGAATATCAAGCAAGATCCCAACTCTGATCTGTTTGTGTTCGTTGGTCGGTGGTCGAAGCAGAAAGGTGTTGACCTGATTGCGGATGTTATGCCATCGCTGTGAGTCTGTTTTTAGATTTTGTGGGACTCGGCTCTGATGAGACCTCTCTCGCAGCCTTGAGAAATGCCCTTCGATACAGTTGATTTGCGTCGGACCTGTGATTGATCTTTATGGTCGGTTCGCTGCGGAGAAGCTTGCTCGGTTGATGGAGATGTACCCTGATCGTGTTTACTCGAAACTGGAGTTTACTGTGTTGCCACCTTGTTTGTTTAGTGGTGCTGATTTTGCTATGATTCCTTCCCGTGATGAACCGTTTGGATTGGTCGCTGTCGAATTTGGGAGGAAAGGTGCTCTTGGTGTTGGTAGTCGACTCGGCGGTCTTGGGTTGATGCCTGGATGGGTGAGTGCTCGCCGTCTTCTTGGGGCACTATCTGACAAGACTCCTGGTAGTGGTTCCCTGTAGAATCCACTTCGACGGACCATATGTTGTCTCAACTTTCGAAGACGATCAAGCTGGCGTTAAAATCTACAGAGGAAGAAAGAGCCATGCTTCGTGCTCGGTCAGCTGTTCAGCGTTTCCCAGTCGTCGAATGGCGTCAGCGGATGGAAGACATGCACCGACGGAGTATAAACGCGAGCCGAAAGCTAGCTGGATCAAACGCTTGGCGGGAGGCGGACTGCGGGACTGAGCCCTCTCAGCATGCAGTTCCGGAGGCAGAAGATTGGAACCCTGCCAATGAGGGACTGCCTGTTCAACCTGACTGGGATGCACAGAGCGCCATGTCATCCCCAAGATTGATGCTTAGTTCTCCTGGAAGCCAGGTTTCAACGCCCCACGATGAGAGCTTTCTGTCAGTACCGCCTGGTCTCAACTTCAACCGCGACTCCTCGTACACATTGGATTCTTCTGACAAGAGACGCTCGTGGCATAGTTTCGCGACTAGTCGGTCCGAGTACAGTGACTTTTTGGAGAAACCGAACAGGACGATTACACAAGATCATCAACATGCGCCAGATCTTTTCTTGAGTCCGGCCCTCCCTTCAAAACCGTTTGGATCACATTATCTGGTGGCCTCCATTGGCAGCATCATGAAAGAAAAGACCAACTCACCGCTGAACAAAGCTATTACGACGGTGCGTATCTCAATAATTTTGGCGACCGCTATTATCTCATTCACTTTTTAGTTCACGGATTCTGATGGCGGCGTTGCCTCAGAGTTTGTACAAAAGCTGCACATGTTAAACTCGAATAACTCCAAGGGCGAACTCTCTATTGAGAAGTACCTCGTCAAGTCTGAGGAGGCTTTCTTCGAACGTGTGAGACGAGACAAACTGTCCAGTGCAATCAGTCACATTTCCTCGCACCGGGAGTCTATCCAGAGCATGCTGGCTCGACGAATTGGAGGCTGGCCGTTGTATACCATCATCATTGCTCTTGGCCAGGTAAGACATTTGATTCTTGATCTTCATCCATGAGCTCACGTTTTTTCTCAAGATGCTTGCTGCAAACAGCTACCAGATGACTTTGCTTACTGGTCAAAACTACCAGAACGACATCCAGCTATATATTCTCGGTGCTGTATTCTTGGTTTCATCTTTTGTTTGGTATACGATGTTCCGCTTGAAGCCTTCTGTCTACGTTCTTTCTGCTCCCTGGCTCTTCTATGGCATAGCATTCTTTTTGATCGGCATACCCTCGTTATCACCAAAACTTCAAGGAACTCATGTCATAGTATCGGACATTGCCACTTGGTCATATGCTGTCGCTTCTGCTGCTGCTTTCATATTTTTCGGCTTGAACTTTGGAGAAGAAGCGGTGCGTCATTTTTGGGGTCCATTTGTATGCAGCTGATGTTTGTTCTTTAGGCTGCCCCCACTGAAGTCTGGACACTGCGCGCTTGCATTGTACAAGGTTCTCAACAGATCTGGGTGGCTGCCCTATGGTACTGGGGTAACACACTGAATACTGCGACGCCTGGGTCCGTTACGCCTTGGTGGATTGTCTTTATCTTGTGGCCGCTCTCAATAATGTCGTTTGCGTTTGCATACTTGATGTTGCACGGATTGCCAGGTAAGTCCCATCCAAATTCTCCAGCAGGACAATAATACCAACTACAAAACAGAGTTCTACCAACAAACTCCCCCGAAAGTTCCAAACTTCCTCAAAACTCTCTTCCGAAGGAAGCTAGTTCTTTGGTTAGGCTTTTCTTGCTCGCGGCCAAGTCGATGACGCTGATACTCCACGCAAGGTTCCTCGCGTCTGAAATCTTACGTGATTATTGGCTCAGCGGTGTATGTTACGCCTGGTACATTGATATCCTTGTGTTCTGACCTTATTGCAGCCCTACGGTCGCAACTGGAGTTTCCTGTGGAATGTTCCTATCCCCAAGTGGGCGATCTTGCTTCTCACAATCTTCTTTTTCGTCGGTGTCTGGGCTCTCATGCTCTATATCCTCACGTCTCTGAGTAAGACCCATACTTGGTTGTTGCCCGTGTTCGCTGTCGGCCTCGGTGCTCCGAGATGGTGTCAGGTATGATCTTGTCAATGTTGCATCAATCTTCAGTCATCTAACATGTGTTGCAGACATTGTGGGGCACCTCGTCTCTTGCGCTCTATATCCCGTGGGCTGGCTCAGGGGGACCGTACCTTGGCCTTTCTCTGTGGCTTTGGCTCGGTGTTTTGGATGCCGTACAGGGTGTCGGCTTGGGAATGATTCTCCTGCAGACGTTGTCAAGATTACACGTCTGTTCCACGCTCGCTCTCGCTCAGGTCATTGGGTCTATCTGTGTTATGGTCGCCCGTGCAACTGCACCAAACCGCATCGGTCCAGGGAGCGTATTCCCTAATGTCGGAACATGGGACTTCTCGCATGCTCTCAAGGGCAGCCCGATGGCCTCCGCTCCATTCTGGCTGGCGCTGACCTGCCAGATTGTCATTGTACTAGGTTACCTCTGGTTCTACCGCAAAGAACAACTAGGTAAGTCGACATGCAACTTGACAGTTGAGATGCTCTAATAATCCTCGCTTCAGCTCGACCATAATTATGCTACATATGGTTAATCACCTTCACCGTTATCCACGCACATACCCGAACCTTCATTCACTCATTTTTTTCGCTGTTGGATTATAGTGCCATCAATTTTCTGAAACTCTGTATTTACTCGCACATTAGATTGTTGAGCTCCGTCAGCCGAAGATCGTGTCGCTCACTCCAGTGCTTGTATAGGTGCCAGGTGTTGTAGCCTGCCGGAATGAACTGGCACCACGAGTCCAGCTGAGCGAACATGTTGCTCACTTCCTACGTTCCCTCTACCACCTACGTTTATCGTACAGCCACTCCTTTTTTTTCGTCTTCGCACCCTCGTTCATACATAGTTTCTCCTTCTAATCGATTGTTCTTATTGAAGTTTTTATTATGATAATGCATAATCGTTTTGTGGTTACCCAATTTGAGAGTCGTTTGACATGGTCGAATTTGTAAGCAGTCAACTAGTTATCCCTCCCTCCGGAGCTGCTCTACCGGCTTGCGTCCCACCCGAGCTAATGCTCGGTCTAGCACAAGCTGTCAGATCACGTCAGCGACTTTTGAGCCAGACGAAGCTGGACTCATATGAATGTATACATACTTCAAATATTTTTATAGTTTGTTTTGTAAAAATCATACAAGCGGTCCGTTCACCTTCAGGCGTTTTCTATCGTGAATTATAATAAGAGATGTCTGTACGTCTGTACACCTGTGATAGCCTTTTCCTCTTCTCTTAGAAATAGCGCTCGAATGTCTCGGTGACATCGTACTCTTGAAAGTGCGGTGTATCACTGCCCGTGTGCGAACGATTCCGTGTGCAGGTCAAGCGAGGCCTTTTCGAGCGTCAGCCCTGCAGATACGTCAAACGTCGTCGCATAAGCAGACCGCAGGGGAGACTGTTTGCGATTCACGGTCCAGCTTGAATACGCTGAACTGAAAGAGAAGGTGATGCCGCGAGGCAGGCAATGTATCTCTCCGGTATGAGGAATCTGAACCTCGACGAATCTGCAGAGGTGCGCACTTGAGCATTTCGTACTAATCCGGTTTCGACGGACGTGTTTCGTTGTATTGCGCATACGGCATTGAGTTTCAGATCTAGTCGATGGGGAGGCGTGTTTGGACGTGTCAACATCGCGAGGTAGTCTGGCGTTTGCTCGGGTGCGTCTGGAAAAGCCTGCTCTGCTTCTTTGAGTGTCAAAACTGAAGAACGATTCTCTCTGATGAGGTCGAGAGATTGACGCACGCCTGAGCACGGACTTGAGTATAAGGTAGCGTACCTGTAGCGAATACACCAAAAGGCAACCAACTGAGGTCTCAAACAGTAAGCATAAGCCCCAAACCATCAGTTGTGATGTCCGTGGACGGAGTCACGATGGGGGGGCAAGTTTCCTCTCTGACCGCTCCAAGACAAGGATGCATTCAAATATCAAATCACGTCCGTCTGCGTGTACACGAGTGGTGTTATGCATGAACTTCAAGGAACGGCCCGCGTCTGAAAATCGATGACATCGTTGGAGTAGCTCGAGTCGCACGCTGTGGCTGGAGATCTCTTCGAAGTAAGAAGTATCTCCAGGTTTAGGAAGAGCGCCTGGGTAAACAGCGCGATGGAGTGAACCTCCCAGAAGTGCAGGCAAGCGTGACAGCGTGGATGTTTTGCACGAGAAGACATACTTGAAAGTTAACGGTCTTGAATTTCCTATCTTCGCTTCTTTTCAGGTGGCAAATCGGTCTAGTGTGTAGTAGAGCGAACAACTAATAAGTTGTCACCAGCGATGTAATCGAAACGGGAGTAACACCACCCATTGTCGACGAACAGGTGGCAGAGTATCAACATCAATATGTCGGATGATAGCCTCTCGACTGTTCACCCTAATCTCCTCGGGTGCCAGGGCCAATATGCGATCCTGGTCCATGAACTTGGCTCTCCGACTCGGAAGTTAATTTTGATTATGTAATTGATCCCGTCATCGTTTATGTAAAAGCGGCTCATACCCTCAGCAAACACAGGGAAATGGATTTTCCAGCATTTATAGCGCTAATGATATACATCATATAGACTTTTGTTATACATCACCAGTGGCAAAACCTAAGCGCCAAGCCTCGAGCTCCAACCTTGGAGCGTGTCATTGGAAGCGCGCCAGTCTGGGAGCGAAACGGTCAGCTGTCGTTTGCATGATAAAATTAATGCTGGACAGTGACGAGACCGCAAACAAACATATCTGATCAGGGAATCTAAATATTGTTCCTGGACAGCAGAACATAATACATTAACGTTCTCGAAAGTTGATCGTCCATAGAATGAGTAGCGATTTATCGTTCCTAGTAAACGTATGGAATAATACGGTATGGTACCAGTTTCTTATACGTCTCCCAATCCTCCCCGTACCTAGTGTTAACTGGTCAGCATATATCGACCATAGAGGAACGACCGACTCACTTTTTCTCACAATTTTCATCATCACGGCGCTGCCTGTGGATGAGCAGGACCGCAAAGTACACAACATAAAAGTATGTAATTGGCGTATCGAACCCAGTGGGAAGCGACCATGCAAATGCCATCAGCAGGTCGCCGCTGCACAACACGAATCAAATCTCAAGAACACAGGGGGAAAAAAGAGTAACTCACAAGTAGTTGGGATGTCTTGATCGACCCCACCACCCTGAAGTGAGAAGCTTCGAGCCGGTAGACGTCGTGAAATATTTCAAATCTAAACAGCAGTAAATCAACACTGATAAAGGCATCTATGAAAGGGGAAAAAATCACTCTTGGGGTTGCGTCCGTTTCTGAAATCATTCTTCTCTCCATTGGCATCGCGGAAGATATAATACCCAAGGAGGTTGAATGCAAGTATTCCAGCAGTACGAAGGAGTCCAAGCTCAACGGGTTTGAACACAAGGTAGCGTGCCTGCAGCGAGTACACAAAAGGCACCCAGGTGAGGTCTCCAACAGCAAGCATGAACCCAAAACCATCGGTTGTGATGTCCATGGTCGTAAAAATGGCGGGCTGCATATTTGGATTAGTACAAATTCAATCGTGTAGAATTGGAGAGACCAACCTCGTTGTACAGTCCATCAGCGACATACCAAGTCTGGAAGGCGAGTACAACCCATATCGAGTCGGTCACGTTTGCGAAACCTCCGCGACGTACAGCTTGCTCGCAGACCATGCTCATGTTCACCAACACCCAAAGGATGAGGCCAGGGCGGAGCTCATTGAAAGACTTGATGTCAAAAGAACCAATGGATGGGTTCAACTCGCGGCCAATGTACCACTAAATGGGTCACTTGAGTCATGAACGGCACTGACAAGCGAACTTGAAACGTACGTCATAAATGAAATTTCCCGAGTTGCCACCAAGCGCGAGGAGAGCGCCCGTGCGGTACGAACTCGCATACACATAGAAGGCCTGCACCAAGGACATAACCAACGAAGCAGTGACGAATCCTATCCATTTTTGATACAAGAAGGTGAAGGACTCGGGACCGTTGCGAACGATATAGCCACAGGAGATGCCCATTGCAAAAAGGAATGTCGAAAAAGCTGCATAACAACAGCATCAGCGCCAATGCTCGCCGCTATTATCAGACACGAACCATTGATTTTGTACTTCTTTTTCTCCCCAGTACGCATAGTCACTCCTTCAACCCAATCTCCCGGTAGCACCGCCCATGCAACAACGCAAAACGCGTACCATCCCAAGTAAATCAAACTGGCCTCGGTATCCCACAGACTTGCCCAAAATGTCTTGTCACTCAATGCTTCCACGAACCGGTCTGGAATAGATTGCAAAGGAGGAGGGCAGCCGCCAGATTCTTCTGAACAACCAAAGTATAGGAGATACGTCATGAAAGGGACGCCGAATGAGATGAGAAAGGCACCCGGTGGGCCTAGGAACTCATAGGTCATCGAGCGCGGGTTCAAGTCGGCCACAGGCTCTGACTCGTCTTTCGTCGTCGTCGACATTGTGACGAAGTTTGAACGCGATGAAACGCGCAGTAAATGGTGGTTCTGTTTGAGTCGTTCGATCGGTGCGCGCCTGTGCTTCCGACGGAATTGATGCTATTTTGGTCCGATTGCTTCCATATTTGTATGAAATAACAAAATCTTGTATTTTCTGTCCTACAATCTCCTATACGCACCAAGTTGTAGGCGGTAGAGCACGAGAATATTTGTTCTAATTAATTAGCATGTCGGGCACACGATCATGTTGCACCCCCATCTAGGTTCTCAACCAGTTTTGACAGCCTCTCCTTCCTCAGAGGTATCCACAACACCTCACTTCCACTAGTACCAGGCTGTGCTGCGCTCACCACAAGTCCGTGGTCCCTGAATTCGCCAAGCAGAGCTCTGAGTGCAGTATCATTTGTAGCAATGAACGCGTCCCGCGCCAAAGTAAAGAGAGCATCGTATGTCAGGCCAAAATGCTGCTGGTCATGAGGGTTATGTGCGGAGGTGACCTCCGAGACGTCGGAAGAGTTGGCGTTCTCGAGTTGCTTTGCGGCGAGCAAGGAAAACAGTTTCTTGGCTTTAGCGGTCACCGCTGCGAGGACATGCATTGCAGCTGTTTCTGTGAGCGGGCCAGAGATAGGATTGGTAATATCAACGCGTGCACGGGACGATGAGGCGCCAGAAATGGAGGTACGGTCAGCAAACGTGAGTTCGATGGTGTATGGTGCAAGAGTGGTCAGGTCGTGCCAGAGCCAGCTGTACCCCACGTTTTTTGTAGGATGATCCGAAGAAAAGAAAGAACCTTTCCTAGCTGCGAGCTGAGACGCGCTGAAGAGCAGTGGCGCGTTAAGCCTGTCGATAGACGCGGCGATGTGAATGTGGGGGCTGAGTGCTAGTGAAGAAATGGCACGTGCAAGTTTTGGAGAGCGGTCGAGGGAGTGAACTATCAGGAACAGATGGGGGCTGTCTGAGTTTCCAAAGTGCTCTGCTACGCGCTCCAGGGTAAGAGCAGAAGTAGAGGTGGATTGTACGCCTGGGACGCGTGCAATGGACACAAGCATGTCGCGCACGGTTACCGAAGGGTGAAAAGCGTTGACTACGACAACATGTCCAAGTTTCGATACATGTTTGGCGAAATCGTTCAGGATACCGCGCTTCGAACCCAGTCCATAGAACAATATATTGAAGCCTTCGTCAAGCTCGCGAGCCCATCTCTTGAAACTGGAGCTATCAAAGGGAACTTGTGGCGTACAAGCATGCACGGAAGCTCGTGCGAGAGCAGCATTGTGCTCCTCAGGGCTGAGGGGCACGACACGCTGTGAAAAGACATTGGTAGATGTGCGCGTGCGTGATGAAGCATGCGTAAAATAAGCATCAAAAGATGGCTGGTAAGAGTCGATCAGACCGTCAGTTTCAGATTCTTTGAAGATGTTGGTATAGTTGTGCTCGACGTCTGAGGCATATAGCTCAGATCCTTCGTCGCTGTCCATCACAATGTGGGGTCCGTTTGAGGTTGTTTGTTTGCGACCTAAAGTTTGACCCTAGATTCAAACCAAAACCACTGTCACGTCAACCACCACTTGCTCAAGTACTGTACATCCTTCTCAAGGAGCTCGCTCTGCAGCCTACAATGCATTTTGAACAAGGAAACTTACACTTGCATTGGCAAGTGATCAAATCACCGCATAACAGCAACCACGTTGCACGCAAAAGATACGAAAGGAAGAGCCTCAGTATGGTTACTCAATTTGTATCTTTTGTGTGTCAAATACTGCTCTCTTTACCCGCACGTCTCTTACGCCTAGCTCATGATACTTAATAAAACTATGGCTCGAGGACGTGGACAGAAATGGTGCGCAAAGAAACATAAATGTACGGAGACTGCACCTATCCATCCTGTACAATCTTGAAGGGTCTCTAGATTTAAGTTCCTTTGGTTGATGTCGGTGGACTACAGCAAGAGTCGAAACTTCCAAAACTTCGGGCTTCAAGAACCAACGACCTGTGTCGTTCTCGAATGTTTGGGTCAGTTCAAGCAGGTTCCAGCCTCCACTTGTGTTGATCATCATCAATGTTAGCATTTTGACCAAATCATCGAGTTGTCGATGTGCAACGCCCCTCGCATACCATTACACTGCAAAGTCTTGTGGTCACCCGCTTTCCTAGGTCTCAGTTGATGTGAGAGCTCGCTACAGCGGTGGCACTAAACTGTTCGTGTCAATCCCGCCATCAGTCTTTGTACCGCTAGTAACTGGTGCAAAGCGCAAGGGCTGACAGAACGTTTCTGTTGGCACAAAATCACGATATGGCATTGGCAGACGGCTTGGCGGGTTGGCTGAACATGCGTACGTACCTACTCACCCCACGGTGGTGGTGCAATATGTAACATTTCTTGGTGACGACAGTCGGACGGGTGCATTGTGTAGAAGTGGTCTTCTTCCTCCTTCCGTTATTTCACCAACACCACCAAGTGCAGGAGGTCACCAAGGGAAGGAAGGTTAGATTCTATCTAGAGGAATAAGTCGTCTATTCCCTGATGGGCCATCCATTGAAAGAACCGCACCGTGACGTCATCTCTTCAGATATCTCAGCAAGAACTACCCTATTTGATCATTCCACTGTCATTGCCCCTCTGCTTCGCTCTGGTCTTGCGCAAGATGGATGTTGTATTTATTGTCGACGATACCCATTGTGGATGAGGGGGTCCGAAGACTTTGCCAGTGGTTGCCAAAACTTTGATTCAGCAGTTCCAAGTACAGCACTCGGTGACCAAGACAGAACTTGTCGGTGTACTTTGGGATGGTGTTTCAAGCCTCAGGAGTTCTCCGATAATTCGCCAAGAGCTCTGTCGTCATCGGTGACCTCAAACTCCATGAATTGTGTGGATTCACATTTGCGCAAATACGTCTCATGCTATATGATCATGCTATTTAACTAGTTTCCGGAGAAAACGATTCAGGTCGGCCTGTGGGATCGATCCGTCCACGGTGGCCGACGGCTGTAATATACCAGGAACATGGCCCCACCCAGTCGACTGTATCAGAGACGCTGTTCACTCTCAAACCTGCTCAATTAGGAGACTGGGCGTGAGGCAAATCCGCTTACTCCGATATTTCGTCTCGAATTATATTGCGACAAGCAGGTTTGGGAAACTGGGCGCGAGGCAAATATGTTTACTCAGATATTTCGTCTCGAATTATATTGCGACAAGCAGGTTTGGGAGACTGGGCGCGAGGCAGATCCGTTTACTCAGTTATTTCGTCTCGAATTATATTGTGACAACTACTACTACAGCATCATCTCTACCGAGGCACACTTGGCAGCGATCACCGGGCTTGTCCTCATTCAATAACGGACGTAGTACTTATTACTATCCATGCCAACTGTCACTACGAATACTTGGATGCCTCACCGTGTCGGAAGGTAATATTCATTCGCCTGTACAGTACTGGCGAGTTTACTGGCGCCACCAAGATATCCAGCATGCACAAATACTTTGACAACTCGATACCTGGATTGGAAAGCAAAGCAACCGTCGGGAACCATTAGTTTTGCCGCTTAGCGCTTAGGACCGAGTTCGAGGGTCCAACGTTCGTAAGCGTACTAGGACTACTTAGTGCGATGCACATAATAACATTGATCACTGATGCTCATCCGACAAATACGAGAGCCTCGTGTTCTAGTCCAGAGCCAGAAGTTGCATGATGCCAAATTAAGAGCTTACCCCAGGCTAAGGAAGTGTCCAAGAAAGAGTTAGGCGCAAGTTATTGATGCTGCCAGAAGACTCGGATTGAAAAAACTTCTAGTGGTGAAACTGTCAACGGACCCGAAGTGTTATGACACGATACTTGTGTGATAGCCTTAGCGCGATTGTGGTCATTATTTACATAAAAAAGTTCATGTGTACTTGCTATTTTTCTTGCTCAAAACCCAAGGCAGGTTGGGAGTGGATCGGCACTATATAATCTGAGCACTTCTAGGACCCTTCAGCTTTCAATCCGAACTTGAAGCTTGAAGACTCGTGTTGCCAAGCAAGTTTGTCTCAGCCAATCAGATTGTGGCGAGTGCTGTGATCTTAGAAATGCTCTTTGAATGGGAAGCTGATCATAGGATATCGAATGCTGGGGTACATCGATTCAGTAGGATGACTCGTTAACGTTGTGTTAGAAAGAAACTGGAGTCATAACTTTCAAACTAACCCTATCTCTGATCGATAAAGCCTGCCCTAATGGGATCAGATGGGCCTCATTGCGATTATCTGACCTGTGTTTTGGTTGTGCTCCGATAAAATTTCAGGAGGTGCGCTAATCAAATCGGTCATCTCATCTTTCTCCCCATCTTCCACATTCTCCAAGTTTTCAAAATGGCACCTGTGGGCAAGCTCTATTGTGTCCCTACCATGACTCAGACCAAGACGGTAATTAGTGCACTTGTAACATTTCGCGTTTTTAATATGACTCATAATAACCCATAGATCAGGAGCGTCTGTGCACTAGCAGGTCTTGAGCTGGAGATCCCCGAGTACAAACACTTTTCGGACAACAAGAAGCCAGAGTTTCTTGCCAAGTTCCCTCATGGAAAGATCCCCGCTTTAGAGGGCGCAAACGGCTTTAACCTCACGGAGGGTACCCCGATCGCGCGGTATCGTGAGTCATACCATTTTCCATGTTGATTTTGATCTAGGATACCATAAGGATGAGAAGATCTACAGTTATCCCTGTCTTAATTCTGTGTCGATAGTTTCATGTAATTCTGATCGTGTTATCCGTTCTCACTTTCATGTGGTGTTGTTGTGGGGTTGAAACGCATGTACTAACGTTTTGATTACAGTTGCCGGCCTTGCTCCCAACTCTGGCCTTCTCGGCTCAACACCAGAGGATGTCGCAGCCGTTGATCAATGGGTTCACTTCGCCGAAGCAGAAATGTCCACATTCGCCGATGTAATTACAGGGATGCTTAATAACTACATCCCCTACAGCAAAGGCGTAAGTTAGTTCCTCGCCACCCGACTGTTCGCACTCAATGACCTCCTACAGATCCACACCATCATGGCTGAGCAACAATTGCGCAGCCTTAACACCCTCGAAGCTCATTTGAGCACCCGTACCTTCCTCGTTGGCGACCGCATCACTCTTGCTGATATCACTGTTGCGTCTGTTCTCCAGCGCGCCGTTGGCGTCACCGCAGATGCCGCTGTACGCGCCAACCTCATCAACACTGTTCGCTTCTTGGAGACTATTGTGCATCAGCCCAAACTCGAGGCTATCTACGGTCCTACTGAGTACACCGAGAAGGCGGTGCAATACGTCCCTCCCAAAAAGGAGAAGGCGCCCGCCCCCCCGGCCGCACCAAAAGAGAAGAAAGAGAAGCCGAAGAAAGTTGCTGAGGACGATGAGGAGGATGATGGCAACCTTGTTCCTGAGGAACCCAAGGAGAAGAATCCCTTGGAACTGCTCCCAAAGAGCACGTTCAACCTCGAGGACTGGAAACGTGCCTACAGCAACAAAGATACGCGCGGCGCTGATGGTTCGCTGGAGTGGTTCTACGCCAAGTAAGCACATACCTCTCCTTTACTGGTCGTACTGACCAAGGCGCTCGCAGCTTCGACAAGGAGGGCTTCTCCGTCTGGCGCGTAGACTTCAAATACAATGAGGAACTCACGCAAGTCTTCATGTCCTCTAACCAGATCGGTGGCTTCTTCAACCGTCTGGAGGCATCGCGCAAGTACCTCTTCGGATCGGTGGGCGTGCTTGGCCAGGCCAACGCTTCTGTTATCAGTGGTGTTCTCATCCTGAGGGGCCAAGATTCAAAGGCGGCCGTAGACTGCGCACCAGACTTTGAAAGCTACAGTTACACCAAACTAGATGTGTTTGGTAACCAAGAGGACAAAGCCTTCTTTGAGGGCGCACTTGCATGGGATTTGGAGGTCGATGGCAAGAAATGGGCAGATGGAAAGAACGTAAGTGTCGTATTCTTTCTATCGTGTTTCATGACTTTTCGCTGATGTTTGCGTTGCAGTTCAAGTAAAAAGTACTGATGGGCCGGAGAACGCGGGACTTTTGGGAAGCTGCAGTATTGATTTCGTGTATCATCGTGTTTCTTATATGTAGATCTTGTTACTTTTAACCATCTGTTAACCTACGTTTGTGGAAGAGCAGTGGTTACACACATACTGTCTAGTGTAACACTCGATGCCTCTTACTTCAGAAGATGAATGAGTTTAGAGTTCGTAGCTAATCGACTGACGTTACCGATTACGTACAACCAGTTTGGCCTATTTCGTAGTCCGCTCGGCATTTCGAGGGCACACCCGTGTATGTTCAAGCTCCGAAGCCGCTTCATGCTACGATCGGTCATGTCCTCATTAATTTCTTGTCCGATGGCAATCAGTTCATAGGCCTGGGGCATTCTGGAGCCTTATGATCAAGTAGCTTTATGTGGTTTTTGAATTTGAGGATTGGCACCAAGACTAACTTAATGCGCGAGCCAGGCAATAGTATCCTTTGCGACAAAAGCGGTGCCGGCGGATATCCACCTCGAGCTTCGATCAAACATAGCCAAGAGTCTATGAAGTCCCTTGTACCGAAGCAGTACGAAGCAAGTAAGAATTTGGATACTGGGTTTGTCCATTCTGATTTCGCAGGCATCATTAAACTTTGTCGTCCGCGCGAAGGTTCAATGTTCATAACTTCACATCAAAGCTTTGATAGGCGAAACTTAAGCGTCAGGACAAGCTTCCTTCCATCGTTGTCAACCCAGACTTTAAAGAAGGAAGATGACCGTCCCTAGAATCTTTCCAGTCGTTCTTTGCACCCCTGAATGAACGTTTTCCAGCTAGCGCGGTGATACAGAAAGAACGACTGTCTTCCTCCGAGTCTATATGGTCTGACCACGGGAGACTAGTGGATAATTCCGTCCATCATCACAATGAGACGTTAGTCTGGGCAGTGCATCCCAATTCTAGCAAGGAATTATCGAGCATCAGTACCTAACTCTAATCAGCAAGCACTGCCAGTGCCTGCCATTCACCAAGTGTGGAAACAATGAGGCAACATGTGTTGCATGATAATGGTATGTGCTCCTATATACTCCGCCATGATCAGGAACGCTAATGTTATTTTAATGTAGTGCCAGCGCTACAATCACTAGTTAATCTCCGAATCTGCGAGGAGTACAACCTCGGGCGGTTCAAGCCTCGGTGAGTCTATTTGCAAATTTTAACCGTGGCGTGCTTACCAGCCAGTCTCTAGGCGTGTGTCTCATGCGTGTCATTTTTAACCGGAGAAGACTGGCGTACGTGAGATGTACAGGGGCGAGACACATCTCTTCTGAAAGTCCACAGAATTTGTTCGACAAATGAAAGTAACCACGTTCAGTTTCAGACATTGCTATTGTACGTCCTTTCTTTCACTGCGATCAGTGTTTCTAAGCGTACATAGCCATATTCAGATCTAAGCAACCCTTTTCCAACTTTTCCTTGGACTCGGTTGACAAAGTTCTCAAAATCATCTGAAGACGACGGTTCTGATCCGCGAAGCATTCAAACTACTGACACCGGTCCCTGACAATCCCCGCATATTGTTCACTTCTGGAATATGCATGCTAGGGTTATTTACGGATTCGAAAGACATGCTAGCGAGGAATGCGCCAGTGAAAATGCTGTTGTAAGCTTTTCATTTTCAAAGACTGAGCGTGGCGCAGTACGGACACAGGTCGTGGCTGAGTAAAGCTATTTGGAGAAGCTAATACTCGGAAAACCGTTTGATTGTGGAGTCTACTCTGCGTAGCAGCTAGTATAAGAGGCTGTTCAACGAAACAATGCTTTCCATCACTCCTAGAACGTCTCGGAGTTCCTATATCAAACCCGATGGCTCCTAACAGCACTCTCCGAGGTGCTCCTGATCCAATCTAAATGTGTCAGTTCTGTTTTCTGTTCTATTTTGATGAGTTCTACTGACTGAACGCAATCCAGATACTGAACCGCTCTGCGGTTATTGCAGGCCTACAATGAAGATGTCAGTCTTTGTACATAGGAACTCGATGTGACTCTACAGATCCACAAGGGTTTTTTTATGCGACAACGTGTAAGTAGGTCAGACTGAAAGCTAAGCTTGCAATATCATATGTACTAATTAGCCGGGCAAATTTGCCCACCCCAAATGCCCCGAACCCTAGTACTGAATATGGGAACTCAGGTAAGCCGGGGTGCTTACAAAACGCTCGCTCAAATTCCTCGTCACTGACGAGAATCATGATATTACCCTGGCAGACATAATTTTAGCTGCTGTAATCCAACGTGCCGCCCAAGCGATGCTCGGCGCTGCTGAGTGAGCACCACAAGCAACCATCGTCGCGCACTATGCAAAGATGATAGCTGGTCCTGGCATCAAGGACGTCCTCGGGGAAGCAGAAGTTGTTGAAGTGTCCCTGGCACCCAAGGAAGCCGCGTAGGCAATCGTTATCGTATATGATGATTATGTGGGTAAGAGGGAGGAAGCGCCTTGTGGGATCAAATGATATACTATACCTCGCTCGACACCTTGACCAAATCAAGTCCAAGGGTAACTGTCGTGACGTAAGAATGTTATTCTTCAAGGCTCTCAAAGGACTTGAACGTGGGGGTGTCGTCCTTCTAGGCCAAAGGCTACCATAGTCAAGTACGATTGACGACTCCTGCTACCCTCCCACTTGCCACTTTCTCGACATCGCGACAAGTGAGACTGTACCTAGTCGTCCTCTCGACCGTCCCTCCCGATTCAATCATTCTCACGACAGTCTCGTCTTTAATCATGTGGCGATTGACGATCTGTGAGTGCGATCCATTGGGAAGAAGCAGGAAACCATCGCCGGTGAATGTGTCGGCATCTACCTCGTCTATGCCATGCAGATGCGTTGTGTAAAGTTCCCCAGTCGTAACCACAACACTGCGAGGCTCCAAAAACAATGACAATGAAGGTGCTGGATTGACGCTACGTCCCATCCGAGTCGATCCGGGGTCAACACTCAAACTGTCTTTATCCTTATTATACCGATAGTAATGGAAGATAGTATGCGATCCTAAGGAAATAGTTGCGACGACTGGGTGATATGAGGGACCGTCTTCGTGGGGCTTCAAACTGGGTATCAATCATCGGTGTTGAAACAGTATATTTCGGATCGTACCATAATGCCTTGTCCTGGATGATACTTTCACGACGATGAGAGGGGTGTAAAAGTGATTCGTGAGATGAAATGATCTCACTTCGTTCAATATAACGTGATTGGGTCCTTTGTGTGGGGATTGGTTGAAGGCGCCAAGGAGTCTGAGACGTCCTAGAACATCAGGACTGTTATCAGATCAGATGATTGAGACGGACTACGCGAAGCATGATAATCGACCCACAAATCATTCAAGAATGCAGGAAATTCCTGGCGAAACAGAATGTTCTTCTGGAGAACTTCACCCCCTGTATGGAATGAAGGAGCCTGCGTGAGGGATCTCAACCAGCAGCGGATGACTCTACTCACCCCATAATTGTAATCTAAATAAAGATAACGAATTAGCCTCCGAATTGCTGCGCACGTCTCCGTAGTGCTATGCATGACAAACCTGCGATTGTTCAACATCTTCCATTTCTGCTTTGGGGAATCTTTTATCTGACGACTGGTTAAGGGACTCACCTAAGATGGTCCAGCTAAAACTCACCTTCCGTAGTAAGTACTGTTCCTCATCTTCAGAGATGAAGTTTGGGATATAGAATACAGCTGAAGTTCCCTGCAGGTGGTGTTCAGCAAGGAGGTCCATATTGGTATCATCTGAACCGAGAAGCGGCATCACGCTTGGGAACTTCAGGTTCTTACGTCATGCCTTTCTAGGGCCACGTTTGTCTGGTCAAATATGGGGTGCGGTTTGGGTGCGGTGCAAACCTACTTCACACCACTTTCGCTAGACTGAGAAACCACTCCGACTAGTCCTCAAGCAAATAGTTTTGCCTTAGTCAGGCTACACGGCCACCCTGAATCCATCTCACCGGGCTACTTCACATTTGGTTCGCTTGCCTGACGACTTGTCTTAATATCCCATTTAAATGTGATAAGGTCCTCTTCATGAACCTTCGAGAGCTCGGAGGCACGCCTATCTCCGTCAATGAACATTGAACATCTATGGACTGGTATTCGGGTGGCTACTGCTTCCACGATCCGTTCTCACCGCACTCCATCAGAAATAATCATGATGGTACAACTTTATGATACCCACTTACGTTTCCACCCGCGATCCGTGTATTTTTATGGTTGGCGTAGGCTTCATGGCGGCAAGCACTGCCCTTCTAATTCTTCATTCGTATGGGGTCATCAAATATTGGTCCGGGGTCAAGTTAGCTAAACATAGGTTAGTCGCGTGGCCATGATGCAGAGACATTCGAGAAAGGCAGAGCTGATTTGCCTTGGCAGCGATACTAACTAGTGATGCGGATCTCGAACTAAGAGATATTTCTAAACCCATATAATATCCTCGCGGGGCCCTCAAATGGTATGCAAATTACTGTCATGTGCAGCACTGCTGTCTAGTACTAATGCTACTACGGTTTTGTGCAAAAGTCATGCATGACCATGTCCGTGCTTGAAAAGGAAGTCCTTCAACTTGATCGGGGATCTCGCGGACACCTCAGACACTGGTTCCCTACTCATGATATGTTATAGGAGCCAGCCAAAGATTCATACATCAGATTCGAAGTTGACCCCTAGATATCAACAGAACCCTTCGCGGTGCCGATAACCTGTTTTCCTTGTTATCGGATGGCAAAACGTAGCGCCAAAAACGGTTCCGTGCGTCGAACCTGACCAGTGTCCAGTTAAGTTAAGTGTAAAGCTTTATCAAAAGTGTAGCTTCGATCAACATACCCGACTTGAAAGGCACTCGAAAATATTACATGAAGTAGAAGAGTACAGCCAGTGAGTCGAAATGAAAATTACCAGACGCGGGTGCACTTCATTGAAGGTATTGAGGCTATATGCTTCATTGGCAGTAGTTGCAATGCTTTACGACACAGGACAGGGAACCGGATATAGGTACTCGAGATCCTGAGCGAGATCCGGAAGACCGTGCATTATACATGGCCCGGTGTCGGCTTTTTGTTTCATGCGACTATCTCAATGCACCAAACATTGGGCCGTCAGACTACGATATCAGGTTGCGACCAGGTCGTTATTCGCACACAACTGTAAGTATTCAAACTTGCGATCGACGGGCTTATCGGGATCTATCCCATTGATTGGTGCCGTCACTGGCTGTGACCATGAAAATGAATGGCGATGTCGTGGTTTAAACGTGTCACTTGTTCTCCTGGGTGACCTTCCCGCTCGAGATTACGAAGTGCGGTTATCCATCATGGATGCCGTGATAATTTTTTTCCGAAATGATCGTGCTTATAAGTAATGCTTTTAAGGCGACGGAAACACGGAGCCACTGAGTCGGTCAGTGGGTAAAACAGAATCAAAAGTAAATTTAAATCTACAAAATGCTTGATCAAATACTATAAACAGGAGGCTGCGTGCACATTACTCAGGTGTAGCCTATGTATATCTGATAAGTCCATGTCAAAGAGATGCTAACTTTCCCCTTCGGGATGCTCTTTCATTGTACGATTTGAAGAAGCGGAATCGGCCGGAAGAACGTTCCGCGACGAAGAAAGTTATAGCCACGAAAACGAGAATTGCACGAGGCGAATAAACGCATCCTGCGAGAAGTATATAGCAATGTGGCTATTTTTGCTGTTCCGAACCGCTGGAAAGAGTGATTAAAGGAGTTCTGCCTCGAATGAGATAGATGTCATACACAGGGGTATAGACGCAGGGATAGCCCCGGCGGTTGCAGTTACCACAACTAGGTCGACTTCCATCACATTTTAGCTTGCGACCTTGATAAAGAAGTGCTCAGTACGCGTATCGGTACTTTAGGTTGTAAAAGCACGACCTCTGCAAAATTGACAAGCCATGGCCGTCCTACGCGGGACCCGTGGGGCTGCCATGTCGTCATCCATAGGGTTGTAATTATATTGACCACTAGTAGACTGAGGAGGGTCAGATGAGAGCTGCTATACGAATTGTGTGCACGTACGTGTGAAGACATTAGAACTGTATTATCGTTGTACGAAGAGCGACGTCTACGAGAAGCAGAGAAGGGGAATGATGGAGAGGAAGGGCAGGAATGACTGGTGCAATTTATGATGTCCCTAGAGAATTTAATGCAGAACCAACCTCGTATAAGTCGGGTAAATAAGTATATCCATCTGTACAGCCCGTATAGCCAGAATCCGCTTCGGCGTTGTTATTTTAAATCTCGCGCTAGTATGAAAACTCATACGCTACATCGGGAAGAGATAGGTGAAGGCCCAAGATCTGACTGCGGTATCATGAGCTGCCCTCAAATGCCACGTGCCAACAAGACGATCAAGAAGACGTACGTGTGTCCTTATTTCAGGCTGTTTCTACGAAGCTTCAATCAACCAATCAAGTGGTAATGGACCAAGTGGCGAAAGGTCATGAACCGGAGGTAGACTGCCTATCAAACCGATCAAGCCAGAAAGCCGAGGGTGCTCTCCACTAGCACGCCGAATCCCTGCAGGCCACGGAGAGGGTTGTGGTTAGTATCTATACCCGATATTAAAGAAACTGCCGAGTTCGTCGAATACCGTTACATAGAAGAATCCGATCTAAGATCGTCTCTTATAGACATGCCGTAATGCCAGGTCTAGGTCACCTTGCTGACTTCAGCTTTCACAGTGCAGCCAACATGTTACTCGATTCAACTCCAGTTTACACGATTCAGGCTACTAATCGTGAAACTTGCCAGTGTATCATCGACAGTTATCCCCGAAACACCAGATCACTCACACAATAATGTTTGTTGAAACTGTATCCAAGTCATGTTCATTTCAAAAGGAGTTCTCGGTGATGAAATCTCTGTAAGTGTCTCCTTATTGAGTTTTCAAGACAACTGGGCATTAATGATATCTACCCGGTCATCAATATCTGGTGTTATGGACGCCTGTTGGCGCCCCATGTATCAAATTCTGCGGAAGATTTCATCCTGGTCGAATTTGATTCGGCCCAGACCAGTATCATACCGCATACGTCTCTCTTGGATAAATGACCACAGCTTTCCTCGCCCAAACTAAGCAAAGTAACAGAAGGTTTGGAAGTGTAAGTGCTAGTTCTTTGCCGCATACGCGTCTTTTGATTAGCTGTAATCAAGGTACAAATAGAACCGAGATCTCTCTGGGAAGTCAAGACAACACGTATATGAACCGTTTAGCATTTCCTCTTCCAGGGGATGCCGATTACGGAGGCACTGGTGCGGCCGTCAGGGGTTGTGCCAGTCACGAACTACACCGTATCCAAGATTTGGTGGGCCTATCTGCACCCCAATCCACAACGGTAGGGGGATCGGGCTTCAAGAAGGTTACGTTCAACCCAAAAAGTGCGGGGAAATGAATGGTACTACTCTTGATGCATTTCTGATGCGCCGATGGCCAAGATCTTGATGAACTCCAAACGCCGCATCACGGAGCAGAATCTATTAGGGCTACTCACTGCACAGTTCTCCTGAGGGTATAGCCTGGTATCGTCCGTTATTTCGCTGTCGTGCGGTGTCGTGCGTGTAACCAAGCCAAAACCATGTTGCGATCTCATTATAGGTTATTAAAGGCCAGCGCCTGCCAGCGTTGGACTTAACGCATCGTTACTCAAGCTGACTTTGTCACCGATAATTATAACCTTCCGTGGAGGACTAGTCCACCTTGACTCCCTCTCCTAGTAGCCCGAGTCCGATTCTTCGCAAAAACAGGGTGCACTACTAAGGTACTCCGAGTCAGCGCTTATCCGACCACTTCCCATATAAAGGTGATTGCGTGCTCGTCTCGATCTGTTCCGTTGGACCATCGACGCATGCGAACCAATAAAAAAGCCATTTGTTGCCTTGAAGCCGCTGGCAATGATTTCGGCCCCGCTGGTCCGCGGTATGATCGTGATTCATCTGATCCACGCGTCAATCTGATAAACACATTGACGACGGGATCACCCGCTTTTGTAATATGCGGGGCAAGTATATGGAGTGCTCGCCGCGGGATCGGGCCAATACATACTCCAGGCAACGTACTCATTGCACGCGATTGCATGCGATTTATCCTAGAGTGCAGCCCTAGTGAATAACATAAAAAGTATTGTTTTTGTATTCAAAAAAACCTTCTTTCACAGGCGCTGCTTACTGCGGAACATAGTCCGTCCGTCTAGAGCGGGAAAGATTTCGTTTTCTCTTCCCAGCATCTACATCTGGTTCAGTTCGAAAGGGTTCAAAGATGGGAATGTTAAATTAATGTCGGAATTATGAGTCTCAAGGCTATGCATGTTGCTCGCCTCGACCACCGAGGGGATCACTTATCCGTCGGAACGCATCATCTCAGATCATCTCGTGAGCCGTGAGACCCTGTTCTGTTGCTGCCAATATGACTAGAATATCACGCGACCAATCATGAATTGCCTGCATACGATTCATGAAACGAGATGTATGATTGTGATCAGGTACAATGCTGAGTACATATCAGATAATATAATCAGATCATTAGTATGTACAAAACTGCAATGACTTCAGTGTATCATATGAGTGATGAAAAGATGACAGGTGAGGATGAGGATGAGTTAAACGCGACCAAGCAGTAAAGGGGCGTTCGAGATAAATACATTAGCGCGATGTACCTACTTGCCAAACGAAAAAAAAACCAGAAAGATAGATTCATGCCTTGTGAGGGGGGAGGATAGATTGCGAGATAGATAAGGTAGGAATGGCTCGGTGTCGGAGGAGATATGTCACAGACTAGAACGCAGTAAACGGACATTATTTTGCACCGGGAGCGATCAAGCTCTGATTCGCCACCCGTCGCCCTTTCTGCGCTCTCGGCCAACGCCTCCGAATGCTTCTCGTACGACAAGCCATAAAGCGGTGGATGAAATCGAATCTTTGATCTCCTCAGCGGTGAGCATTAACTCGCCCGAATTAGAGGCAGTTCGGATAACGCTCTGCGCAGCAACCATACGACGGTGCACCGCAAGGCGCTCAACGTCTATGTCTGGCAACGGAAAGGGGACTTTCAGGAGTCCGACGACTTTGGGATGGTGTGGGGTCGGCTTAAGTGTGGCAACTTTCAGTCGGACGACATGGTCTTGCTGTTGTGCAGAACTGTGCATCAGTGGCGGATGACCTGTCCGTTGCACCGTGAGAGTACACGTCCAAGGCGTCTCTGAATCCTCGGCTTCACTGTCGTCACCAGAATCGTCTGCGCGGTGAGCGCTACTTCCGATGCTATTGCTACCATCTGAACTGGTACTGTGATGCGAGGACCTTGATTGACTATGGCTTGTTGGTAAAGTATCGAGGGCCGGTGGGGGGTCACACAAACGAGATGGTGATTTGTGAACCGACCTCATCAATAGAGGCTCGGATGCCACAACCGCGCTTCCGCGGCGGCTAACGCTCCCATTCTCGGGGCCTTGCGTCGGGGACCTCCTATCAGTACGGGACTTCCTACCCCGCTCCTTTTCCTTTTTCAGCCCTCGTGACCACTCAAAACGCACCTCCACCTGCGGAGCGCTGGCTCCAGCGAGATCCCCGCGCCCATTTACGCTCAATTTGCCCATCATTCCATTCAAAAGGCCTGTGTCTGTGCCCTTGAGCCATTTACGGACAACCCAAACATACTTAGTGGGTCGGCCTTTGAGTGGAGATATTGACGGATAAAGGGAAGCTTGGATACCGAGGACAGGAGGACAGAGAGTGACAGTGGATGACATTCCTGACAATGAAGTGCGTGGGGGGTTATCATTAAAACGAGGTACATCCACAACTTGAGGACTCGACAGGTGTATGTCATGCGATCGGCGAGACGGGACACAAGCTATGCTTGGCAAACCCTGCAAATCGGTAGCCGCCGTCACTAATGGGAGCGTTCGTGAAGACGTGTCTCTTTTCTTGAATATCTTGGTAAACAGGCTTTTAGCGCCTCCGCGCTGGGGCTGTGCGTTGCTTGTTATGGTTTCGTCTGTGGTAGCGGGGATGAAGGTAAAGCTGGGTTTACGAGGGATATCCGTGTGCGAAGAAGGCGGAAGGAGAGTGGTGCAAATTTCGGGCGTAACAGGCCTGCTGTTCGAAGAATGGGTGGGTGACCGAGGGAACAAACCTAGTTCTCGTTTGGGCTCATCAACGCTAGTGCGCGCGCTGCTGCTTGGTAGTAAAGTACCTGGCAACGGAACAGTGCCCCAGACTTCGATAGGTTCGAGGATAGCCAGACCAAGAATTTCCAACCCTCTCTTGGCGAATTTAGCCACTTTGGCATCAGTGCCAGCGTCAACTATAACATTGGTCATGACGTTATGAGCTTGAAGATTGTAAAGTGGAATGATCATGCGACGTCCCGAACTCGCAGTTGATGACGAATTATATGATGATATAGAGGTTGCAGAGGTGTAAGCTGAATAGGCAGACGTCTCTGACTGGCTAGAAGAAGTTCTTCGAAGATCCATAGAATCAGAAGTGGTGTCAACTGTATCTGGGGCTGACTGGTCGAGCGCCTGGACAGTCGCATGGGGTCGATCATGACGAGATTGCGGGGGTACAAGTTGAACCTGGAGATTGAGCGGGTGATTTGATTTACTCGGTGGAGGTCGCACAACAATGAATGTCTGAACGACATATTGTTGAGCCTTTCAGATTTGACCTGAACAGTATGAGACGCGCCTCATTTACAAGTTTCTCCCTCTTGTCTTTTTTCTTCGCCTTGGGATCACTAGCAGCGTAATCCAGTGGCCGAGAATCAACATCTGGCTCTGGAGCGTCATTGGTTGGAGTGTCATTATTTGGAGTTGATAATGACTGATGCGAGCGCTGCTCCTGACTCGGTTGTGGAATGGATGATAGGAAGGAGGAGAAACTGGAGAACATGATCGTACGAAGAAGGGCGAACCCGGAACACTCAAAGGACCATTAAGGATCAGCAGGAAGAAAGTGTTTGAGTATCTTGCCAGCTTAGCGGCTATGTACGTACGGGTTATGACATTGATTACTTCATATATACGCACTCCGTCGGCACTGCGGCACCCTACAGCGACAAATACAGGTCACGTAAAGTCATGATACTACAAGCCTGTCAATCGAAAAGCTGCGCCTGCAGAAACGTGAAAGTGTATGGTAACCGATGCGAAGGAATTACATGCCACTGCGTGCTGCGGCGGCCTCATCCAAACCTTTGCACTTCAGCGCTTCAGCGCTTAGAGTAGCACAGTTACATAAATATAGTACTAGCCTAATACTATCATGTTTTCAATCTCAGGCTCTCCATTTGGCGATACTCTGAGAGGAGAGGAAATAATTGACACAGGCCGCTGGGGCTGCGCACCTCAAGAAGGTTGACGCATCCAACGAGCCTACTAGGGGACGGTAGCAAGTGGGTGAGTAAGTGTTCATGAGATTGGTAGTCATGTAGTACTAGCGGTGACTATCGGTGGGATGTCGTGTAGGCTTGGGTCTTGATGACGTCAAGCGGGGTGACTCTGCTTCGCCGAAGGTATTCGAATTCGAGTTGCCCGGCAAGTTGAGACTAATATCAGAACCCTCGCTTACTTTGATGATTGTAGAGACCCCGGACTGTATATCTCGTCGGCCAAAGGACCTTCAACGAGTCGGAGATGCGCTTGGCCCGCATTCACTGTGGAGACGAAACGAGTCCATCATGTACTACCGGAGATATGCGTTCGTCCGCAATGCACCAAATTCAGTAATCCTCCTTCACTAGTAGAGAAGCGTAATTCCAGTGTGACACCGCCTGTAGATGTGAAGGTCGAGCAACCCTAGCATTTACGCAATGGTGCGTTCTTAGAAGTCAATGACCAATATGCGAACACGCAGCAGGCAAGGTGCTGCAGAACTCACATCTTCAATCGACACGCTGTCTAGCCGTAAATGAGGCACCTGTATGTTACCGCAGCCCGCAGCTGGCCAGGGGACCAAACCGTAGGTACTAGGCACGGTCTCAGTCCATGTGGTCGAAACTCTGCCGACGGCATTTCCTTAATTGTTATAGTTTCGGTTGCCGCGCCGGTTCGTGACAATCGATTGATTTGTCATGGAAATGTCCAGCCAGTCTAAACTTTGTGGGCACTCTTGTACAGTTGTGTGAGTAGTGAGAAAGGAAATGTTTGCTTGATTCCAAGGTAGAAATCCCGAAGAGGTAACACGGTTCCGACTTGTGTAAAAGTGAGCCGCCCGCCCACACTGCCACAAACTTGGCAGGTTCGGGTAGACACCCGGGGCCCCAGTCACGGTACTAGTAGACTAGTAAGGATGTGACTATGTAGCCAAGTGACTTTAGTATGAGTATAGTAGAAAATCGCAAGGTAATAGGCTGTGCAAGAAAGGGAGCGGTGGGTAGGGAAAATAAAATACGAAAAGGTGGCAGGCTGCAGACAGGACGTTAGACCTTGCTGGAGCCTGGCACCGTGTGGTGGTTAGGCGAAGAAAAGAAGCCACATGCTGTACAGCCGCTGCACGAAGTCCTTATTCTAACCCTAAACCCGTACCTCGCTTGGGGGTAGACAAATGAGCACAGTCATTCATGTCATCACCAGGCCTCCCAAGAGGTGTTTGAACTGGCTGCGCCCAGTTGGAAGCGAGGCAATCGATTATTGGGTATCCAGGTGCTTGCATTTACCATAGATGATGCTGTGTTCGCTCTGTAGAGATCTGTGGTTAACGTATGCCATACCACAGAATTGTCAATTTAGATTGAATTCAAGATTTCTATTGAATGGTGAGTGGTTAATGGTGCGGACCTGTAACCTGATATACATGGAAGTCGGGGACTCGTCAGCAGAGGGAGAGTGGAAAGAAATAACATAATCATACTGTGAAAGTATGAGATTAATGCTGGAGCGCAGACTTTCAGCGAACGTGTTCAAAATTTTAAAACGCAACACTGACCCATTTGTTATCTATTCGCGGCAACGCGACATCGTCTGAAACTTGCAAACCAACTTAATAGTACACGAGTGTCTCGTATATCTCTTGATGCTCACCGACGCAGACGCCAAAGGATGCAACAATGCCATTTCCACCAAAGATGTTCGGTAGAATCTGTCTTTGGTCTTGGACGACTTCGTAAGGAGCACATCATTGGTAACTGAATTCGCATAGACACCAGGCCAATTTGAACGTGTATATGGTTTGATATAGAATGACTCGGAAGTTATAGATGTGTCGTTTGCAGTCCCGAAGACCTGAACCAGACTCCCGTTCAACTCTGAATTATGGATTGGGCCTTGTATGAACTGCATTCTGAACAATTTGACAGACCCGGACTGGAGTAGTTCGCATGAAAGTTTCCTGCAACTTAGAAATGAGAATTGTGGGCGTTTATGCATAACCCCCATCAGACCACTGACTTCGTGCCCATGACAATGTCATGTATATTAACATGGTACTGGCGCAAAGCACTGAGTCAGGGTGTCATTAACAGTAAAGGCGCTGCTCTAAACATTCGCGTTAGCCACAAAATATAGCAAACACTAGGAGTGGACGTACCGCGCCTTATGCCTAGGTAACTTTTTCGATATCCGCCGCAAAGTCAGTGACAGCAAGTGCACGCCAAGCCAATCGTCCGGAAGTATATCAGTGCGGCTACACCATTTATGACTGGAAGAAAAGATAACAATGCGGAGGAAGAATCAGAGAATAGGCGTTATCTATGAAGGCGGCAGGCCTTGAAACATCCAGTGTGCCATCCTAAGACACGAAGAAGCAAGCGCAATGACAGGATCAAGAACGCATGACGAGAATTGACCATTCGCGAGATTTTATGTCCAGAGACCTGTATGGACACTGTGTCTTTGCTGAGATAAGGAGTGACCACTGAACATCAGATCTGGGAAATGTCAAAACATGGAGCCTGTCGTACAAGCCGATAGTAAAACAAGGTCCGCTAGCTCGCGAACATAATGGAATCTAAACAGCAAGGCATGGTGTTGAAGTTAGACCAACGAGATACTCTGAGACGATAGAGAAGGTCAGATAACCCGGTGTGAAAATAGCGGTCATACATTACCGTCCCCAGGAATAGAATCAAGCGGCAGGTCATGGCAAAACAAATGATGAAATATATGTTTTACGATGGGGAACCAGGTCTGACAGAAGGTAGAGTGATAACCTCATTCCTTGGTCGTTCTTCGTCCTGACCCAGGATCACACCATCTACTATTCCAATATCTTCGTCGTCCCCATCAGTCAGAAACTCGGTAGCAGATGGACCGTCGTCCTCGGAGAGGCGAATTTGACCTTCCGGCCTTGTCCACGTTTGTAGTCTGTGTTTGTATAAGTCCGAAATATGTGACACGAACTTGACTGAATGATCGCACTGGTGGGATACTACTGCACGCAAAGTACTTGCGCGACGCCAAAGCAAGTAAAGCAAGCACAACGTGGAAGTGGTGAAGAGGAATATCAGGACAAAATTTCCCAATGGTTGTGGCTTATTGCCTTCGCGAGGTTCTGTTTGGAGAAGCGAGATTAGTGTTGGGAAATAAGGGTGTCTGATTTTGTAGCTGACCTCCAGGTGCTACTAGTACGATACTAGGTGCCATATGGAAACAAAGCCGATTCTCCCTTAACGAGACAAGTAGGGGGCGACGGGAAGAAGTGAATTACTACTACTCAGTTATAATTACTCCAGTCTCCCACTGAATTCAGACGTCATGTGACTACCAAGCCTCAGGGCATAACAGGGCAATCATCTATGTATAGCATGGACTCTCGAAAATCGATATACATGCAAGACCGACGTTGGAAGATATGTAGAGAAACCACAACGACATATTGCCTCATTATCTGAATCAGGCTCTCGTCTCATGCATATACCCCTCAGTCCGCCCTGAAAGATCGAGACACCGACATTGGTCAGATTTTTATATGGAAATGTCCAAGATTAGCCCACAAGTTCAACATGAAGTTCTCTCCATGGAACAACTTCGAGGTGTCTGGTCAAAGCAAAATTGTGGCGGCTTTGATCCCCCAACAGATTGGCAACGTGCTGTGCTCCGCTGATTATAGCTTCCCGAGGCCTTAAGTTTATCCTGTGGAGTGATCACCAGATAATATCCATTCAAAGGATTTTGTTGTAGAAGGACAATTTAATTCAGGACACGCTTACCACGTCCCGTCATACGTACTAGGGTGAACCATATGGACAGTCCGAGCAGAGGCAGAGTGCAAGGACGCCAATGATGACATGAAGATACCACAAGGTATCCAAATAAGTATGCATGCAGATTTAGGAAGAGAAGGAAATCATTAACACAGGTATACATGCAAAAATATAGAAGCATGTGGGTGGCGTGCTGTGAATGAATAAGTACGTGGGTAGCAGTAGTAGTGGTACATGCATCGAAAATATTAATGCTTATCGTATGGTGGACTTGAAGGTCATGTCACTGCCTTCGTCTTTGTCCTTGTCATCGGGCGCGGACCACACCCTAAACATCTTAATGGTCTCCTCCTTGGGACTGACAGTAAATACAGAACATCCGTCAGGGGCCATACAAGAGTGGCCCACAGGAGCGGAGTGTGCTTTGACGTTAACAATTTGTTGACAGGAAGGGTAAGAATGAACGGCGAGTGAGTTTTCTACACCTACAGCTGATGCATGAGCTGCCGGGTGTACGTTACTTTGAGGTACAGCCCACGAAGATCCGTGGGTGCTCAAGAGCTCCTTGCAGTGGAGGGACCAGTGCAAAGATGTGATAGTTGTCTGTAAGGGGATGGTATGCACAGGGCCAGAGGATGGGGCCATCTTTCCGGTATTCCAAATGTGTATTGCACCATCGGGGGAACCCCCTCCAGTTGCCAACAGGCCATGCTGCCATGGACTCCACGATAAGGCCTTGAAAAAAAATGTGATGACTGCCGCGGAAAGGTAATCTCATTATGCTACATACCTTGACCGGACCCTTGTGTTTCATCCGGATATTTTTGTCCCCATTCGTTAGAAGATTGCTTGCTCTATGGTCCCATATGTGGACAATACCACTGTCATCCCCTGTGGCCAGATGGTGTCCGTCAACCGACCATTTTACACCGTGTACTCGGCGTTTATGGCCCATAATATTGGCTATCTCAGCCCGCATCCGGATATCGAACAGAGTCACATTGCCGCCAGCTCTGCCAACGGCAAGAACATCACCATTCCAGTGCATGCCTCCCATGCCATGACCATCATCGACCCAATCTACGAGCTGCATTCCTTTCTCAGCATCCATAACTCTAACATCACCAAATGTCGTCCCAAGCGCAAGGAGATAAGGTTTGGCTTTGCCACCCCAATCAATACTGTGGACCGTCCCGTCTGAAAGCGAGGAACGACATAGGTGAACCACTGCCCGGGATTCGAGGTCCTGAAAATACACGTCATATTTGAAAGCAACACCGATGCAGTTGGCATGCGACCATGCCATTGGAGAGGCGAAAAGGTCCGTAGACATCCCAGGTCCATCGAGTGCTAGTACAAAATGGTTCCGAGCCCCTAAATTGGCTTTTGCTGAGAGCAAAGATGCAGCACGCGAAGTTGAAAACAATTCTGAAGCACTTCGGCGAAGCAATGAACGAAAACATCGGTCTGAAAAGAGTGAGGGAGAGTTGGTAGGACTTAATACACGGTCGTCGAGTAGACCAAATGCTTTGGCGATACGATTTGTTCTCGGTGTAATATTCAATGGCAATGACGTTGAAGTTCGTACTGTCACAAATCGATCTCCCTAAATTTCCTCTGTGTAGCATGATATGTTGGCTAAGCAATATTCTTACGTTTATCTCCTCGATTGGAGTCTCCGGTACTAATGGTCTTGCCACATCTTCTCCCAAGTGAAGCGAAGCCACGGAAACCCGCCTTCGCTTCCGGGTTGAATATGTGCTCGAAACGCTAGCGCGTGATGGAGTGCGCTTTATCGTGGCACACGTTGGGGTGATAGCTTCTGTAATACTGTCATATTTACTGTGGATTTCATTAGTTCCCGCTTATAGATAACACGGGAATACAAACGAGGACATGATAGTTTGCTGCAGTATGAGAGAAGGGGATCCAGAGAGTGAACAGATAACTTCTTCCAACTTCAGCCAAAATCCAGTGACTCTTGGTCGTGACGCGTTGTCCGTCGTTGTTACGGTTAGAAAGGCAACCAGTGGATAGTATCAGTGTTTGTTTGAGTCTAAAGATACAACCAAACAACCGCATTCATGATATGATACGGTTGTCACACGGGCTACGACAGCGTCACCCGAAGTTTGATTCAACTGACTCCCGCGGGCTAGTTGGCAAGCACTGCGGTCATTTGAAACAGTTACTCCCTGGGCTTATATCTATCATACTATCGTCGCACCACTGCACTGCCAATACCCACCAAGTTTCCCGAAGAGTCGGGCAGTGGTACTCATCGGACTCTGAGTCGGATGTTGGTTTTTGCGACACCCTATATGACACAGCCTAGACTTCTTAGCGAAGGGCGCTGCTGGTTGACAAATTTTTTGGCCACCTTCTTTGGTTTTTACAGATAAATACTTGGATATATAGTATTTGAATGATTGGCAGGCAAATCGTGATGTCGGGACCATCATGCTATCGTAAGCCATTCCAAGTCCACACGCAGCGCCAATGTTGTACACTTTGACAAGATTGGTTAAAAATGCGACTTCCTTCTAAGGCGTAGTTGTCGATCGCTGTGGTAGTCCGGGCCATCCAGTGAAAGGACAGTGGCGTGCTCGCTTTAAGCTTGTACACTGGCAATTGTGGCGGTCATCATGCATCATGCATCACCGAAACCTGACAATTGCAAGTTATGTAAACTAGGGATCAGAAACTACTAGTATCAAAATATCAAAACGCCGTCAACCTCATGTCAAGTGCTTGGGCCCCGCTGGGCTCGCAAAAGTACCTGCCAGTACGTACGTTGAGTCCTGAAGACGAATGTTTATCCTGAACTGGGCCGTATCGTGCGAGTGAAATGATAGCATAACCACCTGAACATCTCTGGTAAAATCTATAAACAGGGATAGCTTGTACACTGTAATTAAGACATATGTACAGGACTCGTCAAACACACAATCAAGACCTTCGAGATTATCTCCGCAATGCCCACTACCTCGCGACATCACCCACACGAATAGCGGTCCAATTAACGCTTCATCCCATAGCTGCTAGGTTAGATAGCAGCAAAGTACGAACGGATTAAATAATTTCCTTGAGATCAAATATAAGGTGAATATGACGTGTGGATCTAGACCCTCCAGATTGAGCGTGGATTGATCCACCGACATGCGTTCTGTGAGTTGTGACTCGTGGATCATTCATCATCCCTTGGGAGAAGGAGCTTCTTCTTCGGGCGCTCATACGGGGTGTGTTGTGAAGAACGCCACTTTGGATTGTAGGGTACATCATCAGTAGGGACGATTTGGTCAAGTTCTTCAAAGCGGTTTTCCGATTCCGAACAATCAAGAGGTGCGATTAGTAGTTTGCGACTAATCTTTGCACGTCTTCTGTGTTTTGGATCATGAGTGACGGCGGATTTCTTCCGTTGCTGCTCCGAGTCTCTGAACTTGAGCAGTGGCAGAACGTCTGTACGAGCATACTCTCCTGGTGATGTCATCACCGACCAAACAAATCGCATCATGGCCAGCTCGGGGGTGGTGTAAACTGGCCGCCCAGGAGAAGGCAGACGAGGTATAACGTAGGATAAGGCATCACGGGCCCTAGACCCAAGTGGGGTGTAGGGTGCTATCATTCCTGACCCAAAGGTCTGCGCCAATTCAGCCCAGTGAGATGTCTCGGCCTTGGCTGCTAGCAGATCGTGATCCTTGTAAAATTCAACACCGGAGATATTCAGGAAGCGAACACCTTCCTCAGTGATAAGGATATCGTGAGGGACAAGAGATCCCAATAGAATTCCGTGTCTCTGAATATCAGCCACTGCTGCGAAAACAGCAGCACGATCGGTAGGACACACACGCCCTGTATGAAATGAGCACGAACAACAGTATCAAGTATAACTTCAGCTTACGTCCAATAATGGGCTCACACATGACACCAATGATCATTCCACTTTTGTAGACGTGGGCGAGTAGTTTATAAGTGTAATGGCTGACACCAGCCTCGTTCATGAGCTTATGCCCAAGACTCTCTGCAGCAACAAATTGAGACCAAAGTGCGTGTACGCCCATGAAGAGGTCGACTTCCATTCCTGTATGAGGAGGTATGAGAATCGTGTTCAAGAGGGCATTACACTACATGACCTTCGTGTATTCCCTCCCATAAAGCGCAGTCCACAATGCGAGTAACTTCTATATCATCCAAATTTACCTTCTTCGTCCAAACCGGGCATTTCAAACGAACAAACTCCTTTCTAGTGTAGATCAGGCTGTAGGTATTGTCCTTGGTGATCGTTTGTGAATAACGAGTGGAGGATGATTTCAGTTACTCTCACCTTTTGTCTCACAAGATGTGCACAATTGTTCTCTGTACCAAACTGCAGATTATCGAGCATCGTCTGCAGCACTTCTTGCAGGTAAAAATAGGCCTCCTTGTCAGATGAGCCTAAGCTCTGAGTCGAGGGCGATTGAAGATAGTCAATGCCAGGACGACGATATGGTTCTGCCTGGACAGATAAGACTTGGCCATTCTTCCACAGATGGTAGAAGCGCCCAAGCTCGTGTTCGGTATAGCCGCCTATACGGAAAGTGAGATTTTTGAAATCGGTTGTGCGCCTGAGTTTGCGGATGGTGAGATCCTTCTACGGGCGGGGCTCAGTTCTACAAAAAATGTGGCGTAATAGCTGGACCTACACTTGCGTACTCCATGCCGGTGACTTTGAAAGAAGAGCAAAACACGTTCTTTCTTGCTGTGTTTCATGATGATCGATAATATGATGGTTAATACTAGAGTTACCCAAAATGGATGATAGATGAAGCACGTGGCAGTCCTTTTACTACAAATATTACGTTTGGTTCTCCTTCGAGACGATTTTCAATACTGCATGTTCAAGTGAGACTGGGACAGTCCAAGCAAAATGATTTCGCTTGGACTGTTTATGTTTGGCTTTTCTCATGAAGTCGATCTATCCCATTAAATGGGCGCGATCCAGCACAACCTGTATAGTATAAGCGAGAATTATGGTAGTTGACTGTCTTGCCCGCCTTCCCTAGGAATCCTGACGAGCATCCACCCGACGCCACCGAATTCAAGCTCGTTGCTTAGCTTCACTGCCATCGTGAGTACCAAATACCATCAGTTTTACTTGGTCGTCTCCGAAGATAGATAATTGTCTTGATTCGTCGCCGCTCGTTTCTACTTTAAAATGTACAGTGAGTCGACAGTAGCACTCCATTACCCCTCGCAAAAATATTAACGATGTGTATCTCTCAAGCCTACTTCTGTTCACTCCATCAGGTACGATTCTATGTACTTGAGCCTTGCTCTAAGGGCATGGGCGGACGACCTTGTCCATCCCCTCGAGTATCGGAGGATGCGAAATTTAGCTTGCCTTGCGTCAAATGCCGTGGCCGCTGAGTACGTCTTCCCCGATTATTTTGCTGTATTTTTAATTATTATTCATACAGTCGATTTATGCAAGTGGGGACACTTCATCATCGTAGCTGACAATCACCAGGCACAAGCTCCTATTAGACACGCACATCTTAATCTGGTGATATGATGTCACCGGGAATACGCCACTCGATATATGCGTGACGGTCTGATTCATTTCATTGATTCTTACTCTATTTCAGGTCCCTAATTTTGCCAGCAATATTGTCTAACTTTCTGTGTAGCATACCGCCCAAGTCTCAGATCTAACCAGTGAGTGCGAATCCTTGATAACTAAATGCACGTTGACATATGGCCTTTGACAAGACATCCACGGATAATTCCATCATCCCCCCAGACCCCAACCACTTGCCTGTATTATCTGCCACATCCATCAGTCTGTATCCTTTATGATCTATTTAACTAACGCTATAGACACCAGCGTAGACATCATATTTTACCTACTCGCCCATAATCATTAATCAGACTCCCTTCCATTTCACCCAAGATCTTCGTTTTGTCACTCAACAGTCGGATCAATCCTGCACAGACCGGCAAATCTTGTCGTAAGACTAGTCCAGGTGAGATGCACGCGCTCTGGTTTCGCCTAAACCTTGAAGAATGTATAGATGTCGGCAAACTAAATTTATATCTAGATATCAGTATATGATTCCATCATCTCCGCCTACTCATCACAAAACAGCCCTCATAGCCATTAGCATCGGGGAGACTGAGTGTATCTCGCCAGCGCCCGGAGAGGCTCCCGTTGATGCTACCGACCAGATAACCCCGATAAAGCCATTGTCCTCGATCGCCCTCGACCTAATAAAAGGACGTGTTCATGCACGATACATTATATGAATTGAGCAGACGTACGTATTCTTTCAAAAAACTGACAAAACCGTCGCAAGGTCGTACCCTACCAATGAGATTGAATTGACCCCAAGCAGAATGACCCTAGCAAAAAATGAGAACAGTTTAAGATAAGTAAATGATTAATGACCTCTCCTACGACAATAATATCTTGAATATCGAGGCCCTCGGCTTCCACGCCACAAGCCGATGGCTGCCTGTATGAAAGTGGAACTATTTTCCCGGGCTCGTGCACCTCTGCACTGCCTGCGTGCTCGTGAATACGGATGCCAGATGGAAAAAATGCCTTGAGCGGATCACCCGAGCTCAGCGGTAGTGATTCTAGGCCGCCAGCAATGCCATCAGCGCCCCTCGAAACAGTTAAGTAATACTCTCGCAATTTCCATGTTTGACGGTGCTGCGCAACCATAGAATTATGGAGGATCGAAGGGGGGCGTCCAGACAGGAGCGCAGCATAGGTAGTGAATTCCGTGTACTAAAGATACCTTGTTTAATCGGAGGGTTTCAGGCTCGTGCTATGAATCGACATACCGTAAAGACACCTTCCCACACACCTTGTAGACTGCCCACCTTATATGCACCTGAGAATTGGCTAGCGAGAGGGCTTTTAGCAAGATTTATGCACCTCTGCCAATCAGCTTCCCATTCGAGACTCTGATTCAACGAGGGTGGAAAGCCGTTCGGTGTATGTAGTCCTTTGTAGACGGCCCTTGCTGGACCCACAAGAGGACCCACCAAGCTGAGGTAAGAGAGGATTGCAGGAATAGCCATCGTCGGTGGAGTTAGTTGATATGGATTAGAATAGTGATTTATGCACGTAGGCTCAAGCAGGCAGGACCTGGGGATGAAGTCCTCCCATGGGGTGTGGCATATATTATACTTGGATTATCAGCAGGTGCATGGAGGTAGAGATAAGGACATACCTTGTTGGCTGCTAAAGCAGTCGGTTTCAAAACGGTTGCAAAAGTCCGATAGTTCCTTTCAGTACGCTGGAAACGGTCTGTGAATGAGGATTAACCCGAAGTACAGGGGTGGAGATAACCCATACGACGCACCGGGTCTGAGAAACAACCAAAACAACCACATTGCCAGAGAATTGTGCTCGTTATCGAGCAGCCACACATCTTCCAAGAGCGCCTTCGAGGCGAGCGATGCACCCTTGTCATCGAACCAATACTCCATCAACCATTGCTCCATTCCAGCGTATTCCCTCAGTTGCTTGACATTCTTTCCGTCGTTTTCAAGCATCATTAGGTAGGCGAGCCAAAGCAACTCGCTGATCATCGGCGAATTCGACATGTCTGGTGCACAGATTCGAGAATCTGTCCGCGCCCGTATTCGCTTCAGGTAAACAAATCTCTTGCGCAACTCCTTCGATAAGACATCAGGCGTAGCGATATGCTGGCCTAGACGACGAACGGCGGCACTGAGATCGAATTTATACTCAAATATGCGTGCGCAAAGATGTAGATTTGCATCAAGTGATAGAGCATGGTATATGCTCCTGCAGCTTAGAAGTAAAGGGAGCAGGTCGGAGGGAGGTCCTATATCTGTCGTTGTTGCTGCGAAGAAAGCAATGTTCTCCATCACCTCCTGAGGGAGCCAGCCAAACGCAACTGCTTGAGTGGACATTATGTCGGTCGCAGTGGCAGTGAACGTAGATTGTTTAAAAAACACTGTAGTTGTTGAGTTGTTGTGTAGTACCGGTATGTCCTGCCGGGCCGCCGTCGGCCAGTCTTTTCCTTAGTAGGTGAAGTTAACCCAAACACTCGGTGTGAGAATATGTATTTTATACAAATAGATATTTGGCGATGGTATACAATTAAGCAGAACGCAAATCACATTGACTAGTACTATTCCCATGACATGTCTTTGCACAAACTGAATATTGACTCCCATTCAGGGGGATGAACGCCGCTGGACACACGTCTCCAGCGACCCACAAAGTTGCGAGAAGAGATGACTAATGCGACCTTGTCAGCGACTACACAACAGTCGTTTGAATCGATCTAACGCACTGTAGCCTCTGAATAACGCTCGCCCAAGTTCAACCATCTGAGGGTCCAGCTAGATACTGCTTGAGCGTAGAAAAGACAACAGACTAGCGTTCCTTACTGGTTCACGGAGAAGAACGATTAGACCATCTGAGGGTCGTATCCGTCCCATGTAGCGATAGCCACCCCAAGCAGCTGCATATCGATCCTCTGTCTGTTGAACGAATTATTATATATGAAACAGGAAGGACTCTGTGGCGCATACCACTCCTGTAATGATGACATCAAAAGCACCATGCGCACTTGGCTTTAACTCGCCAGCAGTGCCTCCGACAAAGCCAATTTCGAGGTGCTCTCGCCTCGGTGGAGAATAATAGGCCTTGAACGACGCGTTTTTTCCAGTAAATTCAACACCTGCCTGTTGAAAATATCAACTTTCGCTCTGGAACTAATGACAAGACTAGCCTCGGTCTCATGCCACCGACAGCCGATTGGCAAAAATGCATTTTCAAATACTCCTTCATTGCCTCCCAAGGGGAGGGGAATTGACGGAGAGTAACAGTAAAGCTCTCTGAAAGTAACATAAAGAGGGAACCGGCCAAATGTTGGAAAAGGTGACGGAGCAGAGGGAGATGACAGCATATCCTTGTACACATCATAATATGGGGCCTATTCATATTAGTCCACGTGTGGGATGAACAAGTGCAAAACTCAACGATGAAAGACCCCTGCCAGCGACCGGAAATCGTGCCAGGGATATATTGTCCAGGTAAGGAAGAAGGAGAACGATAGAGGGGATCACGAACGGAACGTGTCCAATCAGGATCATGTCGCCGGCTCTTAAGCAGAGTGTCGAAGCGGTTGCCGTACATCGTGCCCGGAGAGTGAGTCTTGCAATGAATATTAAAGTATACTATGTCCTCCTTTGTAGGCCCTGAAATACCGTTCGCGACAGCCTCTGCTCGAGTCTCTGGTAGGTGTGGAGGGATCATAAGAGGGCGAGTCTCCAAACGAGAGAAGTGAACGAGAATCGCATATGGAGCAACTGGTGGAAGGTTGAACGGTACTGGCCGCCCAAAGTAGCATATGGTAGTTGAAACTGGACGAATCGGAGAATATACCCCATACGCAGATGTGACAACAGTCTTGGGAGAATTTTCCAAAGGACAGAAATCGTACTCCAGCCCAGTGAAACATGGATACTAGAAAATGTGTTATAAAAACATAACAAGCATAATTAATAAAGAACGAACTCGAACCCCAGCAAAGGAGTATGGTGATAGCAGTTGCACGAACTCTCTCCTGAGTTCATCGGTTTCATCGCACATAGACTCTGCGGGGGCATGGTAATCACGGATGCAGGTGATGAAGACTGGGTGAATACTAACCTGAGCAAGACATCAACCAGAAGATGGAAACCGCCAAGACATTGACCTCATTCTCTGTGGGCCATCCGTTGTTAGTCTCGGCACCAACCATTAAGCGTTCCCGAAGGAAGCGCGTCATGAAAATTGGAAGTCGAGCCCAAAGCAACTGGTCCCAGTTCCGACCATCATCCTCCAGCATCATAACATAGATGGTGGAGAGGGACTCTAGAATGTCAGGATCAGCAACATCGCCTCGCCGAATACGCTGAAGTGCTCGAAAACGTTTCCTCAGCTCATGCTCTATGTTATCGACCGTGAGCTGACCGCCTGGAAAATGTCTCCAAGGAGAAAATCTGTCCTTGAATAACATGAAGTACATATATGAGTTTGATTCAGGTGAAAGGGCACTGTTAGCCATGCGGCACGTTAATCGTAGGGAACGCAAGACACTTGGTGGGCCTTGGAGATGCTGGCGAGCTGCGATTAGGACAATTTGTTCTAGAAGCTCAGCTGGAGTCGTGATAAGAGAGGCGGACATGCTCGAGGAGGGACGAAGCTCGAAGCATGACTCTGCTTTTCAGTGAAACGGCGACTTGCGAATCATTGCTTGGAAGGGTATAGATTGGCACGAGATTCTCATGTGAACAAGATCGCAAGGGCGCTCCGCGAAGAAGCTATGGTACGGTCACTGATATCATTGGAAGGCGAAAGTAAGCCGCTCATATAAAGGACGTCAATATAATTGAGTCTTGTTAACCAACTTACCGGTTATATCCGGAATGTGATTGCGCCATGCTGTCGGAATGCATATTACCTAAATAGGAAAAAAGAATCTCAGGTTAAACTTTCGGTACTAGTGACGAAGAACGCACACGGGTTACACCACGCAGCAAGAGGATCACGGTATGCGCAGCATGTCATGAGGTCGCATCCGAGGCGCGCTAGTAATAGTAAGGTGCCATCATCTCGGGTACTTCCTTCGATAAATAATATCAGTTATTAGACTGAAAACCTTTTGACTCTTACTAATATTAATGTCTCCATACGGTAGGAGCCAAATCTCTGTCGTTGAATATCGCGGACTCCGTACCCTGGCCGCTCCCTGTTACGTCCAACGAGATGACGTTAAATCTGTTTCGATTGGTATCTGACCTTTGGGCCTATAGGACTTGCCAAAGCACGTGAAATGATTCAAGGCGACAAGAGGCGGCGATAGGAAATATGAGCATAGGGTGCCCGACATTGGTAGGCGTAATTGCTCAAGCGAGAGTTAAACTAACAACTTACCTCATCCTTTTTCGGACCCATAGCAGTGGCGCCGTGCCCAATTAACATGGCGTTTTGCCATCCTGATCAAACAATTTTGTCTGTACCTTGGGCCTGGATCATCATCCCGAGATCTCGAATCCGTATAATCCTTCGAAGAAACGGACGGTGTTGCACTACATAGGCTTAGTGGACATGGGTTCCCCATGGGGCAGAATCTTCGCTTCCGTCGAATTGAGCTCCGCGCGCCTTGTGAGTGAAGATACAATTAAACAGACGTACAATGCGATAATAGGCACTGATTTTAGTGCAGACGGGTATTTGAAGTTTTCGATTACCAGAAGAGCATTCGATAATCAGCTAGTAAAAGGGAACAACTCGTGGCTCACACTGTTGAAACGTTAGCGTTTTAGTCGGCGCGCGAACTTTTACCCGATGTCAAATTGTATACTTGTATGATAATAAACCATTCAATTCAGTCCCGATTAGTTTTGAGGCCCTCGGGGAGGTAACTTGTTAAAGAAATAATGAGTTCGATTATTAAAGTTCGACTCGGACAAGCCTTCCGTCCCGAGATTCGGTTTGAAGACTCCGAGGGCCGAGTCGGACGCGTCCGATGGTTGCATATCTACGCCTATCGATAGCTAGATCATCATCTCGTTCTTCAATCAGTCATCGATGCATCATTCCGCAACTCCTGGGCACCTCCTCGTCTTATCTTGCTGTCTACACTAATTCAGGCCTCAATTTCGACCCTACACCCCAACCCCAGCTCTCCCGTTAGTGCCAATCCAGGTGACTGCATGTACTATGATGGGCCTGCCAGCAAAGTTTGCGCCCGCGATTCAGGGTAGATCTTAGAAGAACTCACAATGTGTCACATTGCATTTGCTGCAGGAACCCGACTGGGCGTTCAATACTATATGACTCGTGGCAAGAATGAGCTAATTCGATGCTTTCATAGGCACACTGCTGCTGTGTCGCATTTACGCCCCTCCGCCCAGTAAAAGTCCATGACTCCTTCTGCCATCGTTAGTGCATGACTATGATGGAAAATGGAATCAGATAAAACCAGTTCTCATCGATGTATTCTGCGACCATTGATCAAAAAAAAAACATTGCATCTATGCGCGCTGCTCTCACGTCATTGGAAAGCAAAACTCGCAAGAGCAAACCTTTGTCCTGAAGGTGAGATCGCTGTCATTCCCACAAAAGTATCGCCAACTTCAAGTTGCAACGAGGCATAACAGCATTGGCGTGGGCGGATGTAGGGCCAATAACAGTATCACTATCGCCACTTGCGCCAGGACTTCTTCATGCCCATCTCAGCCTTCAAGGCCACCGTTGAATAATATGTTCAGCTGCAGGGGATAATCCACCATTACTAGAGTTTTATCTCACGAAGAAGTTGCACGTAAGGCTGTGGTGATTCCCAACTAAACCTGGCTGGATATGATCAACCCTTCCGTTCTTGCGACGCTTCGTCAACACGCAATACTTATTGTCAACGTTCAGGACCATGGCTGTGAGTTTAACCGCTTTCCTTTTCTATTCCTTGTTGAGATGTTAACTTTATGTTCCAAAACAGGGTCTTTCTTGGGACTCAACTTAACTATTTCGAGTACTTCCGTGGGACAGACTCCCAACATTATGGGGTCATGACGCAAGGTTTTGGTCCAAAGCCTTAGTGCAATTCGCGACTTCCCGACAGCGCACGTACAACATGCTTCCCGCCACAGTCTCGGATAAAACGTGCTGGTCCGAGCATGTTCGTAAGACACCCAGCCGCCATCTGATCGTGGGTCAAATGGCACAATCTCTTCATCGATACGCCGGCAGTACGTATCACCAGATTCCGAGGTGATAAGTAGGCGTTTCAGCGCCTTCATTGTTGGGCATGTGGATGAAGCTCGCCGCACCGATAGGCTTCATACTACGCCCAGTCGAGTAATTTATTTCATAGGTAAGTAGAGGCACGAACAGAAAACTGCCACGAATGCTGTACCACAGCAATTCTCAAGATCTAGTATGTTACAACTCCTTAACGTGTGGCTTACGAGAGTCTTTATCGTATTAGCACTCCTGCAATTCTCATGTCATATGCGTCTCTCTCATAACTCGCCAAATACAATGTTTACCGCCTTGTCACCCTTCACACGTTACCTCTCTCCTCAAGGCTTCATAAATGAATGGTTGCACACTTGCAAGCATGCAGACGAACGACTATAAGGCCTTGAGGAGTCGTGTGAATGAGTCTTTGATGACTAGAAACTCATTCACACGACTCCCCATAGTCTTTCCAGGATTCAGATGATGTAATCCCGACGGCGTACTTAAATTCCGACGACTTCGGAAACCCGCGCGACACCACTCATGCCAATCACCACAATGACAGTTGGGCTTTAGCCTTATACACGCTTACATACATCAGGCAGAACCCCCAAAAAAGCACGAGCAACGGTCGTCGAGCGCGAATTCAGATTGTGCCCGAATGCATGTAACCTTGACGGCATCCACACGTTCCACGTTGAATTTGCTGTACTAACTTTTGTAAGTACAGTAAATGTTGATTGACGTCACGCCGGTCACGGTGCTGCGGTCGACAGGTAAGCACTCTGGAGTGACATGAAGTGGAACATTACGCAGAAGTACCCTTAGAGGAACATCATGATGGATTGAAGACATTAACGTCCATCAGGTGAGAACTAGGCAATTTTGCAGGATGATCGCGACGCTCACGGTAGCCAGTAGCCACAGCTTTCAATCATTAGGAGCCCCCATGCCGACACCATCGCTAATGGACGCGCATCAGACTGCTTGCAAACCCTTGATCTCATAATAAATATAATGACATTCACACCACTCCACTATCAAAACCATATCAGTGTAATCGAAGTGTGAGGGTCTAATAGGCAGATAGAATGGAATGTAACCCGACGGCCATCATGTGAGTACCCGAGGAACGGAAGCGCATAGTATGCGAGTCTCAGGCGAGGAACGTCAATATCAAGATGGCGCCCCATCGCGGGGAAGACGGAGACCAGAACGAGTGACCATATATTTTATTTGAAAGGGGGGCATGCGGTATGAATGGCATCTTCTCATTGGGACTAGGTCTTCCAGGGCCAAGATATCGGGATCAAGCGGTATTCCATAAACGAACTCTGATCAGTCCATTTCCGCCTTATGAACCGAGACGGACTCAGTCAGTTACGAGTAGGGTCTTGTGTGGCCCATCGTCACCAGCAATTGATTTTTCCTGTTCCGGCATACGATGCGAGCAACTGTCACTGGCTTGGCAAGTAGTACTCACGGAGAATTAACGAGATAATTGTCCAATATAGGCAAGATGACACTTTTGCATCATGTGGCAAGCTTTTCCGTTGCTTGATTACTACCTATTGCATGAAATGAGTAAAGGCTTTGTAAGAGTGAGTAATCACTTGCCTTGTGTCATTAGTCCCATAATTCAGGCAAATTAATAGCGTCATATCATCTTGAGAAGTCTCAACACAAAGACCACTTGAAAGTCAGAGATGAAAGTCACGCAGTTGTACCAATGGGATTGATTCTCCCCGGTACCGGTGGATTTCGTCTATGCCAAAAGCATGTCCATCCGCGTAGATCTTTCTACACCGTGATAGAAAAGTTCATATATTAATGCACAGGATGTCATGAGGCAAGGGTGTGTCTAATATGGCGAAATGGTTTGGCTCTATAAAGTGCAGGGGACACCATATTTAACAAGTTTTACACACGAAGGGAATACAAAGACGACTTACAAACGCTCAGTATCCAGTGCTCAGCCTTGGTGAAAGTCTAGGGTAGTCAATAAACTGCAGCCTCATAGTATACAGAAAAAATCACATCAGGTCAACTGCTGGTCCGGGTATCGTCAGATTCGCATTCTATGGATTGCCAACGACAGCTTGTAGTATCCTGCAGGGTAGATGTAACAGCACCAAGATAATTGTCGTTGGTACTTCGAGTTGTAGTACGAGTTGGGGTTTCGCCACCGTCGGACAAGTCGGGCTTGTTCGGTGGGCCGGCCCTAAAGAGGCATTTCGAAAAAAACTTTAAATTTTAAACTTATCATTCCACTCAACCATCGCTGCAGTCTTGACGATAAAGATGTCTTTGAACTTCGACGCCCTCGAGCAACACCTAAGTACCAGGTCCTACATTGAAGGGTGAGTTTTTTTTTCCATCCTTGAACATTTTTTCGTGATGATCATCATGCTATGGTCCGTGTTTCCAAGAAGCGACTAGACACCGCTGCTCAGATATGCCGATAACTCTTTACCTAGCCTCCTGACTCTCCTTTGGCTTGTAATGTTTGTTATATTTAGCTAAATCCTTTGTTTCCAGGTACACGCCCTCTCAGGCAGACGTTCACGTTTACACCTTGCTTACGGCACCAGAGCCATCCAAGTACCCGCATTCTGCCAGATGGTACTCTCACATCAAATCTTACGCTGCGGAGCATGCGACTTTACCTGGCACAAGCACCGCTGGGCAGGCTTTCCTTCAATCGGCATCGACTGCGGCTCCAGCTGCTGCTGCTGCTGATGATGAAGAAGACGAGGTTGATCTTTTCGCTGATGACGATGAAGAAGACGCAGAGGCAGAGAGGCTCAAAGCAGAGCGTGTTGCCGCTTACAATGCAAAGAAAGCCAATAAACCCAAAGCAGCTGCGAAGGTTGGTCTTTTCGTTTGCTTTATATCGCGCCGCTTATGACGGCTGCCTCCAAATAGTCTGTTGTAACCTTGGAGGTTAAACCTTGGGATGATGAAACCGACATGCAAGCACTCGAGGACTCTGTACGTTCCATTGAACAGGAAGGTCTTGTTTGGGGTGCCAGTACACTAGTCGCTGTCGGCTATGGCATCAAAAAGCTCCAAATCACTGTGGTTGTTGGTGAGTTATCATTCCTCATCATATCGATGAAGGGGTCATTCATGACTTTTTTGAACAGAGGACGAACTCGTTTCCTTGGATGATCTACAGGAGAAGGTTGCTGAATTCGATGACTACGTCCAGAGTTCCGATATCGCCGCCATGCAGAGTAAGCATCCTCCTGTATCTTGCATAACGATTTGTACCTAACTTCTTCCCAAAGAACTGTAATTAAACTGGGTGTGGATGAGCGAGGTTCTGTAAGATGTGACAAGACAAGTTAAGAAGAAGAAGCATCATTCTAGGAAATGTGAAGTTTTGTGCGATACGATCATTGTTAATGTGCGTGATGAATGTACTAGTGCCAATTAAACGGACCCACACATCAGACACTCCCTGCAAGGCAAAGTCCCGACCGTATAATGAGTTGGCTTGTTCATAACGCTGACACTGCATAGTATCGGTCAACCGCATGCACAAAACATGCATCAATATTGATTGTAAATTTTAGGTCATTTACATACAGAGAAGAAATAGCTGCTGCGCACAGTGCGTAGGCAACGCACGGGTTCACATTTCGCTTCACCCACGCACAACTTTGTGAGTGGTTGTCACGCTAGATCAGTCAGTGGACAAGGTTAACTTCAAACAGATGGGGGAATGCACAAAGCAGTGCAAACCTATGTTGCCTTTCTTGGTGTATCTTAGGAAATGCGTTTTGCCACCGCCATTTGACCGTTATCATAATGCCAATACACCATCGGAGTAGTTCGATGCTCGGAACGCTTGTTGCCATCTGACAACGAGTCTGGATTGTTCATCTCCGTGCTTGAGCAAGTTGCTTTGGCAGCGACGGCTCTCGATGAGGCTCTCTTACTCTCGTCAGATGCTGGAAGCTCAAAGGATGTTTCACAAAATATGGTGGATCCATTGAGTGCTCAGCGGTCATTTACTGCGCAATGGTGTCGCAGCAAGCTATCCGCCTTCTTGCTTTACACTCAAATTTGAAGTGATGTACACGTTCAACTTTAGCGGTCGGCCCTGATTCAGCAGTACTAGTCTGGGAGATGACTACTAGGACAGCAGTTGCACAATCAACGCCACATATATTGCCCCGTGCTAGAAGTGGAAACTATTTGGCCAGGAATTACGGTGCGCTTCCGATAGCACTTGCTGTGAAGAACGGATATATGAATTCAACCAGGCACACGGGTATGTAGCCACGATTACAATCAAGATCTGATCTGGAGAACGTGTGTTTACCTCTCTTTCAGACGTTTCGATTTTCTCAATGAGAAAAGTGAACCTCCGCTTAGTTCGCGCGGTGATCTCATTGCTCGAACGGCACTCCGCCACTCACCTACTTTCTAGTTTAAAAGGGGCTTGCAGTTATGATTCTACACAGCATATGATGCTTCCTCACCTCGAATCAATCCCTGTCGATGTTCTGTCCCAGATAGCTTTCTTCACTGTTGCTTCCGCGCCGCTCACCGGTCTTGGTGCTGTTCTCCAGCTACTTTTGTGTAGCCGCAATCTACATGACGCCCTCTCTCTGAAATCTTGCCCCCAGCTTTATGCGCGGGTGTTTCGCAGTAGATTCGACCTAGCTGCTCATCTCCGTCGCAGCAAGCTACCATCTCCAACGACTACGAACCTGGCATTGGAGTTACAGCGCCGATGTGCGGTGCTTCGACGTATCCGGCATCGCCATGTTGCCGATCACAGTATCCTTCCCGACCTCTGGACAATCTACCTAATGCTGTTGGAGAGCGATGGGATGAACGAATCTCAACTCCACTCTGCCGGCATCGCGCAATATATACGTATGCTCTTGAAACGTTGCCTTGGCCAACAAGGGGCCCTCCGTGACGACACGGCTCGCGCATTAGCTATATCTGTCGCATGTTTGGTTTGGTCTCACAGTGAGGCTATTGCACACCTTTCTAGTATATAGGCGTTCCTGATTTTAATGCATCGTCCAGAATTTATTACCGATATGCCGCCGGAGGAACGCAGTCAGACGCTTTCGGAACTAAGACCTTTTGTCACAGGGTCGTCAAATGTGATGAAGTGACCGCGCCCACATATTAAACCATCACTGACATCATTTAATTAGGTTCCTTCGCTTCATGTGAACAGCGGGACAAGACGATGCCCTTTATCATTGGACGGCTCGTACAGCCGAGGACCAGAAATAATGCTCGGCGCTTGTGTCGAAAATAATTACCGGGCGCTCGTATCGTCGATCTACACTAGGGAATACACGCTAACCACTCCCAGCCTTCTTTCCGCGTCAATCTTTCTCACTTTTGCACTGAAGGAGGCGATCGCTCTGCAAGTGCCCAAGCACTTGCCACAAACTCAGGTGGTTGCACGCCCCACGGAACATGATGGTCCCACTATAGAAGACTTCTTTGCCATCACAAGGAGAAGGACACCTCTTGTCGCTGATTCGGGTCATCAAAGCTCCTCCCGTGAGCTCTTTGCGGATCGTGCGGGAAGGAAGATGCGGGCATCAAGAAGTCTCGCTCACGATGAAGAGTTCTATCGCATCGCCCATCGCCTGGGCTTGCCGGATGACACTTGGGAACTTCGGTCGTGCATTGGGTTGCTAAGTGGAACTTGGGAAGGTACATATATGTGAGTGCCTGATATCATTTACTAGTCCTAATCGATGATGAATTTCACAGGGTAGGCGATGGTCAATGTGGCTTCGAGAACTCGACTAAAACCTCCTTAGACATCACCATCATCGTTTTGTCGATGCCCTTCCCAGAAATCGGATCCCACGGTTTTGCCTGATTTCGTGTCCAGACATCCTATCCAATGCCGACTTGAGGAACACCTCTGCTTCACACCATGCATTCCATTGCCCAGCGTTCGACAGAATGGTGATTTCGGAGAGTCAGCGTTCAAACATCTATTCATGAATGATTGTGAAGGAGTCACTGTGCGTATGGTTCTCACTGCGTTCATAGTTGTTGACACGATTGTCATGCCTTCCCACCTCAAAGACAGCAAATGAATTTTCGGACGCCACACGATCATCATCAAAACATCGATATGAACTTTTTCGCCCAACTGATTCTTCGGAAAACTACAGGGACCCACGGCATGCCCTGGATGTCGTGATTACTGGTGAAGTGAGTATTTCGTTATCAAAAGGGTTTTTTGGATTGCTCACGCATTCATCTAGACTCCACGCAGGCTGGAAGCCACCTGGGGCGCATTTATCTTCTTTGGAAGAATCCGCTTATCTGATGGACTTGTCACTCTGACGAGAAAACCAGTTAGCCTTGCTTCGCTCGACGTATTGTTCACGTTCTTATGACGTATTTTTTTGCGCAGAAATACTCGGGTGACGAGGGACGTGGGACATGGATCTTTGAAGGTTACATCTATAATAGACGTTCCTTTGTCGGACGCTGGAGGTCTTTTGGAGTATCTGAACGTGAGAGCTTACGGGGCATTTTTAGCCTGACCAAGGTAGATGATCCGCCTTCCCATTACTGTAGACTGTAGACGAAACTTTTTGTAAAATACATCGTAATTCTTATTTTGGAAGATAACACGGAAGTCCGCGCCAATTGTGGGAAGGGGGAAGGAGCGTGGACAGAACTTCCTGCTGTAAGAGCTCTTGGAGTTTCTGGGCTGACCTAGAATCTACCGATGCCAACCAGCAAAGCCGAAAACACTTTGGCGCGTCGTTTTCGTGCTAGCTCCGGAAATAATATTTGTTGCTTTTTAGTCATAGCGGAGTCCTTTCCACCAATGAGAGATCTTGGCTTCCGTGCTGTGACAAAGTTCTTGCCTGATATACTTGATTGATAAGATAACATATCCAGCTGGCGTGTTCTTGCTTCCTGGTTGTGTCCGAATGCTTGAGCTTTACATCTAAACGATAAACTATTTTCATTGGTTGGCTATGACGTAAGCATCGCCGCCCCATTGATTAATCGAAGATCACCGTGAGGTGTCCGTGTCACACCAGCCGACACCTCTATTTTCACGACAAGGTTCATGTTGGTTGCGAGGCTTTGCGGGAATTGACGTTGCGCATCAATCCGATAGATCGTCTTCTATTCCTCGAGTTTATGGTGCCGAACATAGATGCATAAAACACGACTCTACAAATCTCCGACTTCCGCAGACTAGACCTTTGTGGCACCCCATAATATACAGTTACGGTTTGCGCTAATCCCCTCGATTATATTGCCAATAGATTTCCAATACCTCTATGTATTTCGCCCACCCGGGAGCTCATCCGTTCACTCACTTCATTCAAATACAAAAAGGTCTGGTCTGCTGAGCGGTTACGTGTTATTAAAATGCGCTCCCGATATTATAGACCGGTAGCGACATTGATGACGATATGCCACACGAGGAACAATCATGAGCGCATGGTTCATGCAGCACCTCGACGGAAATGAGTGATTATGATCGAAATGGACCCAAATGCGGATTATTTTCACTGATCTATTTGACAATATTCCAACTCGAAATGGTTGTGGGCAACCAGCACGCTGGCGCTGCTGACTCTTGAACGTTCATGCATATCGTCTATGTTACTACGACAAAGATGGCTTTGAGCATCGAAAGCGATTGTTGGCGAGACGGGTATCATACCGGTTTACATGTCATGTGCAGACAGGCCAAGGCTCTATCCGGCGGAGCAAACCCGCCTACGACTGGGGTAATCGAAGCCAAGGGAGTTCGATGGATACTAGATGGAATAAGGCGGCAAAAAAGTGGTCGCCACGATAAGCAATTATGGGAGACACTCGGTGCTTACCGCGTTGTGGAGATGAACCCTTGCCGGTAGAATATCAGCTGGCCTTGCCGCATGTACAACCTAGCGCAGATAAGAGGATTCGCAACCTGAACTGAGCGGAGTTCCAGGACTCTGGTCAAGCAACTTGCTGTAACGAGTACGATCCAATCCGAGCGTCCTGGTACTCTCAAAGTGCTTTCCTTGTATGTACATGCCGTGTATTTGTCTGCAGAAGCAACCTAACTAAACAAGAATCCAGATAGGTTGGAGGTATGTGAACAGAAGCGGTGTCAGCACGACAGTGCGGATCCTGAAGGTGACGCACATGAGCCAGGCGAGATTAAGCGGCGATAGACTTACTGGAGTAGAACATAGACTCTTTCATGTCCGTACTAGTAAGTTTTTCCTGGAACCGGGAGAGAGCAGGAGAGAACAACCTTCTGTACTGGGAATTCTTATCACTAGCCTAGTGTGTGAGAAGGAATCAAAGGTGCATACTTCAGGTAGGACATTTGTGATGCAGCCGTATGGGCCACTTGGCAGGTGTCTGCAAGATCCGTGCTCGATCGGATATGGGTAAGCTCGGTCACGACTCGCAATAAATTATTGCATGCTCCTCGTAAGTGTGCGATACCGAGTTGCGGCCCGATCAACCAACTGATCTGTGGAGTGAGACTCACGTGGAACAGATTAATGTTGGATTTAGCCAGGTACCGAGGTAAATGGTACACTCACATTGGTAGAGACCAACCGATAAGGTGAAGGAGCAACCGGAGCAGTGCCTCTATTCGTCCCTGTATCCCCCGCATCCATCCTGAAGACCAAAGGTACATTAAAAAGGTGCGGGCCGTATATACAGGGATGAATCGATGATAGTCCGCTTGGGACGAGCGGCGGCGGCATGCTGTATTTAGAGTGAAGAGTGCTGAGGGTAATATAACTTCCTGAAGCCTCGTATTCCACATCTTAGGATATCTGTCACAATGGGCGCATGTTTTGATCAAACCGTTGCTAGTGCAGACTGGCTACAAAATTGGAGCAAAACATGACAAACTGGTCACCACGTGTGTTATGTATTTGGCTTTGTTTATAACTGATAAATGATATTTTTCCATGATCGTTTTCTTTCACAACAGAAACTTCGTCGCCATCGCCGCCATTGACTGCAAAGAACCCGTCCACTCATTGATATCTATCATACCCACCTTGCAATGAAGTCATTTGCTATTCTCTCCTTATTTATCACTGCTTCTTTGGCACAATCTGTAAGTATTAGATTTGGTGAAATCATTGGTTGCTAGACTGACGACACTGTTTCGAAACCAGTCCTCCAGTTCCAATCCTTACATTCCTTCAGGAATCAGTCAAGGTTGTTCAGACTATTTGACTAGTCTGAACAGCAACAGCAGCTTCTCCTCCTGTACAACGCCGATTACATCTGCGACATCTGCGTTTGCACCCGGGGTCAACTCGAGCGACATCACAACGAGCCTTATCAACACTGTATTGAGCAACCTCTGCTCGGCATCTGCATTTGCTGCATGCCCTGACAGCACTGTTCGTTCTCAGTTGTTGTCCTACTACTCGGCATGCTCAGCAGAACTCACGACGAATGTCAATACCGATGTCCTCAGGACTTATGATGTTCTCTATGTCCTGACGCCACTCAGAGAAGCCGTATGCTCAAAGTCTGACAACGGGCAATACTGTGTCACACAGCTAAACACCACGTCCAGCAGTTCTGCTGCTGGAAATGTGGCTTTGGTGACCCCCAATAAACAACAGGCGTTGCAGCAATACCTGTATACAACGTCTAATAGCGGGGCTTCCGCACGTCGGGACGTCAGCAACTCCACCACTGCACTTATTCCCAACACCACGACATTCCAGGATACCAATCTCGTGTTCCTCTTCCTTGATCCCAAAATGAATTCGACTCAACTCTGCACCACTTGCACACGCAACATTCTCACGTCATACATCACGTTCGAGTCCAGCCTCCCTTACGCCCCAGGCCTGAACAACAGCTTACTGCTCGGTGGTCAGTCTACTCTTTACAATGCCGTCACGACAACTTGCTCGAGTGGCTTCTTGAGTGGCGCTGTGCAGGCCGCCGGCGGTCTGTCCAGTGGCCTGATCAGTGGCAGTCCCCGGTCAATAAATGCAGATGTAACGTTGCTCGTCAGTGCTATCTTGGGTGCTGCAGGTCTCGCGGTCGCAGCTTTCTGAGGCCTACACTATACAGGTCTGGAAGACTCATAGCTGATAGTTGTGGAATTTTGATGGTTTGTTTATGGTGACTGGAACGGACTTGTCTATTATACCTGTTGCAATTCCTCTTTAGACATACTCTCCAGGCATCATCTTTGAAGTTATTTGTCTTCTTCCCTTTCACTTTTTGATCCTTGTGGACATGGTGTGCTTGGAATCATTTCAGTCGTTTGCCCGGTATCAAGTCGGCTCAATATACCAACGTACTCATCTCATTAATGATACAATAAGCTTGTCGGCTGTGCCGCGAAGCCCTAGAATTGTTCTATACTTACAGTATCCAAATAAACAAGTGCAGTTCGCAAACGTATCAGCGGTTGATGGATGATCGAATCCTTGGAAATGCGTTTGAGTTTCATACAATGGTTACAATACATCGACACTAAGTAGCGTATCAAGTGCTCTGCGTTCCTCAGCTGAAACAGCAAAGGATAGATACTAAGTGCGGGTATGAATAGATATCTATATACAAATTAGTTCAGATGGAGCTCCTCGGAGCTAGCAAGGTAAATCATCGCACCATACCCAACATGAAGTTGTTGCAGCACAAAAAAGAATCACATTTGAAGTACAAACGCAAGCAACAGGATTTCCACTATCATCACGAGTGCACCAACAGTAATAACATCACGTCCGGCTGTTATGAATGGACGACCATATTCTCGTTTGTCTTCCTGCCCGACAGTAGGGAGCGCTTGTTCATAAAGAGCGCTAGTTTTTGATCCGTCGGAAAAGTCATGCTGTGAGTGTCGAGCACGAATATACCCGAGAGCGAAAAGGAGAATGGAGAGAACGAGATAGACAACACCAACTGTTCGATGTTATGGGTGATGGAGGGAGAACCAGGTGGCGGTCATCATGGAGGAAGTCAAAGACGATAAGATAGCAGACTTACTTCGAAGAAAACGCGAATCAAACAGTCGGAGGGCCGTTAGTGCATACCCAAGGGTAGCAATGGCGGTACGGCGGTAAGCACCGTTGAATGTGCGATTGCGTGCCCGAAGTTCATTGAGCTCAAGGACATCAATGGGCTTGTACGAGTCTGCTTTATGACCTCTATAATAATATTCAACCATATTAATGATCGCAAGTTATTTTCGTAGGGCTCACCGGTATGTGTGCATGATGAAGGTGAGGCATCAATATCATATCACGGGTCCAAAATATCGACATCGATAGTACTGTGAGAAACTGGCTCGGCTCGGTTCGGCACATTAAATTATTTCTCTAGCCTTTACTTACAGTTCAAGTTGCGAAGGTGGTGGTCAGCCTGAGCAGAGTGTAGGCTTAACATTAAATTTGATGCTTCTGCCTTCAACGGTACGCGTGGGCATTCGCCTGAGTCCAAGAGTTACTGGTGCAAGGTACGTTTCTGGTGAATGAGTCTACCGACATAGCACTGCTAATGACACTACAGAATATGGCCGCAAGTGTCTCAAAACCAAACGCGGTTTTTAACCTTGCCGGTGTGTGTGTTGAAGAGTATCACATACGCTCGTTTACTAAGTTTTCCTGCAGCATTCAAAAATTACGCCGAGGGTGATCTCTTCTCGGCACATACCGCATACTCGTAACTTCTGGTGGTCAAAATCAAAATCGGCGATACCTGAGCAGCAGGCGGCGTCGGTAGTGGAGTCAGGACCAGCTTCCAGTAGCAACATCGGTACCGTTGTGGACTTGGAACCAGCAACAACAACCAATGCAGCGACACTGGAGCTAGACTCTGCTCCGATACCAGTGACTACCACGCAGGATAGTTTAACAGCCGTTGTTGACGGCGGTGCGGGTATCGATATTCCTGCGCTTGACACCGTCATTCGACCCCTTCAATATGGAGATTTAGCAGAACTAGGCCTCGCTGGATGGTCACCGGCTGGTATCATAAGGTGGTCATTCGAACTTCTGCAGGTTGGCACTGGAATGCCGTGGTTTTACACGATCATTGCTGGCACACTTTTGTGGCGTGTGCTCATTTTACCTGCCAACATCATGAGCCTTCGCAACTCGTCGCGTTTACTTCCCTATACCGATAAACTGCAGGCCGTGACGGCGGAATGGAAGTCAATCAACACCAGCGACCGCATTGCGTTGCAGCGTATATCCCTAAAGAGACAGAAAATTTACGAACAAGCGGGAGCCCGGGTCCTTCCTTCCATCATCATGCCCTTTGTTCAAATCCCAGTCACATTGGGTTTGTTCTTTGCTGTCAGGAAGATGACCATGCTTCCTGTAGAACAGCTCAAGCAGAGCGGCGTCTTTTTTCTGCCTGACTTGACTATGTCAGACCCATACTATATCCTACCCATCTTGTCCACTGTTGCCATCAACATCCAAATGTCGGTGCGTGTGTTTAGAAGTCATGCACTGGGAAATTGACACTAAATGGTGGTCGCAGGTGATGAAAAATGACGTTAATTTTGCTGAGCGTCCCGACATGGCCCATCTCATGAATTTCATGCGCATCTTTTCGTTCATGAGTGTCCCTCTCATGGGCTCACTGCCTTGCGTAAGGATTCCCTGTTAATTTCTGCACATTCAATTCTAATAATTATGTATTCAGGGTTTGTGGTTGTCCATCCTGACTGGTGTGGCGGTGTCATGCCTGCAGTCCTTCATGCTTCAACGTGCAACAGTGCGCAGGTGGCTCAAGATAACTCCCCGTGTAGAACCAAAGGTCAAACCACCCACCATGATGGAATCCATGCAGTATGCAAAATCGTGGTACATGAGCAAGAGAAGTGAGATTATCGCTGCTCGAACTCAGGCAGAAAAGACCCGGAGGAGATGAAATAAGCAGCCAGACAACATGCATAGAGTGTCCTATTGTATATCTCATCCATTAATACACCCAGGTTTCTGCTTCGTTCTAAATCAAAAATGGGAGGAAATTATTACGTAATGTTACGGTTGTAATGCGTGGGAGTACCCGTAACCCCGACTTGGCTACAGCCGTGGTACTTTCGGCTGCGTACACTTCATGGCCTTCAAGTTGAGCCCAATAACAGTACAGGCGCCATCCGCAGCATCCCCTGAAGCCCCCATTCCAGCAGACGAAGAGTATTATTCGTCATGGTCTCTGTTTCTTGTTTGCTTGCTACTCATCGTCTCGTTATGGACATCTTATTACCTGCAAATCAGGAAAATCCGGGCCATCCATGAGACTACGGTCTCTATCTTTGCAGGGATGTTCGTAGGGTTGGTGGTTAGACTTGCACCGGGAACGATGATTCGAGAAATGCTGGTGAGTATCCATTCGTCGTCCCATCTCTGCACTGCTTTCACGGGCAGACTGGTGTCTTGCATGTCTCTAATACTTGAAAACTGCGAGTGCCGTGGCTGAAGTTTGATTCATAGACTTTCAAACATACTCTGTTCTTCAACTTGCTACTTCCCCCCATCATTCTTAACTCCGGATACGAGCTCAAGCAAGTGAGTAATGCGCAGATATCCAAATAGATTCAGACATATACAACCTTGCTGCAGGAGAATTTTTTCCGAAATTTCGCCTCTATCCTTACTTTTGCATTTTTGGGCACATTAATATCAGCTGTCGGTGTCGGGTGCGTCAAATGCGAAAACGCTACTTGCATTATCGATACTTTGCTTAACTGTTCTAGGACAGTGTGCTGGTGTATCTCTACTCATTCCTGGGACTAGAATCTTTAGATGTTACACTGCTGGAGTGCTTGATCTACGGCTCTACACTTTCTGCAACTGATCCAGTGACCGTTCTTGCCATATTCAATCAGTATAAGGTGGACCCAAAGCTCTACACCATCATCTTTGGCGAGAGTCTGCTAAATGATGCGGTCAGTATTGTCATGTATGAGTAAGTTCGAATTGCCTTTCTCCCCTTAGAATTCGTCGCTTATCTTGTTATTTTCAGAACTCTAGCGCAATTCCACGGCACAGAGATATACATCTCGTCCATATTCCATGGCATCGGAATTTTCTTGCTTTCATTCAGCGTATCCATGGCCCTTGGTGTTAGTTTCGGCCTGGCAATGTCCCTAACCCTGAAACACTCATCAATGAGTCTGTATCCTTCCATCGAATCTTGTCTCGTTGCCCTCTGCGCATATACCTGCTATTTCTTGTCTAATGGCCTGTCAATGTCTGGCATCGTATCCCTCCTGTTCTGCGGAATCACCTTGAAACACTATGCATATCATACCATGTCCCGGCGAACGCAGCGAACAACAAAATACATCTTCTCGACTCTTGCCCAACTCTCCGAGAACTTCATTTTTATCTACCTCGGTCTCTCACTTTTCACAAGTCCTCCATCATCTGAGCGCGTTACCAACTATGTCAAGCCCCTCTTCATTGTGGTCACGACGGTTGCAGTTGTGTTCACCCGATACGCAGCCGTCTTCCCACTATCTGAAGCGATCAACTTCTTCACTCGTCATGCTCGGGGACAGCGAACAGAGGAGATTCCACACTCTTACCAGATGATGTTGTTCTGGGCTGGCTTGCGAGGTGCAGTGGGTGTGGCACTCGCGGCTGGGTTCAAGGGCGAGAATGCGGAGACACTGCGGACAACTGTCCTTGTTGTAGTGGTGCTTACTGTTTTCGTCTTCGGGGGTACAACTGCACGCATGCTAGAGATCCTTGGTATTCGCACAGGCGTTGAAGATGAAGCTGCTAGCAGCAGCGATGAAGAGGCACCTCCAGGACGCAATGCATGGCAGAATCGCCGCCATAGTGGTTCATGGAACAGGTACACCGACGATTCTGAGCCCTTACCATATTTTTCGCCATCGCAACATGGATATGGGCGGGCTGCAGGCAGAGTAGGGTCACACTATGCATCACGGACTTATAATCACCACCCGGGAGCACCACCATCGCCGATCGGTAATACTATGTTTTCTGCAGCATCATCGGAGTCCTTTGAGTCAGAAGCGGAAGTACTCCCTATGGCCACGACCTCAGCGGATGCCGGTCCGTCTGCGGAAAGACATGATGATGGCAGGCAGGCCAACGAGGATGGCAAATGGTTCCAGGCGTTAGATGAGAGATATCTTCTTCCTTTGTTTTCAAATGCCACTGCTAGCCGCACGTTCCACGCCAGACGTGCGCGGAGGAATATCTCTATATCCGGTCAACCCGCAGGTGCGAATGTAAGCGCACTGGGTACGCCGCATGACAGTGAAGACGAGGCTGAGAGCCCAGAGGTGGAGCTTGGAGTAGTGGGTACGATGACGCCTGGCAGGCAGTTTTCACAATCTCCAGATGAGCAAATGCGTTCTGAGAGGGGACTCGCCACACCCGTCTTGCGGAACGGAAACGGTAGAGATGAAGGACAGAGTCGAGCGGGTTCGTAAAGACATTTGTCTCAGTCGTTTCATGGTATTATGTACCTCGTTAGAGTGTTTTTTGCTAGGTGATCTACCAAGGATTTACTCAATTGAGAGTCGTTGATCACCAAATCTAGCGGTGAACCTTGCTAGTATGTTTCAGGTAGTGGAATTACAGCAGCATTACACGCGTTTGGAACAACTTCCGAACGTCTTTTTCCTTGCAAGTTCATGCACCTGGTAAGAGTATACTCAGGGATGGCTGTATTTGTGGGCTGCGGAATTCCAGAGATCCCCCTATGTATTCCCCTCACCACAAATGGATTATAGCAATTTAGGTGCAGTAAAGCGTGTTAACCAGTATTACTGCCCTATGCATAGTATATATCACCTAAATGTAGGTAGGGTCGTTGCCATTTATAGCATCGACAATGTTAATGAGTATGGAGAGAAATACATTAGTACGGTGGTGGTACAACACGTTAGAAAGCAGTGAAGTGGTGATGAGGTATACTAGGTTGTGATAAGATAACACAGCGATATTACAGAAGATCCGCATTCCGTAAATGAGTACGAAGGATACTTTCCTCGACTACGAGTACTCATGTGAGAAAGAGACATCCTAAGCTGTTGTGGACACTCACCTACGCTCAGCGTAGCTGCGGTCGCCTTGGTGTCCTAAAAATAAAAATCAGTTAGGCATCCCCCGCACCAGCGTGGCCATGGGTACGCAATTGCTCAACGATGGAACGTTCTCAAGGAACCCAGGCACGTCAAACAATGGGAGATACTCACGATTACCGATGTGAAATGGATGAAAAACGGCCGTTGCTCCGGGGAATGCTGTTTAGAAATTTCCCTAAAATGTTGTTGGAAGTCTGAAAAGAAGAGAAGGATTGCGTGAGCATCGACGTATAGCGATGACCTGTTCGCAAACAGTACACAAATTTGGGCTTACATTTCATTACTGTAACGGTATCGTTTTTGCGACTGCCGTAACTCGGGATGTGATCTTTTATGGACAACCCTCGCTTGATCTTATTGTGCAGGAGATCGCACTTGTTAAGAAAGAGAATGATCTCGGTCTTGGCTAGAATACGAGACGAACAGACTGATTTCCACAGGAGATAGCTATCTTCCAGGCGGTTTATGCGACGATCTTCACGGAGCTGCTCGTCGAAGCAAGAGATTGGGCAAAGAAAAATGATGGCATCGACATCGTCAAAATACGACGCCCATGCTACACGCTTCATAGGAGAATTGTAAGTTCCAAAATATGACTAGATCAGTGATCAAAATTACCAAAGACCTCGTTCCGCCAACATCATACAATAGCCACTCTTTCCCGTTGCCTGCGGAATGCTACTTAATGTAAGCGTTCGGAAGAATTGAATAACTTACTGTCGTCCATCACGACTCTGTGTTCTTGAACGCCAACCGTTCGTAGACGCGCACGAACAATGTCGTTGTCGCTAGGTTCATAGTCATATGATACGATACGGTCCATGTCATCCAAAAAGCTTCGACCCAATAAGTAAGGCTATTAAAATACAGGATAGGGAACGCTCACAAGCCCGGAGAATCTTCTATCTTTGTCTTGCGATGAGACAAAACTTGCTGGACGATGGGATCCTGCCACAACTCTAGCATGGTTTCCTTGCACGCAACGAGCACATCAGTAATCTCGTCGTGATCGCTATCACTCCGTCTTTGAGGTCGGGCACTGGCCATCATCGACGGGCGCAGCTTTTCCAAGGCGGACTTCCATCCATTTGTTGAATTGATACCAAAATCTCGCGAGGGGCGTTTGGGTAGTAGTTGAAAGCTCGGAGAATCAAATGGCGTTGCGGATATGGAAGCCGTGGAGCGAACCTCTTGCGATTCAGGACCGAGCTTGTTCTCGAGGTCACTCTGAATGCTGCGTAATGGGCCGAGACGCCGTTGCATGAAACGATGCTTGTCCGAGAAAGGATAAACAATTTCATGGTTGGTTGTCTCGTCGTCGGAATCGCTGACATACTCTATTCCTGTAGACCCTGGGCGCTTTTCGCTTTCGGCTAGTGAAATTTCCCGACTGAGGATATCCAGGACCCTGACAATGTTGCGAACGAGGTTTAAATAAATGACTATCCGCCATGAAGCTCGCTCCTCAGCCCACTCGCGTCGTGCATGTTGTAATTGGAAGTCTGTGAAATGTGATCATCTTAACCCCTTAGTAATCCACGAGTGCCCTCGAAACGTACTTTTGAGTGTAGCAGATTTTCCTATATGAGAATAAGTTTACTGCCGAAATCATGCTCTGACGAACGCACCGCTCTCGCTCTGTCCAAGGAGAAGTACTTTGACGGGTTTCTTCTTCTTTTTGAGTACGGTCCGTTCTTGACGGATTTGCTCGTCGATATCCTCGCTTATTCGACGAGCTTCGATCTCAGCCTGTTCCCGTGTCTCTTTCTCTTTAGGTGTTTCATCTTTAGGAGGTGCGATTGCAAGTGTAAGAGGGTCTTCCAGAGATATGCGCATTGTGACTGATTAGATGGTACCAGAAACAAGAAGTTACCAGATGAAGGATGAAGACGAGAGAAAAGACGATGAATTGTTACTCCGCCGAGGGAGACGACCAAATGGATCAATAGACGCCGTACGGCATATGGATAACTAGCCTGGAGAGTTCACAAGCCTTGGCGCATGTCAGAACCTGAAGAAGTAAGTTGGATAAATTGATAAACCATGTTTTAATCATCATAATTAACTATCTCTGCAAGACACTTGCGGAAGTAGTAAATGTGCTATGTCAGTCCTGCAGGACCGTCACGAAAGTTGTCTTGACTATGCCACAGAGTGGGGAGGTTTGCCCGTGTCCCTAGCTTATTAACTAACGTTTTACAATTTGCGTGAGTTTTGTTGCCGTTAATGTGGCGTGATATATTTGTTTATATTTGTGAGAATCAGTTTCGCGATATAAGAGGCGACATGTGACTTTCCCGTGACTTTGACCTCCTTACCCCGTGACCAGCACGACACCTTGCTCCCTCAAAGTCATCCCGTGCCTACATCCCTGTTATAACTGTGAGTCAAGAAACTCTCAAAACAATCCACAAAATAAATAAAATAACATGAGCAGTTGTTTGGCTCGTTGGCGACTCCAGCCCTCACCATGGCCTCTGCACAGCACTCTTCCATTCCCGCCGGCGCATCCACCACCAGCGTCGGTCAGAGCTCACCAGCACCAGTTGCAAATTCTGTTCCAAATGGCGACCGCATTCCATTGCAGATAGAGGGTATGGATGCTGCTCAAGTTTCTAATCTCCTCAAGAACCTACCTAGTCTCTTCCACAAGGTTCGTGACCAAGTATCCTTGAATATTATATCGGATTACCTTTTTATGGTTGATGAGTTACGGGTGTCCAAGTTTACTCTGCTTCTGTCGCATTTGTCAATTGTCATTGAATGTGCCGCTGACACCATTTTTTTTGTCACATTAACAGTCTCCTACTCAGGGCGATATGACAGGAGAGGCTGCTCAATCTTTGCAGGCTCTCGCTCAAGCCGGATTGTTCCCTCTTCAAAATCAACACCAACTTCAGCACCCCATACCATTCCCTGGCGATCCTGGCCCTTCTTCACACCCCCGCGGCCCTCCTAACCTTGGGCACTTGTCTGCAGCCGCAGCCGCTGCAGGTCACACCCCTCCAGCCGCCCCACACACGCAAGATGGCGGGGACGCTCTCAGTGACACAGACATTGGAGAACAGCCTCCTTCAACAGCTCCACAACCGCCATCCGGAACAACGGGAAGATCCCGGGCCGCCAGGAGCGCTGCAATGGGCACCGATGAGTGGACCCGCCAGCGTAAGGACAACCATGTAGGTGTTTTCGACGAGTCCTCCTGTGCTCTTGTCATTGGTACTCATGTAATTCCTCAGAAAGAAGTCGAGCGTCGACGCCGAGGAAATATCAACGAGGGCATCAACGAACTCGGTCGCATAGTACCAAACAGTTCTGGTGAAAAGGCAAAAGGCGCAATTCTTCAGCGTGCTGTGCAGTATATCCATCATCTGAAAGAAAACGAGGCACGCAACATTGAGAAATGGACACTAGAGAAGTTGCTCATGGATCAAGCAATGGGTGACTTGCAAGCACAGTTGGAGGACATAAGAAGGCTATGGGAGGAGGAACGCATTGCACGACAAAGAGCAGAGAATGAACTCGATGTGCTGAGGGGTGTGTCGGGCCAGGCCCCAACGATTCCATATAAATCTCGTTCACGTTCAGTTGAGCGAGGACAGGATGGGCCGTCTAACAGAGGTCCGTTTGGTGAGAGTGAAGTACGAACAGAGCTTGGAAATCGACCAGAGGAAGGTAGTGGTGATGACTCAGAAGGCAGGCCCGGGAAACGTGCGAGAGTTGATTGAGGTTATGTAGTTCGTATTATCTTTTCAGCTGTATGATAGCATCACATAAATCTTACTTCTAGTGCCTTTTCTAGATATTCCGAGCCCTGTGTTATCAACGGACACTTGATATGCGTGGAACCGCGCGTTCTATCTAAATATTCCGCTGTTTACCCCCACATCTGGGGAAGTTGCCGCGTCTTGGCGCTTTATCTCCTGTTGCATTAACGGCGAACCTCAACAGTTTTTGCGCCTTCGTGCGGGAAAACTGCCCATTAGCTTGTTCCTCAACTCTGGTGTCAATATTTCTATCATGCTAACCATCTTGGTGCAAGAGTAACTTGGGGATACGAATAGATCCCGATCACCGGATGCGCTTGATAGTAATTCGCTTCTTGTTCGTGACATGGTCCACGGAAGAAGGGTCTGGGTGACATCAATGAGATAAATTTTAACGTTCTGGCATACATAACCCTTTGATCTTGACTAAAAGGTATTTACTCAGTATCATGCACTACTATGTCTGGCAGTTGTTGTGCGTCGCAGGGCTAATTCTCTACGCCGTTTGGGGTAGCTACTTTGTGAGAAACCCGCTAGATAACATTCCTGGCCCCCCCTGTCAGCGTTGGTGGACGGGTAAGGGTACCGAGTGCACAATCTTAGGGAGTTAATGCACTGACAAAATCGTTCAGGCAACTTGGAACAGATATTTGCGCGGTATGCATGGGATTTCCACAAGATGCTTGCGGAACGCTACGGTCCAGTATCGAAGTTCTATGGGCTTTTTGGGGTACGTGACGTCAATCGTATAAACGCATCGCATTTTTTGAGAACGTTGTTCACAGACAAGGGAGCTGTATGTATTTGATCCAAAGGCCATGTACCATATCATGGTCAAAGATCAGAACAGTTTTGAAGTGACTCGCACCTTTTTGGCGTAGGGATTTCCACTGTACTTGACGTTTCACTTCATTCGAAAGCCCTGCAGGACAAGCAAGGTCCTTTTTGGAGATGGCCTGCTGTCGACGTTGGGTGCGGTGGGACTCTTGTCGTGTTGTCCCTGTATCTTATTCCCAATACAGGTGAACACCACCGAAAGCAACGGAAGATGCTCAACCCTGTGTTTTCCATCAGCCACGTGCGAGACATGGTGCCTGCTTTTCTCGAGGTGACGAAATGCGTAAGTGCCTTACCACCTGTCTTGGCGTCAGTGGCGTTCTTGATTGCGCACATATAATAGCTCCGAGACGGCATTGCAGCGCAGGTAGAGCATGGGCCCTGTGAAATCAATATGTTAGAATGGCTCGATCGCACCGCTCTTGAACTTGTGGGGCAGTGCGGACTGGGGCATTCTTTTGATTGTATGAAGGAAGGCTATGCCAATCCTTACAGTGCTGCCGTCAAGAACCTCCTGTACGCATTCCAATGATTCCTTTTAGCTCTATAGGTGAGAGTTAACGAGAATTCCAGGCCAACATTATTCAAATTGTCTGTTGCGAGGAAATTTCTCCCATTTCTTATCAATGTTGGTTCTCCTAACTTCAGGAGATTCGTCGTGAAGAATTTTCCGTGGAAGGCACTGAGGGAGATCTGTAGTATTGTCGACGTTATGGATGAGATAACGACGAAGGTCTTTGAAGAAAAGAAACGTGCGCTTTCTAAGGGAGACGGCGCGGTATTGCACCAGTTCCAAGAAGGAAAAGACATCATGAGCATACTACGTGCGTTCATGAAGGTAATTGCTTCCCTAACCACTGAGCCATCCATTGCAATAGTCCGAGCCAACATGGATGCTTCAGCAGAAGACCGTCTTCCAGATTCAGAGCTTGTGGCTCAAATGAGGTGGGCGTGACTGCATTCATCATGTATCTGTCTAATATTACTTTAGCACACTTGTTTTTGCCGCAACGCATACGACTTCCGGTGCCCTGTGTCGCACTCTTTTGACTCTTGCTCATCACCAAGATGCACAAGACAGACTGGGCGAGGAAATCCGACAAGCAATGGCTGAACTTGGCGAGCTTGACTATGATGCCCTGGCCAATTTGCCATACCTCGACGCAGTATGCCGAGAGACACTGCGCTTGTAAGGGTCCATTTTCTATTGACTTGTATATGCTCATATGGGAGTAGGTATCCTCCAGTCACCACCGTCACACGCACGTATGTCCCACCCAAATTTCGCCGGATATGTTCGAACGAACCTTGCTTTTTCTAGTGCAGGTGACAATATAGTCATCCCCTTCTCGCGTCCCGTCAAAGGGAATGATGGGACATATATGCGCGAGGTCCTTGTGCCCAAGAACACGAATGTTGTTGTGTCAATCCTGAACTCTAACCGAGATCCTGAAATCTGGGGAGACGACGCGCTCCAGTGGAAACCGGAAAGATGGCTGTCTCCGCTTCCACAAAGTGTTATCGATGCCGAGATTCCAGGGGTTTACTCCCACTTGTGAGTGGTATTTGGGAATATCAATCCTAGAACGCTCATACCCAATGATCCGTTTCTCCTCCAGAATGACATTCATTGGTGGTGGAAGAGCGTGCATGTGAGACTTAAACGTTGTGCCACGATTGTCGGTCTCTGATGAGGACATACATAGCGGATTCAAGTTTTCAGAACTCGAGATGAGTTCGTAGGTTTCGTTCTTGATCAGATTCCGGCTAACAAGTTGGTCAGAAATCGTCCTTTGCATGCTCATCCAGACATTTAAGTTCACTCCGACGAAAGAGATCGCTTGGACCTTGCATGTATCATCTCCGAACGTTAAAGGTTCTGAGGATGCCAAGTGGCAGTTGCCGCTCCGAGTTGAGTTGAGATGATATTACATCGATGCGTGCGGTGCTAGAAACATAACCAGGGGTCCTGCGGCGTTTTGAACTGTAGTTGCTATGTGATATTTGAAGCATAGTTGGTGTGAAGTGGACTGGGGACAGTTTGGTCCCGTTCTTAGAGTCTACGGACAGTACAGTGAAATGATTTAGTGTCGGATGAAATGCATTCACGGTGAGTATTGGTTTTTTAAGATATTATGCGTTACACTCTTTCAGCACGACTCATCTACGTACTCTCCTCTGTTGCTTGTCGTTGTCGTCTTGGGCAGCGTCCCGCGTCCATGGAAGTTTGGTCACCGTCTAGTCCAAGGGGCGGCGACCGGGGATTCAAATTACTAGCTTTCAATATTTACCTCGTGTTCACACTCTCGGCGAGTCGGTGGCCAGAGGGCTAGCTAACTCTCAATTGCTATGAAAATTGGCTAGAATTTCCCGGCTTAATGGCATGCATTGCACTGTTACTATCCATAGGAGATGATGTAGTACCAGCCTGAGTACCAAGTTGGTTTCAAAGTTTTACGTACAAGCTAGTCAGACTCGGTCCGGAGCAGGTAGAGCTTCGACAAGGAGTTTCTCGTCTCTCAAAAGAACAGATCATGATTTGAAACCGTCTCGTCGAACCCAACGATCATGTCATCCACCAGCAGGAACGTCATCCCCACCGAAGACGAAGTCAGGAAAGCTATTATCGAACTGAAAAAAGGCAACCCTGCCTCTGGCGTCGCCAAAATCCACAGCCTCTTACTTCACACAAATTCATCATGGACGGTCAGCGAAAAACGCGTCCGAAAGATCTTGCAGAGTGAAGGGCTCATCAATTCGGACCCTGGGACGCCCAACAGTACAACCAACATCATCCATCCATCTTTTCGCCTCAATAAAAGCCTTGATGTCAACAAGTGGACCAATAGGGTAGAAGTCAAGTACTTCGACGCGATCAAGGGCAAGGGCCTCGTTGCTAAAGAAAATATAGCAAAAGGGGATGTTCTATGGAAAGAGGACCCCTTCATCCTGGCCCCAGAATGGTGAGCTCTCCTACACGTTCCGTTGCTCGAATGGAAGAGCTCACGTCTGGAAAGGGAGATCTATGATCTTCAGCACTTATCTGAGGCGTGCTCCTTCTGCTCGTCCATCATCCGCGATCCTTCCCCGTTGCATATATCCTGCGAGGCCTCCACAACCGCAACTCCCTGCACGGCCAGATACTGCAATAGACTCTGTCGTCTGCAAGCAGAAAAGGTACACCCTCTCCTATGTTCCGCACGCAATCCCGCATCTGTACCACTCCTTACCTTCGCAAGAGATGCGCAGTGGATGGCCCTGCATGCTCTCGTGCAGTGCACCAGCCGACTTTTACTGGCTTCTCAGCAGGATGCTGCAACGTTCGACTTGGACTGGGAAGTAGTCCAGGGCCTCGCTGAGCTTGGGATGGAAGAACGTGCTCAGTGTCTTCGGTGAGCCGTTGGACTCCAACACTTCGATGGCGGATGACTACTGACTCTCTAATAGCGAGCAGGGATTAGAGCCCGATCGTGAAAATTGGCGGAGAGCCTTTGAATTGTATTTGCAAGCATTCAAAGAACCTCGGACACCTGCAGAACAGAAAAAACTCGCACGCGTCTTGAAAAAGCCAATTTCCGAAGAGCTACAGAAATTTACTTTCGAATATCAGGCCTTCTTACGTGGCTTGGGCCGCATGAGTCTCAGTAAGCGGTTCCATAACGATCGCATTTTGTTCGCTGTTTTACATCGGTTCGTAGATCTGGAGGCCCATGGTGGACTGTACAGGCTGCACTCTCACCTTAACCACAGTTGCACTCCCAATGTTTCGATAAGACACTTGGATCAGCGCACCGCGCTCTCGCGCATCACAGTGATCGCAAAGGAGGATTTCGAAATAGGACAGGAGCTCCTTATTACATACACCAACCCCCAGAGCAGTCTCAGGGATCGACGCCGGAGATTATCAGAATGGGGATTCGGACCTTGCCGCTGCAAGCGCTGTGTTACGGAAGAGAAGGTTTGGAAGGAATCAGATAGCAACACCCAGGAAGCAGACGATCTCGCAGATCAGCTCAAAGCCGGTCTAGGAGTGCTATAGGATGTGTCATTGAATAATCGGCCACTAGGATTAATTTCCGTTAAGCAAGTGTCCGTGATCCCCGTGCTCTTTTGTAGTCGCAACGTTCTGGTTCCATCGTCGCTATTACAGGCATTCACAGATCGGATCACTTTCTTCAAGCTTCAAGATTTGGATCTTCCGTTCCATCCATCGGAAGACATTCATTCCTATCAGAATCAATGTGGTAAACTCGTGTGGTGCAATATATTTTGTCACCGCTGATAAACTATATCTCATTCAGATGACTATATCCCCGTATGTGGCCCAGTCTGGGTCGATCTCCTCATTCCGCAAACTACCGGAATGACATGACATACAAGCAACCTGTGTTCTTGACCCATCGGTGACAGTGATCTTAAACCTAAGTTTGATCTTTAGACACGAAGCTCCACTCAATCATCGTAATAACACACCGCCTAATCGTGCATCGGGTGAAACCTTGCTTGTTATATTCATTGTAGCGTCATGGTGGAGAAAATGACAGGCTGTGACTGTCGGCCGCTTAACTATTACGCCAAAAGGCAAAGCTTGTGTTTTGAAATCGCGGACATTAGTATTTATGTAGATTACGGGAACTCTAGTAATTAACGCATGCTTGCACAGGGTAATGGAACTCGATCAAAGAACGGACGAATGCTGGAAGAATATGGTAAAAGAGAGCGAAAAGCGGCTTTGCATAAAAATACAAATCGTCACCGTGTTATGGAAGTTTTTGTCCAATAAAAGTAGTACTCTACGTAGGGATAGCCTCGGGGACCCCTGTCCCGTCCGTACCTCCGTGACCACGAATGCCCTAGTGTGAGGTGTACCATCAGTTCGCCGTTCCTGCCGGCAGTGTCAGACGTGCGTTCCATAATACAGCGCGGCGATGTGGAGGTTACTATCATAAGATAATCTAGACTGAACGCGTTCTCACCAGGAGCCATGGAAGTTGCCGGTAAGTCGACGTTGGAATTATGAGCTTAGATTCGTGTGAACAATGGACGATCAAGCTTTGGGTGAGATTTACAGTCCGGCGGTGAAAAAAATGTATTCATCAAAGTATTTATTATAGGATGAAGTGTCTTCTGTAGTCGGAATGAGCAGAAGAAATTAGTGTTGTTACCAACCCGTTAAGAATTATAACTTGACCTGTTCATGTTAGTTAAATGGATCTGCTAGCAGGCCATCGTACACGAAATACTGCAGGCTGACGAGACCCGAGAGCAACAGCCCTCTTCGGTTAGAAGAGGATATTTTGCATCCACGGCATATTCAATCGTCTGTCGAAATTGGATGGGTTCCAAGGCATGAAAAACATGGTGAGTGAGGCTTTACTCTATAAGCTAATGTCGTCACACCTGCCCCCATGACAAAGAGAGTACTAGCGGAGATGTCTGGGGGGTGTCATCAGGCATGAGAAATGGTCATCGAGCTCGATCGTTATTGATGACTCGGACTAGCTAGCAATTCAAGTAATCAATTGTTGTTTCACCCGTTATTTTGCGATTAATTCAAAGCAGGACACACCAGTTATAACATATTCAGCTACAACCTGGGTTGGTAACAACACCAGTGGGAGGAAGTACCAGACTAAACACAATAAGCGGCGGCGAGGCGAGCACGTTGCTAGGACGGTTACAGTGAAATTGTAGCTGCCAACACTAGAACTGCAAAGCTGAGCGGAGCTTGGACAATCAATTTCCAACCGCGAAGCTGGGAGTTAGTGACTGGCTACGAAGCGAAGCCGAAGCCAGAGCATCCAGTTGAGTGTGGCGAAGTGACCACATCCTTGGCACCTGTCGCAGGCACCGGTTTCCCAGGGTAAGAGTCTGTTAACTAGGCTAGAGGGACGCTAGAAGGGCAGGTGGCACCAGTTTTGAACCTGCGAAGGTTCTTGTCAAGGGGCTACCCCTACACCTACCGCACAGTTCTTAGGAGGATACAACTGAGCCTTTATACCACCTGGGGAGTAAATGGTTTGTTCACTACTGCAACCAAGTCCATACCTGATACTCGTGACTCACCGGCAGGGGTTAATTGGGGTACTAATTTCTAAGTGGAAGAATAGAAAGCTTCATCTCCCAGATTCGGTCAGACTTTAGCATGAAGCCGAACCCAAACCCACTTCGTATAAAAATTGATAGTCCTTTGGGTGAGGTTTGCAGTCTGAGATTTGCAGTACAAAGAGGTGGCGATAAAATGTGTTCGTTGAGTATCAACTCCAGGAAGATGTGTACGGCACGATAAGCAGCAGTGATGCGAGCACGTTGCCAGAGCGTTTGCCGTGTAGGACTATAAAGCCGAGCGAAGTTGGGACCGTTTTGCCTGAAGGTTTGATGCGACCAACGGAAATTGCGAAATCTGCTTATCAAAGAGTATCCCTTATTCACGATTTTATGCTCACCGGTTTCGAATATTCTCGGCTCCAACATTCCTCGGTCAACCTTCCCTCCCTCTCTATCGCAGCAACATACTCCACAGCCTCGGCATTCGACCTTCCTCCGAACCTCTCCACCGCACATCGCACAGCTTCACGGACAGCAGTAGGCATTTTGTTCGAAGAACTATCATAAAAGTTTAGGGTTCATCATACGTTACATATAATCTTGACCCACCCTGAGATGATAAGGATGCCTCGTTGCTGCCCCAGCATTGTCCAGATATACTGTGCATCCTCTTTCATCAGATCTTGCACATACGTCCGTTTGATACCCTCTGGTCCATCACGAGAACACGCAACGCGGTAGCGGAGTTTTCGTTCTTCCGCATGAAATTCCCATTCCGTGTGATAATGCTGATCCTTGTGTGCAGAACGGCAACCGAAGTATAAGATAGTATCTGGGGTCATCAAGGATCAGCTGATATACAAAGACAGCCAAACATACTATTGTGTCCCTCGTATATGCGTTGTTCAATGACGGCACGCATAGGTGCGATACCTGTCCCTGGACCTACACACACCACTGGTGTGTTTGGATCCGTAGGAAGTGAGATGAGGCCTTTTCTGAGACCAATACGAAGGGTATCTCCTGGAGATGATATGAGTTCAGGAACTACGCTAGAACGCCGTGCGGACCTAATTTAAGCCCTGATAGATAACTAGTACAGACGCCTTTCCGATGAATTTTCAACTTCGTGCCATAGCGCACTATAGCAACACAGAGATGTATTTCACGGGGATGGAGCTGACGAAACAGAGGTGAATTGAACTGCAGTGAACACATTTTGACTCGAGCTCACCTCGATGGAACTAGCAATTGAGAACTCTCTTGGTCTCAGCGGAGGGAACAAGTCAAAGACATACTCTCTCGGTATCCTTGTGAACCGGAACTCGGACAAAACTTCCCAGGTTGTGCGTTTCACGCGTTCACAATAATCATACATTTCGTCCTGCACGTCCTCAATAAAAGAAAGAAAAATGACGAAACCCGACGTACCGCTCCTTCTATCGATACAAATTCATCAAGTTTTCGCGTTCAAGTTCATCGGTAGCAAAATATCGCAGCAGTTGGAAAAAAGAGCGGCGGGGCACAGCATTGAAATCGAGATAGCGCGTGAATAGAATTCGAAGGGAAACAATTTTCGGTAGATGGTCGGGCAACGTTTGATCTGTAAGATATTAGATGGGGTTTACTGGGTCCTGTTTTGTCGTACCTAACATTGTATGTTCCACTGTGAAAAAATCGTGGGCAACATTTGCCCAGCCCATGGTGACAAGGGAAAGAGTCGACTTCTGATGCAGCTGCAGACGGATGGATCACAGCAACATCTCCAGGATTATATCTGAAATTTCCAATCAGTAGCCGCGAATTCAAAAGACAAAGACTCGTACTTTTATATCGTCTTCGAAGGAGAACTCAAAATGGCGTACGTCCTGAAACCAATCTTCCGCAGTGATCCGTCTTTTACATTTCACTGAAGCTGTATGAAACTTCGTGTCCTCATCTAGAGGATCTGGATTCAGCGACGTATCAGATGCCACATTGCTCAAGGATACGCGAGGTGGTGGTCGACCAGCAGGAATATTATCTTGCTCGTGCGGCAGTGGGTAGAGCTGTATGAGAACTTCTAGGAGACATTCGATCCATGGGTCCAATGCACCATCCACCCTGCACATCGATCAGCCACGGGAAACGCAGTAAACAAAGAATACCCACCCCATGCGATGCTGTTCGTCTCCTTCTCCTCGTGAACAAATTTCATGACCTCCTAAGCTCTGCATCCTTCTCGACAGCTTCTTCGCTGGCCAACAGAATTTCTCATAGGCGGTGTCCCCCAAGGCCGAAAACGCAGAAATCCATGTCCTCGAATAGGTCGTTTGGGAGATCAGACCTGAGTAACATGTTCCATAACGAACTCATGGCTCTGGGTTCAGCTCCCCAGCCAGTGGTCAAAACTAATAACGACTGGGAAGCCGCCTACTGGTGGATACGCATCCATGCTCTTCACACGACAGTGAAAATGGACTCTTCGACATTCCCTCGCAATGCGATCAGCAGCCTTCTGAGCTGTACCTGTTTCCGTAGCGTAAAGAATCAAAAGTTCGCGAGACGCAGATAAATGTTGATCATCTTCTCCTGTTTTATGGTCATCGTGTGTAGACATATGTTGGGTGTTTAATGAACATGCACTGCGTGTTATCAAAAATTTCAGCTGTATGAAACGAGGGCAGAACCTGACCCTAGGGTTAGGGCGTAGCTATTTTGCTGCGCCTGCCACGGCGGCGTCGTGACGCGGCGGTGACGCGGCTGTGACGCGGCCACTGGCGCACCATGACTCTTAATGCAAGTATCCCCGGCCTATACTAATGTTCTACATTCGACTCTTAGATCAAGTTGCATGGGTTCACAACCATTCCCTTGTTATTTTATACATCACAGCGACACGCACAACTAGCAGTCTAGCACACCAACAAACGACCATTTTATTTTCCTCCTTTTCTGGACTCTCCGAGTCTGTGGAGCACGTCGACATCTATCGAAACGGGCCACATTCTTCCGAAGCCGGCAGAGAACTACAACTTAGAACTCCAACTTCAACAGCATGCTATTGTTCTGTTCCTCGTTTCGAGCTTTAACGCGTTTTTTTGAAATCAATGGCCTTTCGATGGAGAGCAACGAGAGTGACAGCGTGCAGCATGAATGCAGAGCCACTAGTTACTCTCGGAGAACCAACAGGCAATTTTATGAAACCGTGCTGTAGAATTCTTAGTCATCATATGCACTGAGTACTGCGCCGTGTACATATGCCAATGTCGATATGAATGCCCATTTTCATGGAGCCGGGTGGTTCATAGCAGTAATGCATGGGGCGCCCCCAAGCGTCGATGACGAAACGCCGCATGGCAGTTTGGATTTAGGCGCTGCTATGTCACGGTGCGTGTGGCGCACCTGGTATGTAACTGAACAACCTATACAAGCACGCATCCTAACTCGCCTCTGCGTCCAACAAAACACATGCTTCGATTCGGTCTTTCATTCTAAGTGTGTGTGCACATCAAGTTCTATTGAAATTTGCTGGTGAGTGATCGCATGTATTATACGCTTTAGCCAAAACCACTGAGGCGAAAGAGGGATAGACAGGCTGCACCAGCCTCGATTGCTGTCCAGCGAAATAAAGATTCGTGCTCTTGAAGAACGCTATAGCAACAGATCAGAGCAGAGCTGGACTGTGTAGATAAATTCGGCGCGCATTATCCATAGCTCACCACGCTCCTGATATGTCCATGTCAGTGGTCAAACCACAACGGAAGATCGCAGGACAAAAGGAACCAGCCTGGGTCATTCTGTATCTCCCAGATGAACGGCACACTATCACCTGTTCTGACGACGCTTCATTGCGAGTATGGGACTTAGAGAGTGGCAAGCAGAAAGGCGGAAATTGGAAGGATAAAGGAAGTGGAATAATGCGGGCCATAGCGTTGTCGCCGGGTGGCAAGGAAGTAGCAAGCGGGGGTGATGATGGCATAGTGAGATTATGGGACATCGAGACAGGTAAAGTCACTGCAAGATGGACAGGCCACAGTTCGGAGGTGTCGTCTATCTCTTGGAGTCCAGACGGAGGTCGACTGGTGAGCGGATCACACGATGGAACAGCAAGAGTGTGGAATGTCGACAGCGGCGAGACCATCCTTGAACCAATCGAAACTGGGCATAACGTGCGCACGGTCCACTATTCACCCGATGCAACAATGATTGCAACGGGCGGGCACAACAACGCCAACGAGGCCTCGGTGAAACTCTGGGATGTCAAGACAGGCGAACTACTCAAAAAACTTAAGGCAAGCATGCCAGCGCTTGGCGACGTTTTATGTCTGGCTTGGTCTTTGGATGTCAACACACTTATCTCTGGGTCACTTAATTTTGATGGCCACTCCATTAGAAAATTCGACATCGCCACTGGGACACAAACCGCTGTGCTCGAAGGACATTGACATCTTGTTAGAGCCCTTTCATTATCTCCCAATAACCGTATCCTTGCGAGCGCATCATCTGACAAAACAGCACGACTTTGGAACATTGAAAACGGTCAACCTATTGGACCACCCCTCCTCCATGAAGGCGCGGTGTGGTCTGTGATCTTTTCTCCTGATGGCAAACTGCTAGCTACTGTCTGCGATGACCGTCACATATACATATGGGATGCCGTTGCTATCGTCAAGGAAGCTGGCTTTGGTAAACTTTTGACTGTGAGTTTGATTCCTGTTTCTTATCGATCACATTGATGACATGACATGTTACTTAGGCTTCCGCCCCAAAGGTATCTCAACTTTGAATGTTTAGAAATAATGTGTACTGATCTGTATTATTTCAGGTTGGCGGAATGTCAATTTTAGAGGTAATGAATCGTTTCTTTCAACATGCCCTGCTTTTATTCATTTTTGTGCCAGACGGATGCCACACCACGTCGAAATCAGAAATTCTCCGATTCGCATCGATTGCCGCCAGGTTTTTTCAATGATGTACATGTTGGCGTGAGTTTCCGGAATCATGGTCCAACATATTAATGACAATCAAGTTTTCAGTCTTCTGCAACACGTCGTCCCCCTCCCCGTCATGGCCGTGGCAACCGCATAACACCCTCATCATCAGGTACCATCCTTGGTCGGCTTTCCTCGCTCTTCCCACGTTTTGACCACACTACGCCTCGTGTCGTTGACGTGCCCACCGTCCAGGATAGAAAGGTATGTCTACCTCCGAGTTCTGCGTGATTAGATGATAATTCGCCTCAAAGGCCTTGTATGTCTCCCCACCGCGCCAGAAAAAAAAACTTTTGCAAGGTGCCCACACTCAAGGTCAACAGCAACAACAAGGTCAATCCCATGGCCAGGCATCATCGTCTCGTCCCCCAGCGACCTCTGCTACCGCAACGTCCATGACATCTGCAGCTGCTGGTGCAACTCCTGCGTCTGCAACTGCAACACCGTCGCGTCCTGCTGTCAACAGTCTCATCAGCCTATGGACTCGCATAGTACTCTGTATCTGCTGTGTCTCTGTTGACAACACGAATGGCCATAATTGATGAAGCAGCGTTTCATCACTTGCCTTACTTCTCGTTATGTGCTGACGTTCTTGTCCTTATATTTTAATTTTTCCCCTACTTTATGACTACCTGAACGGGTAGAGCAGCATGCAGTACTTCATGGTCAAAATCTCTAGGTGCAGTCTCCCTGTGAATAATCAGCAGTGATGATATACAACGATCGACTATTACTGTACTTATGTGTATGGGAAAGGCATCAGTCCTCGCAAGACCTTAATCTCAACTACGTATTGCATACATTACTCTTGTCAATACAACAAAGATCGAAAAAGGCTCTATATCCATATTGCGCATGAAATCAAATAAGAGAATGTCGAAGAACAAAAGCAGCACAAAGTGAGCACCACCCACTGGCATAACGGAATAACATCCAGCATGACATACTCTACAAAGGGAACCCCGTCGGACGCACCACCCCCGTCTCCGACTCCACATACATACCATACGCCATCTGTATCGTCTCCCCATCAAGCCCCCTTATCCTAAGACACTTCCCAAATAACTTCTTATCAACCTGATACTGAATCCGGCTCGCAAGATGCTGCCCGCCCACCAGATCCTTGATCACGCCAGCAATAAGCCGTTGCTTATGCACGTTGATCAATGGCTCCAGCTGCATTGAAGGCGGGAGAGGCGTCAGCGAATCGAATACCTCTGGATGGGCTGGAGACTCGAAATTGACGGTTTGGGAATCGATGCCAACGGGGTCGTGAGGTGAGGTTGGGTCGATCAGATCTGGGAGTCTGCTGTAGCGGTATAGTTGAGAAAGATAGACCCCAATAAATGGGACGCAGGCTGATGGCGTCTTGGCGTCGTGAGAACCTTTTGATTTTCCCGAGGGTAGGTCTGTGCTGCTGCTACTCAAGACCGTAGACGTCCGCGTTGTCACACTCAGAGTCTTCGGGTCTGCCATAGCAGCGATAGCATCGCGCATAGCCTTGAAATCATTGTCCGGCGACACGAATTGCTTCAGCTTTTGAAGCACCCCGTTCTCCCACAACCTCACGCGTCCCCAATGCCGATGCATAGCCTTCACGACCCACTCGTTTTGCAAACCGGCGATGATGGCTGCCAACGTATTGAAATTACTCTGGACGTATGCTTTCTGAAAACACGTCGCGCAAAGTCAGATTTGAACTAAAACATCATCGAAATGCAAACTCACCAAAGCGACACGAATGAACTTGCCCACCAACATCGCCCTATCGCTCGGATGCGTCATCACGATCTCGGCAACCACAAAATTCGCAAGCAAATTAAACCGTCCTCGAACAGCAGCCAGTGCGGTCGTCTTCTGACTCCACCGTGACTCGGCCTTCCAACGCGCCCGGTCCTTGAGATACTGTGCCCAATCCAATACATTCACCTCTTGACACGACATCCAATCGTCCATGATCAATTCTTCAGGCTTGACCCCCAAGAAAAGCTCTCGGTCGATCATCGAGAAGTGCTGTACGATCGTGTCGGCGCTCACGTTCAGGATCCAGCTTCGGTGCTGTTTTCGACCAGGAGGTAAGAATTTGGATGGAGAGGTTATTATAAAGGGGGATGCTGTAGACGAGCTGTGGGACGTAGACGGTCTTGACGGTACCCTGCTCTGCAATATCTCAAGTGGAACGGCATCTTCAGGCGCAGGTTTCAAATCGCTCATCCTCACAGGCGGTGACGTCGGTCCCGACCCTCCAAACATGGCTTCCACCGTCCCAGACGTCAACTCCGAAGCCACCGAGCTGAAGAAGCCATCCGTCGTCGTCGTAGCCCCCGAAATCGTCACCTGCGATCCAGTGCCCACAAGAATCTGCTCATCCACCCTCAATGCCCCAGTCTCGTGCTGATCAATCTCATAATCCTCCTCCTCTTCCTCATCCTCACTATCCAACGCAAAAAACCTCGGCTGCTCATCCCCAAAATCACCCACAGCCATCCGCTCCTGAATCGTACGTACCCACCCGTCCACCTTCTTTGCTTTCTCTTTCCGCTTCTGAGGATTGATCTGGCCTTCAAGACGTTTCAGAGCCTCTTCGACGCCCCCATTATCCTCTTCGTCGCTCAAGGAATCCACGAGGGCGTTGACCTGCCATTGCTGGATACCATTCCCCAATGCAGCTCCGACAGATGCAGACGACGCAGCAGATCCACCCGAGGCTATCGAGTCCCGAGAACGAATCCCCAACGAGGAAACGCTGTCCACCGACCGGCGTATGAACTCGAAATCCCGCCTAAGAGGCAATCGACGCGGGGGCTTGCGCAGACCTGGTGGTGCGGGTGGATTCTCAGCATGCGCCTCAGAAGAGGTATCTGAGAGATCTAGATCGTCGATGGAGACGACGTCGAAACGCCATGGTGGTTGGGCCTGCACTTGGGCGACAAGGGGGTTGATCCGTGATCGTGAGGATAGGATTGAGCCGAAGGAGTCCGTTGAATGTGTGCGCGTGGACGCACGGGAGACCGACGATATGGATAGGCGCTTCTCTTGTGTAGACTTGCGTGTCTCCTGAGTAGACTGACGTTTCTCCTGTATCGACACGCGCTTATCACTCAAAGAACCCACCGCCACACTATCCCGCTCCTCCTCTTCCTCCACCTCCGTAACAACCCGTAATTGCGTCTGCAGCGAGGACAGGTCTAGCTTCGCCTCAAGCCCTTTGACCGCATTCTGACTCTGCTTCCCAATCACGGGACACGCACCCCCATCCAACACCTTCTCCCCTTTACACCCACCCACACCCGCTGGCTCAATCATCTTCAGATACTGCTCAACACCGCCCCTGACCATCAATAGATCCCCCGTCGCATTCAACTCCAAATCAAACGCCGAAACGTTTGCAGGAACTGCAAGGCCCGTATCCACAGTCTGCCTCGAGTTCAACACTCTTTTCCATCTTCCCAAACGCCCGATTGTCTTCACGAATGCACGAGAGATCGCACTCTGAGGGAACACAATAGGAGGGGGGGCGCTGTTCGTAGGGGTGGTATCGCTTGTGGTAGAAGATGCTGCTGAGATAGAAGCCCGACTCTGCTGGAGTATGTTCATCTGCAACGGTTGTTGCAAAATCGCAGCAGCCCTGGGTGGAGAAGACACGCTGCCGGAATTGAACGAAAATGCGTGGCTGTTGTCGCCATGAAAGATAGATTGGGGATGTGCGGGTGGTTCGTCGGGTGCAAAATCGAGGTCTACGTCAGAGTCGTCTTGCTGTTTGGAGGATATGGCTTCTGCAAATTTTTCTCCTAGGACGTGCGTGGGCCGGGGTCTGGTAGGAATGTTTAGGCTTTGCCGCGCGGAAACGGAGCCGGAGCGGTGTCTGCGGGTATGGGCTTCTTTGCAGTCTTTGACGACTTTAATGAGTTTCCTTACGATGTTCTGTGTTTCATACTTGAGCTCAAAAAACCCATAAAAAAGGGAAGACTCACCAGACCATCCTGGTGTTTCTTCAAAATAGGATCCTTCACAAGGGTATTTAACCAACTTGCCAACAAAAGCCTCAGCTCTTGGTTCGGTAAAAAATCCATGACGAAGAACGTTAAGAGCCAGTATCGGATAGCTACGAACGTCCGCACGCGCACGATTTTCCGTATCATATCATCTTTACCACTTAGCGCCCAGTGAAAACGACAGATGAGGAGGTGGCAGAGGTCGACGGCAGATATGTATGTTCGGTAGGTTAGAAAGAAGTTGAGTAGTTCGTCGTAATCAAGATCGCTTGTTAGCTGGGCGATCCATCGTTCGATCGTCGCTGCAATGAGCACCTTGGTGGTCACGCCTTCCCCGTCGACACGCACTACAGGCACATCTATAGGCCCACGGCCCCTGCGAGAATTAGAAGGAGAAGACATTCCACCACGGCTGCTCTGCGACACTGAGACATCATCACCATCCAAATCAGAAGAAACGTGTATTTCCCCCCAGAGGACAAAACGGGGGTCATTACGGGGTGCGGCGCTATCCTCTGCGCGAAGAGACATTTTGATAGTCGTCTCCCCTGCAGAATCTGAGAACAGTCTATCCAGTTGTGGAAGACCGCGGTAAGTCTGGAGAACATCGAACACCTCTGTTGAGTATCGGGAATGCATGCCCGTTTCTGGCAGTGGGATGAGTTCTGGGTCGGATGGGACGATGCCTGGGGGTGGGGAGGGGGAATAATCTTGGACGAGGTCGGGTGAGACACGGAGGGGGAGGATGGAATCAGGGGTATCTGCCCGCTGTGTGGTATCTCCTGCGCGCGCAGTCAAACCGGACTCAAACGACTGCATCTCCCGTAGTGCACGCGGCATGGGTAAAAAACCATGAGAAGAAGGTCTAGTGGGCGATTCAAAAGTAGTACTGAGTCCAAATGGATGTGGGATGAGACCTGGTAAAGCGTTGTTTTCGGACTCAGAACTCGAAAATGGAGAGGTGGGTACAGAGCCGTTTGGCCATTGCATGACCTCCGCAAAAATGTCTGCGACAGGCTGTTTTGGCGAATCAGGGAAAAGCGCAGTTGGCTGTGGACGTGGCATATCTGCACCAGTGACACTGTGTGAATGAGTCCTACCAGTGAAGGTGGGTTGCGTGGATGGGCCTGCAACAGACGAGCTAGCAGCCATGCCGAACATGTCTGGAATAGAGCGGGTCCTTCGTACTAACTTGCGCGGCTGCGTGGTCGTAGAACTAGACTGAGATTCCTGGGCGGTGAACTTTACTTTATTCTGGGTGAGAAAACTCATGCGGGAACGGGTTTTGGAGGCACGAGTACGAGAGGCATCAACGGACATGGACACCTTGTGAGTCATTTGCTCTGCTTCCTCTGCAGCAGCGGCGGGAGCGACTGCATCGCGACGACTTTAAATAAGTAAGTAACGAAATTAGCTGTGCATGGTGGCGATGACACAGGAGTAACCGCACCTGACACGATACATCTGCTTTCCGTGCTGATTGACGAAGGCGGTGATGGCGTATGGAGAACGGACATCTTTACCTACACCAAGAAATTGATCGTAGCGCCTCTTTAATTCTCTGGCAGCTGAACCAGATGAAGTCTCGACGAAGCTGCCATCAGCTGGTAAAAGATTAGAGGCATGCGGACCAACACAAATAAAGAACATACGAGCTATTGAAATGTCTGCAGATGCTACTTCCTGTGGGAGCGATTTCCATTCTGTATCTGATGTACGGGAGAATGAGAACGAAGACTGTGAATTGTTTAAAGAAGGTGCGGGAATTGGGAGCAAGAGATTTGCTTGTGCGAGTTCGTCTGTGGGTATCTCTGAGTCAGTCGTCGCGCTACTCGTCGCCGACGTCATATTCAGCCCCACCCTCACTGTCGTGGTCGTCGTGGTCGGTGTCGTAGTCGCGGCTGACTGTCAGTAAGACATGAGTGGCTTCGAAGAAACAAAAGCAGAGTGACACCGCATGCAAACCACGTGCCTTACCCCGCATCGTCCTCTTCCACGATGTCGATAGTTACAATCCGCGTGCGTCTAATTCACTACCAAAAAATCACTGAAAATCGTCAACGAATCCGTAGAATGTCGAGTTCTTTAACAATCCAGCAAGATTCTTGGATCCTTATCACTTTCGCGTCACTTTTGAGTGCATAGCGCCTCTCAAAGACGGTCAGCGCAATACTTCATTTGTAGCTTTCACCTGCTAACTTTCAAATATAGATCTAGAATGGAAGCTCATCTATGTATCTTCACCAGGGAATGAAGAATTAGACCAAGAACTAGACGACTGCCTCGTAGGTCCAGTCCCAGTCGGCGTAAACTCTTTCGAGTTCGAGGGTCTCGCTCCTGATCCCGCGAAAATACCAACAGAGGACGTCCTGGGCGTCGCTGCTCTTATCCTCACAGGATCCTATCGTGATCAAGAGTTTGTACGCGTTGGGTACTATCAGAACACAGAGTACGATAACGAGGACATGAAAGCCACTCCTCCGGAGAAAATTCAGTTTGATAGACTTGTACGCGATATAAGCACAAAACTACGCGTCACCCGCTTTCAAATCAAGTGGTTCGTCTTGTTTTTCATGTCTGTGATCTGAATCTCATCTACTCAAAGGGACGTCGTGCCACAATCACAAGGTTACGCCGCTGCAGGCGCTGCAGCATCAGCCGCCGTTCCCTCTGCAAACGACCTAGATGGTGCAAACGACCTGGATGGTGATGATGCGAATCGTAGTACTTAGATTCATTGTATTCTTGCATTATACCTACAGCCCGTCATTTATCGAACACTATGCTAACGGCTTACTCCTGTACAAAAGCACATAGGCAGATGCGTCCTCCCCTCCTCCATCAATCGTCCCCAGCTTCTCCTTGGGAAACACCGATACCTTGTCATCATCAAATTTGTACCAATCTTCATCGTCTTCATCAAACGCACGTCCATCACCTGACTTTGCATGGAATACGCTCTTCTTCACGAAACCGATATAATGCCCCGCATCAGCATCTGCTCCCTTGTGCGTAACGATGGCTGTCCAAAATTCCAAAATTCAGATTATCCCCAAGCAAAATCACAACGAGACCCACCAACAAGATCATACAACCCAGTCACGCTGCATCCAAAATCATTCTTCAGGTCAGCATCGGCCAATCCCTCCAGCTCCTGCAGTTCCCGCGCACGATATATGCTCTCCTCCTCCAGGTCCCCCGGCACCACCTCACTCGTAGGCGCCATTTCAACATCCGCACTCTCCTCTGCGGGCCTAGATGACGACGACGCCTCCTGCGCCACTTTCGTCCGTTTACGCACCTTCCGCCGCTCGGCACGCTCTTTCTCAATAGACTTTAGGCGGCTGGACACCGGCGTGAGCTTCGATTTCAGTTCATCGGTCACTATTTCCAACGCATCAAACTCTGACGCAAACTTCACTTTGCGCTAGGGGACCGTGAGACGTGAGGCAGAACTAGAAATGATTCGTGCTCACCATGATCTTGGCCTTCTTTCCGATATCGCGTCTCCATGCAAAACGAACCATGTGCACCGTCAGGTAACTGGGTAGACGCGAGAGACGCGATGTCTGACTGTAAACTGCTTGACGTCCAAGCGAAGGAGAGTTCTTATCCAATTGAGAGTTCAGTGCCTGCATACGCATAAGCAAAGACCAACCCAAGCACAAAAAACATGCATACATCCTTGATACCAGTATGCATATAATTCGTTGTCGCCGAAATATTGCACTCGACTTTCAGCACCTTCTCTATCGTGACAGTGCTAGGCTCTTCAGGCGCTTCGTCACATTTCAATCTGTCCAAATCAGTCAGCTGAAGCTAAGCAAAAAAGGGAAAATCTAGATCACTCTCTGCGTATCTCTGCCATCATAAACTGATCGACGAATCTCCTCCCCCCCGCTACTGTATTACCCGTAGCATCAATCCCAGGAACCTCTTTCAAGCCATTCGCAAGCTGTGTCCAACACTCCTCAGCGTCTATACCTTAAGTCAACGACCCAACTAAAAAGACGGCAGAAAAACGCTCGCCTTGCTGCGCGAACCCCCCTAAGATTCCATTCTTGCCCGATCTATCAACCTCCCCGAACTGAGGCACAATCTGACGCAACACGCTCAAAAACGTGTTAGGAATGTATCCCTCCGTCGTACGAGACATGTCGCTGTACAAGTCTCTCAGCGCACGAGGTAGGACATCCAAATGCGGTGACCTATGAGACATGGGATCACGAGCCACGTATGTAAGAAATAGAAGCATACGTTGAAAGAGCTGTCTGAAGTTCGGGTATTGCACGCATCGCTTGGACGGTGGCGTTCATGTAGCAGGTATTTCCGAGACTGCGAGCATATACTTGTCACTTCACGGTACACTATGAATTGCTGTAGCACCTACTTTTTCAATCCAACTGGTAAAGAGAGCTGCAAGAACAAAACCCTGAGTAATCCACACGAGCGCAAATAAAACAAACGTACGGCTTCTGCAATTTCCGACTCGTCCATGTCTACGCAAAAGCGATCACTACAACCCTTAAATCACATGCATACTGAGACGCTTACCCTCAAGAAAAACAATCGGTTTTTCAGGTGGCTTCGGGAGCTCGCCCGCAGCGCCAATAACCATGAACGTCTGTCCCTAACCACATATTTAATACACATTCTACAAAACAAAACAAGAGCGCACTCACCGCTTTAGGAGCCACCTTTTTCCAATCCGTATCATCCTACACGAATAAGCTATACATCGAAGCACCCGCATAACACGAAAAGTTCGCACCTTGAGCACGCCACCCTTGATCATAACTTTCATACGCTCCGGCGGCACGCCCGTGACCTGATAAATCGCATCTTTGAACGCGGCAGGTGGAAGTGATGTCTCTAGGTCAACATCGAGAGTTTTTCCTGCGTGTTTAACGTGTACTTGTAGTGGAGCCATTGATTTGGATGAAGTGCAGGTCTGCGGCAGCGTAATCGGGTGATCAGAGTGACGCGTTCAAGGGGTAGATGGGAATCGATTATGTAATGATGGGGACGTGTCTGTGACGTCACGCTGAACACGTTCCACAGTAAGCAGTGCACCCATCCCGTTTTAAAGGCTGCATTGTGCAACGTAGACTTTAACCTTGACATCGACGGCAAAAACGACGTTAAGCACGATGACAATCTAGTATGTATTGAACAAACCGAGTTTGACAAGCTCTCATGATCCCACAGTTACTCGCTTACATTCTTACTCCTAGCAGCAGAAGTAAGTCCGGCAGCACCTGACTTCAATTCATGATTCATAATGCGTCCAAACTAGATGGTAACATTCTGCCTGCTTGTATCCCCACTCCCTTTCACAGTCCGCAAAAAACTTTTCCATTTTCTCTCTGAAAGCCCCATCGTCGCCAAAGTCGCGTATGGACTCAAGATTTCCTTCATGTTTGCACTCTAATCGCTCACATCTCACTCACTTACTAATATCATGACACAGTTTCGTAGGCATTCTCTTCCTAGATGCCCTCCAACGCATGTTCCGTGTAACAGCCGAAACCGAAATGGCAAAAACAGGCGGCCAGGGCACGCACGACGCACGAACTGATTTCGCCGCTCGCAAGTTTTAGTGCGCACCCCATCCTCTGTCATAACGCATGATTCAATCTGACGCGTTGTATTTTTCTTATCAGCGCTCAACGAAACACTTACCTAACTGGTTTCTGCCTCTTCCTCTCTTTGGTCCTCGCCCGCACGTTTTCCATCATCTTGGACCTCATCCACACGCAGGAGGAATACGCCAAATTGAAGAAAGTTGTGAGTACCTTCCATGTGGGGTTGGCTCCTGTTTATATATCATTGGTTTCGCAGGTTGGTGCTGGCGCCAAGGGTGACCAATCCAAGCAAATCGAAGAACTCAAGAAAAAATTAGCCGCGAGCGAAGCAAAGGACCGTGATTTTGGTGCGTTTATCGCTTTTTATCCATGTTTCGTTTCTAAACCAAACATGCATCCCTCAGCAAACCTCAAAAAGCAGGCCGCACAACAGGCTGCTGAAGTCGATCGGCTTGTGGGTAGGCACAATGAGGCGACTGGGGCTGTTTCGGACAAGAAATTGGACTAGAGGTCCTTTGTGTAATTGTCATGTGCACTGGCTTTCATGTTCTTTTAGTTCTTGTTGACGATCAGTTACCCATCTTTGCCATGGCCTTCCTAACAATCCGTAGTAAGTAGCAAATTCAGTGACATGTATTTGAAGGGTGCGGTACCTTCTCTGAGAGATTTATGCCAACCACAATATTGTCCGACAGACCCAAGCCATGTTTAATTCATTGACCATTGGCATAGAACCCTCACCCAACATGATAAAAACACCAAGGACAAATGAGTCTCTTGCTATAACCAGATGATAAGAGAGTAAGCGAAGCATGACCACTGTCGAGTACAACGCCCAACGTCGCAGTGCTGTCTCCGTAAACAGAGGAAATATATTTCGAATTTTGTTGCTATGATAGGCCAAAGAAATATGTTCAACCCAGCGTGGAAATTGATACTGGCTGCCGCATAGTAAATCGGGCAGCGGAACGAACCATCTACCGTCGGGCTTCGATGGTTCTTGTTGTACAAAGAAACCAAGGCAGCAACATGCAAGGTGCTCGTGTCGTGCGTTATAACTTATTCCTTCGAGCGTAAAGGGTCTGTCACAGAGTTGCAGAGCCAAGCGTGATCATAGATTTCAACATTTCCCCGTCAGATGAATTCAAGATAACAGGTGAAAATGCTTGAAGCATCCTAGCCAAGCTTTCTTGATCCGCATGGAAGAGATGTTGGAGTTTTACAAGTGGAAACGGGTCTGTGAGATGAATTGGATAGACGCCAACATCCGGCAGTGGCAACTGGATCCTCCGAAGCCGAAGTTGCGAAATCTGTCTGATCGATATCAACATTGACATGTCACAGTTGGCTGCTCACGAAAGAACAAATCTAGTCGCTGCTTCGGATGATGACGAGCGGCAGATATAATTGATGGCCATGGCAGCATACACAAACAGATCGCTGCGACAATTTCTAGGCGATAGGAGTATCTGAGTACGACTGGCGCTTTCCAGAATCGAAAGTGCCTCTGTGTCCCAATCACATAGATGATTCCATGCATGTTCAAGGACTGAATAATTTTAATTTTTTTAGAAGCATGATTAGTATGAGACGAGGAAGCAAATTTGTGCTCGCCGCTGAAATCTATCGCGCCGGGGGAGATGAGATTTGAGAGACCTGATGTATATGCTCCACAGGAGGAACGTTGCAACACTGGTACGTATCTAATGCTTCTCGCTGCACCGCGTTAGGATGGAAAAATAAGAATGTACGAGCGTTGAGTGCGCAGCCCTGAGTGTCAGTACACTCGATAGCCCTTAATGCATCTTCACGTACATAGTAGATGATGACCTGGTCCGAGCCTGTAGCATGGCGCCTTGCAAGGAGCTTGAATGCAACTCAGAGAATCGAGATCTGTAGTCATTAGCATTTGAAAGATGTGGAGCGTGTTAGTATAAGTAGCGGAATCTTCTTGCACGACGCGCTCCTTGGATACCACATCAAGCTGCATTGCCAACATGAAGAGATGCAAGTGAAAACTAGGACTATCTGTATATCTGAGCACTACCTGTCCATCGTGACCTCTGAATCAGTCATCGAGATCTATCAACTCGTCACATTCATGTCCATCTCCAGTACTGACATTGTCATCTCCTTCCTCACCACCGTGACAATCATCATTGTCCAGTTCATGTTCCAGCATGAACGCAGGAACAGTTACCCCAGAACGAATTCTAGGGCCTGGTCGCGGACCAAGATTAATTTCCTTCCGGGACTTACGGACAGCTGCGAGAGCTGCAATCTATGAAACAAGCACCAAGACTCTGTTAGAGAGAGCCAAGTAGACATTGCCAACCAACGCACTTTATCTTGCACCGAAGACTGCACCGCACGCTTTTGCCCTGTTTTCGCTGCAGGATCGAATCCAAGCTTCTTAATGATATCTGCCGAATAGGCCAACTTCGTTTGGGGTGCATTCGATGTCTCCGCATCATCAGATTCTGAAATACCATCTAAATCTCTCGCGGCTTGCTTCCACTTTGAGGACTTCTTATCCTTAGCACTATCAGAGGTTTGCTTCGCCCTCGTCGCGCCTATCTCCCTGGCCTTGGCAACAGCACGCATACCTTCCTTATCCCTCTCGAGTAGGCCCTTCAGCTCGCGATCGGCATCCTGCATCAGCTTTCGCTTCGCGCGCGCCTGGCCTTCGCGCCCCATGTTCTCAGCGACAAACATCGACGAGACATCCCGATTCGACCCGCTCACGACGTGCCCTGACACAACGTATGTGGTGTTGTCTCCACGCGAGCCAGATGCTTCAGAAGGCTTCAGTCCCCACTGGCGTTGCGGATCATAATCTGCCTTTCGCTTCTTTGATGACGATGTTGTCATTCCAGAGGTCCTGAGGAACGGAGGTGTGAGTCGGAGCGAAGGTATAGAACCATTCACATCACCTACCCTGCAGAAAACTCAGCTCGCCCGGCTCTTTGCCGTTGCACAGCGTTCGTCAAGTGCCAGTCGCATACGTCGCTCACTCGCTTGTCCGTCCAGCTTCCGCATATTTTTCCGTCGCGTTTGAGCACCTTGCACATGCCCAAGTCTTGTGCGCGTCCGATGGCAGCAATGGATTCGGCGGACTCGGGTGTGACAGCGAGTATGTTGTCGGTTGGGTGCGGTTTGCCGTTTTTGTTGTTCCGCTGAGCAAGTTATTCACTATCATGGGTAATGCTACTCGTGCAAGCTCACCTGGAAGGGCTTGAGAACCTTTGGATTGAGAAGAGCGATGACGTCCCCTTCTTTAAGCTTTGACATCGATTCGAAAGCGCCTTTGCTGCCGCCTTTGTAGAGCTTCTTGACTTTGCCATCGTCGCTCGTGACACGGTCAAAACTATCAGCTTCGAATAGCAAGAGGGTCAGAAATGCGTCTCCTCGAATGGTCACTGCGCCCGATGACGACGGTCGTGAACGCGCCCCGAAGTCAATCAATTTCATATTGACAAATTTTTTGCCGTGAGTTCTCAAGGACTTCTGTTTCTGCGGGTCCTGGGTACGAGAATTGTCACCAGCTTTACGATCGTTGGTGTTACTGGAGCCTCCTTCATCATCGGTTGCACGTCCATCGTCGCCAGGAGCGATATCTACGGGAGCACGCGTAGTCTTTATAGGGCCCCGCTCTGCAACAACGGCGATAGTGATCCAGTCACCTTCGACGGGCACATCGTAGCCTGACTGGTTGGGTAACAGTCGTATGCAAGAGTAAAATGTAGACGGTGAGAGGTAATATCGACCTCGGAGATACTCCTGCAAATCATCGTGCGGTAATGAACGAGACCTGCATACAATCCTTGAGTCTAATGATCTAATCGATTTCAATTGCGATGACAACACGTACGAAAGTCGGATGCCAGAATTTGGCTCAAGTCGCTGAAAATGGGGATCGTCAAGTGGCGGCTTGTGATCCACGGGGCCGACTTTAAGCTGCTCGATGATAGCCAGTCGGTCATCTCTGTTCGGCACAATGTCCGAAACAGGCTGGGAGGCACTAGGTGGCACTGCAATCATTTTGGCATTTGAAGCAATGGAGGGCTCAGGTTCGGGCCGAGCCAATGAGCTGTGAGACCTTTGAGCTGAATTTACTTGTTCTTGTTTTGCTGTGCCGCCTGATAATTTAGAAAGCTTGCTCAGGAGATTCGAAGGAGCAGGTTTCTGATATTGCACTGCAGCAATCGGACCTTTACCCGAAGGCCGAGAATTCACGCTCCGAGCTCCAGATGCTGAGAGGGACCCTGAGGGGGCACTCGTTCGGCCAAGTAATGAGTGGTGTGTATGTCCTGCATGATCGACCCTCCTCTTCTTCTCTGCCATCAGCGTTCATTTGATAAAACCCCGAGAGCACGCACGCTTACTTACTAGGAGATGGTGTAGCGGGTGCGAGCAAAGTTTCAGATGACTGTTTCCTCTTGGGAGATCCGATTACATCGTTGGCGGAGTCGGGAAAGGGTGTAAGCTGAGCTTGCAAGCGCTCGATCTCTCTCCGAATTTCTAGTTGTTTCTGTATTTCCTGTTCTGTTCTGTTCGTAGATGATTCCATTGCGTGTCGCCTTGATTGACGCGCGGTGGTTGATACAGCCGAGTAACACGCTGTAGTAATGAAAGCCGCTGTATTTGAGATGTTGGCAAGGTTGTGGTTTGTGGACGTGTTATTTGATGATGTTGTACGTAAATATGACAGGTTTGTATTTTTCCACCAAAGTTCCAGTGAGCCCGTCACCGTGACTAGGGTGTAGTAATTTGTAAATGGTGCAGCGCAAAGTATGCCACCAGACATGGCTGTGGCACATTCTAGGAACGACGGAAATCCACAGGTGACTTTGGAAGGGCTTGTGATGATATCTATATTTATTCTTTTGATGACTCCATTGCCTGCACTGGCTGGCAAGGCGTTCTATGTAATCATATTCGTGGACCAAGAGATCACGAGCTGTGCCACATTAATATTACTACATGTTCTGTGTTGCCAGTATCTCTCTTCTTTCCATATCTTTCCACCTCCCTCCACTCACACCTACTTTCTACTAGTCATGAACAATGTCATCCCCCCTACACTTCATCGTCGACGAGTCACTCTAGAACTCACCGAACGTCTTTGCTCTCAAAAACGTGTTCAAGATGGTATCAATGACCTCCTGAAGTTCAGCCACTCGCAAGATTCAGAATTTCAGCGCTACGGTCGAAAAGTCTTGTCTTTGTTGTTATTTCCATTTTACAGTCAACTAATGGTCTTTCCATGAAGATTATCGCCCTGACCGAGGTGAATATAATTTAAATTGTCGCAAGCTCTTTTAATAATGCTCTCGGTAATTAAGGTCGCACGCAGCACTCTTACACGTATGGGAGTCAAATTGTACCTGTTCATTACTTGTTCGCAGACTTTGCTGCCGTTGAAATCAGCGTACTTCAAAATGCTGATTTTAATCAGACACCGCAAACATGCCTTTCCAAAGGAACTGGACGGTGAATATTGACCAGTAATTTGCTGTATTTTCTTCTCACGATCCGTACAGATAGAATAAACCGGCTCTTGCTTCCGCTATACACTCATCTCGCCATACGTTACGGGGGAGTTGACACTGCCCGTACCCAACTAGGCATCAAGGAATTACTTGTCGCTCCGAACGCACCAGCCGCAGGAAAAATGACCTGCCCGCCTGCTGCTGCTATTTTATCAGTACCAAAACCAAACGCGGCGGAGGTTATGCCACGTATGTGAACCTGCTGCAATACGAGCCCTGGATTGACAAACGATTATTAGCACCTGATTCTTTCGCGAAAAAAAGAGCGAGAATCAACCGGCTCGGGGAATTTATAACGCAGCAATCTACGAGGGAGTCACACGCACGAAAACACCTAGTGCCTAAGCAATATCCAGCAGGTGACCCAAGTGACAACTGGGCAGGACATTTAGTGCCTAAGGAATATCCAGCGGCTGACATTAATTTTGGCGACAACGAGGAACCTTCTCGCCCTCGAAGGGTATTCACTCGAACAAATGCCCAATATTTTGGCATTTTTTGCACTGGAAAGCGACCAGTTGCTTCTGCCAGGACTGTTTGCATTGACTAATATATCCTGCATCTGTGCTTCATTAAAACTCTCATCCGTCTTTCTGATACTTGTCATCTCATGAATATGGAATCCAACTACCTGTATATCTAACATCATTGACACATTTTGCTACTGACTATCCCTCAAGGTTTTATATTTGTGATAATACATACACTGCTGTATCATCATTTTAGTCAATAAACAATCCACCTCCGTACTTCTGATCCTTGAAGCTTGAAGTCTGGAGGCCTCTGCTTCCCCCTGTCCGCATATCCGCAATATCATCCTTCCACCCCATCAACTTCCTTGCTATTTGTACCTTTGGATGACATATCTTCGTCGATGATATTAATCACCTTTCCAATTGATCTGTCCAGCTTCTCCAAAGCACATTCAAAAATAGGGGTCTCTCATAATAAAGCCAGAATATTCTGGATCCGAACCTGTACCTAGCACGGACCTAGCTGATGCAGGTGGAAAGGGGGTTGAACTCGCGAAAAGGTAGGCACCAAGGAATGTTTAGGTACCTGTGGTATCTGACTTCTGATACACCTAGTTTAATAGAACACCGAGTTAATATCGTCAGTGAGTGTATCAAGGCTCACTTGCCCAGGGTTTTATCTGCTCTGCAATGGTGGTATGGATTCATATCTCTGACCGGGAAACTTGACGTCTGATATGGATGGGAAGACGGTCGTTATGAACTCTCAGATGGTCAACTGCCGGCTGCGCTCAGACTAACTTACTACCTCCATACAACATGGTTTATTTTTTTCGCGTCGTAGGAAACGTCACGGTGGATAATTATCTGGTCTGAGATCAAGTAACAAGGCGGCATGGGAACCAGTTAGAGTCCGTTCATCCAACTCACACTGAGCGGCCCATCGGAGACTAGTCTCCCATATTGGCAGACTAAGTAATAGAAGGAACGACGGCCTTCCCTCTATTAACATCGGAGTCTCAATCTGACAAGCAGTTGCAGGGTGACCATCTTTATTCGAGTCTAAAGTGCCTAGTTGACTACATTTAAAGCTTGCATTGATGACCTGTCGTGTCATGATCCGGGATTGAATATTGAAGCTTGAGCTGCAAGCCTCGATCGATGATTTCGCGACATGTCGGATAACGAGATCAAAAATGCATCAAATAACCTGACCTGAGGAGGATGGGCCTCACAGGTCGTCATGTAGATTGGCGAAGTTCCCTTGAAGTAATTGTACAAGCGTTGTAACGGGAAGCTCAGTGCGAGGGTATACAAAGGCGGGGATAGCAGGAGAGCAGGCCAGGTCCGGCAGGAGCCAGAGCGCATGAGGCAGAGACCGGGGTCTCAGGAGTCTTAGGGTCCTAGGGTACATACACATGTTGTCAATCGACACGCATGCAGCATCCTCATCCTCTTCAGAGTGCAAGGCTGGCGGGTTCAGTACCTCTCATTCACCTGAGCCAATTCAGTGATATGACATTCCTAGACCTTAACCGACTTGTGTGCGCAATGACACATGGAGATCCAATTTGTTCACTACTCACCTTAGCAGCATTCTTCGGCACGATGGACAAGTCTGCAACCTTGAGGCCTGAGGTTCGTCACACCATACACGTTTAGCCGAGCGTCGACAACTCGTTGATCTTCCCTCGACTTCATGGAGCAAGTCCCGAGCTGCACACAAGATAAGGCACCTCTTGTAGAAGTACGAGAGTTCAAGTTACACATACCGAGTACCATGTCGATCGCACTGGCATTCGACCAAATATGTTACCTCAAAAATGGAAAAATGAATTCAGGACATACTGTTGTCGCGGTGAAAATTTTCGATCGCTTTCTCATCGTCCGCAGTGTAGATCATGTCGGGCGTGTTCAAGTCCACCGGACCGACCACTTCCCCGCAAACTGCAGCACTTCCCTCTGAAAGCGGCGGCTTCACCTCGATAAGAAGGAACATGACGAGGTGGCGCACACTGTAAGTATTGCATGTTTCTAAATCATCGGAGTCATCGAAAAATGGCCTCTTGTGATACTTGCATGCCAGCACACCCACCAAAGGACACCTTGATAGTTCTATCGTACACATGGGTTGGACGATCAATCCACACCTTGTATATCTCCAGCTATGCAATAACAACAGTTCAGTTTGACAAATATACGGACAGCACGTTTTTGGACCTTCATGAGGGAAATCAAGTTCTTGGATTCCCAACCATCGACTCCCCAATCATTAAAATCTGAGGCAGGCGAACGAGTGTAATCCATAACTGTGTAAGCATCAGAATCTTGTTCATTGTCACAACAATACTACAAACAGTTCACACTTGAGCCTCCACCAACACAATGGGCACAGTGAACGATTGGTGCACGACTGTTGAGATGCCGCGAGGGACCAATGTTGTATGTCGTCATAGTACTCGTTGGAGCCTGATGGGTAAAATATTTGCAGGGTTGACATGCGCAGTTTTAGTTGACCTCCGACTTGAGAATTAAGGTCCTGCTGAGCGAGGAGTCACATGCTGCCAGGCGACCCGTGACAATGTAAGCTGTATTGCTGCCAGTGCCTGCACACAAAGGGCCATGTTAAAATAGTATCGTTACGTGCAAGATGTCTACTCACCCAGCAAAAATGATATCAAACTCTGATAAGAACCGATAACAGTCAACAATTCTGGAGAAGTTTGTGTCTGTTTACACTCGAACTTCGGCTATTTCCGACGTTGGAGATGCAGCTGAAGTCTGATCTCACGTACGTCGACACATACTACCAGTCCGTCAAACAACAACATTGGTTACAATGTCTGCCCACATGAAATAGAGGGATATTGCCCATGTCACTCTCTCTGGTCATAGTGCTTTCAATCGTACGCTTCGCCTTTAACGGCTCACTGAGGTGTGTCATTCAAAAGCCTTTGCAAGCTGGCCAGTGGCCATCTCTAAATAATTAGTATCATGTGGCGTGTATGGATCCATTAATTCCTGCACCATAGTTACCATCGTCCTTCTAATTCACCCATCAGTTCACTGATGTTGCCCGTTTTAGTGAAATTCGTGTCGACCCGGAAGATTGATTCTATCATCCAACAGCGACAACCGACACTTTTCTCGTGACGGAGATTAGCACAGGCCTGGTATGACACCTTAATCAAGTCGTGCACTTCGGAAAACCTCCATCTGCCACCATTGTCTCCACATCCTGTAATTGAACACCGACTACGAGTGGTCGTACCTTGCAAACATTGAAAGCCTAAAAGGTATCGCATTCATGGATCAGCTGACAATAATCTAGCAATTTGATGTGGTTCGGTATTTCGAGTCGAGATGTGGACCTTCGCCGCGAGTCTCCCCGCGCCGGTCGTTCGAATTGACATGGACAGGGAGCGCCCCGAAATTCAAATAATTGTTACTCAGGAGCTGGCGTTGTGGCTGCTACCCGCCCGAGGAAACCACTGAGTGCCTATGAGTCTGGCTCCCTAAAGACTGTCTAGGGGAAGTTACTAGTACTAACTGGCACGCAAAATGCGCTCGGAAGGGAAGAGCCAAGAGTGTGCTGATCCTAGCCAGAGGGTATGAAGAAAGCTAATATACTACCAGAATTTGCGATCCATACATTGTCCTCACGATTTTGAGATACGTGTTGATTGCGTATAAATGACTGACGCGTAAAGTACATGCTCAAGATTACTGCGAAGACACCTACCGATCACAGACGTGCTTGAGGACTTTTCCACGATGATCGACTTCCAATACCCAACTCATCAGCAATGATCATCGCAGCCTTCTCCCCAATGACAAGCGCTGTCCAATATGTGTTCTAGAGAGACGGTTAGACTGCACGTTGATGATCCCCGACCAGTACCCACCGTGCCAACATTTATCGGCGCAATAGACATGTCCGCCACCTTGAGGTTTGTCACGCCGTACACGTTTAGCCGAGCGTCAATGACCCCTTGATCTGCCCTTGGCTTCATGGCGCAAGTTCCGAGCTAGACATGTAAAGTTCAGGTACCTCACGTGAAAGCAGGAAAGTTCCAGCTGTGCATACCGAATGCCATGTCGTTTGCACTGAGTATCAATTCAGTAACTTGACATAACGATAGGGATGCAACATACCGTGATCACGAACGTATCGATCGATCGCATCGTCGTCTTCTGCTGTGTAGATTATGTCAGGCGCATTCAAGTCCGCCGGCCCGGTTGTTGCTCCGCAGACTGCAACGCTTCCCTGTGAGAAATGAGGGTGGCCTATGGGGACTTCACCTCTATATGAAGGCATGCGTCGAATGATTTCGCGCGTCTTTTTGTACACGAGGATAAGAGGTACAATATCGGATGGACTGTGAGAATTATCGTAGTCACGTCAGTGAGTTGAAATTTCTGACTCACTCATCCAGGAAGCCTGCATTGAAGTCGATTCCTTCCTGGCCGTTCTCGTTCAATTTGATATGAACGCTGCCAGTAGACACGGGGTACAGCTATTGGAAAATTCAGAACAAAAATCACGGGGTAGTAAATATGGAAGTAGTACTGTAAAATAGTTGGCAGTGATGTAATTGCCACGAGGGATACCCGAGAACCCAGCAGATCTGGGTATCGTGAATATTCGTGCGTCATCAAACAAAAATAATGTGCACACCCTGCACAGAGAGAAGATAGTGCAACAGGTTTGTCTGGGCGATCCTGGAAGAACTCTTTCCATCGTGGTTGAAAAGCTGAACCCATGGCTTTCAGTTCGTCGTCATCAGGACGCCATTTTATTTTTGCATCGCTGCTACTGAAATGCCAATCAATACGTCACCAGTATTGAAGGTTTTGCACCAACTTTTGGGCAATCAGTGACTTGCCATCAATTTTCCATTGCGCCAGATTTTCTATAATATTTCATGGGTAGTTAAATGGACTCGGAATATGGCGAGAACATGCTTACTCTGGACAACAACGTCACTCTCCTCCCCAAGATAGAGGGGGTCCATAGTAACAGTTCCCTCGGCAGCAAAGTATGGAGTAGAGACAAGGTTGTGATCTCTTAACCCTAAGTTAACATCATGAGACAAATGATTGAACGCGGACCTTGATAATTTTCTCCAACGCCAGGCAAGTCCACTAGTCGCTTGATATTGCACCGCTTGAGAATTGCTTCGGCACCGATCCCAGACCTCTCGAGGATGGCCGGCGAACCGAATGCCCCAGCAGAGATAACAACAAGTTTTGATGCTTTCACGATGCTTGATGACTGATCCGCGTCTGGGCAAGACACTGGATCGCTAGTGAACTCGACACCTACAGCACGCTTATCTCTTTCATTCAAAAAAGATATCAGCAGTCTGGCACGGTTGAAATCCAACTTGAATATGGAACACTCACTGAAAGATCACGCGCTTCACGCGCTTGCCAACCCATATTTGCAAATTTGCATTGTGAGCTTGGTTGTAGACATAGTTGTGGGCCGCATCAGAACGCCTTCCAGTTGTCCCGTCAATGTACCTTTCATCTGTGAGCCCAATTAATAATAGATGATGAGCACAAGCTCACTTCGCCCATGGCTGAAGTGGATCTCGTGAGCGGACTCCACACATGGAGAAAGAAATTCAGGTGGCGCACACTGTATGTGTTGCATGTTTTTAAATCATCAGTGTCTTCAGCATATTGCCTCTTGTGATATGTCGTGCCAACGTGGATGAACTCTTCGGAGACAACTAGTTTGCATCCACCAGGGGACACTTTGATAGGTCCACCGTACCCGTGGGTTGGGCGATCGGGCTGTACCTGATATGTCTCCAGCTAAGCAATGAATAGTTCAGCTTGAGAAATATAAAGATGATTCAGTCGAAGACCTTCTTGATGAGGGGAATCAAGTTCTTAGATTCCCACCCTTCGGCTCCCCAGTCATCAAAATCTGAGGCAGGTCCACGAGTGTAACACATAGCTGACCGAGTCAACTTATCAGAGTTATGGTATTCAGTGCGAAAACGTTACGAACCATTTACACTTGAGCCTCCACCAACGCAATGGGCGCAAGGAACGATCGGAGCACGGCCGTTGAGACGTGGACTTGGATTTCCAACGTTGAATGTCATGGTGGTACTCGTTGGCACCAGATTCCTTGTAAATTTGTAAGGCTGCACATGCACATCTTGATTGAGAGTGTGTTGGCCCCCTTCGAGAATTAAGATAGTAAGTGAGGGATCCAATGCAGCCAGGCGGCCTGCGACAACACAAGCTGTGCTACCACCTGAACCATGATACAGTGTTATGTCAAGTCAATCACCCCAGTGCGAGATGCGTCACTCACCCCCAGCAAAAATAATATCAAATTCTGATATGATTGGATGAGGCATTGAGGCCTGAGGGGTGCTTCAAGCGGGAAACTGATTATCAGTGTGTCCAAATTTATATCCCTCACTGGTACGGACAACAAAGATAGCCCTGACGTCATTCTAGAAGGCGAGTTAAAAAACGGACTTACACTTTTCCGTCATGATTCTGGCGTAGCCCATAAGCAGACATACCAGCGATTTGGGCCTGGCAGTGTCCGGTGCATCGCAACAGGTGATACGGTTGTGAAATGCGGATGTTTAGATTTCCGAGCTCAGGCTCTCGATGGACTTGCTGTCGTGCGAACATGTGAGTTGAGGAACGTTGTATTTCGTTTGGACGTACACCTGCTGGCAATGCAAATTTGTTTTAGTGGAGGCTTTTTGACGTCTTTCTAGTACTAGTTGAGGGAAGATACCGGAGGCGGGGACTTCAGGGGTATTTCATAAAGATTCTGGATCCGTATAATCTCATCATGATGATGTGGCCCCATGATGATTGTATGTGTCCACGTCGCAACGTACGAGTCTAATCAAATTCTAGCAGACAGGTCACCGTCAACTGACAATTGTGGCTGTGGCGTTCCGCGATCGTGCGAAAGAACCAAATAATAAATAATTCAGTAATCATAGCCAGTTCTATAACTTTCTTTTTTTTTTTTAATTCATATTTATTGTCCTTTTAGGGTCGAGGACCCTATGACGGACATAACCCTTTTCGCGGGGGGTTTTCTCCCGCTTGTCTATCGTATGTATGTATGTATGTTCTGATGTGTGCTTGGTAGGTATTCACGTACTTCGTCAGCATTGTGCCGGGCAAATGCCGACACTGAGTTCATACAGGGGGGTGAGATGTGGTGGGTAGCATTGGGTCCTTCGCCTCGCCTTCCTACATTAACCAATCGTCCTGCGATAGTCTTTTCCCCTCCAGATTCGAAGTGTTGATGTTACATGTATGTTTTGTTGGTGTACAATAGTTCTATAACTTTACATTATGTGCATGCATCATCGATTTTCAGACGATATATTGCCTTCCTTGAAGTTCCTGCATAATGCCACTCATGCACGTCTGGACACGCAAACAGACGAGAAAGGACGTGATTGATTTGATATTTGAATACACCCTCATGTTAGCGAGAGGAAACTTGCCTTCCCATCGTGACGTCCACGGACATCACAACTGACGGTTTGGGGCTTATGCTTACTGTTTGAGACCTCAGTTGGTTGCCTTTTTGCGTACTCGCTACAGGTGCGCTAACCTTATACTCAAGTCCGTGCTCAGGCGTACATCAATCTCTCGACCTCATCAGAGAGAATCGTTCTTCAGTTTCAACACTCAAAGAAGCAGAGCAGGCTCTTTCAGACGCACCCTTGCGATGTTGACACAGCCAAACACGCCTCCCCATCATAATCGACTGGATTTGAAAGTCGATGCCATGTTGTTAAGAACGTGCTCAAGGGTCGGATCCGAAGGGCTTGGCTTCAGCTTGTGCGCTGCGCCCCTTACCCGAGTACGTGCCCCTAACTTCCGAGGGTTGTTGAACGATGTCCGAAGGTTACCGGACGATGTCCGGAGGGCGTCGGGCGATGTCCGATGCGCGGGAATTCCGGCGGACGTTCGGAAACAAGAGATAAGACTAATCCGGACGAAGTCCGAACTAGAAAGGAAACAGCGGAGGACTACCAGAGGTAGAGGCGGAGGTGTCAAGTCTATAGGAGTCGATCCTAAGACGAGCGGAGGTCGACGAGAGAGAAACTCAAGTCGGACGGAGGAGAGAATGAGCAGAGTCTAATATGATATTCGAACTGAGGAAACTACAGAGATTGTACAGGGGTTTATATACTACTGAGGACATAACGGAGAACAGTAAGTGCAGTGCGAAGCTATGTAAAGCTATGAAGAAAACATATGGGACGACTATCACTAGTCTATCGGAACTTAGTAAAATGAAGACGGAAATGAATAAGGAACAGAAAATAAAGCGTACTAACTGATAAGGGAAATACCAAAGGGATAAGGCGCGGAAGTTAGACGCGGGTCGGATCCAGACGATACATAGAAGTCGGCCGGATCCGGAAATCCGGAAATGATGAGTGTGATAGGTCCGGGTCCGGAACGCGGGATATGACACATGTGCGCAATACAACGAAACATGTCCGTCGAAACCGGGTTAGTACGAAATGCTCAAGTGCGCACCTCTGCAGATTCGTCGAGGTTCAGATGTATATTTCTCGCCTTTTACTTGGCCAGCTATTTCACACGTATTCAGCGTAAACTTGTATATCTTTTGTTCCTCTTGCCGGTACTCCACTCATGGCGACTTCGCGCACTATGGACATGTTAGTTCATGGCAGGACATTCGGGTGGCTGGATATGCGCTTGGCCTTCTTATACGTCTCATACTGACAATATTACCCTGACTTAGCATTAGTAGATGCTCATGAGTCATATGCTACCCGGTTCGAAGACACCAAGAGCGTGGACTTTGAGCACAAATGTTCGTTCGTCTTCGACTCGGACTTTAGAGAGTATGGGGCAGGTCAAGTGAATTGAGGCGAGTAGACGGGACAACGAGCAAGGAGGTTGTCTGATGGCACCTGTCATCACTTACGTGACTGAAATTTAGCATATGCATGGTACAGAATAATGTTGTGGTCTGGGTATCTGGTTATTGAATGAATGATTTCGCTTGAAGATTCCAAATACGAGCATACTCTCCCCCTTTCTTCATGAGTTCACCATGTGTTCCTTTTTCCTGGACAGTTTCGTCGATGTACCTGCGGCGGCCACGTCAGCAAGCATTGGTGTTCGAGCAGACAGAAACTCACAAAATGAGGTCCGCATATTGGGTGAGATTTCCAAACCGGTGAGTGGAAAATATCATGGTCTTGTTACCCCTCAACTTCCGTAGATGCTCAAAGAGATCTATTTTCATCAGTCACGACTACATCTAAATCGGCATCTCGAAGAAACAGGAGAGCGCACCATGTTCAGCCGTAGGATCTAGGGAGGCACTCGGCTCGTCGAATAACATCATGCCAGCAGAAGACTCCGAAGTTTCAGAGACCAACGAGCGCATGAATGTGCGGGAGCTATTTGAATGGTCCATGTCGAGACCTGAGAAGTCAAGGTATGGCCACGTACATTGCAAGCCGCTGCGCCTGCCCGCGGCTAATTTGAATGCCTGGAGCTCCGGTGACATGGACACCGCCAATGACATTCCGTGACGAGGAGTCAGCGGGATGCCCGAAGAGCTTCGTAGTACCTTCAGGAAGGTCTCCATGGTAATCATCCACGACGCGGTTGAGGTAGGTATCAAATCCATCAGGGAGCTCGTCGATGAAGTCTTCTGCGCCCCCGAGACGGGCGGCTTCGCGAACCTTGTCATCCTCATGTGCAAGGGCGGGGTTGCCAAGCCCGATATTCTCGCGCATCTGCGTGTACGTTAGAATACGTTGCTTCCAGGTTGCATGAGTATGGCTTACGGAGAGGGGGAATTGCGAATAGTCCTGGAAGAGGATGGACATAGCAGCACGGAGGTCAGCAAGTTTCAAGGTTTTGATGTCACGGTCGTCGATAAGGATGGTGCCTTCCGTTGGGTCGTAGATGCGGGAGATCAGGTTCAAGATCGTACTCTTTCCAGAGCCGTTCACACCAACAACGACCTGCTATTGTGATTAGAGAGCACCACAGAAGTAGATGAACTTACGCATAGCTGACCAGCCTCGATCTTGAACGATACATTCCGCAGAGCACACCTGTCTCGACCAGGGTACTGGAACGAAACATTCCTGACATATATGCATTAGAAATAATTCTATGAAGTAAGGAATACCAATCCAACTTGAATTCAACAGAAATGCCATTTGCAAGAGATTGCTTATTCTCGGGGAACGGTTCCGTGCCATCCACAACCTGATTTTGTATTTTCTCTAACTCATAAACACCGCGTATTCGGGTCAAGTTGGTCGCAAGAGTGGAAAACATGCTGGATATCGAGAAATATGATGGATCAAAGGCTTGTTTGATCCATATGAGTGATGCCAAGGAGACGGGAGTGGTCATTGGATTTTTTACTACGCGCAAGGAGAAGACAACCTAATTGACTTAGTCGTCTTTGTCAACTCTGAAGTCAACTCCACGTACCTGGGGTAACACATGCATTGTTTCTCGGATGATGAATGTGATGCTCAGACAGTCCTTGAAAGGACGAAATCGTTTCAGCTCTGGGAATTCAACCGCATCGTGACCAATGCGCTGAGATGCTTCGCGAAATCCTGATCTCGATCAAATCAGCATAAGATTGTCCGGTAAGGCGCGTCAACATACGTGCACTAATGTGTTCGCTGAAGTTGCCTGCGACAAACTCTCGACGATATGAGGGCCCAGTAATGAGTCCCTTCAGACTTTGCATGCAAGTCAAATTCTCGTTGGTCGTTGTCGCGGCCCAAACTACGTATATGGCTTAAACACAGGCTTAGAAGTATCAGCTGTTGACATACCCAAGGATCCGACCACTGTTTTTCCCGTGCTGTCCCAGGGCAATAAATATTGCAAAAAACTGAGAACCACGAGAAGTAGACCATCCTGTTGTTCCCACATGACTGTACTCAGAACCAAAAGGTGAGAGAGCAGACGAATAAGTATCATTGCGATGTCCGTCAACATCTCGATAGTGTCCCAAATTGACGAAGTATACCAATGAGCCAAGCCGCAGCTGAGCTCCTGCACTGTGTACGAGTGATAAAGAGTTTCAAATGCGGGCAGGTCGAGGCGAGCGGCTGAGAGGAGCATTCGTTCATTGTAGGATTGTTTGATGTACAAGCTCAGACGAGGCATCATGCAGTCTCGGGAGTATCTGAGAAAGCGCATAGCAACTGCGCATATGGTATGTGCTGCCGCAAAATGTACGAGCACCGTTGTGTCCACAGTACGTGCTTCCATTACGCTCTCTACCTGGTGCGAAATAAGTTGGCAGTGGTAGATGAAAGTGAAGGGGACATTACAAGGCGGAGCAATTGTCCGGAGTACCTGCGCAACGATGTTATGGATGTACAGGGAAGTCGCATCATTATGACGTACCACAGAGAAACAGCGGGTATGAGGGAGGCTAAAACTTCTACTACAAGGTATGCGGGGAGAAGAATGGAGCATCATCTGATGCTGAGTACATCCTTGAACATGCGAACTAGAAGTGGAACGTTGTAGATTATCGGCGCGTACATATTCGATATCGGTGAGACTCGTATGCGTGATTGGCGTTCCTCGTAGAGATCCCATATACCGATGCGGGTATGCTTGAAACGACGAGCGTCCTGGTGGTCGAAGTCTCCTGCGTGTGCATTCATCTGTCTCTCTTTCCTGATGGTGAAAGAATACTAAGTGGGCTAAAGTCACATCTGTAAGCCAAGAGACAGGCGTCAGGTAAATCCCGAACGCCATCTCACAAGTGAAATCCAGTTAGATCGTGCGTCCTCACTGAAGCTCGGGAAAGCCAACAACATTAATATTGTCGAAGCCGCCGAATGTTGGCTGGTCGATCATGCATGCCGCACAGCGTGTATGCATAATGAACCTCGCATAGGTTGATATCAGTAGCTTGAAGCAGCCGCACCACTGGAGACTGGGTAAACATTACAATAAGAACACAACGAGCATGTGGACTTTCTGATTGCGCAAACGTTAACTTGAACGTTTGAACCTATTTTTATTACTAAGCAGTGTGCTTTTTCCATGGTCACGTCATTATTCCGGAATTTCCTGTGTGCATCAATGTATATCACGTACGGACGATAAGTATAGGGATAATCGACTTGCTTTTTCATTGTCGCGGCGCTGCGCATGACAGCATGTGATCGGTGCCGGTCAGTAGTACTAGTACAGGTTCTATACGATATGATCAATGCGTGTTGGCCCGCACTTCTGTACTGTTATATATATATATAAAGATTTAGGGGTGCCATACCATATTCTTCCACATGTATGCATGTTTATTACATAATATATTGGGCACGAGATCCAAATCTTCGGGATTGAGCGTCATAATCATCACATCATGATGGTAGGGAATCGTTGACACATGACTGAGCCCGTCAACCAATAATGGTCACAGTGTCTGCCAACATTGAAATCGGCCATCATGATGTCACTCACAGTCACTCTAGTTGTCGTATCGTCAATTGCGCGCTTCGCCTTTCAGGGCTCACAGGGCCCGTCGTTCAAAAGCCCTCGGAATCGCAAGCTGGTCATCATCGTCTACTTACTCTCAATGATACAGTGAAGAGCATAACGTCGCGTGTAAGACTGAATCAATTCTTACACCATAGTCATCAGTACCTTGAAGCTCGGGTAGACTCGGAGCTAAGAGCGTACCCTGGACGTTTTTCTACAAGAGTGACAGTGTGTATCAGGATGCGATGGATACCGATGTTGTCGCTACAGACTATCGGAAAGAATTTGGAAAGGCGCGGTTTGTTTGACGGAGTTGAACTAGAATGTCAGGGCTACGGTTGGTTGGAACTTGGAAGTGTAGCATCGCTGGGCCACCGAGTGCTGTGTGGTCACCAAGCGGACTGAAATAGTGGCTTGTGAGGCCTGCTAGTCATCGTGTCAGCGAGCCCTTGTAGGCGACGTAGAGTAGTTGAATTTAAAAATATGTGACATACCAATCAGGGAAGGGGGGCAGGGAGTTGCGGAGTAGTTGTTTGTTTCGCTCCAAAATTGAACAAAGGCAGTGAGTTCATCTGACCTGTTTAGAAATAGCTGGAACTGTTCGATCATCACAACTACTAACTTTATGGAAGGTATCATGAGGTCGGAATGAGATCCGGGAATGTTGATGTGTCATGTTATGCCAGCAGCCAAGTTCCAACCAGCCTGAGGAATACCGTGACCGACTCTCAGGACGCGCGGTAACCTAAAGTAAACCGGAGGGGCGAATCTGCACTCCTTCGTACCGATCACGGCGGCTCCAAGTGATTTGAGTGAGAGGAGGTAGTACTTGGCCATCTCGACTTGGTGACTAGTATGAACCTCTAGTATGGACTAGCTGAGTTGGTCCAAGTCTGACATTGTGCACATTGTAATGTCAAGCATGTCAAGACTTGCACAGAGTGAAAACTGTGCACATCAGGAGAGTGGTCGTAGAGCGGCCAGTGATCTCCGAGTCCGTAACTTGTCGAATGATGCTGTATTATAATTTGAAATTGAGAGGATGGCTCGAGGACTCTACATAGGGTCCCTGAATGGAACGCCCTAAGTCTAAGGTTCTAGTCTGCTTCAAGTTAGCCAGGCTACTCAAGACGAGACATGAGAATAAGATTCAAGTGATGGAGCCTCGGCAGCGTTTCTGCCAGCCTGAGCTATGGACACTCGGTACTTGTCAATGCCTTACATAATAAACCTACGCACTCTCCCGGTTACACAACAACCCCGCAGGAACGCGCACTTGAGCTTGCACCGTGACAGCCTCATCATGATCACGGTCCTGACACGACACGCGCATGTTTCTAAGCAGAGCTTGGCGGGCCCCGAACAGGCAGTTGCGTAGGGTTGCCCATCGGACTCACAGGTCATTTTGACAGGCTATACTCGTGCTTCATACGTACTATATCCACTACTATGATATGAACAAGACAACTATGTCAAGGTCAACATTCGATGTTAACGTTCATCGATAATCACTAAAGGCCTTTCGACTTCTAGATACAAACCCTAGGCCTCTACCCCCGATCTGCGGTCCGACTTTTCTTAACGACAACTAAGAAAGCTATGTAATTGACATCCACATATTGCCTTGGATCAACATCGATCACTAAATGTGCCACCGACGGCGGTTGGACTGAGCCGCCTTAACTGTCACAAGCTTGGTGAGTCACAGCCATGCGGCTCTAGCCTGTTCTGGCTAACCAAATCTATCCTGACTCGTCGCAAGCCACCATCAATACGCGGTAGTAGAGCGCTGTTCGATCGTCCTGATTGCCTTTGCCGGGTCTAGTGAAATTGAGCGAATAGCTGTGCGTGAACTTATATAAGTTGTAGTGGGCAAGCAAGGACTCAAATCTTCAGAGAGCTTCACGTCGCCACCTCCTTCCTTCAATCTTCCTCTTGCCTGAGGATACAATGAAATACAATAAAAACTTCGCGGCTTTGGCTGTCGCCGCCCTGGTCCGAGGTTCGCTTGCTCAGACATGGTACATACAATTTCGATCCTGCACATCGTTTGTTGACTCTTAAATCTTTCCAGGTGCGGAAAGAATTATATGTCAAATCAATCTGTGGTACCCCCTGGAGGACAGTTTGTATTGCCTGCACAGAGTGTTGATCCACTTCTGTCGTTCCGTTGTGCCCCTGTCTTTCGCCCATACCTCCAGGAGGATGCAAAGAGCGCAGCATTCATCGTGGATACATCAATCGTTTACGACTGGATCGCCGGTGCTGAGCCCATTTCACTTCCTTCTACCTCCGGCTCTTCTAGCAACACCACTGGCCTAGGAACTATCAGTGTCACAATCAACGTGGGATCCGTTAAGACCACAGCAAACGTCCCTCTGAATGCCACCAAATTCCAAATTCCCGTAGATATCAGCAAGCTCCAGGCTCGGAAGGCTGCATACAATGTCACCTGCTCTGCTACATACACTGCCCCTTCGTCTTCAAAGTCCCAGAAATTCAAGACTGGCGCATCTCTTTTGTATCTCCCTGACACAAATGCTTCCGTCACTAAGACTGACTTGCGCACTGGCGCACTCTGGGTGAGGCCCGCAGATGGCAAGGGTGGAGCGTTTGCACCCTTTGTCCCTCAAGGCTTCTACATAAATTTCGACGAGTATCTGGCGGGAAATTTGACTATGATCGATAAACTTAAAGCCGACGGGTTCGTTTTACATCTTTATCACCTCCTGCGAATTGACTCAAATCATTTCCAGGTTCAACACTGTATGTCTTGCGAACATCTGATCTATCATGTACTTAACGTTATGCCTTAGCTTCACCCGATCCCTCCTTATGACAACCTTACTATTTTCGAACAAGTCATCAACAAGACCATCAGTGCCGGCATGTACATCGTTTATGATATGCGATCGTATGTCAGACTTCACCACCTCATCACATAGCTGCTGATATCTTCTATCCAGAAACTACCAAAACTTGACCGTTGTTGCTCAACAAGTCAAGACTTACGCCTCGGTTCCCAACCTATTGAACTGGGAAACCGCCCACGAGCCCGATGGCAACTCCGACCCCATAGGTGCGGCGCAGTCGACATATGACTTGATATACAAGCTGGACGGATACCACCCTATCTCTATTGTCCTGAATTGCCAGGACTACAACTTCTCGCCTTACGTCAATGGAGCCGATATCATTCTTCACGTGAGTTCATTCGTCACGTTTTCGTCGCTCGTGTTTCTAATCTCTGGTGTAGGATGCTTATCCTATTGGTATCAACGCCACATTTTCTCCTGTGTGGCACACAGCGTGTACTCCGGACTTCGGTCACTGTGGTTGCGACAACTGCAAGGGTACCTTGTATGATGTTAAGGCTCGTGTCCAGACCTTCAAAGACAGGCTCAACATTTTGGGCTTTGACCGCACCAAGTCTGTGTGGACTACGCCCCAGGCATTCGGCAGTGGCGCGTAAGTCGTCACGAACTCCCCGATGCGATCTATCTTGACTCTCATTGCAGATATTGGAATACCACTCCCACTGGGCAGCAATGGGCTGCTTTGGGATTCACTTCCTTCAACCATGGTGCTCTAGGTAAGTTATGCGATAATCCAGATACGAATAAAACTGACTTGCGTCGCCAGGTTCCAAGTCCTTCCAATACCCGACCACAACCGGCAATGTTACGACAATCGAGGGGACAGCGACTAACCTCACCGTTATCATCACAGACATCGTTCAGCCATTCATCGTCGACCCGAACGCCACATTTACCACCTACGACTATTTGGGTGTGGATGCCGGTCTCTGGCACAATGGCACTGCATACTTGCTCATCGTTGCCAACTTGGTAAATGCGCAGGTCTACGTGCCGTGGAAGGATGTTGGATTGGGCTCGATCACCAACACGACCACGCAGGTAGAACGGATACTCTCTGTCTCGCAGAATACCAATGCCACTGGTCTGAACTTCCTACCTAATGGTATTGGTATTTACATTGCGACTCCCCCTTGAAGTGATTATAGAACGAGGATGAAGGACACGGGTGACCGGTGCCGGTGATCGTTATAGCTTATTATTATGATCCTAGGAGATTATTATACATGATAATGTATTCTAATATATGAAGTTTGTACGAAGTCAAAAGTGGAGGATCAGTCTAACTACGTGCTTTATCGGTTCGTTGGTAATCGGTAGTCTGATTATGTAAGAAATCTTCCTTACTAGCACACGTCCATGATCTCCAGAAGGTCATTGAAACCGCCCTTCCGGCGCAAAACAGTGTGGCGCGTAGTACGGCACTACGGCGGATATATCCGCAGTCCGGCGGCAAAAACACGGCCAGGTGGCGGACTTTGGCTGACTTTTAAATCACCTAGGTACGTGCTATTGTGACACTGCTAATCTTATCAGCGCATACAGTGCACGCCCATCCGGCATGGACCCAGCATCGCACCTACCACCTTCCAAAAGTCATTGTCCGAAGCCTGTGTGCGGAAAACTTCTTCGGAAGGATGTCCGAGTTCCTGCCCAGCGAGTAGTGCACTGGTGAGCAGTAGTCGTTGGTAGCAGCTGTGGTAGAACGGGCCTCCAAGTGTATTTCAATGTCCGACGTGCCGTCTGTTATCCACTAGCTTTGCCGCCGTTCTTGCCGTAGTGCGTGCCGGACTTTCTGCGCCGGAGGGGCGGTTTTAGGGATGTTCTCATGATCTCGGGAAGCTGGTACAATGCTTAATTATGTTGCGATGCGCTGGAGAACAATGATTTACATCGTGCACGGAAAGTCAGCTACGAGGCTCCAGTGCTAGTACTGCTTCGACCTGAGGCCTGCCTGAGGCTCCGTGTCCACTCCGAAATCGTGGAAATCGTCGAGATCTCCGCCCAAACAAAGGGTAACAAAGTTCCTTCTTTGCTATAAGCAGTGCTGAATATTGAATAAGCATCTGACTTCACTCAAACAGGGGCCTCTCTCCTAAGTTTAGTACTCAACCACGATGAACTCACCAACCGCTATGGCTCCACCTACCAACCTCATATTACGGTACACGATGGACAAACATCCTAATAATATCTGTATCAGCATGCCACCCAACTCGAAGAATTCCGAGTTAAAACCCGCTATTCATGTGTACCACAAAGATGGCCCTCTGCGTGAGGTACTTCCACAATATTTCGCTCTATTTTCCCTTCCAGTACTAATCATGAAATTCTTGACTTTGACTTGTTTTCCTCTAGCTCACCACCGAAATCCCCATCTCCCCCCATGAGACCGTCGATGAACGTATGAAAGTGATGAAGCTGGAACATGCTACTATTGAGGAGGCCAAGGGAAAGGTTTGTTCAACCGCATCTGACGCTGCGAGCTCATGGGAGTCTCAAAAGCACGAACTTGAAAGGTCGAGGGACGAGGCAATCGCACGCGCTGATGTCGGTGACCTGGTCTTACTTTGCGTCATTGTGCTAACCGCTTTTCTTTCTAGAAGGGAGACAAGCTGGTGCAAAGGCTACTGCGGGAAGACGTCTCTAAGCGTGAGGAGTATCAGGCCCAAGAATCTGAAATGGAGTCTCTCAACAACAGAGTCATGAACGCTGCTGTGATCAACAAGACCGGTAGTACTAGTGCCTCTCCAACCACCGAAGAACTCTCAAAACTGCACACGCAAGAACTCAAGACTCTACACGCCCAGGTGACTGCCCTGCATAAGGCATCCATCAAAGCAGCAGCCGACGCTGAAATTATGGCTGCCAAAGCGGAGGCTGCTGCTGTTGCTGCTTCCAAAAAGTCAATGCAAGTTGTGACTGCGGCTTCCACCAAGGTAGCAGTTGAGACTATATCCTTGTTCTTGTGCTTTCTTCTTCTTTTTGGTGTCCTATTTTTTTCGTCTATTACGTAGCGAGGGACGAATGGATGAAATAGATTCATGTCTTTGAGCAAGCAACAAATGTGGCGCTTCACCTCTTCCGCGATGATAGTTCATTCGGTACTTCGTCGCAATAACCAATCTTTCTCTCCTTAGACTCCAACTCTCATCAAACTGACCCATTCTCACCTCTGAAACAGCAAACATGGATGACCCTCAGGCTTTACTCGAAATCTGCCTAGATTGTGCAGGAAATCTCTACGACGGAATCCGTCAGGACTTGATCGCCGCTACTAGTGATACCTGTTTTGTCCAGCGTAAGTCCGTCGAACCGGTCGAGGGCGCTGCACTCACGAATGAATTCATTTGACAAGGACTGAATGACACTTGGTTGCGATGAAAGGGTCGGTCAACTGCAACAGACCCAAGCTCAAAGGCAGTTCAGCATTGGCTTCAACACGCAACTGATTCACGGTGTGAACTTGTCACCGCGCACCGCGGCGCGAGCACACCACACATATAACACCGGGTCGCCAGCATGAACCATCCACCTAATCACGCAAACTAAGCGATTGATAAGTAACGTAGAATACTCGCAATGCAACACAAGAGTCATCAGCGCATTGTGGGCAGCGAAAGGCACCAACACGACCACGCAGGTACAGCGAATACTTTCTGTCTCACCGAATACCAACGCCGCTGGTCTGAACTTCCTACCTAATGGTATCGGGACAGCCGCTGCGTAGCGTATACCGCTTAACAAACCAGCTCCCTCTGCACCCTCCATCATTGCGTCCAATATAGCAGATGTCTTGACCCCGTGCGGCCCAACGGACGTCCTTTGCACAACGCTTTGACTCGTTGGTCGTCTTAGACTCCGGCCCAGTGTCGCTCATCATGGTGAGAAGATCGCTTTGAATTCAGAAGGCACAATTATCTAAAAAGGTGGATGTGGTGGATGTGTCATTGTCGAGAGACATATCAGAAAAATGGAGATAGAAGTCAAAAAGAAGATTTGAAGGTCGCTGACATTAATGTTCACTTGCGCTTACGTAACTCGAAAGTATATTCAACTAGCCGACAAATGAAAGGACCGCAGATTTCCACACGGAGTACCGCCGTTACTGACGTCACCGACAGTAAGCTTGTTATGCAAATTTCGTCCTTACTAGCTCACTCAAAATTTCATGGCGTCTAGAACTGGTGCTCCTCGAAAGGAGTCTTCTCAGCCTCGTCTTCACGTCTTATACATGTAGTACCTCACGAACTTGAAGTAGTGTGGGAAGTATTTTGATGGACTGTCAGAAAGTCATACGCTGATCAATGGTAAATGCTGCGCACTTGACGATGACTTGCCGGTCTAACTACCGCCTAACTGGCTCTGGAATTCAGGAACCCATTCGTGTAAGCTATGCTCTCCATAATCTCTGCAGTTGATGGGAACAAGTTGAAAGGTGAGACCACATATGCACGGAAGAATAACATGCCCGACGAAATTCCACGGAAGGGTCCACCCGGTGCACATTCTTCCGTCATTTGACAAGTGGTTTCCGAGCTCCCCGTTCGAGCGGAATACTGCATTGACGATTATTGCACAACATGGGTAAGCCATCAAATGCTATACTGGCTGCTCACCGCGGAGCGCTCATAGAAGTCGAGGGAAGCAAAACACGTTATGGGATGTTTGAGGTGTTTGGTGGGCTGCGTACCCTGGAAAACATTCTGGATCCCAACTCATGCCGTCATATATAATCAGAGGTAACCCTCATACACAGCTTGCTGCTCTTGTCAGATTACCATCACTATCTAGACCCCCATTCTAGATTTCTACCATGTCCCCATTACACGATGCAGCACACTCTATGAGCGGCCTCCTAGTTGCTTCATCACATCCAGTCACGACCCTTGTTTATTCCCCTCCGTATGATGTGCGCGGGAGGCAGCAACAATTCATCGAAACCGCGCAGCAGAGGAAGGACCGGGTCGAGTTTTCGAAAAAGAAAGAGTGGGCGCGTCACGTTGCTGAGTGGATTCGAGCAATTGGTGCCCGACAGAATGTGATTGGTTATCATCATTGCAAATTATGTCACTAACGCGATTTTCAGATGACCTTTGGCTGTTCTGGTAGGCTTGCAGCATCATCACCGATGCCAGAGAATGGCGATATCACCCACTTGACTACTTCTGCGTCGTCCCTCTCTCTATCATCGAGCGAGGAAGAGGAAGAATCATACATCATTTATAGTTCATCTCCATCATCTTCCATGTCGTCCTTATCCAGCGACTTGTCTATTTCTTCAGTCTCCTCCTCGTACCCATCAAACATTATCTACCCACTGTCAAGCTCTATACCCCATCCCCCCAAGCGCATCCACTACCATCGTAGGAGTAACGCGAGTCTCATGACTCCACGTCGCCGACCTTCATTGTCCAGTATTCACGAAGTTCCGGAAGAAGACTGATTTGCATCTGAATAGTTGAACTTATCGGGAGGAAGTGTTCAAGCTGAGAACAAACTAGTGCCATGTATCCCTTCTCAAGATTTTCGTGATATTACGACGATCTTGCTGCCCTCTGCTCCTTTCAGCTTGTTCTTCAACGATATTTTGCGTACATGCTCGACCAATCATACTTAATCTCTGCTTAATTTCAAACTTAGTGAAAAACATTTGATTATATAGATTGTGCAATAGTACATTTTCACAATGCTAATTTATTCAAAGCACGAATTCGGGGCGAAGGGCGAAGGGGCAAAACCAATCCTGAAATGCCCTCCGAATTTTGACCAGTGCTGGGTGGAACCCTAATGCAAAACATTCTGCGAGCGATCAATGTTATGTAGGCCGTAAGCCCATATGCCTCCCTTGCAACGGACCTATTCAGGTACTAGGCTTGTGAGGGTCATTCCTTACACAATAACTGCAGTCTGCGGTACCCGAAAGCAATACTGAACAATACGATAACATAGCTCAAATATAACCACCTAAAGTGCGATAGACACGAACGGATAGGGGGCAGCATCAACCACACTATTTAAATGCTCTAGTTTCGACTGGGGCCGCTGGGATAATGATTTTGAAGCCACGCTCGTCGATGCGGAGGTTACTCTTGTTCGAGAAGCCACCCATGTCAACGTCAAAGGTAAAGTTGTGGTCCCGTGGGATCGTCAGGTGCTGACTCGCTCCATACTATCTTGAATCTCAGTGCTCAGGACAACGGAATAGCTGCAGAATTACTGTCACGACCGTGACAGCCGCCAGCAACTAAGGCTGCTCGTCTTCCACTCATGCGGCTATATATGCAGCTAGTCTTTCCAGGTGTACCTGCAATGTAAACTTGAAGATATGTTTAAACCTTCATATTCAGATACATGGCGCACCCACGCCTTTTTGGTGTATAATAACTTGCCGTTGAACCATGGCGTTCATCTCCCTGATTGATCAGTTCACGGCCTTGAGTCCGTGCGATGATGTCTCCACAAAAACCACTGAATAATTCATCGCTCGAGTTGAGGAGGAAGATTTTCCCGTGATCGGCGAGACCAAGCAGGTAGAGATGGAGAACGTTGAAGGCCAAGTCCAATTTCCGAACGCGAACCAGACCAAATCATAGATCACATTTGCAAAAATAAGACAGAGAGTGACTCGGAAATCTGCACTTGAAGGAGCTCTGACAATGTACCCTGCAGAAAAGGTGGGTGGCGCCAGCGAATTGTGACGGGTGGTAGTGATAGATGTGATACCCCACTAGCGAATGCTTGTGCACTGGCAGGTGGGACCGCGCTTCCTTGAATGGGAAGCTAATCGTGCGCGTTGAACATCAGCAAGTGCCGGATACTGCAGTCACATGGACGAACCTAACTTAGAGATAGTGTTGGAATAACTGCGAACAGGAGACATACCACCATGCAACAATGTCGAGTGTGTAGTTTAAACCTGTTACGGTTCCGAAATAGATCGACTCTACATCTTTCAATAAACAAACAACAGACGCCACCTGCATGAATTGTAGTACGTAGCGTTTTCAAGGGTGATATATAAGAATTTGTAACTAGCACGGACAAATATATACTAATCTACAGTCCAAAAGTAATCTTAAACACAGTATATTGTCGAAAAGCCGACCGAAGAGGTGTCCTTGTAAAAATGAAAAGACTAAGACTCGGAAAAGGAGAAGAGAGACGCGCTATAGAAACGAGGATGTTGATCAAAGCAGAGGAACAATATAAGTGAAGCAAGTCATTGCTTGTAGTACCAGCCTTAAGGCCTACCGCCCAGAGCCACCCAATCACAAAGGTGCATGTAAGAAGAGATGAAAGTCGGCATACGGAGCACCGTCTCACGTCGCAGCTCGCTACTGCTGCATTCTTCACTGGCCAAGACAAACCTCCCTTGTCCACCCTCTGATCCAGTAAAAAGACAGACTGTGGGCGGCCTATGCGCACGGAAATAGTAAATCGTGCTTGAGACAGTGTCAACGAGGGTGAACATGTAACCTTCAACAGGGTCGAATGGTGGGGCTGTGAGGGCTGCTTCGTACTGTGAAATGTGGCCTTCGCGGAACTTGGAATCACTTTCTGTTGGTTTCGCCAAAGGCGAACCAGATGGAGAGTAAAGGGTGCGACGAGAACTCCAAATCTGACGCCCATACAGGTGGTCGGAGGCTTCCTGGGCAGAAATGACTCCGTTGACTCCGATCAGCCATGGACGAGCAAGGACGATGCGTCCAGAGTGTGCGTAACTTGTGAGGACGGGTGCAAATATTAGCAGAATAAGTGAGAAGGCAAGCATAACGTAACCGGGTATAAGTAGAACATTTACCCACGAAGAAACTCCGTAGTTGTTAATGCCAACAAGGATTTGTTTTCCGGTGATAATCATGTAGCAACTCGGTGCAATGAAGAGCAAGGCCAGATATGGCACTGCAAGTAAAAGATGAAGTTGGATGGAGCGCCTCGTAGCATATGCGACGTATGGGAAATTCTTCCACCTAATCGTCGCCGCCCGGCAGCCATCCAACACAAGAGAACCATTGGATGTAATGCCAATGACCTGTACAGTGGGCTCGATGTCCCAAAGCTTGGCACCATATTCGTCTTCGTTGGTGTACCATTGATTCATACCTCTTCGATCTGTGGGAAACATTGAGATCATGCAATCAGCAATGCGGTCGTTGTCATTTGCCATAAACAAACGCGCAAGCGCTTGTAGCTCTGTCTCCTCAGGATCCGGGAGAATGCGATGCTCGAAAAATCCCATGAGCGCATAGACCTTTTCTGCACGATATCTCCCTTGAGAATTTCCACCCTGACTCGTAATTTGAGAGGAAAAGCTTTGTCGGCGCCATATTGCTTCTTTGAGTTGGAGATTGCGCGCCAACCTCTCGACCGGATCCTTCCCAAGGGCATAAGAGTTGATAATCTGAGATTCTTTATCATGGTGGCGGTAAGCTAAGGAGGCGATTTGGATGAGATTGATGGGGGTGACTGTTTCATTTCCAGCTATGATGTATCGCAGCTCGCGACTAAGGAGAGCTTCCGGCAGAGTCCAAACGCGGTTACCCCAAGAAAGCCAAGCGCTCTCGTCGGTGAGTATGATAAGTGTGAAGGATGCGAGTCGGTAGACGTCCGACATGCGATACAGGTCTTGGGCCTTTCCTATGGGACCCTCAAGTAAGCACTCGAGATCTAGCCAGTACGCATCAAATCCTTGATCCAAGGTAGCATGCCGCACCCGCTCTATGAGTGCCTCTGTACCTCCGGAATTTATCACATCAGGGTAGCAGTAGGTGACAGCGACATATGGTTTGCGCCTCACTACTGCCTCATCATCGACTCTTGTCCAACCTTGTGTGTCTTCATCAAACACAACAAGGATGCGGGGATAGAGGGCATGGGTGACACGTCGGACATGTCCATCATCTTCACCTGCTCGTGCTCGTAGAGAGTATTCCCTTGGTGAACGTGCAGCCCATAGTTGGCCAATGAACCGCATCAAATACGGCTTGTAATAGACGGCGAACGCAGGGTTTCTGGATGGAAACAATAGTGTAATGATATAAAGAGGCCAGACGAATAACCAGAAAAATGTTTCGCTGGATGGGCTGAACATCGTCCTGGTCAGCCAACCAGCAAGCCGAGTGGATAGTGGCATGTTTGATTGAATGTCGCGCTCGTTCCAATTACTTGTCAGGCTGGGATTCACGGACTGCACAATGAGGTGCCTGCATTTTCCGCTAGAGGAGCTAGTATATCGCAATGTTGCTCCGTGATAAAAGGGCTTGAGCTGACTGCTGTAGCACTCTGGGGTCGATGAGTGGGTTTCGATACGTGATTCATGTTCAATGTAATGGCTGAATAACAACAAAGTCAGTCAAGAAATATTAAACGATACAGCGAACACGGAGCTTACCGCGGGCAGAAGCAAAAGGAACAATGTATTAGCTCTCTGTACGGTCATCATTTAAAGCTTCCAGAGGTGCCATAAGGCGATTCACTGCAATGTGCAAGTAAGTATACAAAACCAGATGACCGTGCTCTCGTACTTTCAAGGCTTCTACCAGTGTTTCTGATCAGAATGTTCCTAGTAATATGATAAGTGCTTACTCTGTGCAAGTCGCCTGCCTAGTTGGAGTCTGTTGTTTATTATATTTGTCCAGCGCTTGACCATACTTATTAGGTACGCTGATTCCGAAATTTCTGATACGAGTTTTCTCACTTCGGAAGTCTCGACAGCACTGTGCTTTCGGTTTGTCTTCTCTATTGTTTTGTTCATGTGGTGTTGCTGAATTTGACCTTGCTTAGTAATTCTAATAGACCGTGTGTGAGAGTTAGGACCTGCAAGATGCTCAGCGGAAGTGATCAAGGTCGATTTCTGCACCAGTAAAAACTTGCGTTATTGGGTCATGCGTGTCGGTTGGATTATGCCTGCTGTGATAGTCGTTAATACAACTAGCATTGCAGCATATACACAACGACTCGAATTTTCGAAACGGGTCTTTACATAAAGCTTAATTGTTGGATTGCTTCCGACGTTGCACTTGGAACTAATTCACCTCGGCGATTGTGCATGTGTCCCGACTCGTGCTTGCCCCGGTCACTTATAGCATTGTTTACCGCATCAATCAGCATGGTGCCCAGTAGTACTATGCGCCTTCATTAATTCGACGCGAAAGTAAGAACCAATAATTTATCCATACAACAGGACAAATAAATATTAAACATACGATAGACAAGAGTAAAAGAAAGGGAACAAATGAATGGACGTTCCGTGAAAAACCAATTATTCACGAGCATACTCGATATGTATTAGTACGAGAATCAAAATATAAATACAAAGGAAATACGAAAAGGAGAAGATAAACGCACCACAGAAATGAGGGTGTTAATAAAAGAGTAACGATCAAGCGCCGAGTCATTGCTTGTACTAGTCTTGAGGCTTACCACCCAGAGCCACCCAATCACAAGTGTGCATGTAAGAAGAGATGAAAGTTGGCATGCGGAGCACGGTTTCACGTCGCAACTCGCTTCTGCTGCATTCCTCGCTGGCCAGCACAAACCTCCCTTGCCCACCCTCAGATCCAGTAAAAAGACAGACTGTGGGTGGCCTATGCGCACGGAAATAGTAGATCGTGCCCGAGATGGTATCGACGAGGGTGAACATATGACCTTCAATAGGGTCGAATGGTGGGGCTGCGAGGGCTGCTTCGTACTGCAAAACGTGGCCCTCACGAAACGGGGAATCGCTTCCTCTCGGTTTCGCCAAAGGCGAACCGGAAGGAGTGTAAAGGGTGCGGCGAGAATCCCCCATCTGATGCCCATACAGGTGGTCGGAGGCTTCCTGGGCAGAAATGACTCCTTTGACTCCAATTAACCATGGACAAGCAAGGACGACGCGTCCAGAGTGCGCATAGCATGTGAGGACCGGTGAGAATATGAGCAGAATAAGTGAGAAAGCGAGTATGACGCCGCCGCCTGCAACTAGAGGCGAGGTTCCCGAGGAAGATCCATAGATATCTGCGCTAGCAGAGGCTTCCTCATTTCCAAGGGAAATCATGGTGCAACTCATCATAAAGAAGAACAAGGCCACGTATGGTGCTGCAAGTGCCAGAAGACGTCGGATAGAGCGCCTCGTAGCAAACGCGACAGATGGGAAATTCTTCCACCTAATTGCTGCCACCCGACAGCCATCCAACACAAGAGAACCATTGGATGTAATGCCGATGACCTGTACAGCAGGTTCAATGTCCCAAAGCTTGGCACCATATTCATCTTCATTGGTGTACCATTGATTTATAGCGCTTCGGTCTTTGGGGAACATCGAGATCATGCGATCAGCAATGCGGTCGTTGTCGTTCGCCATAAACAAGCGTGCAAGCGCTTGTAACTCTGTCTCCTCAGGATCCGGGAGAATGCGATGCTCGAAAAATCCCATGAGCGCATAGACCTTTTCTGCACGATATCTCCCTTGAGAATCTCCGCCCTGATTCGTAGTTTGAGAGGAAAAGCTTTCTCGACGCCATATTGCTTCTTTGAGTTGGAGATTGCGCGCCAACCTCTCAATCGGATCCTTCCCGAGGCCATAAGAGTGGATAATCTGGGATTCCTTATCGTGGTGACGGTAAGCTAAAGAGGCGATTTGGACGAGACTGATGGGGGTGACTGCATTGTTTCCAGCCATGTATCGCAGCTCGCGACTAAGGAGAGCTTCTGGTAGAGTCCAAACCCGGCTGCCCCAATCAGACCACACGCTCTCGTCGGTGAGTATAATGAGTGTAAAGGAGGCAAGTCGGTAGACATCTGACATGCGAAACAGGTCTTGGCTCTTATCCTCGAGTAGGCACTCGAGATCTAGCCAGTACGCGTCAAATCCTTGATCCAAGGTAGCATACCGCACCCGCTCTATGATTGCCTCCCTTCCGAATTGTATCACGTCGGCGTAGCGGTAGGTGACAGCGACATATGGTCTTCGCCGCGCTACTGCCTCAACGTTGACTCTTTCCCAACTTCTTGTATTTCCATCAAATACAATAAGGATGCGAGGGTAGAGGGCGTGGGTGATACGTCGGACGTGTACATCATCTTCACCTGCTCGTGCTCGTAGAGAGTATTCCCGTGGTGAGCGTGCAGCCCACAATTGACCAACAAACCGCCTCAAATACGGCTTGTAATGGATGGCGAACGGATGGCCTCTGGATGGATATAATAGTGTGAAGATATAAAAGAGCCAGACGAATAACCAGAAAAATGTTTCGCTGGATGGGCTGAATATCATCCTGGTCAGCCAATAAGCAAGCCGAGTGGATAGTGGCGCGTTCGACCGAACGTCGCGCTCGTTCCAATCACTTGTTGAGCTGGGATTAACGGACTGCACAATCAGGCGCTTGCATTTTCCGCTAGAGGGGCTAGTGTAACGCGATGTTGCTCCGTGGTAAAAGGGCTTGAGCTGACTGCTATAGCACTGGGGGTGTTTCTGACTAGTGGTTGTCAATACATGATTCATCTTCAGTTTAATGGCTGGATAATAAGAATGTCAGTCAAGGAATATTAATCAGTACAGCAAAGACAGAGCTTACCGCGGGCAGAGGCGAGAGGGACATTGTATTAGCTTTCCGTACGGTCATTTAAAGCTTCCAGGAGGCGGTCCACCAGGGTCCATATGATGCACCGGGAATACTATAGACGCATCGCAGCCTCGTAAGTGGGCCAATTACTGACGGTAGCGTACTAACCTTTTGATTGGAGTGAATTTGTTTTTTTGATAGGTGGCGAGAAGTTAAATCACCAATTGACTCGGGTGGGATGCTTTGACAGGTCGTGCCTAGAAGAGACTACCGTAAGACTTTTGTTTTTTTATGAGACTTAGAGTACAATGCCACTACGCACGCAGTTGCTGCATGAAACAACTTCCAGAACCAGAGACGTTTTTGTGGTCAATGAAAACGCAAAGATATTACAAACAATAGAGAGTTGAAATTTCACGGTTTCTTTAGCGCAGGAGGTCCGGATCATAGCTCTTGAGGATCAGATTACGGTGTTGATCACGGCTTTTCAGGGCTCCTGGGCGCTAATCGGAGAGCATTCAACTCTTTCACGGGTACAAGGGGCATCAGACAAGCCTCCTGGAGACAGGTGGGCGCTGTTGATGAGACCTGATGGATGACAAGTAGGCAGACAGGGCTGGCCTCAACTAGTAGTAGATGTCAAGGCACAGAAGTGACTGACAGCAGGCGTTACAAGGCGGACACTGAAGAGACATAAAACTAGAACCACGAGCATAAAGGAAGTGAGAACAACTAACAGTGACTTAGAGTAGGAGCGACGACAGCTACTATCATCATGACGAGCTAAAAACATGAGCGAGTCCAACGTAGTTAGTGGCACATAGAAAGACGCGAATATGTGGTTTGATGTGCCACTCAAAATTGCGTTTGAAACCTTGCGTCTCATGCCTGGACCCTCGTCCCTGACTCGGGAATGCTGACATGTAATTAAGCAATGACTTCATCATAGGGAACGGGCAAGGTTGCCATTAAGCCTGGATGTGACAAACGATGAAGAATTCGGACTTGGAAGACAGGACCAGTGGCAACGGCAGCGGAAGGCAGTGCATGTTGAGGGGAATCCAAGCCAGAGGTAAGACGACAATACGGGAAAGACAGGATAGCTAGCTCAGGGTAGTAGTCGGAGTCCCTGGCAGGGTTTTGCATGTAGATGTCATGCCGTCTTATCGTGGAAAACGCTTTCCGATTGCCGATAAGCACGGGTGCCGATTCGGATGATATCAATGTCATGGACCTGGTCCTTTCAAGTACTTACCACCAGCGAAGAACGGGGCGATCAAGAAGCATATGCATACGCATAGTTCATGTTGACATTAATTGATTTGTGTGTCTTAATTTTCATGGCACCGCAAATTGAAAGTCTAAACAAATGTTTTGTCAGGGACTGGCGCCGTCGAGCGCCGTTACGATTCCTGTGTCTCTCGAAGACACGGCGTCTCGCCAAAAAATTATTTGTGAGCGCGCTCACAGCGGCTCCACACGGGCTGCTCGGGCTATGCTACTAAGTTCAAGTCGTCGGATTCTCCTCTCCCTTGTCCTGGTCGCTATGGCTTCTGGTTCGTCGGTTGTTACCACTCACGCTGCTTTTCATCGATGGCATCTTCTACTTGATGTAAATTTAGATCGAGACCTTGCAAACGTGATGGACCTTCGTTAGCAATATCCCGGTGTTCTTCGACCTCTTGGAATACGAAGGAATTGTCACGGTCAATCTCAAGATCAAGTGCCATCAATCTGATCATGCCAAAGTCACACAGTACGCGGCATGAATCTATTGTCTACGGACCTTCACCTTGTCTGCATTCGGGCCAAAGACTTGATTTTTCAGCAGAAATTCATCTGAGAGCAATATTTCAGCCTATCGCGGTGTATGTCCAATGACTCGGAACTACTCCGATTCAAAGCTTCAACTTGTAAAGGACTCAAATATAGATCTCATTGGTTGCTCTGCGCTCTTGATTGCTGTATATGAATTACTACAAATTGCAATTCGAAACCAAAGCCACTCGTCCGAAGCGCCAGACCAAGAGAAATTTCATCACCAATCATCACTCGCCCACTCAACCACCATATCATATCCTACCCAAATCACCCAAAGAACACCGCCATGCAGTAGCATCGCTCAAATTGAATGACAAACAAAGCCATGGCATCATGATGTGTAAAAACCCCGTCAGATCTGATGGAATGGGAATAAGTGAGATATGAGTAATGACTTTGGGGATATAGATAGCGATATGAATATGTTGATAGATAGTTTTATGAAAGGAATGGGTAACGCGGACACAGCGCCGGCAAAAACAAAAGCAAATCGTCCGTCCGTCCATCCATCTACTCGTTACGACTCACCCCCACTCTCACTCTCCCTTTGTAACACATGCTCTTCAATAGCTCTACACTGTGATAAGAGTTGGACATTCACCGCTCGGCCGCATGCGTTGCGGATGAAAGGCGTCTACAAATCGAAATCAACGTCCGATCAGCGTCGAGTCAAAATCGCACAAGAATATAAACGCACGTTCACCAACTCATTAGCATTCGGCCTCGATGCATACGGCCTCGAGCATAACTTCAAAAACTCGTGGAACCCGCGCGAGTAAAGCTCTGGTTGACGCAGAGGCGGCCACTGGACACCGATTTGTCGCGGGTCTTGGACGTCTGCAAAGGGCGGTTCTGTCTGTGCTAGTTCCCATACTGTTGCGCCTAGAGACCAGACATCAACTTTGAGCGCGTTATACGCTCCACTGTAATAAGAAGAAACGAAGATGAGATTTGATTCCTAATGGGAGAGAATGGAATAAATACACTCACACTCGCATCTCTGGAGCCTGCAAAACGCAAAACATGAACACGAACGCCATCAACACACGGACGACGAAGAACCTTATAAAACGCACCTGCCAGTAGATAACGCCCACAGCCCCAACACACATCGGAGAATTTCTCGTCACACGCACAGCATTCGAGAAATCAGCTATGGATCAAACGGTCATCAAGATGAAATCAGCATCTCTTCTCCAATAACAAACAAAAGATGGCAACAAAACAAGTGATGATCGGAGTAAACAATCGAGCATATAAGGGGGCCACTTACCAACTTTTACGATTCCGCTCGCGTTTAAAAGGAGGTTATCAGAACGGACATCTCGGTGGGCGATATGGTGTTTCTGGAGGTATTCGAGCGCAAGTAGAACCTGTTCATCCATTCATCGGTCAGGATCCGCCCACGCATACCCCACACAACGAAACAAAAAGAAAGGAAAAGAAAGACTCACATCACTAGCAAATCTCGCAATCATCCTCTCCTGCAACGACAACCCCTCCCCAACAAGCCCCACAACATCCGCTAAGCTCCTCTCCATCAGCTCCATTCGTATCCACACCGAATCATCCACCAAATTCACATAAAACGCGTCCATGCGCAATACATGCCCATGATGCACCCCGCGCATCAGCTCCATCTCGTGGCTCAGGTCTTGGAACTTTGGAGATACAGCTGGGTGAATTGCGATGGATTTTATGGCTACGTGCGTCGTTCCAGAGGATAGAGAGAGCGATTGGACGGGGCAGACGAGTCGGGCGGCATATACGGAGCCGCTCTCACCTTCTGCAATTTCTTGTAGGTCTGCAAAATATTCTTGGGGATCGACGTCGATCATGAATTCGGAGAGAGGGGAGATGGCATCTGCAATCCATTCTGGTAAGCGCTGCAATTGGGATTGGGAGCGTGCTTTTGGAGGAAAGAGTGTGAACCCTTCATCGCTATCGCTATCACTGTCCCGCCCTCCAACTCCAAACGTATCGGTTGTTGATGTGAGAAGCGCAGCTTCAGGCGCGAACATCTTATCCCGGAGCGGCGAAGGCGGAACGTGCAACTTGGGCGTGACAAGGGGTGCGCTTTCGGTAGTGGAGCCCGTATCGCTGCTGAAATGCGAGCTGTGGGGAGAACCCTGCACACGGAGGGAGGTTGCGCGAAAACGCGTGGGTTGACGCGGGGTTGTGTCGAGGTCGGGGGTGAGAGGGGGTTCTGGCCATGCAGGATCCGAGTCTAGCGCGATGGACGCGCCATCTGAGCCTAGCACCACGGATGCACCATCTGAGTCCAACACAACGATCGGGCCGTCTTCTGTGCGGCTCACTGCATCATCTCTAGGCTCAACAGCACTCAGCGATACAGAATCAGAGTCAACGACACTAGCTGTTGCCAACGTGATAGCCACGGCTCCACTCACGCTCACAATGGTAGCGGGTGTGACTGTCATCGTTGACATTCCGGAATCGCGGTCGCCTGCAGGTCGTAAGGGGAGGAGGGTTGTAGAGGCACTGCGGTTACTTGTTGTTGAAGGTGGACTGTGGTTACTTGTTGTTGAAGCGCCCGTCGTGAAAGGAGAACCTGTCATCGAGGAAGAACCACGATCACCTGCCATCAAAGCACCAACACCCTCTCTTCTCGAAGAACCCCCACCCGAAATCTTTGACGATAATGTCGCACTGGTAGGTGACTGCGGTGACACAGTAACCTCGATTCCCGGTCTGTAAGCCGGAGGCGATGAGGGTTTCGTGAGCTCATTGTGTTCTGGACTGGTAATTTGGGTACTCGAGCTGGAAATCTTTGGTCCACCAGCACTGAGAGATGAAACATCCAAACCAAGTCCAAGTGAAGAGAGGTCCAACCCAACACCAAGCGAAGAGACGTCAGGCCCTAACGAAATATCCGGTAACACAGGACCAGTACTACTATCAACCTCTACCTCTTCAGGAGGCACAGGCGGAAGTTCTCTCATCGGCGTACGCTGTGCATTCCGTGTCGGTGTAGGCGGCCTTCCAGTTGTTATAGGCGGTGGTGTGTTCCTTGTCGTTGGCGTAGGCGGTACGCTGCTCCCAGGTGCAGGTGACCTCGGCACCATAACACGTAGGGGAGCCCCAAGCGTTATATCCGCTCCAAACGACACATCTGGGAGTGTCGGGAGTGTCCGTGTCGAGGTTGGAGAGATCATGCTTGAACTTGGTTGTGTAGGAGAGAGCATCGGCGAAAGCACGCTCAAAGTCAGCTGTGTCGATTCAGGAGAATGTGAAGGGTCAGAAGGAGAAGGGGAGGTAGACGGCGTCGATGTAGTTGTAGAAGTAATAGGAGAGTGGGATTTTGAAGATGAGGGTGTTGATGGACGGGATGAAGTTGATGGAGAGCGTGATGTTGAAGTTGATGGTGATGATAGTGATGGGGATGGTGATAGTCGCGAGGAAGAAGAAGGCAGTGAGAATCCAGGGAGGAGCGAGCTACTGCTGCCTTCCCCTCTATTTACCAAGGAGCTCTTCCGCTTCGACTCGATGAATCTCCCTGGTTTTGAGAGTCCTAGTCGGTCTTCAAGTCTACTGTTGCTCCCTTCCCCACTTCCACTTCCACTCCCGTCTTCCAACCCACTAAGCAACCCGGCCCCCCAATCCTCCAGCCCCAAATCCGAGCTCAAGTGAAAACTAAGCCTCGGAGGTAACGCACCCACTTTCGTCAGCCTCTTATCAATGACCAGCGGAGGGGTCGGGCTCATGTGCCTATTCAGCAGCGCAGGATCAACGTTCGGAAGTGAAAGATCTATGTCTGTGCCCGTATGGAGCGATGAAGAGGTGGTGTTTGCTGTTGCTGAGATATCCAAGATCGAATCCACATCCCGTTCTTTCTCCCTTAGTTGTCCAGACTCTTTTTCTATCGCACTTCCACGTTCTTCTGATGGGAATCCATGTTTATCCCGAAAAAAAGACGTACGGACTGGAGAATGGTAAGCAGGAGGCGGCGACTCGTCCGCATTGGCAACTTGGAACATTCTCCTCGGAGGCGTGCGTGGGGAAGCACTGTGTATGCTATGCACATCGAGGGTATGATTCCTCGGAGGCAAGCTGTGAGAATACACCAGGGGGCTCGGGACGTGGCCGGAGTTAGTCCGAGGTGCCTCAGATTGAATACGAGCGATTTGAGGTGCATTTGTGTGACTGCTGTGGTGTGTGGACACGGATTGTGTGTCGAGGGGGTATGGATCAATCATGCTTTCGTGCCCTGTGCCATTGACGAATACGTACTGAGTGTCTACTGTTTCTTGTTCGACAGCAGAGTGCGAGTGCGATGAGGATGTAGTAGTGAATGAGGATTGACGAGACGGGGAAAAGTCGAAGGAGGTCGGGGATGGGGCATTGATATAGGCACTTGCTATGAGTGTTGCGTTTGATGAGTGGGCTGCAAGGGATGAACTTCGGGGTGCTGGGTGGTGAATAATGGAAAGTGGTGAATCGGGACGTGATGCATTTGGGTTTCTACGAGCAGCTATGCGGCGGGCATGAATTGCTGCGATTTCGTCGTCGGTAAAACCAGCTTGGGAAAGAGCATTAGACCATGAAGGAGGAAGTCCTACGAATCTGGAAAAAGTGTTAGGGTCGTAGAGCACAAGAAGAGGATACTCACCCCTCGTCAACATGAATATGATGCTAGCCGTTCATTTAGCAAGGATGACTGAGAATTACAAAGAAACTCACCTGAAAATTCCATGGTTTAGATATGCTCTCATCCTCTTGAGGAGGCTCGAGATCTTCTGTTTCCATGAGATTCCTCGTTGATTTATTACGCTTGCCCATTGACGAGAACTTGAATATGCTTCGCTTTGATTTCTCGCTCTCTATAGACATTGCAGGACCAAAAGAACGGACTGAAGGGGCGGACTCAGGTGAGGCCCGGTTGTAGTCAGGCGTTGTTGGTAGTGATGGTAGTAGGTCGCTAGGAGGAGACAAAGAAGTTACGCTTGGGTTGTAAAGCGATTTGCTTGAACCATAAGGACCTCCTTGTACTTGTAATCCTTGTTGAAAGTGTTGATCGTCCTTGGGAGGAGGCGGTGGTGGTGATCTCTCCTTGTTAAACTTGAATACTTTGAGAGTAGAGAACCGAGAATTGTTCCTGCTCGACATCCTAATACATCGACCGACTCAACGCTGACGACAACCACGACGAAGAAGAAGAGTGATGGTGGTGGTAGTGGTGGTGGTGGTGGTGGTAGGTAGTAGTAGTACGTTAAGACCTTTGAGTGGGCCACACTGCGTACGTGACCTTAGTGGGGCGCTAAACCGTGGCCAAAACTTCAACCATCTTTTTCAGTTTGCCATCATTTAAATCTTCCGTTCTTCAACGTTTCTAGCCCTCACACGCTCTTATTTCTATTCGGCCCCCCTCTGTCGAACATGTCGCGACTCATAATGTGTGCATCGTGCGCAGTTCCATATGGCTTTGACCAGCGGCCTTGTTACACATTCACGGACACGGGATGCATTCGTGACGCAACTTGGATTTCTCATGTCAAATTCTTGATGTCCCTGTACATTAATATTGCGAGCTTTTGATCGAATTCTCATTCGCTGCGTCCATCGCTCTCGCAGATCTGAAGATTCTCAAGGATCGCTTCACCAGGGCAATACGAGATTCATCTCGGATGAACCCAGGGGAGTCGAGGACGGATCTCATAGTACTCTTGCGGATAACATGGAACCAGATCATGCTACCTATCGTCGGCGTACTCGAGCACGTTCTCAAACTAAAGCACCGCTCTCGAATCTGGTTGTGTCCCACTGCAGCTTTTACGTCCATCCCTCTCCATGCAGTTCATCCGTTTCAAACAAAGGCAGATCGTTCTGGGAAGGCGCTGTGCCTGGAGGATCTCTACATTTGCTCTTACACGCGGACACTTTCGGCTCTGATAAGATCTAGACAGTTGGTAAAGAAGCGCGTGCCTCCGTCCTTTGTGGCGATCGGACAGGGTCAACCAGGTGCAGGGAAAGGGAAGGCACTCTTGGCTGTCGATAGCGAGCTCGAGCTTGTCTATAAGCTCGTCCCTGCGACTGCCAACTGCACCACTATTTCTGACGACGCAGCTACACGAGCAAGTGCACTCTCAGCTTTGCAGCAGAACACCTGGGCGTACCTTGCTTGTCGTGGCAAGCAGGATCCTACGCAGCCTTATGATTCGCATTTCGTCATGAGAGATGAACATCTGACGCTGCTCGATATCATGGAGAGACATCTTCCGCAGGCCGAGTTTGCGTTCTTATCGGCTTGTCACACCGCTGTAGGCCATGAAAAGACGCCTGATGAAGTGATCCACCTCGCAGCTGGTCTCCAGTTTTCAGGGTTCAAGAGCGTCGTTGGCACGCTGTGGGAGGTCGACGATGCTGTCGCGAAACACGTTGTCGAAGCTTTCTGCAAGTATATGTTTGGAGATTTGAAGAATGGGACTGTACGAGGGCAGCCTGGGCACTCAACTGTGCTACGCACGCGGTGAAGACGAAAGTGCCGCTCGAGCAGAGGATGGTATTTGTTCATATTGGTGTGTAGTTCTACGTCGTATTGACGGTCGTCTGGTATACATTCACATGTTAATTGTTGATCTGCGATCCTCTTTCATTCTGTTGTACAAATAATCCTGATATATATTCTTACGCTCTAGCTGTCTTGTTTTCGTATGATGTCGTTTTTTTTGTCGACTAGAATGTTCAGCAAAGTCCCTATGTGCTCGACTCGTCTTAAGCCTCCATTATCGTCTTTTGCTCAAATGAGTACTTAGGTAGTAGGGGCCGACTCGCGCCTTCCGGTCATGCCAGGGATCCTTCAATTTTCAAGATTTCTGCATCATAGAACCTCGACTAACACCCCCATAGGTCCAGAATGACAGGAATGCACGATCATAATCCACTAATACTCCCGGCCACGCCTTCAACTGCATTCTTAAGTTTGTGTGTCTCACGGACGACGCTGTCGTTCTCGTCTTCAGCACATTCACTAATGAACGTAGCGGTTTCTGCTACGAAGCCTATCATGATGTTAGCATTATCCTCGATGGCATGGAGAACACGAGAACGAACTAATGAGCTTCCCACCATGTTCGCGCCAGAGGGCTTCCGAGCAGGACAGAGCAAATATGCGCTCACGAGCATCCTCTGCGCGAGTATGCATGAGCAGGTCGATGTTGATTGACTTGAGTAAGGAGTCATCTACGGCCACGCTCGTCATAGCAATCAAGCAATTAGTCAGCGCTTGTTTCCCGATATTCAATCGGATGCAACTCGAAACTTGAGCTATGATAGGCTTTGCTACCGAGGCCAGTTTGTCGTCGCGCCAGAACACTACAAAATCCATCACTGAGTGGCACTGTAAGTCGCGCGTTCTCACTCACCACCGTCGTCATTTTCGAAACTCTTTGTGAGAGTCTCGACTGTTGACAACCATAGAGACGAATTTTGAATTGACCCTGCGGCCAAAGACTCCAATATGTCGCACAAAGCTTGAAGAAGCATTGACATGTAGGGGTTCATCAAGCCCTACACTAGATTAATAACGTCATACTCGAAAGATGTGTTACGAGCACACCTTGAAATAATCCAATAGGGCAGAATACATGTGACAAAATGTGATCTTGCGCTCAATGTTTGCTGTGCGACGATCATCAGCTGCAAATGCCCAGTCATACAAACGACGGAACAACGGTCTGAAGGCCGTCTCGTTAAGTTTTACAACAAGTTCCAAGAACGCCGAAATGATGTGGGGTTCTCCCTGGTACCAGTTAGTCTCACCACAAATGCCAGCGAAGTGACTCACATCAGTCGTAGACTGCATGTTCACGCCAAAGCCGTCGAGGAATACTGAGAATATTGACCGAATATGCTCCTGGATGTCAGGACGTCGAGCTACCCGAAGACTGCGTTTGAAAAAGACGAAAAACGCGATGAGTCCATCAACATGTTCCTATCACAGGATATCAATATTCAAAATCATGTTCATATCGCGAGGTGCGTGCCTTTTTCTGAGATTTTTCCAAATTGGGCCACAGGTCGCAGAGTACCGGCAGTAGCATGTTGCTTGGGATCTTCTTTGCAATAGCTTTCATCAAACCTGTCATGAGACCACTTAAGGTGACAGAGTATTCCAGATGGAGTTTGACAATGTCTCTAAGTTCTGCAGCACCACAGAAAGCGGGAAGCGTCGATACTAAGCCCTGTAGGGTAGCAATTGCACCATCCACTGGGGTTTGCGCTATTCGAGCAGAGCAGTCAATAGCTGTTACGCGGGTTTACATGAGAGACAAGTCGCTCACCCATTTTGCCACTCAATCCTTCTTGAAGAACTGATGTACACTGTTGTGCAATCTCTCGGAAGTGAGGTATAAGCCGAGGCCCAAGAGAAGATCTACAAATTTTTCAGTAACGTGGAACGCGAGGGAAGAAAAACCCCATACACATAACACGGCAACACAGCTATAGCAGATTGCAATGATGCACGTGCTTTGATGATTTTAATAACAGAAGGGACAGTAGATACCAATGCTGTCTCCTCGCCAGGACAAATGGAGGAGCCGATCGCTCTCAAAGCATCGAGTGCTGAATTAACTAGCGCACCGGCTGACTGGCGAGAAACGACGTCCCGAATAAAGTCAATGATTGATATGACTGTCTTCTGTTGTTCGCGACGGACTGCATCTGTAACTCTGGGTATCCTCTCTGCGAGGATTTCAAGAGCACCAGCCTTGATCTAGAAGCGATGTGAGAAAGGGTCTCGTACAGAAAATATAATCTTACCCTAGTCTCGTCTGATTGCAACATGACTAAAGCTCCGTTCAGGAAGTCTGCTGCTCCGATGGCATTCATCACTTTTGACGTGGTCTGCTGTGTGACTGACAGGATGTCTGAAATGTTGCTGTCCCCTTCTATTGTGGCAAGATCGACCAAAAGGGAGATAAGTTCCGTCGTTGCGTTGTCGCCCTTTGATATATCGGTGGAAGGCGTGGGTATGATGGCATGACCGACGAACATAATCAGCGCCTGAGCACGTCGTTTGATGATGATGGAGGACGATCTCGCAGAATGTTCATCATCGCTGCAATGGATGTATGAGTACGAAAGTGAGATAAAAGTAATTGGTCCTCGTACTGAACGTAATCCAAAAAGGTTGCACCCGCCTCGTCGGAACATGCGATATTGCGAATAAGTCTTTGCGCTTCCCGCAGCACTTCTTTGAGAACCTGCAAGACGTCAGTCGCATCCAGAATCACCGCAGAAAACTTACATGAAGATGCAAGTCTCGGGGGAAATGGCGTAGCAGGGATATCGGAAGTCCTAACGAGGTTAAAGCCTCGTCCTCATGTTGCCGGCTCACCCGATTAGCCACCCTGTCTACTAGCGACATGCAAACCGGGGCCAAGAATTCTTGAGGTCCAAGCACATCGGCGAGGTGTATGAAAAAGCTAGCTCGTACATCAGCACGAAGTCACGAGCGTCAAATCTTTGATAGACATACTTTTGTCGACGATGGCGTGGGATATGGTTGGATGCGTCCGTGAAGATCCGCAAGAACTCCCTAGCTCCAATGTAAAGTTCAAGTCCAGGAGGGTGTCGAGATTTGAGCGATGATACCATGACAGGAACAATGTTTTCGATAGTCTGTAAGTGAACATAAATCAAACACTACACCCCACGAGCCACACAGATGCTTACGTTTTGCACCACCTTGAAACTATACGAGTCGTCGCGATGGAACACATTGGTGCCCATGAATGTGAAAATAGGCATGATGTTATGAAGCACCGAATCAGGCGTGAGTCGAGCTAGACTTGCCATGAGGAGGAGTGCTTGATGGAACGTCTGCGGGTTTTCCGATACTGTGACAACAATGTTTCAGTCGGCACAAAAAATCGGAAAGTAAATCAAACCTCTGATGATTTCGACAAGTATGTCTAATCGGATTGGTCTAACAGGAGGCTCCTTCTCATCGTAGTCAGAAAGTTGCCATTATACGAGCAATAGAATCAAATACCGTGATTTTGCTCGCTGCTTGTTCCACAGCAGCCATTAGCATTTGGCAAGGATAGCTCGTATCGGACGGAATCGGCGAGTCGTTATGTATAATCTTGCCCAGAGTATCAAGAAGCTGCGTTAGAAGGTCAAGTGATCCAGGAAGTTCCTTCGTTCCAAGAACTTCAGCAAGGAAAGTGAATATCGACATTTTTTCCTCGACATCTCCGTGAGATGGGCTGTATTCGAAGAAATGAGGGCAGGACACAATGATAGTACAAGGATGCATACTTATCGAGTTTAGCACGTTTACTGGCAGGAGTATCCGGCTGAGCTCCAGCAGGTTGATAAACCACGAGCAGATGATTGATCAGATGGACGTCCTGCAGAAGGTTGCTCAGAAGTTCCTTCGCGCACACATACTATTATCGCAGTCAGTCCTAATTCCGGTCACAGTTGGCACGTCATCATACCACTTCATTGCCTAGCGATCCTGCCGACAAAAGGATGTCGCATATTTGAGCTTGCCGTGTCATGTCGAGATGCGCAAAAAGCCTCTCTTCTAACGCGTCTGAAAATAGTTTCCTAACTGTAGCGATTGCATCTACAAATCGTCAAGCCGCCGTTCATGTAAAAAGGAAAAAAAAATCTTACTTGGCTTGAAGTACGTTTGCAACGCCAAAGAGAAAACATGCCAAACCGAATTTTCTGTGTCTGTATTCAAATCTCCAATAGGGACGCTGAGGAACGTGGATGCTACCAGAGCGGTGTACCGGTGGGAGTTGACGCCGAATAATTTTGAGATAGGAGCTGGGTCTTTGGCCAATGTCTCCATGGCAGATATCACCATATGCGATCTTGCAGTGTCTGATACGTCCTCGACAGAGGACATGATGGATATGCGAGCTTCGGGCACTGGATGAGTGACCGCGTGCGACAGCAAGTAACAGATCACTCGGCGCCTGTATCTGAGTCGAAAGAACATAAACAAAAACGAAGACATGATCACAAGGCAAACATACTTTGCACTAGCAGCGGCAAAGTGTTGGTGGTGGAATACTTTGATATAATTGCCGTCCTGCGCGAGGAGAGTGTGGCATTCAAGAAGAGCCTTCAAGTAGCCTTCGAGATCCTTTGCGTCAAGGTATTGAAGGTGCGCTAAGCAGTGAAATGGCTGTGAAGCCGGATAGTATAACAGGCACAGAAAACTTACTAGACTCTGCCCCGTATATAGTGTCCAGCCCATAGACATGTTTCCTCTCCGAGGTAGACGCCAACACCGAGATGCACTCAAATATCAAAGCACGTCCTTGCTTGTCAGTCCGCGCATCCATGAGCACCGCTATGAATGAAGGCAATACCGTCTGAAAGTCGACCGCATTGTCAGAGTTGTGCCCGCGTAAGAACGCTAAGGCATGCAAGAGAGCACGGGTTCGCACGCGCTCCAGGGTTGGAGATTGCGCAAGAAGGACGCCAAGTAAGAACATGAGAGAAGTATCTCTTAGGTTTAGGAAGAGCGTCTGGATGAGATGAGTAGACAACTGCGATGGAGTGGTACTTCCAGAAGCAACAGCGACAGCGTATAGGTTTTGCATGAGAGCGACATAGCGGTCCTCGACGCTCTTCTTTTCAGATAATAAATCACTCTAGTAGGTAAGTGAGCAACTGATAAACCGTCAGGCTCGAAAACGTACCAATGATGAAGTTGTAATCCAAGTAGGCGTACGTGCGTCAGCTAGTCGAATAGCCGGGATCAACGCCAATATGGACGCCTGAAGAAACATCACGGTGATTCTGCCTCCAGGCTTTGTCGTGACTTTCATGCCCAGCGTAGCGTCATTGAGCACCTGTCACATATTCAGCAAATCGAAGACAGAGACGAAAATATTCATGCCTCTTGTAAGTTCACGGAGCTATCTGCAAGATCGCCAAAACCGTCAACAGAGTGCAACTTCATGGCGGCCAGAACCTGTAAGGCTATGTCGACCTGTTGTCCACATGACGTGCTGAGTAGCAAAACGCGGACGACTAGGTAAGCAAGGGCGCGACCGTGCGGGAGGGGGTCATGTAGCTTGAGGAGAACGAGGGAAATATCGCTTGAACTGTCGTTGGAAGCAAGGATGTTCTCTGCGAAAAAAAATAACCAAATGATGACATCACAGGAAAACGAACACGCACCCGCAATTTTGGCTGCCACATCGAGATTTGCCTGGCAGATTTTTTCCATGTCTACGTCTGCCTCGTCATTCTCCTCATCATTCTTGCGACGTAGAAGGTCAGCCTTTTCCCAAATATCCACACAACCTCTCAACCATCCAGTTGCAGTGCCTCCAGCCTCCTTCAGCGCCTTCCATACTGCCCGCGCAGTCCTGAACTTTGATTTGCTGGCAAGCAAGTACGGGAATAGCACGCGTTCTTGTACGGCTTGTGATAAATCCGGGTAGGTCTTGCTGAAATGACCGGCGAGGAAGGCAACATGTGCAATAAGAACAGCGCGAGCTGGTGGGTCCGGACCAATCTGGGAGACGATAGCATCCAGGAGTTTTTGAGGGGTGATGCTCGAAGTAACCGTCGAGAGGAATACTTCAGGTGAAGAGTACAACACGTGGAGAACTCCAGCGTGCGTATCGTAGACGCGAGCAAGTAGAGCTGACTGTATTGAGGCCTTGAAATATTGATGTTAATAAAAAAAATCAGGAACAGCGATGTCGATAGTGTTACCTTATCAGATACCTCGAGCGTCAACCCCCCTTGCAAAATTTTGTATAGCCGCTCGACAGCTCCAACGCGTGCCTCCTTGGCGGTGCTTGTTGAAGCAACGACAATCTCGTTGACGTCAGTACTTTGAGCCCATGGATGACTCTGAGAAGGTTCTTAACTTAATATATGTAGTGACACACGCTGAGGAAACTTACCACTGAAAACGAGATCATCAATTCGTCCGCTTTCGTCTTCCGCTCTTTCTTTTTCAATCGCTGATCGTCGCCTTCGTGCTCGCTCTCTTCGTCCTCGATGATTTTACCCACGGCATCGCGAAGAATATCAACATGACGTTGATGAACGAGAGACAAAAGAGCACGTGCGGCATTAGTTGTTGAGGTTGCGACAGACTCTTCGTCGCTGCTAGTGAGAATTAGTCGTATGAGCGAGGACACCAAGCGCTCAAGCAATCTCAGAGGAGTACCCGTGGCACTAAGAATTGCAGCGTAAAGAGAGGATACAACAGGCTCCTCGAGTCTGAAAAATAATAAGTCCTTGTTCTCGATGGTTGAGGAAGCCTGTACATACCGGGGCTTGAGACATTCAAGGATCGGCAAGATAAACTTTTCGGCTCCAACAAACTGAACTGCACCTCGAAGTTCTTCTGTAAATGTGCTGCGACCACGACTTCAACATCAAATAGTTGCCATTCCCAAAGTTGACTTACGGAATCTTTAGACATAAATTCCCTGTGTTGGCGTGAAAAGTCTCAAGCTCTTCTTGAGGTGAGCATACTGCAATTGCGACTTTGACAAATTGTTCGCTACATCTGTCATCCTTCGTATTCCGTTTGCCCTTTGGAGCAGCTGAAGTGGCCATTGCTCCGATGATAGCTACCACGACGGCAGATGACAGCGAAACTTTATGCGAAAGTGTGGAAAGCAGTACGTAACTGCCGAGCTAAGGGAAGGCGTCATCATGTCAGTAATACCAAGGCGTCATAATTCGGAAACTTACAGTTGCGTTGGCATCACTGTGACTAGTCTGAAATGGCGCAAGGAGAGCCGACAACAGAAACGCAAGAATGCCTTCATCAAGAGCCGGCGAAGATGCGATATAGTCGTGCATTGTGGCTGCATTGAAAGCCACGAGTGTACGATGAGAACATGAGCCTAAAAGCGTTATGTTGGTGCTAAAAGTCAATTCCAACAGAGATTCTTACCTCTGATCGCAGTTGGAAGTAACGATGCAATAAATCTTGCTACCGCTTGGTTGGCAGCCATGGCTTTGACAATCGAGCTCCGTGCAAGAGGCGTTGCTGTGGATTTAAATGGGAGCAGAAATGAAAAGATGGAAGAAGAACTGGGGACAGATGTCAAAAATGAAACTGGCACGCATGAAGCGAAACGAAACGCACGATATGTGTAGGATTGAGAGCATCTTGACAAAGTGCGGGGATTCATGATAAGGGAAGAAGAGGGAGAGAACTGCATCGACATTAAATTCATTAATGCTTCAGTGACGTTGTCAGTTGTAGAAGCTCATAAGATGGTACAAACACATACCGAAATCTCCTGACCAGCCATTCTAATACTTTGCTTGTAGGCGCCTCCATGAGCCACGGTCCTAACAGGGACAAGAACGCGTTCAGCGTGTGATCAAGGTTTGCGTTCACTTCCCGGGATTGCATCGTGCGATCGACATTCCTTGCAGCCTCGGAAAATAAAGTCTGGTCAAAGTCCACAGACAGGGAAGACCCATCTGAAGGTAGTTTTGCAGTTCGCGCAGTAAAAGCAGGAGACAATGAGGATAATTGCGCGAAGGCATTGATAGCAAGTGCATGGATTGAGTCTAGGTCATGAACGTCGGCATCTCGACCAGTAAATAGGTATGATTCTGTCCGTCTCCGTTTGTTGGTGTGAGCGTCGAGAAGAGATGCATTTAGAGATGCGGATGCAGCCAACTGACTTGCAAGTGCAGACGGCATATTAATACAACGCGTCCAAGTTGCCTTTACTAGGGCCTTACTAGCATTCTATGAGTGATACTAGATCTTCATTCGAAAAAAAATTGCTGACGTAATAATCACACCTAAAGGGATCTATAACGGTTCAGTGCAAGGGGCGTTGCCCGAATCATTTGTGCCTACATACTCCACACTTTGAAGTTCGTAAGCTAGTAGTTTGCTTGAAGTCCCATGTCGTCTGGAACTGGTCTTCCCCCAGTTTCTTCGAAAGGTGTCTTCTCAGTCTCATCTTCATGTCTTATAAATGCGCCTCGCAAAGAAGTGTGGGAAGTTTTGATGGACTGGAAGTCATACAAAGAATGGTAAATGCTGCACACTTGACGATGACCTGTCTAACTCTCCATAACCATGACTCGGTAATCTAGGAACCCGTTCGTGTAAGCTATGCTGTTCACAACGTTTGCAGCTGATGCAAATGACTTGAAAAGGCGAGACCAACGCATCACAGATGCGCGGAAGAATCACCTGCCCGACGAGACCCCACGTGAAGGCTGTTACCTATACATCCAGCCGGTGCACATTCCTCCGTCATTTGACAATCAGTGGTTTCCCGGCTCCGCGTTCGAGCGGATTACAGCATTGGATCACGAAAATTATCGTACAGCATGGGTGAACATCGAAATGCCACACTGGTTACTCACCGCGGAACGGTGGCAGGCGCTCGTAGAAGTTGAGGGAGGCAAAACACGTTATGAGACGATTGAGGTGTTTGGTGGGCTCCTCGCGTATCTGGTCAGGGCCTTCGTCGGGAATGGATTGAAGAAGGGATTTATAGCCATGGCTGATGGGCTTAAAAGCAGAGCAGAAGAAAGGTACGAGGGGCATGTGAGTACTAGTACTAGCTAATTGGAACCGAACCTCTGGGATGGGTTTCGCGGTATCACCGCGGATGCGAAACATTGCATGATAGATAACCGCCGGGGTCGTGACAGGTAAACAGCATACGATGTCATGTCGGACTATGGATTATAATTAATTATAAGGAGGATGTATCACTCGGTCTGAGACCATATGTGCAATTGAGCTCGCTTCAGTTGCTACATAGTACTCATGTAGTTAGACCTTGGTCCATTTTTCAAAGACACCCGGATTGAACGGATCCGCCATCGGATGATTCCAAAATGAATCAGATTAATAAATGAAATTGACGCTGACTAATCCGAGACAGCTTGAACCGCTTCTGGAAAACATTCTAGACCACAATTCATGCCGTCATATATAATCAGAGACAACCCTCGTACACAACTTTACTCCCTTTCTAGATTACCATCACTATCTGGACCTACTATTTCTAACATGTCTTCATTATACGATGCAGGATACCCTGTGAACGATCTCCTGCTCGCTTCATCATATCCAGTCACCACCCCTGTTTATTCCCCTCCGTATGATGTTCGCGGGAGACAGCAACATTTCATCGAAACCGCGCAGCAGAGGAAGGAACGGATCGAATTTCTGAAAAAGAGAGAATGGGCCCGTCGTGTTGCTGAGTGGATTCGAGCGACTAGTGCACGGCAGGATGTGGTCAGTTATCATCACTCCAAATCCGTCATGAATTATGTCACTAATGCAATTTTCAGATGAACTTTGGCTGCTCAGGTAGGCTTGCAGCATCACCCATGCCAGAGAATGGCGATGTTACCCGCTTGACTACTTCTGCGTCATCACTCTCTCTATCATCGAGCGAGGAAGAGGAAGAGCCATACGTCATCTATAGTTCATCTCCGTCATCTTCCATGTCGTCCTTATCCGATGACCTGTCTATTTCCTCAGTCCCCACCTCGCACCCGTCTAACAACATTCATCCACTGTCAAGCTCCATGCCCTCTCCCTCCAAGCGTAGCCACCGCCGTCGTAGGAGCAGCACCAGTCTTATGACCCCACGTCGCCGACCTTCATTGTCCAGTATTTACGAAGTTCCGGAGGAAGACTGATTCGCGTCTGCATGGTTGGACTTATCGGTCGAAAGTGTTCAAGCTAGGATCAAACCGGTTTTGGTCAAAGCAGTGCCACGTATCCCTTCTCGGGGTTTTCGTGGCGTTACGACGATCTTGTTGCTCCCTACTCCTTTGTCGTTCTCCAACGACGTTCATGACCATTTTGCGGACATGCTGACCGCTCTCTATACCTGTGCAAGCATACCCCTCTTCTCCATCATCATTGAATATGTGGACGTTCAGTTTCTTTGTACATTACGTGAAGATGTATCACATTAGTGTTTCGGTAGTATTTTTCCAGCTCAACGTATAAGTGTAAAAATGGAATGTTTCATATGCATGCACACCGATTGATCTTACCCGACAATGTGAGGTCCAGATGAGTTAACATGAAGTTCCATTGTGATCCGCTGCCATGAGCACAGCTGTATCTTGAACTCAAGAGTGCCTCAGGATGGATCGAGTATAGATGCTGTTGAGACAATCTTTATCGAGAGGGCAGTTCTTTTTTTTCGCAGCGTGTCTAGGTTACCATCGGCGTATTAGTACTAATGAATCAATCCGCTACAACAATACGGATGTATGGCGCAAAGTCCGTGAGCGACAAACGGTCGCATTAATACCCTCCGGGAGTCCATGTTAAGTTCTTTTCAATTTTCAAGGGCATACGTTTCCCCGGGCACAGACTTCTATAATAAATACATCTGACTCGTGGCAAGGCAACGGCTAGGCCACATCAAGTATCGTCAAAGTATAGTGCGGGAGATGCTTATCTAGTTCCTGAATGCGTTGGTGCAATGGAGTGGAGTAGCCATGAGTCTAGGGCAAGACGTACTGATGTCGAAAGGGAAGTCGAGTCTCTGGCTATATGGTATTTTCAAGAGGGTAGGCGGATAGTAGGCTGCTGAGGTGGAGATCGATATGAGATGATGTATTAAACACGTTATGATAAAAAAGAAAACGTGCTGGAGAACGAGAGCGCGATGCGACAAAATTAATCCGTCCGGTCAAGGATATGGGCTCTCCCGGGCAGATAAAAACTTTGACTGATTGTTATGACGCGGATAGGATCGTTGCAGAAGTATGTTCGATTCATAGGGCAAGCCTCATCCGCAACAAATATGCAGGAAGTATCAAGTGGACCTTCTGCTCCGCGCAGTGTGAAGGTGACTTTCACATTGCGTGGAGTCGGATTGTAATGCTAGTACAGCATACGATTAACACGATTTCAGGATCCGAAAAGGATACGAGCTCCAGCATCGTCTCTGCCACATTTCCAATCGGTTCGGAAACGGCCGAAAGGGTCCCTTCGGTGAGTGTTAAAAGCTACGAGATCTGGCTTCCTACCTCACTAGCCCTCCCGGTGGGTTATGGTTACCGTATGCAGCTGGCCGTTGATCGAACGCGATTGCGGTCGCGAGACGGAACCTTTACTCTCACTCAGTAGTATAATCCAGAAGGCCAGCACGGTTGGAGTAGCGGTAGCCCCTTGACGAGAACTTTCGCAGGCTCGAAACTCTGCCACCTTCATCATCCTAGCGGTCTTCTCGCCCTAGCTAACAGACCCTCATCCTAGGAGACGGGTGCCTGCAGTGTTGAACGTGGACTACCTCGCGACGTTCTCCTGAACGCTCTGGCTTGGGTTTCGCAGATGAAAGCCTGTCGCTATGCCTCGAGAAATTCTCCCCGGTCCGAGACCATAGCCGTTATTTGTATCGTAGTGATGCGTACACACCTAATCCCCGACTCCGCAATTATGAGCATTTCTTCTTACCTTCCATGTCACGTTGCTCCTTTTGGCATTCAATACACCATCACAAGCGAGCACACACCAAATACACAATACAACGATGGAGCAGGCCAAAAGTTATCCGGCCCGATAAGGAGGACAAGAATATAGATGTGATAGCCACGTACTGGACGACCAATGCACCTATCCTCCAATTCTACGGCACGCTCGTGATGAAATATGTTACAGCTCACACCATCATCTCCATGTAACCTCACGCACTGGTCTGGAGAGAAAAAGGGATGAGTATATCCACGTCTCGACTCTCTATCCCGAAGAGCAATCAAATTTCGGAACCGTATTGCCATTAATGAAGTACGTGCAATGGGATTTAATCTGACAATATTGCTCCGTACTGGAAAACATGACTGCGACTGCAGCGCGTACTGTCCACAGACAACAAAGTACTCTGTTGATGAAGATATATTCCGTTAAAGTGGACATACCTTAAGAAGCACGAGTATCGTATGCAGTGATGATATGCCTATCGTCGTATGGTTTCTCAGAGGCCATGAGTGTGCAATGACAGGCAACATGAGGGTTAATTATTTCCTGACAGTGTATGGATGTCTGTGCAGAAGAGAGAATAATAATAGGGTGAGTTCAGTGCGATAAGGAGAGAACGCGGGTCCTGGTTTGCGACGGAACATGTTGAACTCGTCCGCTATTAACGCGGCAAAAATTACCGAATTTGGCATACTCTCATGGCGTGGAAATTTCTTCCGGACGGCGCAAGCTTGAAGCTTATTCGTTACTTACTAATTACCTTTCTTGATCCAAATTCAAATTCGTCCGTTTATGACGGCTTGCCTCATAACCGGGCTGGGACCGTGGAGGTAACATCAACATCGACATACTATTAGGATCATGCTACACATAGTAAATTCAAGTTACATCTCTGGGACTGTCGGACAGCGTTGGACTCGCAACACCTTGACTGTCTTCACGAAATGATCCTCGCTTGCTATCGGGCTGCATGACTCGAAAGAGCTTCTCCGCTTCTATTTTTGAAGGTGGATTCTAAAAGGACTCATCTGGGCTTTTGTAGTTGTATGTGGGTCCTCTACACCTATCATGTCCACTGCCAGCATTCGCTCCGCCAACGCTGTTGCTCCTACCTATGCCGAAGGCAAACATGGCCAACGTCAGTCATTAATCAGTGTTCTGTCTGTCCCAGTCCCTACTGCCAAGCCAAAGCTACCTTTAAGGTGGAAGGTAGTGATGATCGGATTAACGTGTATGTGCACATGTAAGTACCCATCTCTATTAATTTTTCCGAGTAGCTCATGAACTGTGCAAGTCGGAAATCATTGGTCCAACGTACGCATCCATCATGATAGTTCAAGTTCTGCAGATGCAAACAAATTATTTTCATGCCCGCAGGGTCTCATCGTTGCTCTGAAGACAACGATCGAGAAAAAACTGAAGATAAACAATTCCGAATTTGCTACTCTCGTAAGTATTTTGCTCGACATAATCATGCCAGTAGCGGTCTTGACGTTCTCGGATTGCTAGGTAGCTGTAACGAATCTGGTACGGCCGATCTTGCTCCGTTAACGTGGAACCGACGTACTCACTCTCGAAAAGGTCAACACATTTCTCTGCATCGCCCTCGGTTTCGTCATCGATAAATTTGGAGGCCCACTCATGTCTGTCATACTTGCCGCATTTCATCTTGCAGGCACTATCGTAGAGGCCGGCGCAACGACAAACGGACTCGATAGTTATCATGTCCTCATGGCGGGCAAGATCATCGCGGCTATCGGTGACGGATCCCTAGATAATGCACAGCACAAAATCTTCACCACATATTTTGCGCCGGGAAAAGGTTTCGGAGTGTCCATAGGTGAGGTACCTCATGATCGTTAGCGATCCTTATATTGACCGTTTTGTCAGGTCTCATATGGTAGGTTCTATGACTACACCTTCACAACTCATATGCACTTGTATCGTGTAGGTCGATGGCGAATCTGGCTCAATATATCGGTCAGAGTACCGCGAACGTGATGTCCGAAAATCTTGGCTCATATTCATGGCCTCTCTGGATAAGCGCCGTCATAAGCCTCTTCTCTCTTCTCTGTGCTATTTGTATCGTCATCCTTGATAAATTCCTTCGTTCACATTACGAAGTTGTCGATCACTCCAAGCGGGTCGACCAGCCAAGTACGGGTAAGGCTAGAACGTTTAATTGGCCAGCTGTGCGCCAGATGCCGTTCACTTTTTGGTTTGTGATTCTTTTTGCGACCTTCGAAAACGCTGGCGTGCAGTCATTTTTGTCAATATCTACGTGAGTGATTGTCTTTCGATAGCGTTATGACTGTTAAATTTTACGCAGGCAATTTGCACAGCAAAGGCTCAAGAAAGGAGCCGTAGTTGGTGGATGGGTGTCGAGTTTTTACCTTCTCCTTCCTGTTGGACTTGTCCCTTTGGAGGGCGTATTTATTGATACATATGGGCACCGTGTGACTATTCGTGAGCGTCCTCTCATTTGGTAATGCAGAAGCTGATCATAAGGCTAGTATTTCTTTCGGGGTGTATGTTCTTAATCTCAATGTTGCTGTTGAGATTTTCCGAGACAGTGCCGACTTTTGGTGAGTTGGGACGATTCAGGTAGATGTTGTACTGAATCCAATTTAGTTTGCGCATATGTATTCTATGCGTTTGCTCAGGTATGTGCATGAGATCCTCGATTCACTAGTACTCTAACGTTATCTTGCAGAGCTTAACACCAGCTCCGCAAGTGGAGATCTTGCGCAGCATTATACCAGATTCTCGCTACTATGCAACGGCGTGAGTTCTCTAGTACATCTTCACTGTTGACCTTCTTGACGTGATTTCTAGCTTTGCCATCAAAAGTATGCTTGGTTCTTCTCCACCTCATCACGCTCACCGTCTCTTCTTGCAGAATCGATCATTCAGGGTTCCATCGTCATCGTCGTAACGGCAGCTGGGAGGCTTCAAGACCTCTCCCCCAACGACTCGCTCGAGAGTGCTGTGACAGTCTGGCTTGTATATGCGTTTGCCTGCGTGCTTGTCTCGGGTGCACTCCTGGGCGCCTGCTATACACCATTCGGGAAGCGGCGTCTTCCCGCCGCGCGGCTTTCAGAGGTACGCCCAAAGTATCTGGAAAGAGAAGTGGAGAAGCTTTGGGAGCTACGCCTGCATAGTGCTACCGAGGAAAGCAAGGATGAGAGTGCGATGCCAAAGCAGAAGGAAGTAGTGTTGAAGAGCCCTGTACCAGGCTCTGTGTCCTCATATGCGCGCTGGGTAGCAGTTGGGGCTGGGTTCGCCATAGTCCTCACAGCTTGGGTGATATTCGGCTTTGGGGTTGAGTGGGGTGTGCATGGAAACATTGTCGCCGGAACTACGGGGGAATGAAGGGCGCGAACTGACAGTGAATAACAATGTCCAAAGCTTGTGACTGTACTGGTCTTCCTTAGTGTATTATCCTTTCATTTAACGAGTGGCGCGCTTATTGAACGGGCTTGTCGAGGTATTTAAAATCAAAAACTATACGATTACATCAGCGGTCTCCGCCTCCTACAGCTTACCACACGTGACAGAACCGCAATTTGATTGGACACCGTCATTTGTTTGTTCGGTGTTTGCACCGTACAGTGTATAGACCTGACTGCCCCTTTGTTCGTATCTTATCTCTTACCATACTGCTCAATCCCATAAGCTCATCCACGTACCTGTTGTCTGTTGTCTGTTAGTGTCAGCTGTTGACTGCAACAGCTTCACAACTCCTGCCACTGCTATAACAGCATTTTCCCAGGCATTGCAGTAACATCGCACAGGCCCCCTAACATACATACAATAACACATATTTGTGTGCATGCAGCCAAGGCTTGGCCCGGGCCCCAACCACAATACAATGCCTATCAATATCATCAATCCCCTTGTCCGAATAATCGTCTTTGTCCATTGTGTGGGAATACTTCTGGTGATATGGGCAACAAACTTCCTTGGCCCAGGGTTCAGTAGGGCACGAGCTGTTTCGGTTATGATTGCTACCTGGGGTCTTGCCCTTACCCTATCACTCATTCCCACGACACGGGCAGAGGTTCAGAACTGGCAAGGAAGGCGGGTTGGGCCTGTCCAAATTCTGTCCGGTTTTTTTACTTTCTTTTGGGGTACATGGTTTGGTAAGTCATATCTAGGATTCCGGAATCTAAGCTAAAGTTTTCAGATCCGTTGTCAGATGAATCATTAGCTGCAGGTCCATTTGCAGGTGTATCTCGATACATGGTTATACTTCTCAGCTACCCTATATTTATCTTATCGATCGGTTACTTTGCGGACCTCAATTTGCAAATTCATCCACTTATTCGCCTTGAAGGAGGAATATCTGTGAGTACAGCATGCTATTTGTAAGTTTTATTTTTATTCATCACTCATCATAAAACTAATTATCTATATTGAAGCCTACTAGTACTATTATTCATTTTCCTTGTAGCTGCGTTCTGCCAGCCCTGAATCACGCGGTGATGGACCACCTGCCTGAAACCACACCCTACTGTCACATTGTTACAGCGCTCCACTGTGCCAGTTGGTTTTTATTGTATTTTGTTTTGTATGCTACATTATTGAAGCTCCTACATATTGTCACGAGTACCTCATATGAACTACTATTCTTTTCTGAATTCTAAGTCCTTTAAGCGCCCAGTCACAGCGCCTGTTCCTAGTAATGTATTTACAGTTGAAGAACCAGAGGTAGAGAAACCCTTTGCGACTATTATGGAGTTACCCGGATTGCCAGTGACAGAGTCACATGACTTATTGGATGATGCCGATCTTGATGACGACGTAACACGTAAACCTTATGGAATGTTCCAGAGCCTGTCGGTTGCTATGGCACGCATCATGACATCATAGTTATATATAGAATCATACAATACTTTCATTTATTCTGATTGGTAGTTAGTTTGAACTCAGTTTCAGTCTCTGACTTAATATATGTATATAGGTAGCTAGTTTGTAGTCGGTAGTTCTTTAGTTCAAACCTCTCGTCTGTACATTACCCTCCCAGGGAAAAAATGTTATAATTTTCGCTCAAAGTTCTAATTCAGATAATTCTATGATAATTTCTATCTAATTACAAGAATTAGGAATAAAATTGCTAGAAGACGATAATGTGGGATGCAAATATCACAAAATGTCGAGAATTACTTGAATATACAAAAAGTGTATCTATCTAAATACGAATTCAACCAAAAATCGTTACAATCATCCAGAACCGTGGGATGCCCCACCTGATCCCAGCAGCCACCAGTGTTTAGCGCACATGCCTGGCACACGTCAGCAAATGCTTACGTGGCTCGAACGTGTGCGGAGGACACTGGAGAGCGCCAGAAGAGTGGAAGGAGGGCCAAGACAGGAAGCACGAGATGGAGGGTAGGATGTAGTGTAGGGCACGAGTGGTGGTCGTAGTAGCACGCTGCAAGGTTGAAGATAGTAGTAAACAAGAAGAAAAAAACATGCGCACCTAGAACTGTTACAGTAACATTTAGACCCCTATATTCATTTCTTCTTTATCTCTAAACGGGCTGTCCGTACCACGCTTATCTCTTATCATGCTTATCTCTTATCTCACCAAGCGGGCTGTCCGCCTCTTTCTGCTTCTATCTTGATAACGCACTTACAAGCTCCGCTTGAACACTGGTATATAAACCTACCTACCCACTGTTGTATTCCTTACTTTAATCTACTGGGTTTTACCTGGAACATCGTCCTTCAGTAAGGTCTCCAACCTTACTGTCTAGAACCACTATTCTAAGGGAGTCAGCGACACTCGCCTTAGTCGGAAACCTTGATCTCTCAATCGAGAGCAGACTTACGTCTATCTAGGCATCCTGCCGATTGTCTACTCAGACAGAGATAGCTCGACTCATCCCAGTCGTAACAAAAGATTAAAGTCTTTATTACCTGAACCGTTGCCATCTGCAACGAAACCGACACCACGACTTCGTTAACTCCCTTAATTGGAGCCTTGAACTTAGGAGCGCTACCAACCATTCCTCCTTTGAACACCATGACGACACAGAACAAAGAAATAGAACTAAAGATCGGTTCCCCTCCCGAATTCGATGGAGACAGAGAAGAATCGAAGAGATTCATGATGAAATGTCATGCATACCTCGACATTAACGACAAAGTTTACGTCGATGATAAGAAGAAGATCATTCTTGTGTTATCCTACATGACAAAAGGAAACGCAGCAGCCTGGGCAGAAGACTTCATGGAAGCAGCCCTAGACCCCAAGAGGAAAGATACCTCCGGACAGATGATCGGTTATGGTACCTGGGCCAAATTTAAAAAGGACTTCGATGAAGCCTTTAAACCCATGGACCCCGCCGGAACCGCTATGACGAAGATACGAGGATTAGAGATGAGAGGAGATCTCCACACCTACATCTCCAACTACAAACTCCTCGCACATCGAGCAGGAATGACCGAACAAGCCCCCCTCATCGAATTCTTTCGACAGGGCCTAGACTACGGGCTTCAGGACAACCTGTATAAAACAGGCGAAACTCTCGATGACTTCGACACCGTTGTCAACACTTGCATTAATATTGATAACGCCTTCCAAAGATGGAAAGCTATCAAGAAGAAAGAAAGACCCCAGCAACAGAAAAAGAAGAACTTCGGAAATAGACACTATATTCCAAAAAGGAACGATGACATGGAAGTCGACCGCATAAGCCGTCTCTCAGACGCAGAGTTGAAGAAGCACCTCAAAGAAGGACGATGCTTCAAATGTCACCAAGTAGGACACCGTGCCAACGACACCTCCTTCCACCCAAGAGAAAGAGGACAGATCCGAAGAAACAAAGAAGAAACTAGCAGCGACGACGAAGACGAAAGTCGCGCTTCCTCCTCCAGGAACCCTATCAGAAGGAAGAAAGAAAGAGACGAGGAAGAAACTCCGAGGAAAGCACCGGTCCGAAGGAAAACCATGAAAGAAAAAGCCAAAGAGGTTGAAGAAGAAGAAGACAGCGATTTCACTGAAGTGGAACGTCGCTTCGTGGAGATGGATTTTTAGAAAGGGACACTGCCTCGACGTCAGTAACTCCCACTCATGTACGACTAATACGTTCTATCGGAACCAGAAATGAATTAAGAATTCCTGCATCCATTTTTTCCGATAAACGCGTGCAAACCGTCGAAACATCCATGGTCATCGATTCCGGAGCATCCGGCACCTTTATCAGCGATACCTTCTGTAAAAGGCATGGAATAAAAACCCATAAACTCTCACGACCCTTCCCTGTTATCACCGCCGATGGATCAGACGCCCAAGGAGGACTCATCTCTCGTTACTGCGTACTCACGATCAAAATCGATCAACGAACCATGATCGGGAAGTTCAATGTGGCAAAACTAGCCAAACAAGACAAAATCCTCCTAGGATTCCCCTGGCTTGCTGCACTAAAACCCCAGATCGATTGGGAAGCCAAAACCGTATCTCTCCCATCAACAAGGAGGTCGCTTACCATAGAAAAAAGCATTGACAGAAAGAGACGCAAGAAGTCGCTCCCGCCGCTCTTCAGAAAAGAAACAACCCGAACTTGGACAAATTCCAAACTACGGAAACCGATACAGGTGAAGGTGGCAACTAAAGAAACCATCCCCCCCTATACCGCTTCCGTAGAAGAAATAGTTGATGAAGAAATACCCAACTATGACACAAAGGACGACGTCTGGTCAGAAAACTTCAAAACTCCAGTCACAGACCCACTTGCCTATCAATTAGCCAGTAACGAAGTACTCGTCGAGTATGCCACCGATGGATCCACCGTACGCATCATAGAAGATATAACCTTCGATACCCCACTCGTTCGAGACGGAACATCAAAAAGAGAACAAAATTATGGAAAAACAAGTAATAAAGCCCAAGAATTCGCGGTTGCAGGAGAGATAGAAAAACAAAAGAAAACTTTCGAAGAACTCGTCCCTCACTTCCTCCACCAGTATAAAGACGTTTTTGCCAAGGATGGTCTTAACAAACTCCCGCCGGAAAGACCAGGAGTAGATCATCGTATCGACCTCAAACCAGGATTTGTACCCAAGACATCAAAAGTCTATCCTTTATCAGGAAAAGAACGAGAAGCTGTCAAAACATTTATCGAAGAAAATACTAGAAAAGGTTTTATTGTCCCCTCCAAGTCACCTCAAGCCAGCGGATTCTTTTTTGTAGGAAAGAAAAGCGGAGAACTACGTCCCTGTCAGGATTATCGGTATCTCAACGATTGGACCGTACGAAATCAATATCCCCTCCCCTTGCCAAAATCCCTCATCGAACAACTCTATGACGCTAAATACTTCACGAAGATCGACATTAGATCAGGGTACAATAACGTAAGGATCCACCCAGAAGATCGATGGAAAGCAGCGTTTACCACTCAAGAAGGACTGTTCGAGCCAACAGTCATGTTTTTTGGATTAACGAATTCCCCCGCAACTTTCCAAGCGTTCATGACCAACGTCTGCCAAAAGCAGATAAACCAAGGATGGCTAGTCATATACATGGACGACCTATTAATCTTCTCAAAGGATCTCCAGCAGCACCAAGCACGGACCATCGAAATCCTCGACATCCTTAGAAGAGAGAAACTATTCGTTAAACCGGAAAAATGCACCTTTGATGCGCGAGAGGTAGAATATCTTGGAATGATGATCCGACCAGGGGAAGTAGGGATGGAACCCGCCAAAGTAGACGGAATCAAACACTGGCCAACCCCGGAAAACCTAAAAGACACACGGTCTTTTCTAGGATTCTGCAATTTCTACCGGACGTTCATTGCTCACTACTCGGATATCGCTCGACCCCTTATCGACCTCACAAAAAAAGACCACCCTTTCGTTTGGACTGACAAGTGTCAGAACGCCTTTGACCACCTTAAAAACGCCTTTTTATCGCAACCAGTCCTAAGAAACCCGGATCCGACTCGTCAATTCGCAATTGCTACCGATGCATCGTTGGCAGCAACCGGAGCAGTGTTGCTGCAGACTGATGAAAATGGAATGTACCATCCATGCGGTTATCTATCCCAATCTCTCAACCCCGCGGAACGAAACTACGAAATCTTTGACAGAGAACTACTGGCAGTCATTAGAGCACTCTCCGAATGGCGCCACTATTTAGAAGGGAACCCCCACACCGTGATAGTATTCACGGATCATATGAACCTCCTGTACTTCCGTTCCGCCCAAAAGCTAACACGAAGACAGGCACGTTGGCAGCTCGCCCTTTCCAATTATCAGTTAGAGTTGCATCACGTCGCAGGGACCAAACTAGCCGCCCCTGATGCCCTTTCTCGACGCCCCGACCATTCACTCGGAAAAGACGATAACGACAATCGCATTCTCCTCCCTGATACCATGTTCGTGCGACTAATTGACAATGATTTGTCAGAAAGTATTGCACGCAACTCCGCCAACGATCCCGTCTACCAGAAAGCCCTGGAAGCATTGGACGGAGTATGCCTTCCTCCAATGAAATCCGCCCTCTCAGACTGGACGTGCACCGATGGCGTCCTCTTTTATAAACATAGAGCTTACGTCCCAGCAGCCCAACGACATGACGTGTTATTTAAACACCATGATCATCCCACTGCGGGACATCCCGGACGATTCAAGACGGAAGAACTCGTCAAACGAGATTTTTGGTGGCCAGCCATGGGAACTTACATCCGCAAATACGTCGACGGATGTGCATTATGTCAGCAAATGAAGGCTGACACGCACCCGGTCACTCCACCGTTGCGACCAATCCCCTCCATCGCCACTCGCCCCTTTTCCCAAGTCTCTGTTGACCTTATCACCGACCTGCCTGTATCGGGCGGTTTTGACTCTATCATGATCGTGGTAGACCATGGGCTTACGAAGGGGGTAATTATTTCACCTTGCAATAAAAACATCACCTCCGAAGGAGTAGCCAGACTATTCCTCAAAAACGTGTTCAAAAGATTCGGCCTCCACGAAAAAGTAATCTCAGACAGAGGACCGCAGTTCATTTCGAAATTCTCTCGAGAACTTGCCCGACTACTCGGATATCAGATCGCCGCATCAACCGCCTACCACCCCCAGACAGACGGACAAACAGAACGTCTTAACCAAGAATTGGAAACCTACCTACGGATCTATTGCAGGAATAACCCGTTAGAATGGTCAAATCATCTTCCTATCGCCGAATTCGTCCACAATCATCGGAAACACGATGCCAGGAACACGTCACCATTCTTCCTCATGATGGGCTACGAACCACGTGGGATCCCTCACATCTTATCAGTATCAGACACGCCAGCAGCAGAAGAAAGACTCAGAAACCTACAGAAGATACGTGAAGAAGCACTCGCTTGTCATAACATCGCCATGCAACGAATGGCAGAAAGATCTCGCCATGGGAAATACCGACCATGGAAGATAGGAGATAAGGTATGGCTTACGGCCACCAATCTCCTGACATCTTTACCTTCTAGGAAACTTGCGCCCAAACGATACGGCCCATTCGTTATCACCGCAGTCTTATCTCCTATCACATTTACTCTAAAACTCCCAGATCAGTGGAAAGTTCACCCCACGTTCCATGCTTCCGAACTATCGTCCTATCGCGAGACAGAGATACACGGACCGAACTACACCGAACCTCCACCTGACATTATCAATGGCGAAGAAGAATATGAAATAGAAGCTATTCTTAGCCATAAAGGCACGGGTAAACGAAGACGCTATCTCGTATCATGGATAGGCTACTCTTCCGGAAGCAACGAATGGATACCCGAGGAGAACTTGCGGAGTTCGAAAGAGCTTTTAACAACATATAAGAAGAGGCACAAGCTAAACTGAATGAACCATTCCCCTGTAAACGAAACCCAAGTGACCAATATGCCCTTCCCCGCATCCACCTACACTCTGCCATACCACTCCACCTTCGAAACCGCCGCCCTTGACTCAAATGACGAACGATACGAAACGTACATCACCCAAGCTGAAGACCTCACTCTCATTGAGGCAGCACTTCTCTGCCCCCAACATGCCATTGAGCTCACCAGAGTCCTCTTCGGAAGAAACGCCCACTCCATCAACCTCCTCATCAACATCATTAGAGCCACCGAGATCATCGAACGAGTCTGTCGTCTCGTTGAAGACAACACGGTCCGCCACAGTCTCATGCATATGCAGAGGCGCATACGCAACTTTGCTCTGCGCCTTATTCCTGAAGAAGTTAAAGACGATATTAGAACGGTCATCCACATCGTCTCAGAACAAACCGCAGGGGTTGCGCGCCCACCTTCCCCTATGGGCCCCACCGGAGGAGCCCCTCCTCCCTCATACCAAGACGCTGCTCCTACTCTCTCTTCTCACATTCCTAATGAGTTACTGGCTGCGGTCAATAATCTCGCGCAGACAACGGAAGCCATGTTAGCTTCCCTCAGAGAAGAAAACCGCCAAGCAATCCCCGTACCAGTCCCTACGGTGGAAACTATTGAACACCCTCCCCATCTTTATACTGCGTTCTCTGCTACCCGCGAAGAGATCGCTGCTGATCCAAATCAACAACTCCTATCCTATCATGAAGAACAGGACTTGGCCAACGCATTGGCCTCGCTCCACATTCACCCCCCGATTGTCATTCCAGATTCATTATCGACGCATACCTTCACGGATGGAATAGTACCCATGCAAGCGTTGGGAAGAACTCAACCTGCCACTCCTGCTGAGCTAATCGCGGAGGCAGAGCAACGAGGTGTAGCCATTAGGCACCCCATACAACGAACCGATTTAACCAGGAAAAGAACGCGAGCTCGGCGCTCTGCTAAAGATAAAGGAAAGAGACGCGCCACCAGTGCAGATGAAGCACTTAGTCCTAAGCCAGGCCCATCACCCTTACGAGCGACCTCCTCTAATCCTGATGAAAACCGCGTATGCAGATACTGCAAAACGATCGGGCATAGGCAAATTAATTGCCCCGACTACTACTGTCGCGTCTGTCGAGAATTGTCTCCAGGCCATCTTTCATTTTATTGCCCACACTATACTGGAGAAACCCCTACTTCTCTAACCTGGAAAGACGAAGGATTTTACCAGGCACTCGCAGCCTGGGAGAATGACGCCGATGACGCATACGCAGCATTATGCAGGGAAGAAGAAATGCTCTATTCGGAAGAGCGCATGAAGGCTGGACCAGAAGACGACTTAGAGTATTCTGACGATCCCATCTACTACGCTAACCAGGATGATTGAATCCGGTGGTTTCAACCCTAGTAAGGGGGTAATGTTACAGTAACATTTAGACCCCTATATTCATTTCTTCTTTATCTCTAAACGGGCTGTCCGTACCACGCTTATCTCTTATCATGCTTATCTCTTATCTCACCAAGCGGGCTGTCCGCCTCTTTCTGCTTCTATCTTGATAACGCACTTACAAGCTCCGCTTGAACACTGGTATATAAACCTACCTACCCACTGTTGTATTCCTTACTTTAATCTACTGGGTTTTACCTGGAACATCGTCCTTCAGTAAGGTCTCCAACCTTACTGTCTAGAACCACTATTCTAAGGGAGTCAGCGACACTCGCCTTAGTCGGAAACCTTGATCTCTCAATCGAGAGCAGACTTACGTCTATCTAGGCATCCTGCCGATTGTCTACTCAGACAGAGATAGCTCGACTCATCCCAGTCGTAACAAGAACAAGCAGTGAATGACTGAGTAAAATTTTGTTGAAGTTCATCATTTGCACATATTTGTTTCGCTCATGTGACTGTTTGGTTGATATTGAACCATTTGCATCATGGTATTTGTTTGGCTCGCATGACTTTGGTTTGAAAACTTTTTGAACTTCTGATGTCGATCCCTCATTAACATTCCTCAACGTTCAACATCGTCAGCCTCAACCATCAAACTGATAGGTATGTCTTAGGTTTTTTAAAAAAGTTCTATTTAACATTTGTAACTACAAACTAGGTAGTTCATAGCCGTCCTTCCGCGCTCGTTGTTGGATTGTGAGTGTGTCAGTCCTTGTTCGAGCAAGAGCCATGCTGATCCAAGTCGTTGCCTGCCGTTCACAGGAAGTGAGTGCATCGATTGTTGTTCGAGCAACCGCCACACTGATTCCAAGTCGTTATCTGCCGCTCGCAGGAAGTGAGTGCGTCGTTCGTTGTTCGAGCAACCGCCACGCTGATACAAGTCGTTGTCTGCCATTCGCAGGAAGTGAGTGTGTCAAACCTCCTCTGAGCTCGAGCCATGCTGATCCAGGTCATTGTCTGCCGTTTGCAGCGGGTGAGTGTGTTGATCCTCCTTTGAGCTCGAGCCATGCTGATCAAAGTCGTTGTCCGCCTTTCGCAGCGTGTCGATCCTCTTTCAAGGAGTCACTGTATGTCTTTTCTATAAATCCACTTGCGTGTTTCACTAATGTAGCTTTATTAGCTTATGCTTATCCACACATGTTCACACTTGTATGTGCTTGTTCGCACTCGTTCTTGCTGCAACAGGTATGGCTTTGCTAATCTAAGCCAGGGATTAGGTAGTATTTGCGGTCAATTGTAGCTATACAGTAATTACTTTTGTGTCTATATTCTATGTAATCAAATATCAGTTGTTTTTTCTTGTAACATCGTCTGACTATTGTGGGTGATTTGCAATGCAAAGTTCGAAATACATTTTCTGCAATTCACAATAATTGTGTCTAGTATCAGCTAATTCTTGATAATTATGCAGGGGGTAAGAAAGTCCTTCTAAACTACATAATTTTCCTAATTCTCCTAAGGCTGCTAATTAGACATAATTCTTGGACTTTATCAAAGATTATCGAAATTTTGGCCGGGAGGTTTTTCCTGATGTAGGGTCCTGCTTGATATTCGCCCACTCCTGAGCCTGCCTCTTCATCTCCGGACGCTGTGCCTTAACAACCTGATCGATCTGCACTTCACAAATAGCCACCAGGTTCTCATCCAAAGCCGCAATATCCGCAGGGTCAGGATTAGGCAGCGAATCGACATACTCGAGGGTCCACAGAGCAGGATACCACACCCAACTGCGCTTCCCATACTTGTCCAACACCCCAGCGACACCCATGCTCTTTTGATGAACACTGATAAACGACGCAGCGGCGTGAAGCAGGTTGAACATGTTTCCAAACTGGACGTATTTCATACAGTGCTCTTTGCTGATGTTGAACGCGGAGCAGACTTCTTTCATCTCTTCTTTTGTTCGAAGCGGCCATAGACCCTGGAACTCGGCGTTGTGCAGCGAGAGACAGACAGGTACTACTTTGGGCAGGAGGTAGATCGGAGCAAGCGCGCTGTGGTAGTCGTTGATGTGGTATATGTCGACGACAGGGAATCAATGGATGGTGGTTGCGATGGCCTGGTTCCATGTAGAGTAGAAGATGGCGGAACTGAGATCGTCCATGCGGGCTGGGTATGGGTCTGATGTGGTCTGTGCATGGAAAACGGGCCTGTCGAGGATGACATAGGTGATATTGTCCAACACGTGCGTCTCCACTTCGATTCGATAAGGCTCATTGAAGATGATAACCTCGATAGGCTCCGCAGGTTCGCCAGCGGGATAATCCAGGTCCTTCACTTTTGGAATGACCTAGATCAAGTCAACGTCCGTCATAGCTTTTCCCATGAGCGATGACATCACACCGAGACCTCCGATCTTGACCTTGAGTTTCCAGTCAATGATCTCATATTCCAGCGTCGCGATGAGGACTCTGCGCCGCTTATTCTTGTCCTCTAGCCATCCCACGATCTCCGCGTTCGGCTTGTGCCCAAAGATCTTTTCCGCAATGGGCGTCACGCTCTCCTTGAAGTCTGCGGCCGACTTGTTGAGCAATCCGATGATAGGGGAATACTTGCTTGCGCCCGAATTCGTCTGCACACCATACAGGTTGTGGCGGATGCCGTAGAAAGAGTACACGAAAATGACGACTGCGAGAACTCCGGTAATGAGGGAGAGAGAGCAGAGGAGCCCGTACATGGTAGCGCTGACAAAAGCATGGCCATGAGGCTCAAGAGTCCACTCCAACGTGGCATCATCAACGATGAGTGCCCATGCGAGCGCAGGATAAGGGGGCGCCGACAAATTCGGGTAGTTGTGCGCAATGCTGTTAGGTGGTAGCCGATCCATAACGCCGTCACCGTAGTAGTAATCATCGTACCCAAACACGTTGAGCTGCAGGTACGTTGGTCATGCAGCCATGATTTCGAGCTCCCAAGTGCCATCGCTGACTAGGTTCGTCGCACTGGAGATACCCTGGTCATAACCCCAGTCATTGAGGGCCTCTCGTCTTCCATAGTTGTTGAGAGCTAGCTAATCATGGACTGAAGCTTAACGTAATGAGATCATGTGGATGTTTAGACGCTTTAGGCGCACAGCCTATGCTGTGTATAAGCTGTGAAGCGAACACCGGAATACAGCATGTACAAAAATGTACCAGAAAGCAGGGGACTCAACTCTGACTTGACCACCAAAACAACTGTTCCCTTCTGCCTGCCCATCGCCGATTAGAGGCTTCTTTGTAAGTGATGATTTAGAAATTGATCGGTGAAAGCTGAGATGGTGCTGCACTCCGTAGTTGAAATTATGGCTTCATCCACCACTAAAACGAAAGAGACATTAGCAATAAAACCCCACCAGGAATTCAAAGGACACACCGACAGGGTGCAAGGCGTCGTACACCTGCCAGGTGGACAGCGAATCATCACTTGTTCAAATGACGGCTCGCTGCGGGAATGGAACTTGAAGAGCGGGAAACAGATAGGAGAAGACTGGAGAGACGGAGAAGGTAAAGTGTACCATCAGTGAACGCATGAGTCCTTGAAATTGTAGCCGTCGCAGCTGTAGGATGATGTAATTCTGTTCCTACCGAATATCACTGTGGGTAGTAAATCCAATGAAATTCATTAGGTAAAATCAGTTGATAATGTAATGAAATTCACAGTACAAGGTGCTGAAATCGAGGTGCTGAAAGTTCCGATTTTTACTCTGAAATTTCAGCGATATTGCGCTGAATTTTTACTCTGAAATAATGTGCTGAAATTCTGCTCAAGAATGACAAAAATAAATGGTGCTGACGACGGTGACATTATGTCACTAGTGACATGACATACTGTGTCACTTATTACCCATTGAGAATTCACCAAAGGCAGGGATTGAACGGATGACCTAAACCATCGTACATAGCATCACTACCACTAAGCCATGGTATCTTTAGCAGGTATAGCTACAACTCCTAATATATACCACCCTTCTCCTACATTTTTCGACTTACTACCTACGACATTCGTTCTTCAAATTTGTCGTTCGTTATTTCCTCTTCCTTGCCCCCACCCAGCACACTCTCTTATTTATCTCGGCAGACTGTTACTGCAGCCTGAGCATATTCCAGTGTTATCATAATTGTTAGAATGTATAAAGATGCTTATCTTGATTTGTGCCGCACAAGAGTCAGCGCATGACCAAATTCACAAGCAAGTTTCCCGCCCTCCCAGCGGCTCCACCTGCTTGTGTCTCTCCCAAGCTAACACTCGGACCAGCTCCGACTCTTCCTAAGCCAGACTACGCTGGAGAATTGGATTCATTGGAAAATAGCGCTGAAAGTGGTGCTGAATTCGATTCATTGGAAAATGGTGCTGAAATTTGGTGCTGAATTGGATTCAGCACTCCAATGAAATTAACTACCTGCCGTTTCAGTAGAAGTTCCAATGAAAATTTCAGCATCAGTACTTTTTCCAATGATTTTGATTGGAATCACTATCCACAGTGATATGACTATACATACCACGAGAAATTTGACTTAATCATACTTAGCCATGGATGGCCACCAACATAGACTCGCTAGATGAGACCATGACAAAGTCGTAACAAGCTGCCTTCGCAGCCAGCAACGAACGTAAGTGTAATGACGTCCGTGTTATTGAACATTTTAACTTGCAAGCATTTATGTTTTATATTAACAGATTATCTAAGACTTTCCGCAGGACAATGGCCTTAGCCCTTGACGGCGCATAGAGATTGACCTAGCGGTCAGTAACAAAATCGTAACATGCTATCTTCGTAACCAGTAAGGGACGGAAGCTCACTAGCGTTGACGTCACTGATTGTTCTCAGTTCCCATCAAATATTAGCCTAATTTTAATGCTATCCAAGACTTTCTGCAGGACAACGGCTTTAGCCCTTGACAGCAAATGGAGATTGGCCTGACGGTTAGTAACAAAATCGTAACACGCTATCTGCGTAACCAGTAAGGGACGGAAGCTCACTAGCGTTGATGTTACTGATTGTTCTCAGTTCCCGTCAAATATTGGCTCGATTATAGTATTATCCAAGATTTTTCGCAATATAACGACTTTATGCTTCCGAGTCCGCTCGTCGTATTGTGAGTGAGGTCGCTTAACTCTTGCCACAGACTTGCCAACATTAGGGTGTAACATGGATGCATTGTAGGGAATGGTAGATACAACTTACGGACATACTAGGTAGTACTAATCAGAGTCAATTTCAATCTTACTTACGTCTATTGACTCGGCGTGACTCAGTTCAAGCAGTTTCGAGACATCAAACTTCGGTGCCTTGAGAATTTTTGCCTGGCGAACGTAGACATTTTGTAGAGGGTAAATGTTGCGGTTGTGCTTCTCTATCTTTCGTCCAATAGCCTCTGGCACAAATCTCTGTACCAACTCCTTCAAGTCACAACTCGACGCTTCCCCGGTAATATCTTTCGAATTTCGTGAATTTGGCTCGAGAACACAGACTTGTGACGAGTGGGCCATACTCTATCGTTCGCCACCCAAGCTATGCTGGTTTCCTTCCCCAATATATTGGGCTCCTTGCCATGTATGGAGAGCAAGGATCGTGGTTGAGGCAGTCTGGGATTTTACAAGTGCCTTTAGTAAATGTGTTAGTAGTAATCCTCCTCTTCGGACTTACATTATGTGCTTGGATGTGCATCACTCGACCTCTAGTGGAGGACAAGATGCTTCAGCGTGCACTGAGAAAAGACTGGGAGAATTGGGCGAAGAGGGTGAGGTACCGTTTGCTCCCTGGGGTTTGTTGATCACATACATACGGAGCGTTCCGCGCGGTTGTTTTTTTGTCGTACGGGATTGGTGTTTTATGACTCAATAAGACGGTCAACAGGTAGCCCCGTACATACAAGTACACAGGCAGATGACACCGCCAACATAAACTGATCCTCAAAGCCTCACTATCGATCCCCCAAGTCACTGCACAAAAACATCAAGTCAGGAATATGACCCCAAACCACCCAATCTAGCTCACATACCGTCTACTGTTCTGCACACGTAAGAACAACCAATCCACGGTCTCGCGAACGCCAGCTCTGAAAAGCCAATCCGGTCAGCCAACCCCACACATGCGTAAAAACTCACTCGGTCAGTGTCACAGTGGCTGGCGTAGATCGTGGCAGGAGTGATGATGTCAGACAACCCGGAGCTTGAACACACCCAGACATGTCTGGGGCCCAGACTTTGAGGCGGAGTCTGCGCAGACTTAACACAGACCGGCCATTTCCTACATGCCTCCTGTCACGCGTGACACTGACTCGGACGAGCGTTCCGAATCCGACAAATGCCGGATGAAATAACGAATCAGGACATTTCTCTTGGACGCGCTGATCAACGACGAAGGTACGAATATATTCACTCTCAATTCAATTTTATATCTACTGATCTACATAATACTAGCATGAACAACAACAACAACGTTAACGCTAATGGAGGAGACGGGGACCAAAATCACGAGGTGCATTGATCATTCTCTAAATATCCACTCACTGATTATCGTTCTACAGATACCCCAGCATCTTCTCCAGCACATCCCAAGGCCTCGAGAGGTAGTTTTCAGGCTGACAAGAGACCAGTTAGTAAGTAACGCGATCTCATTCGTTAGCTACAACACTGAAATTGTTGAAGGAACTGATGTACAATACCTGGGCTGTCGCGCGACGCCGCGTGCGTCAACTAGTCTATCAGCCGGAGTTACCATTCCCTCCCTACCTGCTGCCTCCGGTCTGGCCAGACGACCTGCGCGCGATGATGGTGCTGTGGGTTGCGAGGGAGCGGAGGATGTTCGAAATGGAAATGGCCGAGTTCGAGCAAATACTGGGACTCAGAGGTGCCGCGTGTTAGTGCTTATAGGTGAGTCGTTTCAAAACTAAAAAAAAAAAACGCACTGACGAATTTCAGACCGTACAGATGAAGGAGATTCGAACGGAGAGGCTGAGAGTGGGATCGAGTGGCTGCATACATGGGATGGGATAGATTCATGATCGTGATATAGGATGTACTAAATACCTTTACGAAATTCTTTCAGTGGACAGGCGTGGTGTCGAGAGCTTCGAGTTAGTTTCGCCTGGCTGAGACGTACAGCGAAGGGCTTGTCGTACTGGCAAAACCGTTGAGTCAGTTAAGAACGTAAATTGACAGTTACTATTGGACCACCAGTGTCAGAAATAGAGGTCATCGTACTCTTCGTCGACCTCTTCTCTATCTTCCCCCCCTTCATGTTCCTCTTCTGACTCGTCTTCGCTAAGATCATTTTCTGACTCGTCTTCGTCAGGATTGTCATCCATATATTGCTCACCGGTATCTTCGCGGCCCTCACCATCGTTTGCGTCGTCCATTTCCGTAAGTACTGTTGACTCGTAGTCGTCAAAGCATTCTCTGACAATCTTCCGCAATCCTACTGGGTGTCCTATGCCTAAGTGCGTATAACGCAAGAACATATCGCGATCAGCAAAACTAATTCACAGTAAGATTCGTTATTTAAATTACGAGAGGGCACCATGACTCACATCCCGACATAATGTTCTTCCCAGTCATCTACCTCCTTGTTGGGACGTCCAAATGATGTTCCGCGCCGCAGTGAGCTTACACCTCGCCCTGAGGCGAATGCAGGAATCAAATGAGCACCTCGAATCACTTGGCTCGGATTGAGGAATCCGAATGCATCATGATCAGATTCTTCTACAAACGCCACCTTGGGAAGGCGAGCGCGCCGCATCCCAGACTGATAGTCCGACAGTGCTAGTGGTGCGAGCCACCTGACGAAGAGGACCTCTAGGTGCTGTTTCTCGGTTTGACCTTCGAGCCAGGTGTCCATGTGATAGATACCCAGTACACGAGCGTACCAGTAAGGGTGTCTAGGGGTGGTTTCTCCCGAAAGAACCATAACATCCGCATATGTTCTGGGGTTGATGAGGTCGTATTCTCGCCTCATGTCGTAAGTCGTATAGTGCACCTGCATTGTGTGAACTGAGTAGACCGTACTGTTGGGAATTATGACCGAACTACGTTCCTTGTCCGTGAATATGTGGTCGCAATGACTGACATCTAGCTTATTTAGTCTGTATAAAATATGATCCTTCAATTTCGGAATGAAGCTCTAGAGCGGTCATAAGCGAACTGGCGACCAGCTGAAGAAAAGTGGAATCGTCCCTTACCTTAGTGGCTGGGTCGCCATCGTGCATCTGGAGGAATAGGAACAATGAGACTGGATCATTTCGATTGGTTGCGATATAATGATGGCCTTTGAACGACGATGGAGCAAGAGAGTCGGGCGATTGGTAGTTGGAGGAGGAGATACCTGCTTCTGCGATGCGCCGTAGTACGTGACGCCTGCGTTCATGCTTCACCAGCTGTTTTGAAGGATCAAGCTTGCTAGTTAGTGGATAAAATGCTTTTAAGGCCCGGTGCGCCAGCTCTCCCTGAGCGATAAGATAATGTCAAACACGTCCTTGAGGGCTATGGAAGAGACTTACAATCTGAGTGGTAAAAGAATCTGTCGTTCCAAAGAGCTTGATAGTACGCACGTAATCTCCCATTGCGTGGAACTTGTAAGTACTCAAATTGAACTTTTTCACCTTCGGTCCGCCAGATTCTCCGGAAATATTATTAGATTCAGCACGCCGCGCGAACCTTCGATTGCGAGCCGCCTTCTCTTTCGGCAATTCAACAGTGACAAAAGCAGCACAGGTGAAGTCGCGGAACTTCCGTAACTGCTTGGAGAGATCCTTGAATGTGTTCTCGAAGAAACACAAGGTCGACTCTGACTGGATTCTGAGCTTCGCCAGTGCATGCCACTGTGCGAATCTATATAAGAGAGATTGCACGATTGCGTCATGATCAGCGGGGAACAGCCCCTCGAACACAGGTATCGCACACTGAAGAAAGGCTATCAGCAATCCAGATAGATAAGTAAAGGTAAAGTGGAACAAACCTGCAAGATGTCTTCAAAATCTCGTGCCGCAAGTCTTTTCATTTCAGATGTGTTGTTCGCGAACATTCGGATCACCCCGTTACCGAAAGATGGAACCTGACGAAATCTAGAGGATAGAGTTTGCTGCTTGTTACGCGACCGATGCTGTATACAAACTTTACTTACCTCGAGTCTAGGATTGCGACTAGCCGATTTCCCTCCGGAAGCGCAGAAAGGATCCTGATGAGGTGGCTGAATAACGCCTTCCAGGTACCCAGCTCACATTCATGCATAAAATCCACAACGAGCATCCGAAACGGATCAAGGCCTAGCGCTCCTAGCTTCTCCACGAATTTATTCTGTGAGTCACTCATCTGAGTCGGTAAGAGAGAGCGGTCGACAATCTGCACTCACCATAACAGGCACCCACGAGCCCTCTCCAAGTATTTCCTCAACCTTGATACCATCCACAGTGCTGCCCCACTGATAAATATATTCCCGTGCTTTGACAATGTTACTTGTGATGTAGACTCGAAGATTTTTTAGACGGCTCTTCATGTCCTTACGAAGGCCTAAGGAAGGAAACATATTCTTCGGTGTGAGGCAACGGGGGCACGGGCATAAGCCCATATCCTTGATAGTCGCAATTAAAACCCTGAAAGTTGTTGAGTAATTGTCCATCATTGTAGATAGAACGCACTTTTCAGGGTAATCAGCCGAATAAGTAAATATCCGCGGAAATATCCTGCGTAACACACCATCTGCACATTTCAATACTATACCATGTCTGTATGCGTGAATAAACTCTCGGTCTAGTAAGGTATCCCAGCATGCGTGGAACAATTCGCGCCGGCAGTGGGTGTGGAGGGTAGCCATGCCGCTTTTAGATATGCGAGGCAAACTGCTCAGAAGATCCTTGACCTTGTCAGGCAGCTGATGGGGCAATATTGACAGCGATCCTTGAAGGTACAGCAGAAAAACTCACCGATGGTAGAAACCCTACCAGGTGGCATGCGCCGGACTTCGGTGCCGAGCGCGCGTACTTTGTCAGATTTCCAAAGTACAAATAAAGGGGCCAGGCCTTTGCCGTTCCGAAGTTCGCCAGATGCGTGGCATCCGAAAAAAACATGAGACCAGCAATTACTCGCTCCAGCGTGCATTCAGGCTCCCTTGGGAGCTTTTGCAGCTCGTCTTGGGCATCCAACCAAGAGTCCGAGGTATACAACTCGTCGAATACTCGCTCTTGATGAGAGTCCAATGGATCCTTCCACATGCACTTGAAAGGTGAGAGGTGAAACACGTTAGCCTGGATATCCGCGAAAGCTGACCGAATGACTTCAACCAGGGGGCGAAAATGGAATCCGGGAACGGAAAAAAGTCTCGTATCATCCTTCGATTTCGTGGGGATGTTGATGGTGACATCGGCCTGGGTCCAGTCGTCTGGAAACTCGATCTTATTCTTATTGGTATCGTTGTCCAATTCCCGTAAGCTCCTTTTCACCGAGAAGTCCTCCAGGTGCTTCAAGTCGAAGTCGTCTGCTAGTATAACTTCTTTCACAAGACGAGCAACTTCAGTCTCCGATTTCTTATTGCTCCCGGAATTCATCCAAGACATGACTCGATAGATCGTCATGTTGGGAAAAGGGTACGGAGGTGGGAGGATGCTTGTCTCATTCTCTTGTTGGGCTTTCGGACACGTGCTTGAAAGTAACACGGACGGGACAAATTTATCGGGCTCAAAGGATGGGCGACGAGGGTAAAGCCGGTAGAGTCCGAGAGAATTGAAACTGGTCTGGAGTGTATCTCGCAAAGTTAAGAGAACTCTCCGGATCCTGGTTTGAGGTGGGGCTGGACTTTGAGAAGGCAAAAATTCGACATTATCCGAGTGATTAGTGTCCTCGTCAGGAAGAGGAACATCCTCAAAACGTCTAGGTATTCGTCGCAGCCTAGGGAGCGAAGGTTCTTCTGGGAGTGAACAACAGTTTTAAAAAACAAGTTATTTGACCAAAGTGAATGTAAGGCGTACTTGAAACGTCGGTGTCCATTGCGTTGTCAACACTGTCATGGGTATCAAAGTGAAGCTGCCGCTGCTCTGAGAGTTCAGGGCCACGTGCACCAGTAGACGCGCCAGCCTGAGTCCATCTGCTTGATGGATCGTACAAAAAAATGGGTTTGGAGAGATGATCGCGCTCCACATGAGGAATGGGCAATATTGTTGTCTAGAATTATGCGACAATTCAACTGTCCTATTCATGGGATCGATTAAAAAAATCAGCCACTTACCGAAGAACTGCTCGATTCCCCTCGCTGTGGTATTCCTGATGATGATCGTACCAGAGAAGCAGCTCTGGCAGCAGCCTTCGTCCTTTCTTGTCGTTTCTGGCTGGCTAGGGTTCTGGATCGGTGGTAGAATTTGCATGATGCGCGATGCCTAGAAAGACCTCGACTACTGTCAGTTGATTTCTCCCAGAGGCAGCCTGGGGCAGTGCATGAAACCATTGCGACGGCCAAGGCTAGTAGTAGATCAACAAAGAGTAAAAAAAGAACAAGCCGCAGTTTCTTGTGCATTCGTCAGACTCCGAGTTGATTGGTGGTGAAAGTAATACTGATTTGAGTTCAGTAAGGTCACCTAACGGTATTCCTACGAGCTCTGAAAGTGAGCTCGATGCTACCATTGCGACCGTCTATGACTCTATGGTCAACAGACGACGACTGACTTTGAAAGACTGTGTACGATCACGTGACCCTCGGGGTTCGGCCTCGTTTCCAGTGACTCCGAGTCGGAAAGCTCAGAACGTTCAATATCATTGCCTCCAATGATACCCCAACTGTGAGCATCTCTATTAAATCCACGAAAAAGATAAAGAAAATATTTTGCTTTCAGTTTACTGGGGGATTGTACTGAGATCATCGTCGTTGGGCCAGTGATCCTTAAACTTCGCAAGACCGTCAGGGAGTGACAGGCAGATCGTCCAACGGTCGAAGTACTAGTCATGCGGTGATGTGCCAAATTTTCACCTGAAATTTGGCAGAGAACACAAAAACGCTCTTTAGTCTGCACTCGGTAAAATATGTTAAAGTCCCATCAGCGTCCAATCACGTACAACTACACAAAAAATGATGAAACAACAACACTCACTGGATGGTAAGCGGCCATGGAATCTACTAGTAGTAGTAGTAGCAGTAGACAAACAGCGTTAGATGGTGGAAAAGGCAGTTTGTCGAGTATGAAGGCAACATCCTTTTCCACAAGAATGCCTTCGATCTTACTGTCACTCGCCCTGCAGCATTCTTTGATGGTAGCGCTAGTAGTGACTCTGGTAGGAGGCTGACAAGATCCGAAAGCGTTAGACTCCCGCTTGACTATTCCTTAAATTATGATCTGTAACATAACATAACATAGGTGGTGTTATGTCTTTGGGGCAGGGGGCCTGCCAGGTGGATTATCATTAGAGTCCTACGATCGTGATGATTCTAATAAACGACAAAATGAATGAGCTTTCCGAGTTTGCGAGACTGACGGAGACTACGGTAGTCAGGCCTCAATATTTCAAGTTGTCGCACGTCTGAGTCACGTGCGGGTCTTCAATCTAACATACTGCATACATTTCAAACATATGGCTATTTGTTGCACTGGTCTAGATCAATAACGGATTTACAACGATCTCAGACATACGCCACACAACAACGAACAAATTTCCAACTCCCAAGGTCTATAATATATTTAGTATTCAAATACACATGATCAGCGTAGTACCTCACATCAGCTATTGACATCGAACTTGCAGTCGGGGGACCCTCCCTCCGAATCCATCCTATCGTCATTACCTTCGTCAGGCAGACCTAATTTGTGCGCAAAACCCTCGAGGTGATCAAGCTGTACATCGGAAACAACGAAAGACGTGATATCGCAGCCATATGCGCCGATGTTGAAGTCTATATCGATATTGAGTTCTTTCGAGGTACGCCCTACCAAAAGCTTGTTGAAAGAGGAAGCTTCTGCATCGCTACGAGCATATTCTAGAGCATCCTGCTCCAGCATCGTTTCAAGAAGCTTTGTGCGCTGAACTGATGATTCAATCTCCCAAGCCGTCGTCAGAACACGTAAGCGCTTGGACTCGCGGGTAGCTTGCATCGCAACGACGGCTTGAGCGACGGCCTTGCCAGACATGCCTCGCAAGCCACGCTCAAACAGTTCTTTACCCTAGTATCAAATGTTCATTATTGTGAAATTGTAGCATTGAAAGCTCACTTACCGCCTGGACATCAGCCACAGTCATATCAGTCTCGCCGGAGTGTTTTCCGACAGACTTGTGAAGAAACCGAAGCTCAATTGCGTTAGGCCCATGGCCACGGTGTGTGTCATAAGGTTTGAACTGTCTTTTTGCGCGTTGCACGTAGTAAGACAAGTTTTTCGAGGGGGGGAGGTCTGGAAGAACAAAAAGTTCGTCTTCTGACGAATTATTTGTGACGTCCGAGTCAGATGATGGTGATGATGATCGGCGACCTCTGAGGTGTTGGGATGACACTCTGAATCTCATTGGTATATGATCAGGACGATAGTAGTGTCGCCTGTCGCGACAAGAAGAGTTATGTTCACTGCCAGTGACCCGGCCACGTGTCTGAACGCCATCGGGCCAGAGTTGACAGGACGACTTGGAGTCCTCATCCTGACGAGTAGGACTGGGTTGTCCGGTAGAGCTTGGAGGAGTAAAACAGGGATGCATTTTTGGCTCGCCAGCCTGAGAATGCTCCATAGCTGGTTGTTATTCAACAAGTTGTTGATGCGTGTTGGAGGACGTCGGGTGAAAGTTGGACGAACACAGATTCCACTAGACTAGTGTGTGACTGGAAAACCCTCCCAGTTGGGGCATTGGTCACGATGTATTAATTTCCCTGAGGGGAGTTTGAACCTGGACGTTTCTTGGTAGTGAAACTCAGGTGTTTCATTGGAGAAACTCGACTAAAATGGCACTTGGTGGGCGCGGTTTGGCGCTCAACGTAAATGATAACACACATATTGTTATCCTCGCCGTATTTGGGCAAGGCTTACTAGTACAGACCTGTGCTGCCTGCCCCTCAACGTAACCCGTTAATTAATTTGAAACTCGAACTTACCTTCTACTAGGATCTAACTTCGTGTACACACCGTGATTGCTGAGGTCCCCAAGACCAAGGCTATTGCCAAACGGATTGCGTAAAAGCAAGGTTCAATCAAACACGTGCAGCCGCCAGGGTGACTCAGTTTGGTTTGTCTTGGACTTCAAGCTTGAAGGCCAGTTTCCTTCAATCGATTAGAAGACTCCTAAATATCCTTCAGATTGAAATCTAGCCCCGGATCTGGGTAAGTTCGAGTCTTACTGCGGTCACCACCGGATGCCGCCGCATCAATTGATTTCCGACCGATTGATTTGAAAGAATTTCTGGGCAGCCATCCACCGTGGCTTCACTGAGTTGTTGGACCGCGACCAGTTAGTATTAAATCATTGTCATGTGTCTGACTCTTCACGGCCTTCCAGATCGCTACCGTATGGCGACTGTGACTAATACCACAATCCTGACTATCATATTCATATTTCAGAGACTTCAAAAGTTGGTGTTCATTGTCACTCGGCGGGTCGCGGAGGCTCGCCAGAACTAAGCGGCTCTCTAAGAAGCAATAGCTATTGAATGGTCGAACCTTATAATGTTCGATGATCGATTGTCGATAACCAGTCATGACGGTAAGTCACACATGTAATATGCCTCGTTGTCATTATCCTCATTACGAGTATCTGACAGCAGGGAGTCCGGCTAGCGATTCATATGCGGCCGCGGCTGAGAGACTGACTGTACAGGGGCTTGTCTAAGGAGAGTCACTAGTATCAGTGAGTAATGTTAAATATCAAAGTTTCGTATTCGGTACTGAGTCAGTTCGTCTCCGAGTCTCCGTGCCACTGCCATTGTCCTCTGGCAGGCTGTGACCATGATTCCTCCAGGCTCAGATCAAGTTGTACGTCGCCAGGAACTTAGTGATGATAGCTACAGCAGCTTTCAGCCACCTCCAGACTCAGATTCTGAGATGTCACGGTGGTGTGAAGAAATGATGAACCTGCCGGTGATGGAAGGCTGGTCTGAGTCGTTGGACATGCCAGCCCCGCTGGGCATCATACCCCCGCTCCATGAAAACGAGTCAGACCCCCACAGTAATTCAACTCCTGGGCCTAGTCAGGCTCATCACACCCCCGCTGGAGACTCCGCTATCCATCGAAGAATTTATGGCCATGATCATGAGCTTTGACGCAACCGCCAGTGCCACTGAGGCTGAAGTCGCGGCCGCAGCCCCGCATCTACACTCCCGCTTGTCGAATGTACGCTTATTGCGTCAGGTTGACCCGCCGCCGCCATCCAGAACTCGATACACCCCTTACGAAATTCTCGACAGGCCTGACATTCATCGTGGCAAGCATTGCCTCACTGACGATGTCGAACATCACGCTGGACCGTCACAGCACAGCTCGATGCCAGGTGTACCACCTCCTGCAGTACCATTACTAGCCATTCCAGTACCGCCTCCTGCAGTACCATTAGCCATTCCAGTACCACCTCCTGCAGCACCATTGTCTACGACGTCTGAGTCATTGCCCTCACTTGCTGTGCCGATTGGACTTGAGAACCTCGTACCCCAGGTGAAATTGAGGGCCAAACAGCGCATGAAACAGTCGATGTTCGACGACTCGTTTCTACTTTCATCCCAGAAAAGATCGGAAAAGGCGCTTGCCAGTCTCGTTGCCGTCATATCCACATTCAATAATCGCAAGTCTCTCACAATATTCATTCTAAACTGACAACTGATCATATTGAGAATAGCTGAACTCGTTCTGTGGTCCCTCGGGAGTGAGGCCAAAAAGGACGCAGACAAAATTGGTGAGACCGCCAAGTACCTGAGGAAACAGGTCAAGGATATAGTTCGGACTGGCGGTTTTATTTGGCTACAATTTAAACGACGTGTTGGCAACCCAAACGCAGGAAGAGATGGAGGTTACCATCAGAAACCTTCTGCAAGGTGACGCATTCCTAAACGGAGATATCGAGGTAAGTCTGACATTCTTTTCTCTTTCCGAGGCCAGTAATGCTCATGGGCTTTACCATCAGGTGGGGGGACAGACTATACTCGGTGTGCCGTTCGGGAACAGAGTAGTGCGGCATTTCATGCAGCACATACTGTTCTACCAACTTAACCTCCAGCAATACGTCGGCCCTAGCCGAAATCTCGGGGCATTATTTGCTTTCATCGGGACATTATTTGAGTGGGCGTTGAGAGAACTGTCGACTGGCGTTTTCATCCCAAGTGACTTTGACTTGTCCACGGCCAGGGTAGCTTTCAACAACAAGTTAAGTAGTCTTTACAGGTCGATGAGCAGCGATGTACGTAGTGCCCTAGTTGCAGACATCTACGCTCAAAGGGGATGATTATCTTAGGGGAGCAGAGCCATCAGTATTACGAACCGCCTGTATTTAGTACCTCCTCAATGTTTGATGTTGCTGACGATCACGAAGGTCGAGGATCGACTTATGCACTCAACGACTCGTGTCACAGTCAGTAAATCAGAAATAAATTCGGAGATTAGATACTCATCCCGGCAAAGTTTCACCTATCATTGATTCATATCCGAACCTCGGAAAAATCGTCAACGCATACGTGGTGCTGTAATAGGGCCCTAGATCCCAATGAGAACTTGAAATGGTCCTAGCCATATACTCCGGAAAACGACAGAAATATGTGGGACAATATTCGCATCGATTTCCGGAGAAAATTTAGACTTATAGTAGTTTTCAGCGACTCGCCTTCGGTTGGCTGCCGGTGGTGCCGGCCTATTTCATCTAGCAAACAATTGACTCTAGTAGCCGCAGACCTTGAATTCTATGTCACCTGCTCTACGTCAACTCACGGAGCCTTGGAATTTCAGCGTCGAACCTTAGTGCACGCGTAAATGCAATTGAATTGGATTGTGTATTGATAGACGCACCAAGTCCAGTCACAGTCTCAGTTGGGGAAAGAATACGATCACATGACCATCAAGAATGGCCGGTGCACGTGGGTACATTTGCCTTTATGGGTACGGGGGTTGGGCCGCCATATATCCTGTTTGCATTACGATAAGGAATTTTGTGAGCTATTGAATAGGTTGGCCTTTAGCTCGTTCGACAAGCTGATTAAAACGTCGTAACAGGACGACAAATGTCGTAACAGTACGAAGCTTCAACAAATAGGAAGATGCATTGGCAGCCGCTAGGCGCGCTGCAAATGCACAGCTGTCCGACTCGACGTACTACAACCGCAAAAGCATCCCTTCTGAGCCCGTGACCCCTGTGAGCGCTGTGGAAAAATGGAGAGAGCATGACGAGTTCAGGAAGCATGAGGCTGCAAAAGAGACGGACAAGATGAAGTTAGACTGAAGATGCAGGCGGGCCCAACAAGAGGGTATTCTAAAACATGGAGAGTTCACTGCGCGGGAGGCTCGCCATAGCGTTGTCCCTTCTCCCATGCTTGCGACGTCCGCAGGCGGCTCCCAGCGTTCATCTTTTGTCGATCCACAATCTTATGAAGACGTTACTCCACTTCTTATGCCTATCGAGAGCTCAACAAGGTCAGCCTCCTCGAGTCTTGAATTTATCCATCTATAGACCATATAGGAACCGCGCTACAACTCCAACAAGTTTGAAGCCGTGAGTATCTCCTCGTCATTATTGGGTGTATCTCATTGTTCCTTCAGCCCGTCTTGTCCTGCACCAGTAACCACGACATCACTTGTTCCACCGGATGGATATATTCAATACACAGAACTCATGTCGCAACACCAGCTTAAGCAAGGCTACGCACCTTCTCTGCAATCAATGTTTAATCACCCCACTCTCAAGCCCACCAATCTTGTACGATCAACGTTTCAATGGTACCAGATGGCTCTTCAATGATCGATACATTTGGAATCTTCACATGATCGCTGCACCTCTTAAGGATTCCCCCGCCACTGGCGTCCGTCGTCCATGGCTACTGCCACTCATACATGGTCATGCGGACCAGGCCAGTGAGTACATCGGCCGTTTGTGCTCCTGCATCATGATGCTCAGTGCACTACCAGAACTTACTGTACTTGGGCATGTAGTCTTTGTAACGCTTGTTGCCCATCGGTCGCGCCATTATGCTGGAGCTCGATATTTCACCCGCGGTGTCAATGAAGAGGTACGGAACTAGTGTATCAAATAATCCCTTTCCTCATGCATCTACCAGGGAAACGTTGCAAATGAGGTTGAAACCGAGCAACGCAAACTTTATCATGATACTGACGGATAGTAATGTTTCTAGCGAAGGGATATTGCTTCATCCTCATCTTGAAGCTCGTGCCTTCTTCCCTTTAGCATTCCTTCCCCTTTTCCTATGTTCCGCCTTCATGTAAGCGTTTTCAACATAACTATGAAAAGTATATGCAGCGCCTTCTGACATGCCTATTTTTTCTTTATAGAATCCAGAATTGAAATGAGCTGCAGTTGACAGGTAAAAAATGCCACGATCTTTCATTTTACCAATATATTGACGGAAATTCATTGCAGGATAGCGAGAATGAACACTCGTCACAACGTCTTCGATCTCTTGTGGGGGTTCATCATCGCTTGATTCGTCGTCGTTTTCCAAGAAAAGCGCATACGTCCTCTTCAACGGCTGAGGCACAGCATGGCCTTCTTGTTGTCTGCCAAGTGCCCCGTCGGAGATCACGAGTATGTTGGATGGTAAAAGGCTCTGCTCAGTCTTAGCAGGTATACCTGCCCTTTGTTTTGCGGGTTTTTCTTTGGGTGTGGGCTCCTGTTGATGGTAGGTCATATTGTGCAAACAACTTACACACATCAACTCACGTACCGTATTGATGATTTCGATAGCGACTTTCTTATGTCCAAGTCGCCTCCCAGAGCTCTCCGCCCTTGCAGCTCTGAAAGCACTATCAATGTCATGCACAGTCAGAAGCCGGTGGGGAGGATCCGTGCGGCGGGCGGTAGACAATCGCCAGCCCAAGTGTTCATACAGGTTTGGAACATCCATGATAGCTTTGATGGAGTCGAGTATGTCTAGCCGAGGATCTGATTCGGAGTGTAGCTTGCTAACGTACGTGGTCGATTGGATCCTATCCATAGTATGCAACGGCACTCGGAATTCAACTAGTATAATCGTGAGCATCTCTACCTGAGTCATTGCCGTATGCACAACTTACTTTTGTCAAGCTCGGGGGCCTGGTGCTGTTCTGCGGTATCAATGATATCGGGTAATTCCGGACGAATACCGAGCAGATATGCAGCGGTTTGTGCACGAGTGCGTTGACGAGCAGAAGAGACTGAATCGATCGTAGCGCTACTACGAGGTCTGCAAGCCTCCTGCCGCACATCTGAGCGAGACTGTGACATGAGTCGGACGATTCGGAGAAGCTCATCACCGACTTTGTACATTTTTATCATGCTCTTAGAGAAGCGAGTTACAATAACTTTAGACTTCGGCCAAGGTGCTAGTGAAAACATTGGAATTTACTACTGATTCCTTGACGGCACAGCTTAGACTTTCCCGCACAAAATAGCTCGAAAAACAATTCAGACACTGGCGGATTCGCGGTCACAGTAAGCACTAGTATGTATTGGGTAATGAATATTTTATCTGACTATCTACGAGGTACCTAATGATTACTGCATCCCGAGTCACGTGCCCGAAAAGGCGAGAGAAACGATGGAAAAACTTACGAAAGCTCGAGACTTTCTCCAACGTGAGTCGATGAAGTTCCGCCGGACCGTGACTCTGTAGACGAAAGGTATATAAGACGGGTGACCGTTCTAACAGGCTTATTTATTCTACACCCTTTCGTTCATCCCCGAGTTCACGGAGCATGTCGGCATCAGGGAATGACTCAGGAAGCCCTCCTCCCTGTAATCTCTTTGCGTGTCCCAACCTCTCCTCAGGCTCGGGCGAAGCGAAGAATAGCTACCCTGATGGAAGAGGTCGAACTTCTGAAGCAGGACAAAGCAACCAAGCAGAGGTGTGTCAACTTGCTCGGACTCTCGAGGCCGTTTTAATTTCTTGCTATGACTCTAGGAAGACCACGTATTATGTTTCACAGGGTCGAGCAATCCGTCGTCTGGTCGCCCTGTACACTCCTATAGAGGATTTGATCTCTGAAAACGACCGACGATGCGAACATGAAGATACTAGTGGCGTTTCTACTGTAGAGTAAGTACTATTCATCTTGATCATTTGGTGCTTTCAGGTTATCATATCCTGACAAACTGCAGGCAAGACCGCCTACAACGCAGTTACGTCGAACTTGTCAAGGCGTTACCGTGGATTCACGACAAGATAGCAAGCCTTGACGACGAGGAGTCTGAAGACATGCTTAGAAAGGTCCGTTCATGACATCTTTTGTCACTTTTTCCTTATCATGATACCCATGTAGCTCAAGCGAGGTGCGGACTCGGCTCGCGGCGATGATACGGGTACCCTCAAAGAGCTTGTTGCATCATGGGTAAATATCGAGTTTCGTCCAACTCCACTGATCTCGACCAGCGACAAGCATCATCGAGGTTTCGTAAACGACATATGTGGTAAGCTGCTTTGTCCAGCTGAATGGTGCTGGGATGATCCGATGTAAGTCATATTCTATTTCTAATTGTCTTCGTTACATGTCAGTTGATATGTGATTCAGCAGTCAAGGCTGGCATTCGAGACCGTACGGCTGCTTACATTGTCTCCGAAAACTCATGGCCCCTATTCATGTATCAAAATTGTGCAGCTGATGCCGGTAATCTAGAGTACGGTCTCATGAAGTCTAAACTATTGGTGATGGTGAGCTGATTTTTCTTACTGGTTCGCGTTTCATAATCACATCACAGGGGTTGAAGGCCCTCTTTACCTCTCCCTCATCTGCCAACGAAATGGATGGTGAAGGTCAAGGCACCGATATCATCGAGAACAATCGACGTGCACGAAGACAGGATCAAGCCAAAGTAAAGACGTGTGTCGCGTCTATCATAGGTATGCAGGAAGGTAACTCCTCGGGCGATTGCATATACAGCTTGCCAAGTAAGCATTGCCCTGTAACTATGATGTAAATGACGAGTTTTGCAGATCCGATTCGCTCTCTCCAGCATCACCTCATGGCGCAACGTAGACGGAGACTTCGATTACGAGATCTTTTGGAGCAATGTTGTAGATTTTTTCGAGGATGCCCCGGGTCCAGCTGCGCGTGCTAGGGTCAACGAACTTCTTGAGTGGTGGACCAGGTAAGCACGGACCGTCATTAACTGGCATCGGCCACTAACATTTTTGCACAGAAAAGTTTTTGGAAAAAATCACAGACAGGACCTAACGTCAGACGTAATTTCCCGAATGTCCGTCCGCACACTTGCTGCCCAGAGACTGGCGATGGAAGACGCTGCATTTGATTCTGACTCTTGACATGTTCATTGCCGTATCTTAGTACTTATTATTACTCAGTAATATACTCTCTGCTGCTAATGTGATCACGTTCTTCCATATCTGGCACCCCATGGATGAATGAATGAATGACAACTCTCAATCTTTCTGTGAGAATTCTCGATCGACACGCATACAACAAAAAATATGCCGATGATTTGATGGAAAGGTGTAATTATACTCCTGTGGGCAACAACAAAAAATATACCGATTTTGTAATGAACGGATGTAGAGATACTCCTGCTTACAACGAGAAACATATGCAGATTTTCCAATAGACAGGTGTTGTTATACTCCTGTGCACACCAAGATAACATTACATATTTTCTGATGGACAGATGTAGTTATACTACTGCATACAACGAGAAAAATATACTGATTTTCTGAAATATGGAATTGGACAATGTGAGTTTTCAACGAGTTGCTTCAGTTGTTGTATGGGAAAATACTCTTTGTATGTGATAATACACGAGAATGTGCGAGATTGGCGAACTGAGAAACCCGAGGTCAGATGGGATAGAGTTGTAAAGATGCCAAAGATGACATGATATCGGATAAACGGACGTTGTTATGCTCCTGTGTACGTGAAGATAAAATTAATAAATTTCTGATGGACAGATGTAATTGTACTCCTACATACAACGAAAAAAATATACCGAATTTCTGAAATATACAATTGGACGATGTAACTTATCGACGAGTTACTTACGTTATTTTATGAGAAAATACTCTGTATATGTAATAATGCGCAAGCATGTGCATCATCGGCGAACTGAGAAACTCGAGGCCGGAACGGGTGGAGTTGTAAAGATGCCAAAGATGACATGATATTACAATGTAGCACTGCCCGTGTGTGGTGGCAGTGCTGCGCCGAAACTCTGATCATTTTCAGACGTCGTCCTAAATGCTAAATCTTTGAACTTACTCAACATTCTAGAGTTTTGATTTCACCCGAAGTGATGATCTGATGTTATTCATCTTTGGAAAAGCTCATCAGAACATGCTGACTTGATCATTCAAGGTAAATTGAGAACCAAGTGCCTTGATGTGAGTTGCCGAAGGCTTTACCGGTAGAAATTTTTTCCCTCAGTGTTTGGAGCCTCTCACCGGTTTGTGAGTTCCAGGATGTATGCTAACATCTGCCTTGTATTGAGAACGGAAACCAGATGATCTAGACCTTCAACTGTCATATTTTAACCGAATTTGTTCGTGCAAGGCATGGTTCTACTGGTTTGAAAATTGTGAAAGGGTGTGGTATTCATGTAAGTAGCGACCTCTGCGCTTGTCTCGGTAATAATGGTTGCAAAATCCACTTCATGAACTCGTGTCACATCTTCCAATCATAGACTAGTTCGCGTATTGAATGGTACATACGGGATAGGTCGACTTGACTTGTTTGTTTAAAATTTCATCTTTCCTTCATAAGGTCAAATATTTCCAAGTAATCCCCCTCGCCAGATTTAGGGCGATTATCGTGATTGCTAGCAATATATACTTAAATATGAAATTGTAATTTGTTCACCGATTCACTGATGACACTTCCGATCTATACGGGGATGATGTTCGCTGTCTTCCTGTTACCTACTGTGCGGCGTCGTACCTTGCTCATACTATTTTCACAGGAACTAGCAGAACCTCTTGGTGACGGTAATCGTGCGCTGCCTGTATAACGAAGAGAAAGATCATGCAAATATAGTGCACAAAAGTCGGCTTTTGTAACAAAGCAACGACTGAAGTCACCGCTTGTCACTAGATAAAATACAAATACCGTACACGAACCGTACGTCCATAACAGGATCGCGCCACACCGATCGATAGAAGCAAGAAGTCATTCATTTAGGGGATCATCGAGAAAGCGGATGCTAGACGTGGCTCTATGAGAACTCGCTAGTGTCAAGCTCGCGTCCAAATTTCATAGACAGCATGTTCTCATAGAGCCACGTCTAGAGATGTCCTGTTGCCACGGCGCATTAGTTGGACGCACAGCAGGTGCATGTTTTGGGCTGACCGCCCTTTGCTCGTGTATAAAAGGGAGGCGGTAATATCTCAGTCCAATAACAAAAAACATCATCCACAGTCACTAAAGACCCATCCTCGAGCGCTACAATGAAGTTCATCTCACTCACCACTATGATTGTGTCTGCCGCAGTATTGGTGGGCATCGTTAAAGCAGACTCGGACACCAACCCCAACGGGGGGCCATGTGCCCAGAACAGTAAATATTCAGCACATATTTTCAAGTTGATCTGACCGCATACTTACGGGTGTTTGCAGGCAAGTATGAGTGTGGACGACTCGCGGGTTATAACGGGAACATGCCATTTTTGTTCTACTGCAATATAAACAACATTGTCGAGGTCGTTCAAATGTGCCATTGTATCCAGTGCTGTTCTGTCATCCACGGAGGTGTAGGCAACAGCGGGTCTGTGACTTGCACATAAGAGGAAAGAAAGGGTGAGCCCGCTTCTTGCTTGCCGTGCCAATGATGTCAGTGATACATTAACGTGACAGCTATCTCTGTAACTGGAATTGGCTGGTGCTGGGGAATAGCTTTATTTTCACCAGAATGAGTCCTTTGGGATCGTAGACCCTATGTTGGATATGTCTCGTCATATGCTTTCCTTCGTATATGTTTTTTGGGCGGTGTGGCACTATGAATCTGTGTATTCGAACACGTATTCCCTGCGCCGTCTGGCAGGACGACGCAAGTAAGCACAAAATGAAGACTGCAACAAGAAGGTTAGTAGATGAGGTGGGCCTGCGGTTGTTTTGGGTCGATAGTGGCGGGCTCGACGTGTTTCTGGTCCAGGTTGCTTGTTTCTACTAGTTCTTCTGTGGTGCTGTTGTAGTAGGGGGAATAACTTCAGGTTAGGTTGGGAGTTCGGGGTACAGAAACATCTCGTATAAATCTATATTAAAAAAACAAAAAAAGCATTGCAATTGCTGAGGCTCCAGTGAAAATTCCCTTAAATTCATTGTACATACAACATTTAATTCACGCAATAACTACTCGTACATTTTACAGGTCTTCAGCTTTCAGTCCTGATCATGAGCAGATCTTCGAAATGTCATCAAATAACTATATCCGCCTTATTCAAAATACCTTCTTCGATTGCTTTTATTTCTATATTTTCAATGCATCAGCAACGCTCTATATACCACACGGAATGAACTCACGCATGGCCAAACAGAGACTGTGGAAGCGCGATAGAGCCAAATCACCTGTTCATCAAAATGAAACTGACGCGCCCATAACAAGAACGATGCAAAATACCATTTGCGAACCACAGACCATCATGCCCGCAATACCTCCACATTCCCACAGTTTGCCCTTCATCGTCTAGACCCCAGACCCTGGGGATTTTTGATGCGACTTCATCTCCACAGACCTCGCGCATGAAATCACGGTGATCGCCGTAACTGTAAGCAATTATGAGTCCTGCTCGTCAAAGTGAAATATTACCATGCCCCGTAACAAATACTATTATGTCCGCCTGTAGCTCAGTGCCATCAACAAATCGAAGGCCGTTTTCCGTGAAGGACTCGATTGCGGAACCGTTCTTGATTTTAATATCCCCGTTGATAATAGATTTACTTGCTCCGGTATCTGGAAGCTATTGAAAGACGTCTTCGTTGTGCATTAGAGGTACACCCACCGACGTAGTAGCCACCACTGCGCTCCAGGTAAAGGGACAAAATACCTGCTCCATGTATGCCAAGATTGGTCTTAAAACCAATCTTAGCCAATCCATCTAGAATGGCCCTTCGATTGTGATTAATGCACCTGGAAGTGAGCTTCGAATCGTCTGACATACTTGTCTGTGGTCTCAGCAACCATAGGAACCATACGTTGATGCAGCCGCCTAACAACTGCCCAAAGTAGCGAGGTACTGTAAATATCAGCCAGCTCAGTGGGGAAGTCCTCATTATAGAGAGAGAGCTAGGCAAGGAAAGTTAAGCCAAGCTACCAACAACGACGGAAACAATTACCGCCTAGCACTGCTTCCGCTGACTTTGTTGAGATCACGAATGTGGACGATCGTTGATACCTAGTATTCCATAAGATATGAAAATGACATAACCTGAACCAAAGAACGCACATTGTGATGTCGACGCCGTGACTGCAGAAATCTTGAGCAACGTCATGTGCTGATGAAATATTTAGACCTCGTTCGATATGAAAAGATATGACAGACCAACCAGAATCGCAACAGCCGACTATGAGTGCTTTTTACCGATATGATCAGCCGCGGATTTGAACTCTGACGAATGCATGGCAGATCCTTTGAAGCTTGCCTGCGTCCATGAGCCACGTTTAGATCACTGGTTCGAGCGTTACATGCCTTCCCAGGGATGTCGGGAACATTCAGGCGACCGCCAGATCCAGTGGCAAAAACGAGGTGCTTAACGGTCAGAACCCTAGTATCTTTACCACCGCGATTGACTTCGACAGACCAAGTTTTCGTGCTATCGTTCCAAGATGTCTTGGTGATCGTCGAGGCCGTCCAAACATCGAGATCAAGGAAACTTGCATATGCTTCCAACCAGTTTACCAGCTACAATAGCTGGAATTTTTTTCATTATGTGTGCAATATTGTACTTTTGCGGCTGGGGTGTAGACTGGCCAAGTTGACGGAAAGCTGTAAACCGGATTACAAAAGAGTTCTGACAAACTGTAAGTTTGTTAGTCAATTCCTTTCCGTAGAAGAGAAGGCACGAACAGATCGTAGTATGCAGACAAAGAGCCTTGTAACGGTTTCTCCACCATGAAACCGCCCTCGAGCCTTTAGCTATATTTGACCACCAAAATTGTGATGGGACGAACGCTATCTGCAACCCGAGGCAAGTTCTTATCAATGACAAGCGTGGGTCTTTGAGGTTCACACCGTCGCGGAAACGTTTAAACAAGAGCTGCATTGGTCTGCAATTACTAACTAGCGTGAAATTGGCTTATTGGAAGTTGGGGATGATGGAGAGTTTTCGGGCGAAGGCGCGTAGCGCTTTCCAGCCCCGAGGAAGGAAAACCTAGATTGACCAAGAGTTGAGCTGCAAGGGCGGGTGGGGTCGCCTCGTTGTGATAACTTCTAAGTAATTCTTCTCCTCAGGACCCGTCTTATGAGTGACTATGTTCTTTTGCACAAATTAAGCGAGGCTTTTCATCGAGCTCTTGGTTTCGATGAATTTTGGGCGCGGAGGGCGGAGAAAAACCAATTGAGCAGCGGGAGCTGTGCAAAGACGGACGATGATCGCGGCACGGAAACAAGAGGTTTGGTGCCGCGTCTCTTGTTCGCTCGACTCGGAAGACTTTACTCTAATCTTTCACTCCTGCCTCGTTACATAATACAGTTCCAATACATTGCTGTGCCAGGTCACGTTGATTCTTGGATAGGATCAACCCAAGAATGATTCAACCGCGTTAAGCATATTCAGCAAATTAGATTTCTTGATACTTTCAGAAGCTGCACATTGTGCAATGAAGTCAAGCCTCCAAAGCAATATACCATCTAATAGACCCAGAAACGATTACGGTATAGGTATCTGGAACACCAAAGTCCAAGATCAAAGCTCATTTAATCGCTCATATCAGACGGCGTTACCAACCCGCTCTCACATCCACTATCCTCATCTTCCAGCCCATCCAATGCAGCCCTCAAATCATCTACCAAATCCTCCACCTCCTCAATGCCACAGCTCAAGCGCACCAGCCCCTCAATGCCCAAAGCCTCGCGCTCCGCCGCCGGGATACTTGCATGCGTCATGCGTGCAGGTAATTCCGCAAGACTCTCCACACCACCCAAACTCTCAGCAAGCGTGAACAGGTTCAACTTCGGCAGAAGTGCCTCTGCACTTCTTGCACCACCACGTAGACGGAATGAGACCATCCCACCGTATGGTATACCGTGTGCAAGGCTCGATGGCGGTAGGTTGCTGATGAACTGCTCCGCATGTGGGCTGAGGGAGGTGCGTGCGAGGGCGTGTAGCGGGTGCGAGGCGAGACCGGGGTAAATGACGTGTTCAACGGCGGGGTGCGAAGTCAGGAAGGAGGCGATGCGCAATGCATTCAAACCATGGGCCTTCATCCGCACTGCGAGAGTTTTGGCACCGCGCTGGGCGAGCCAACTGTCAAAAGGACTCGGGACGGCACCATGGGCATTTTGGAGGAAGCGAAGCTTTTGGACGAGGCCTTCGTAGTCTCTGTCTGGTGTAGACAAGGAGGGAAGGATGGCAGCGCCCATCACGACATCAGAATGGCCATTGACATACTTGGTGAGGGAGTGAATGACGATGTCAGCGCCTTGTAGGAGTGGGGAGGCATAGAATGGGGAGAGGAATGTGTTGTCGACAAGAACGAGGGGTTTTGATGGAGCGCGGTGCGCGAGACCCACTATGCGCGGAATGTCAATTAGTCGGAGGGTGGGATTTGTTGGCGATTCGATCCAGATAAGCTAAAGTATTTGCGTCAGTAGCTGGCCAAATTTGAATAGTTAAAAACAAACCTTTGTGTTCTCCTTTATAGCACCTAGTATTTCATCATCTGTCGCGTTCTCCAAGTCTACAAACGTCGACTCGGTACCCATGGTTTCCTTCGCAACCCTCGTGAGGTACCTGAACGTACCGCCATAGACATCGTTCACACTTAGGACGTGTGCGTTTGGACCTAGAGACTGCAAGACAGTGGCTGTCGTGGCACTGCCCGAAGCAAACGCGATAGCGTGTCCTGCACCTGCCTCCAAGCCTACAAGCGTGCGCTCTAGTGCATCGCGATTTGGATTGCCAGAACGAGAATACTCATAACCCTATTCGCCACAGACACGTCATAAGTACGGCATGTGGAGTCAAACTGAAACACGAACCTTGTGTACGCCTACTTCATCTTGCTTGTATGTCGTGCTAAGAGATATGGGAGGGATGACAGCGCCAGTTGCAGGGTCTGGCTCTGACCCTACATGAATAGCTCGCGTAGAAAAGCCAAGCTCAGACGAGCGTTTCGAGTGACGCTTGACGCCTTTTGCATGGCCGTTGGTGTGGCCGTTGGTAGTGAATACGGAGATGGTCATGTTGCAGTGGGGTATCGATTAGATGGGATAAACCCGATGTGGGAGATAAAAATGCGAGGATGTAGAGAAATCTGAGATAGAGAAGAGTTTATATAATGCACGTACCGCCAGCATTTTAGAGAAATTTTTTACCTGCATTACATTTTGCTTTGGAATGATGCATGAATTGCGAGCTCGATGGCGTGCAAGCCGCTTACAAAGCGCTTGCAATTCTGGTGGTTACTTAGTAATTCATTCTACTAATCACATTAATCATATCCGCATATACCGCCAGCGCAGCACAATAGATAAGCGGGAGCATAAGCACCCCCTGTATAGCTAGGCTAGGTCCAACATAGGCTCTTGGAGGACACTACATTTGTTTTTTTACAAAACAGTACCTCTTGGCGCGCGAACGTGCGAGCTTATCAGCAGGAGAAGATATTCTGGGACATCCACGTCTTGTCACGTCTGTGGCACCGGCAGGCATCAAGAACTATCATAGATTTCGGTTTGTCTAGCGGTGCCAGTGCTAAGTATACATGACTCAGTGATTTTTCTCAAGGTGTCAATAATCCTAGGTCTACTACGGTTCGACGTTGACCCTTTGTTCCGTTGTACGTGGTGTTATCATGATTTCCCTCTTGATGCTTTCGATTCGGCCGATGAATCACAGACGAAGAAGGTGTGTTCTGATGGGTGCTAGCCCTTTTAAGGTTTGAATGGAGACGACGCAAAAGCAAAGTGCAATCTTATCTTTGACTCAAAGCCTGGGAGTATCACTTGTCGATATCGTCCAAATGGCTGACAGTTTCGTATAACCGTGACATGACATCAACTGTAGTTCTGAGAGACGTGGCATGTTCACAACAAAATGGAGCTGAAGAAAATCGACGATGCTTAGCTTGACCGAGCAAACAGCAATACCATGACCAACTCGACCTATCGTTGTGACGCAATCTTGACAAGGGCTCTAAGCGCCCATCTTCCCCGCAATACTATATGGTCCGCCTTGTCTCCACCCATTGTTTCATGTATGACTAACCGCGCGACCACTTCGCCCTGGAGTTCAGCGGTCATGTTTATTTTTTCCCAGATTGCAGTGCAAATGACTCACCAACTCCACCGAGTACGACTACAATCAGCCCTGCGGTCAGAACAAATGATCAAACTTTAACACCGCAGTAGTTCTCATCAAGTAACGATTCACGTTATCCGTTCTATTGCATTGTTCAAGCGATCATGTGTGGCATCGAGCTGAAGATAAAAAAGGCCATCAATTGCTCCAGAGCGTAGACTAGGCGATGCCATGCGTAACGGACAGTCTGAGCAGATGAGAAGGCGACATTGAAAGCTATGGTGTTTTAGTAGGCTTACAATTTGGAAAGGACACAGAAGAAATCATACCATTCCGCATGCCATCATTCCAGACGTTATATATCCATTCAAAGTCCCTGGTACGTCTTCCTGAGGCAACAGCTTCATCAAGGCATTTCTGAGAGACCTGGTTTTCTTGACAGGGGCTGCGGAGGAACGGACGCTGTAGGAGTGGCACAGAGATCGATCAGTCAGGGCAAAATACATCACATGTGTGAGGTCGAGGTCGAAGGCTCAAGTGTTTACAGGTATTGCAAAACCTATTGCCAACGATCCCGAAACATCCGACTCCGTTGCGTATGCCGAAACGCCTGCAGTAGCAAGGTAGAAGTTGCAGTAAAAATACCAAGCGGTCTCATTTAGCGGCAGCGGGGACTTCAAACTGGGTCAAATAAACGGGGGAGAGACTTTGATTCGAACATAATCGGGATTCCAGTGCTTGGGTAAAGTACCAGCATCGCTGCAAGGGTAATCCCGGTAAAACATGCCCCAAACGTGTTTCCGAGATCAACTTTTGAGAGGAGATTCTGCATTGAGGAAGACCGTCATTGCTGGCTGTGCAAATTCTGTTGGCAGTGACGTGGATTTACCATTCTGTTATAAATGATCCAGAATGAGATAGGTGCACTGTTATGGATAGCCCCGTGATGATGATGGTGTGAGTGCATTCTCAGGCTGTACTGTCACGGTTGAGGTCATAAGCAGTGTCCGCGGTGTCATCTATTAGGATGGAATCCCTGATCTGATTCGTGCACCATACAGAATGAACACCGAATGAGTCGGCACTCCTTCAAGCTGTAAGTTTGAACCTTGAGTCATCACGCCTCGTGAATAAAAGCTTGCCAGCCTCTTCGCTCGTCTTAACACTCCTGTTTTCTTGGCGAGTTGTTCTAAACGGGAGTAGTAGATTGCAATTGGATATAGCGGATGTATCGATACGATTGTCCAACTTTTGAAAGACCAAAAAGATGCCGTCACTGTTTCTAAGGTCTGACGACTCTGCACGCAGGAAGATTGTCCACGTACCAATCGCATCTGTAAATGCCGGATCATGCATCATGGTTAGAAGGGAGTCTGTGCTTGCTCATTACCTTATAATATGACGCTTACTATAAAAGTTACTCGCAGCTTCATCATTGTGGCTGAACATTGAACGATAAAGTTATGCCCAATTGTACATTGTACTCGCAAAACCAATAAACATGACCATACAATGAACAGTAAACAAAGTCCCTGTTGACGAAGTCAGCCCTTTCTTCTACATTCAGAACCTGGTATGAAGCCTACCTTCACCAGTCCGCTGTTCCCGCCAGCTGTTGTAGACGCGCCGCCCTTCGAAGATGAGATAACTTTAGAATACATATGTTTTTGTAAGTGTCATCTCTCGATTAGACACACAGTTAACACGTCACACTAATGAGATGTCGTCGACTGTGGCTAAGGTGTGTGAATTAGCCCTCTCCCATCAACCATGACACAACCACTAACCATGATACCCTGGATAGGTTGCGTGATACGCAGTACCTCATCCTTAGGGTCCCTCCGGGATTTGTGAAACTCTTCGTCTTGTGATCCACTAGTGTGGAGTTCCTGGTGATAGACGCCGTGGCGCTCATAAAATTGGGGAGGATCGACGATCGCGTTGGCCTGCATGTAGTATCGCGCGTTCAAGAATGCGATAAACGAGTTGACATATACTTGAAACGGTATATACCGCTGGTCAGCACGATGATCGATCATGGTAGAATGTGATGTTGATCTTACACTTAGTCACTAAAAATTGAAACCCGATGAAGATGAAGGTTGTCGGCAGCACAGCACACTGCAGGAAACCCTCAGAGACCTCGGATGTAGACGATACGATGGATATAGCCTCACTGTGATTATGATCAACATCGAACAAATACTGTCAAGGTATTAGTCAAAGTACTATGGGGTAGGCTGGAAGGAGGGATACCTTGTCAGACAGCCGGTACTGATGGTATAGCCCACAAGCTTTGTTATGAATGAATCGGTGCTGAGTAGTCTGTGTTAGTACATCAGATCCCGATAGGGAATGAACTGCTCCGTACCTAGAGAACCCAGTACGTGAAGTGGCAAGAAGATAGCATAGCGATGATGCGATGAGAATATCGATAAAAGTGGCCGTTCCCAAAGACAGATATGTCATCCACTCGATGCTAACCAAATCCTTGAAGAATTTGACCTTATATCTACTCGCAATTAGCACCTCCTGACGTAAGGGAGCTGCCTGACTCACTGCGCCCACGCAAGGGCTGTCATTAGGTCAAATGATGAGCCAATCACGAGAACATCGTTGAAATCTCACTGATAGCAATGCCTGAGGATAAGTTCAGAATTGCATGAAGAAAATTTACAGGAAAGAGACACGCCTGAACCTAGGGCCACGATTATGCCCTAACGGTGAATTAACATAATGAAATACAATCGAACCCGATTGCAAACCCACCAATGCTATGACCGGGAAAATTCTTGATCGACCCTTGCTTACTGGGTTCATTTAGTAAACCCGACAAACTCATGATAGTAGGGGAATAATCACCTTTCCATATACGATGAACATACAAACTGTCAACCAAGACATGACTTGAATGTTGCAGTAACAGTCATTAAACTTACAGGTGTACCATAGGAACGATGAGAATCTGTGCAGTGTATTGTTGGGTGGATCACAAAGAACAGAAACACAACTTACGTTGATTACTAACTGAAGCTGTTACGGCCCATTAGAGGTTGCACAGAGGGCGATTATAGAAACTCACTTTGAGACTCCATACAATTTCCGTGAGCACACCAAAGTTCGCATAGTTTGTCACCAAATAATAATAGACACCATGGATTGTCAGGGCCAGGTGCAGAGCATCGAGTATCCTACAAATTTGGGAAGCAATCTCTTCGCGATCAATGATTGCAACTCGAAAGGACACCTACCAAAGCCAGGCAACCTGCCAGAACGTGACATCAAGACCAGAATCAACAACAAGGCAGTATGGACGTACAACCAACTTGAAAAATGTTATCCCCGCGCTTCTATGCGCCTGCAAGTAGATGAAAGCTTGAACATTGGTTAGACCAAAGAGACTGTTCCATGGGGTATGTTACGACGAAAGGTCACAGGAAGCGCTCAGCTTTTGACTGCATAATGGACAAATAGTTTACTAACACTGATGCCAGGATAACCCCAATAAAAAGTGCCCCGAACGTGTTTCCCAGGTCAAGTTGTGGAATAGGATCTTGCGCCGAGGAAGACATTGTTGCTAACTGAACGGGTCGACCAGTTCACCGTATTAAATGACTGCACTGCCATTTGTTCTGTGAGAGAATCATGCCTTCCACGCTGAGCGCTGATGGTAGAAGCATGAACGAAGGAGACTTATAATTAGTACGTATGACGGTCATATGTGTCCTCTGGACCCGAGGAGTGGCGGACTTGCCCGTTGACAACGTTGAACATGCAAGTCAAAACATTCAATACTCAGTGCTGATCTTCTGTGAGGAATCAGGATGGCCCACGCACGAAGGCCAAATAGTTATAATACCTGTACTGAATCTGATCTCTAGTTTAGGCGTGCGTGGATACCACAAGGCGGCGCTGCAGGTTCATATCACCATTCATTTCGGCATGCGACAGCCTCATGCGCGCAACGAACCTGTTGCGATCACATCTCAACGGACCTCGCCGAGTAGCATGAACTATCACCCTATCTCTCAGCATCTCCTCCTATATCAAGTACAATGTCAACACCATTACGGTATCGCATCAAATAATGGCTACCACTTAACTCTACGAAGAGTCATTGCACAACTTGGGTACCTTCACAGACTCATTGTAAGTATTCCAGTTGAATTCTAGAACTTGAGGCGCCCTGAAAGCTTCAATTAGAAATACCTGATCTTTTGAAGACTACTTCGTACTCCCGAGATGCTCAAACGCTCTCCCAGGCTTAGTGTTTGTGGCAGCCCCGTGTAGCCCCGTGACTTAGCCCTGTTCGCAGCTATTCATTTTCCTCGAAACAAGCAGTGCGTGAGGCACTTTCGGTTAGCTTTAAGATGGACATCTCAATTCTGACTCCTCTCAAGCTTCATCTCCTGCAAGTTTATCGCCAAAGATCATCAATGAACGACACGCATGTGGCTTCGTGTTCAGGCCTGCAGGGTCCAAGTTGGATGTTTGGCTTCGCTAAGCCGGATACCACCGCAACCACTGAAGCTGAGCGGAAGAGCACGGATTAACGTACAGGATCAGGGGCGCGGCTTAGGACAGTCCGGATCATACGGCGTGCAAGTCTCAGACAGAAAGTTGATGTTTCACAGCCAGCAATCGAGGTACTTCCATAAATATGGCGGGCAGGGAGTGATGATTTACTACGAACCCATAAGTTATTTGTGAACGCTACTCGCGAGGAAAGACACAGATAATAATGCATGCCTACTGGAAGTTCATCACACCAACGAGAAAGACTGCATTTGCATCGTCCCCGTCGCTGGCAACTATGGATAAATCACGCAATCAGCCCTCTTGCATCAACAATAATACAATTACCAACCACGACAGCCTGAATAGGTCGAGCAGTATGGAGCACTACATCGTCACATCCGCAATGTTTGTAGCTTCTCGTCTTGCGATGTCTTAATGCACAGCTCGGGGTGGAAAACATCATGGCCAGCACGAAATTTGGAAGAACGCACACTATCTCCATATTACATACAAGACCAGCCCGCCGGTGACGGTTAACTCGAACATGGAATATGATTTAGAAATACTCAATGGTCTAGAATTTGCAAGTCGAGTCACCGAAACAGTCTTTTGTTCACAAGCGTGATCAGGCTCCTGGCTGTGACGAAGTTTTCTTTTCCAGGAAGGAGGAAGTAAACATCGTCGTCCTGCTCGCCCTCGTCAAGTGAACGGTCCTTGAACTCCAAGTTGGAGGCTGAGAGTTCGATAATCTCAGAAAATGCGGGATTTGATCGGTCTGCGTGAGGCCCTCTATACAAACTAGATGTAGACTTGCGTCCTGTCGATGTGTTGCTCGGATTCAGAAAGTGGCGGCTCCGAGTCAGTGAAAACACTCACCACAAAAGATGGGCAGATACCACCGTACGGGAGAAAATGGCAGGCTGCAGTAAATGCCAGGTGATCGTGTTTTCTCACGATGAACTCTGCTGGACTGCGACGACCTTCTCAAAATGCGGGAAGACACAGTGATACTATGTAGATTGCGGTGGCATATGGCAGAAGCAACACAATAGTTATGGGTACATTCTACGAGCTTGCAGAATGGTCCTGCAGTATGTACAATCGTTAATGCAATACTGTATCCATTCGACCTTAGGTTCGTCACAGCGTCGCCAACACCTCGAACTGAACCTATGTCGTGTGACAGTCACAGGCATCTGGCGAGGACGAACCTAAAAGTGTGACATCTGGATCTCTCGTATTTTTCTGCGAAATAAAACAAATTCTAACTAGTGTGCGTCATATTCTCCGTATTGCGTGTTTGCAATGCGCCGTCGCTTTCCTCTGCTGGCCTCCTCAATACCCTCCAGATTGGTGAAGTCGAGAAGAGCCGAGATGGGGAGGTGCGGAGCTGGAATAAATGAATCATAGCATTGAGGAAATACAAGCAGATGTGCGTAATGCTGTTGCGAGTCGAGAGAAAGATCAATAGCGCTATCCTGGATGAAAGAATTCATGGGTGGCTGTAGTGCTGCCGCAGTCCGGTTCCGAACCTCGGTTCGAACCTGAACCTTTCCGAACCGGACGCATGGTCCGGTCCAAGGTTCGGCCAAGACTCAGAACCGAACCTTTCTAGAAGTTCGGGGTTCGGGCTGGTAGTGAATAGGTTCGAACGGGTTCGAACCTCTCAATTTTTGTCGGCTTTACACTTTTTTAAGAATATGTAAGTATTTACTACGTGTCATATATGCAAAGGCATGTGTCTGGAACCACAGGTTTGGGCCATCGGGTGAAATTGACGCGGTCTTGTTGCGCCTGCCGTGGTCGTCACGGTGACGCGCTGTGACACAGGACTGCACCGTCACATTCTTGCTTGCCAGAGTCAGATCTCCGCTGTGTCGAAGCACCACACCTCAGCACACCTCCCACGCAAGAAAGTTATTCGTCCTCGGCTACCTGAGTCAGCTGAAGGCATGGCACAAAGAAGAACATGCTCTCTATAACGGGCAGTTGGACACGGTGCGAACACAAATGGTTAGGAACAATGTTTGGCGCCGGTTCTGAAACGGTGAGCTCTTACATTGCATCGTGTCTTAAGTTGACAACTGTTGTAGACTGTGTTCGCAATCTCACACAGATGCGCAGGCTCGCGTACAAGAGGAACTCGATCATGTCGTGGGGCGTACGCGGTGTAGGTTATGCCTTTTCTTTGTGCATCAACTGACTCAAATAACTCTTGATCAGTGCCGACATTTGCTGATCAGGAAATGCTGCCGCAAGTTACCATGTTCATCCTCGAGAGTCTCAGGTAGAGACCTGTCACTATTGGAGGTACGTCTTATTTCAGTTGTGATGATGCGATAGTGGACGACCACCTTTCACTACAGGCTTTGCACATCGCGTGACGAAGGACATTGAAGGACATCATCTGGAACAACTACCTCATTCCTGCAAGTGCGACGAAGACTGCAACCCGTGACTCGCACACTGGCAGGTCCGATTAATTCGCGTAGGTGTTCAATCCATGTCTGTATAAGTATAAGTCAGTGTAAGCATGCACTCTATAATGGATATTTGGTACATTGCGCATGTAGACTCGACTCTGGATGGGGGACTGATATGTTCCTTGTCGGGCACTCTTCATCAACACGGCTCTTATTCTGTGGGCTTGGACTCCCGGTCAACATGTCACGAATCAGTCTGTCTTCATCAACACGGCTCTTATTCTGTGGGCTTGGACTCCCGGTCAACATGTCACGAATCAGTCTGTCTTCATCAACACGGCTCTTATTCTGTGGGCTTGGACTCCCGGTCAACATGTCGTGAATCGGTCTGTCTTCATTAACACGACTCTTATTCTGTGCTTTCCACCTTTCGGAGAATCCTGCAGCGAAGATTGACATGCTTGCATTCTCAGACACTGCAAACATACATGCTATTCCGTTTGAGATATGTTTTACGAGGGAACTATGCGCACCAGGCAAATAAAATGTATTTATTTTAGAAACTTGAATTCAATCTTTGTACAAAGGAGTTCTCCTTGCGTTATAGAGTCTTTTCGTTATCTGTCCGACTCAAATTACATGAAAATTCATAGTCTCAAGCCTATACAACCAAACAGATGGTCCAAGCTTAGTCGAACCTGGTTCGAACGCGAACCGGACCTCCCGAACGCGTTCAGTGACGTTCGGTCCAGGGTTCGACCAAATGGCTGAACCGAACCATAGGTTTGGTTTGGCGTTCGGAAAATTTGCCCCAAGAACTGGACCGAACCGGACTTCGGCAACACTAGGTGGCTGAGACGGGGACAGTCAGAACAGACAAATAAACTTACTACATTATATCAATGAACCCTTGTGTTCAATATCCCGCCGAGGCACTACAGAAAGCTAGAAAGAAGTCAGGTATGGACATGTAGCAATCCCCATCGTCAACTGAGGATCAACTGAGGATCAATCCGACTCGGAGTCTCCGAGTCCTTCAGCGACGCAGCGCACACGTCGGAGAACCTATCTTTAAGTTCGTCACAGGTCACAGCGATGAACGAACATGCGAACCTACCATTATGTCATGTCACACCACAACCCCCACGAACCTGAGGTCGAATGGATACAGTAGTGCGCAATCCGAGTAGAGTGCATAACTCGCGAATACTAGTATGGAAACAATGCAGGTACCTGCGATAGCAAGAGAATGCGAGCGAAAGCAGACGTGAGTCACAGCAACAACAAACAAGAAAATAAGAACGAGGGCAGATGAATTGTAGCATTTAAATGCTAGGACCACTGGCTGCGAAATCTGTCACGCACGATGGACTCGACTCCAGTAAACTCAGCAACAATCTGCTTGACTTGGTATAGAAAACTCGTCGGTGTTGAAACTGGAGTGCCGAGTATAGTTACTATAGTACATAACACGGGGAAGAGAATCGGAAACAACTGCACTGCTCAGGAGTTAGAGCTGGCGTGCTTGGTATCGTACACGACATGAGCACATAGCATGAGGAAAGACGCATCGAAAAACAGGAAGTTTGGCCCGAACATCATCTACTTCTTTTCTATCAAGTCCTTTGCTGCAGGTTGTTCATAAACTTCGACCTCGAGGTTCACAACGAGGCGAGGGACGTACACAAGCGATTATCAAGGATGAACTCAAGAACCTTCTTTCCCAGTTCCTCTCCGTGGTAGCCTTGACGACAAATCTCTTTCACTACTTTCTCTACTACGGCAACCATAGGATATTTCAGGTAGTAGCTCACAGCAGACTTGACGAGCTCCGAGCCATCCAACTTCTTGTCTGGGAGAAATGCAGAGTACTCGAGGACGATAATGGTAGCTGCTTCCTGTCATTAAGAATACAACCGTTCATGTGGCGAGAAACTAACCAATGCCAGTCTGAATCATTCTGTTCGCAGCAGAACTGAACAGTGAACCCTTCACAGCCTGTTTCACACTCGTATAGTGCTGGGAATCAATGCAGAGGGAAGCCAACCTACCAAGGGCCGAAGGGTTTGGACAATATCATCTCGGTGGATTTTTGCCTAGTCATAGGTTGAAAGTATGGGTATCGGAATCAACTCCACAGAGGAAAGTACTTGCCCCCTGCGGGAAAGGGATGTCAGAATTATGACGTGGAAAATTGGCATTTGATTAATAACAGAGACGCACATTCTATTTGGTCGACGTAACGGTCGTGAATAATCAACCACCAGATTATAGACAATGACTGCTGTGCTCAGGTAACTTACAAACTGTCAGGGGTTGGAACTAGATGAGCATCACTATATACTGGCGAATACCATTCATGGACGTACGAGCTAGATGAGATTGTTTGTCAGTGGAGTAACATGATGTCAGACAGAATATGATCAACATACATTCTACGAACACGTGAAAGAACGCAAGAGATTATCTGGCTAGAATGATTGACGATTGAAATAGACTTACATCCTACAGATCGACAGAGGGAGTCAAAATGAATGAGAGATTCAACGCTTCGCATTATGAAGGTCAAACGACTCACATTCTGCATAGGACACAAAAATATGCAAGATAAATGAGCATGGAAAATAAGTTATCAAAGATGGATACTCAACGAACTAAGCATTATGTGAGTAATGATGATTCGGCTCATCTGATGGAATAAATTACGCTTACAGTGGCGGCGCCATCAGGAAAAACCTCCCCTGGGAATTACTCATATATTCGCAACATTACATCGTTTCACTCGACTTTACTCAGTTTTACGCGACTTTAATCAGTTTTTTCAGTTATTATCGTGTAAAACTACATTTTCACGAGAATTATGTGCGTGTCCTATCCTACATTGAAGTAAGTGTACATGTCTTTGAAAACATTCAAAAGAAATGAGGGGCATGCATCGAGAACATCCAGACTCGTCCACTCTGCAGGAATGGCTCCTCCCCACTTAGGCAATAAGTGAGCACTTCGACAAATTAAAGATACGGGCACAATGGACACTTGGCGTTCACCATCGCGAACCACCCGCTTGACCTTATACAACCCAGACTGTGGATCTGGTAAAGCACTGAAGGCCGAAAACCATTCGACGTAGGCAAGATGCTGAGGTGGAGGGTTCTGAGGATCGAAATACCGTTTTAATACTGTTTGTGGCAAAGTGAAGACTGCGCGAACCTGCGCGACACGTAAATCTAACAATTATTTTATATCAGCGCAGGATCCAGCGGACTCAAAAAAGTGTCACCTTGTATAGATGCGGAGGTGCATCAGGATTGCGCACCTGTATAAGGCACGTATCAAAGCGAGCAGCTTTGACAATACGACCTTTGCTGTTCTTCACTGCTGGCTGAGCGTGTATGGAGTCGAGAGTTTCGGTCGCATGTATCTCATCATTCCAGAATTTGATTCGGTGGAAGACAGGTACGGAGTCGCAGGGAAAATGAATGTTCACTGCACGATCCTCGATTTGTTGGAAGGACAGTCCCAGGTGATTATATTGAACAATAAATCTTGCCAATGCTGGAATAAAATGAATGGCGCCATGTGAAGATAAAGAAGTGATTTCTCGGAATGGAACCAACTTGCGTGATGGGTGACGAGTCATTTTGATGTGAAAGAGGCATGCGAGGTCTGGAGGTTGCCAGCATTCAGTAGGAGAAACTGCAATGACATTTGCTGTGTCGGTCGTGCTCAAATTGTGGCGCCATACAACAAAATTTGCGTGCTGCAAGACCTTCTCCTTGCGTTCAAGCCACTTAGTCATCTGCCAAAATTCGTCTTTGTGATTGGTGGCAGCGTAAGCATCTTTTGCGAAGTTGATATGAAGCCTCTCGGTGGCCTCTGTGTTGAAGTTGTCCGTCGTGCCGAACAATTTGATTAATTCAGCATAGTGCTGAAGAAAATGGAGCTTCAGAATATTGAAGTTGCTGTGGACGCCAAGGTCTTCGAAGACACCTTTATTTGCGTGGAACTCATCCAGCACTGTTTCAAGCGCATCAATTGATGAATCAGAGTGAACAGGGAACTGGGCAAGGTAAAGGAAATCTAGAAGGGATCGAGTTGCACGCACTAGTCTTGCCGGAGATGCATTTCCTGGCAGCCGCACATCAATGATGAGGCTAAGTAAGAAGCGTGACATCTGCTTGTGCTCTGTACCGCTGACTCGGCTCAATGTTGTGATCCCTTTCTGGAAAGTGTGCATAGAATGATTGGGCGGAAGGCGGCGAACTCGTGCGTCTATCTCTGCAGCCCCAACAATCTCAGTAACCCAGCTGATCATGTGCTTCATTATCCCTTGGTAAAGTTGATGCAAAATGTCGGGCGTTATGGATTGGAAGATATTGAGGTACAGAAGGTCTTCCCAGAACGGATGCTGAAGTGGTTTGATTCGAACACCGTTACAGGCTTGGGTATATTGTGGGGATCCGATGAAGGTACAACAATTCAGAGAGTGAGTCTGAACAATGTTGGGTCTTGCAGAACCTAGCTGCTATTCGACCCTAAAGGGTTTCTGGACCAGGCTCAAGGCTCAGAGGAGAGGAAATATCATGAAAAACTACTGAAGACTCAGACTCATACTGATAACTGGTGAAAAGATAACTTCCTTATGTAAGCTACAAAAGTGCCAACATAAGGTAAGGTAAAAACAGTCTCTACAAGCCCAGCCAGAAATGAATCCCTACACCGAGAAGTTCGAGTGCATCCAAAATTGCATCAAGATCACGTAGTTCATGTTGAGAGGGGTGTTCGCCAAGCTCATTGCGAGGACAAGTGCAGATGGGACAGTCTCCGTTCATGGTCCCAGTGACGAGACACTGCTCAGGGTAATCCCCAATAAAGGCCGCAAATATTGGATGACAGCGTCGCATGATGCTGTCGCCACTCATCATTACAATGCCATCCACACCGGCTAACTTCAATGGCTCCACAATGCGTGACATGCACGCATGGAAAAGATTGGCCAAGGTACGACATCGTGAAGCTTTGTTGGCAATCTGTGTGAGACATGTTGTTGGCAGATATGCCAGGAGAATTTGACCTCGGCGGGAGGGTTTGCGTCGGATGCACTTTGGTAAATTGCCAATGGTAAGATAAACGGGATAAGCAGTTTTGTTTCGGAACAGAGTGATCTGTGTCTTGTCAGATGAGATGATGATGGGAATTATCGTGGCCCCCGGCTTTGATTGTTCCAAGACTTCCTACAGTTAAACATGAGCCAGTGACTGAATATGATAGACATAGAACACGTACTTGGGTTGCCCACCACCATTCACCTGTACACATGTCATGATATAGACGTTGAGTCTTGCCTGCATCCGCGTAATGTCTTTCTGGTGTGAAAGACAGGTATTGTGCATGCTCGGGGTCACCATACAGAGCTCGAACACATTCCAGTATATCTCGTGAGAATAGGTCATATGTTTCACCAGCTATGCAGGCTTCATGATGAGTGAAAGCAGGTCGACATGATGGAATTTTGGTATCGATGATCTTGTTGAGCTCGATTGAGTTCTTGTAAGACAGACGGAGTGCTTCGTGAACCTGATATAATGTCGGATGTGAGCTTCCATGTCAAAATGCTAAATAAATTATACATACACCTTCGATTGCTAGGAGATCGGTGAATGCATTCGATCCAAGACCTTGTACTTTTGCCCAGTGTGCGACTTCCCAGTCCATCTGAGAATTAAATGGAGCCCAGGAATTTTCTGCGCTTCCCTCCACAGCGGCTGAGTAATTCATGTACTCGGATCTCTTCAATTGAGGCATATTGTCCAACGGAGCACCAGCTTCACCTCCAAAATATTCAATAGTGACCGGAGGAGAATCTGAAGGCAGTGACTCCATGTTGTGTCCCGCTGCGTCTCGTGGTGGCTCCCAACCCATTCCTACATCGACACCTTCAATATCCTCATTGTCACTCTCTGGCACGTTCTCATCTTCCTCCACCACACTTGCATTATGGTGAACATCAACGTGGACCGGTTCTTCATCATTTACGAAGGGAAAATCTTCTTCTCCATAGTCATCACCAAAATAATCCCCACCGAATGGCTGAGGATCTGATATGACATCGTCAGGTGTGGTCCGTGTGGACATCATGGTGCTGTGGTCATGGGGTGCATTTCTGCGTACAGGTCGGTGTACCAAATTATTGAGGCTATCGCGCTCATGTTGACAGCGTGGATTGGAGGACTTATGGAGGTGTTGAAGGTAGGATCCCCTTCGAGGGAAATATTCACGGCAGCCTGCACATTGAAACACCATGGTGGTTGCACTAAGAAATAGCGTACACTGGAAAAGGCTAACTGAAAAGGAAAAGGCTAAGGAAATGTTACGGCCAACAAGGTTCAACAGACCCACAAGGTTCAACAGACCCTGGTCGGCTCTTGAACTTGCCAACTAGCCTCTCACATTTTTGCCTTTCTTCTCGTTCAAGTTGTGACCCTCACCTCCACCTCCATCAACGTTCACTTGGACCAAGATGGCTGCACGAAAGCAGTCAAAAGCGGTTGCTGCACAGTTGAGGGAAACCCGCAAGGCCAGAATGCGAGCCCAACTTGAAAATGTCTCTGTTGCGGATACAGCGGACGATATGGAGTTAGATAAGCCCAGCACAGGACGACGTGAGGGCATATTATATATACCTTTTAAGATTAACGCTAATGAAAAATTCTAACAGCAGCTCGTGCAGCCAAAACTGCGGCACTAACAAGACCTGGTCAGTACCAATTCATAGTGGTGACAAGAATAAATACTCAGATGTTCCCAGATCGCCCTATGAAATACACACGAGTTAGAAAAGAGCCAGCCAGCACAGTACAAGCGCCAGCATCATTGCCAACAGGCAAGCGCAAATATGCTAATAGTGTGGCAGAAGGTCAGAGCAGAACTTAGAACTGTAATTGCGTTTACCTTGAAGTTTGAACATAGTCCGGAAATCATCAAACATGAGCAAAGTTCAACAATCAGAGGCGCTACATCAGCGTGAAGTCAAGAAGGTCAAGTTAACGCCTAAGCTTAGTGAGCCCAATTAGCAATCCCACCCTTACCCGAGTATGTGCCCTTAATTTCAGAATGATGTCCGAAGAAAGTCCAAGGACGTCCGAAGGATGTCCGAAGCGCGGGAAAGTTCGGAAGGACTTTCTGGACGAGTGCAAGTAACTTCCGGACGAGTGCGGGAAAGTTCCGGAGGAACTTCCGGAAATTACAATGAGGTTTCGTCCTGATATGGATACGTGTAATGGCTACTTAGGACAAGTCCTAAGTAGAAGCAAACAGAGGAAAGGCTGCAAGGACAAAGTCCGAAGCAGAATAGGTCCGGAGGACCGCGGGAAAGTTTCGGACGAACGTCCGGAAACTTCGGAGGATCGGATGAGCGGATAAGCGGATAAGCGGATAAACGGATAAGCGGATGAGCGGATAAGTGGAGCTCTGGCCTAGGGAATTTCTCCCTAGGCCCGAGATGGATATTGACTAAGTCGATAGACTAGAACTGATGTGAGGACTTAGAGTGAGATCTAGTGCGAGGACTAATATGATATTTAGACTGAGGAACTACAGGACATATACAAGAGTTTATATACTAAGGAAATAACGGAAAGATCAGTAAGCAAGCGTCCGAGGCTATGTATGAAGCATAAGCAAAGTTATCAAGCGCGAGTCGGAAATGAAGCATAGGTTAACAGATCAGTAAGCATATCAGTAGTAAGTATAACCGAGATACCGAGGACAAGGAATACCGAATAGAGGAATAGGCTGTGTTAACGTTATATGCACAGGAATTGAATTAGGAAGCTTATCGTATATCGGATCGGACCGGACTGGACCGGATGTCCGGATGAGACGCGTGGATTGAGGTATGGAGGTAAATGTATGTGGATGTGGATGTGGATGTGCAGGGGTGCAGGGATCCGGATGGATAGAGGACTGGAGACATGAATAGGGTGTCCGAAGGTCCGGATGAGGCGTGGGAATATTGTCGGATGTAGGTCCGGAATACGGGATATGACAGTTTGACCGACGCCAACAGAAAGGGGGATAGGAGCAATGGAAGGACCAAACACGCCGTTCAAGTACCTCATGCCGAATGCGGTGGCAGTGGAATCATTGCCATGGCTCACCATCGGTGGTGGGAACGATGGATTGGCAAGGACCCGCTCCTGCCGAAGCTTCTCAACAAGACCGACAAGTCCATTCACCAACATCACGGTGGTGCCGACATCAAGCTGCACGGCGGAAAGCTCAGCACGCATCGAGGAGATGCGAGCATCAAAATCGTGCTTTATCGCATTCACCCTAGCAAGGGCATTGTCGTCGGCCGTTTGCATGGCATTGACTTGAGCTGTTAGGGCGAGCACATGTTCGAGGATGGTAGGTGCTGGCGGCGCCGAAGGAAGGGAAACAGCATCGGCGACATGAGTTGGTGGGACATGAGGGACGGGCAAATCGTCAGTGTTCTCCAGCCAATGGTCGTGGGGGAAGTCGTCCACAGAAGCAATGGCTCCAGGCTGGTCAACCATGATTTGATCAGCAGCCTCAGCCAACATCTCAGTAGGAATGTCAGTGTGCTGCTCGGCGTCGGTAACAAGATCCATATCGGCATCATCGTGGCCGGCGACAGACACCTCTGCGAAGGTGAGTTAGAGCGTGTCATGGCAAAAAAAAAAAAAAAATTACCTACCAGGATCCTCAACAGAATCCTCAGATTCCACCATGGGAGTCGGTGGACGTGCGCGCGAGGTTGCTCTGGTGGTCCTGGATTGGGCCTTGGACTTGGAGGCCGGTGCAGCCTTTGGCCGAGGATGTGACTTTGGAGCCCGCATTGTTGCAGGGCCGCGGGTATCGACCGACATTGGTCGCTCACACCGTACCTTCATAAAATGGCACTTGGCGCAGGACTTGATGGCCTGCCCCTTCCTGCCGACCACAACAAGGCAAGATTCCCCGATGCATCTGTCGCACGGTGGAGTGTACTGTGAACAAGTTAGTACTCTGTCACCGAAATCAACTTGCCTCACTGACCTCCTCCTCATCATTGGCCCTCAGTGGCCGGCGCCCTCTGATAGGCCCGGCGATGTCAACAGCCTTTTCCTTTCCTTTGCCCTTTTGCTGGGCTCGGCCGATCTTTGGTTCGGCGGCCGGCTGAAGAGTCTTGAGTTCGGCAGATTGACAGGATGAGGTAAATCTCACCTGCTTTACGTGTTTCGTCGTACCCTGCAAAGTCCTCAGCGATGATATAGGCACTGGCATTACTGCCATGCTTACCTGTGATTTGACCGGCGCTACACCGGAAGATTCAGCAACCTTGGCCCGCTAATCTCATGTAAGTGGTTAGTTGAAAATGGTCAAAGAAAAACATACCTTGACTATGATGGTGCCTGTTGGCCGCCTGTCCTCATCCTCGGTGTTGGAGATGATAGCCTTTGACAGATGTTTCAACACCTTTTGCTTCTTCCTGCCTGACTTGGCGTCAGGGCTGTCTTCTCTGGTTCTACGAGCCCCCCGGTCAGACCGTTTGCCCTTGTCAGTAATGGTGCTAGGAACAACGGGCTGTTGAGAATGACCGATGCGAGGGAGTGAGGCGATCGGCGGAACAGACAGCCTTGTGGGGGCTGGTTCTGGTGCCGGTGCCGGTGCAACTGCAGGTTCCGGATCAGGTGCCGGATCAGGCACATGTGCAGGTGCATGCACCGGTGCAGGCGCAGGCGCCGGTGTAGGTGCAGGCGCCGGTGCAGCAGCTGTGTGTTCTGTGATGGTATTAGCGCACCCATTTGAAATGAAAAGAATGCCGACTCACGATATCCAGCAGTCTTTGGGAAGAACGGATGTGACTCCATACGATAATCATTATGGCACACACAATCCCATTGGGGGACAAGACCTTGATTCATGGTCGCCCGGATTTCAGCGGCTGCAGAAAGCAGGAACGGTGAGATGACCGAGCACGTCCTGCCATGCTGCTGCAGCGCTTGAGACTGTGCATGGTGAGTAGGTACATAATAATGAGAGTGAAAAAAGACACACCAGCTGCCGCGCTATCTCATGCGCCTGATCCATCACTTCCCGGCCATCAGCTGCCCAGTGTGTGATTCGGCTAAGCGAATCGCGCAGAGATTTGTCAGCAAGCGCCAAAGCAAGATCGGATTCGTGTTGTGACGGCATGGTTCAGAATTGGCGCGAGGTGATGGCGACGATGTTGAATGTGAGTGAGGAATGAGAAAATGCGACAAAGGGCGCCACATTGTAAGACCGCCGGAAATGGCCGAAGTGCGGCAGCAACGTTTGGACTTCTTCATTGTTTACCAACTGCAGAGTGTAAGTTCCCAAAGACCTCTATGGGTCCCCACGAGAATTTGGTTGACAACGCTCGAAGGCTACAGGACGACCGCATCAAAACCGACTGCAATTTTTTCGTCACTTGGGACCAGTGGGTGCCACCGAAGTTGTGCACAACTCCCTCCCCTCAAAACGGCCCGAAACACCATCAAACTCGCATTAGCCCTGAGCAACCGAATATATCCAGGCCATATGAACTAACAAACTATTTACTTTCAACCATGCCATCCTGGCAGACACAAACCGAAGCACTTCCCACCCAACATGCTGGTACTGAAAGTAAGTTTCATGTTAAATTGATCTTTAGTGGTTGTTGACAACGTTAGTATTTGACATGTCCTGGAATTTCGAGGATGATCCAATGCCGACGGTGGAAAGACCGAATAAAACTCCATCGGCTGAACCGCACATGCGAAGCCAAGGTAACTCAAGTCCCTTTAGAATATTTTAGACATCTAACGAAGTGATTAGCGTTTGACATGTGTTGGGACACTGAGGTAACTCCGGCACTGACTGATCCGGCGGAAGCGGCCGTACCACTGAAAGCAGGTGAATATGATCTATGTTGGAATGGCGAGGAAGGTCTACCGACGATCGATTTGGCGCCGATCCTCCAGCCGGACACCGGAGAAAATGAGACCATCGATGTTATGGACACCGGAAAGAATAAGACCATGGATATCACAATACCCGGCGGAGCCGGTCAATACGATATGTGTTGGAATGACTGTGCATCTGCAGAAGCAGTGGGATATATAGGTGAGCATTGGTTATTAGCACTGACGGCTGTGACTAAATATTACTTAGGCGATTTTGACATGTGCTGGGGCGTTTCACCAACGGCAGGAGATGATCACGTTGAAAGTGGTTTGATTGCTGCACCGGTGATTGACTTGGTCAACGCAGGTGGGTTCAAATGGTTTCTGAATGTAAGTCACAGACACTGACAATCAAATCCAACAGCGGACACTCAGGCATCATATGACATGTGTTTTGAAAATATATTGCCGACCACATCTCCAGCACCGAGTGATGGCTCGCCGAGTCAGACAGTCGAGGCAGGCGAAGAATTGCTGCGCCGAGCCAATTTGAGGCTGGAAAATATTGATGCTGCAATGAGTAGGTCTATGTGTCTTCTCATCATCGAACTCATGTCAAGGATCGCCGTGTTACAGGAGATGACCGAGGGCAACGTTGCAGAGATCTCTTGGACGCCAACCAGGGTTTGATTTCTGATTACCAGGATGCCCGTAACCAATTTGTGACAGCCAGCGCTGATGTCGCGAAAATTGAACATCTGATGAACATGCACTGCAAGATCGATGATCCCCTGCATATATTGCTACTAGCAATGAGGAAAATGGGCCGGGGACAGTCTCCAATTCAGTAGTGTAGAAGATTGAGTGGAGATAACAATGTATATATCATGTGTTTAAATACCATCTAAATACCAAACTCATTGAAGACCGAGGAGAATGGAACAAGCCACATGACATGTGAGACCGCCGACAACTACACATAGTCGGCATATCTCTTGGGCTTTTGTCGAATTCGGGCGCCAAGCCCGTTGTCAATCTTACTCCTTGTACTCCTGGCTGGTGCATCAGAGAGCGAGCGAGCCGCCGATCTGGTAGCCTTGGTCTTTTTGGGCGACCGGTCATTCACCGCCGGTGACCTGTCTCTGGCGGCAAGTGATTTCTTCGGCAACCGGTCATTTACCGCAGGCGAGGGCAACCAGTCATTCACCGCCGGTGACCTGTCTCTGGTGGCAAATGATTTCTTCGGCAACCCGTCATTTACCGCGGGCGATATATTCCTAGTTGCCTTGGTCTTCTTGGTCAACCGGTCATTTGCCACTGGTGTTGCCAGAAGATGTTCCATGCCCCGACGAGTTGAATGTGGGCCGAAGCTACGAATGTGCTGGCCACAATGATGAGCACCACTTGCGTCATAGTCGGCTTTGGGTGCAGTGTTGCCACCACTTTCATCAGCTGATCCCTCGGTCACCTGTTCGATGGGCATGCCGGTCCTGCCTGCAGTAGTGGCTTGTCTGTTATGAGTAACTTTCCTGACCAACTCTACCACCGGTCGGCCCATTTGTGCGAAGTCTGTTGGCAGTGAGATGATGGCAGGCTCAATTGTAGCTCTCTTACGCAAGCTCTTCGGTCGCGGTCGGTCATCTGACTCTGACTCGCGCCCCACCTGGTCACTGTGTGCGGTAATTGCATCTTTCTCCACACGGTTGGAGGCATCGGTGTTGTTAGAGTCTTCATCGGCAGAACCGATATGAGCCCGTTTGATGAACCTCGGCGGCCTTTTTGGAAGTCTGACCGATGAGAGTGCAGTGGCGGCCGATGACTTTGCAGTTGGCCTGGGCCATAAGCCCTCATCATCAGCATCAGCATCAGACCCATCAGACCCTTCGCCGACCGGTGAATGCATCTTGCCCTTGTCGTCAATCCATGCTTTGAACTTTAACATTAGTCCAACCTGGTGGTCTTGTCGGTCCAACCAACATTCCAACAAGGCATTGGCTTCATTCCGTTGCATTTTGGATGGGTCTGTGATCTTGATATCATTTGGCAGGTATGTGCTGGAGATGAACCGTGACTGCCCCTTCATTATGTCACTCCATGGCACTGGGACCTTCCGTTTTCCGCAACATATTCCTATGGCGGCGGGTGTCAGATAATGGCACAGGTCTTCTATCATACGGCTTACTGTAATGAATGGTGAGGAATGACCGAATCATTGCCTTCTTGACTTCAAGCGAGACACCCTTAATATCAGGCAATATCGGCAAATCCATACGGTCCAGGTCGAACTCGTAATGAGGCTTGGGGACTCGGCGAGTGCCTCCCAACAGTGTGCCGTCCTGGTCTTGATCCTGGTCTTGGTGGAGGCAACATGAATTATATGAAGCACCTCTCAGATGGTCTTGAGACTTACCGAATTCATCACCAATAAAATCTTCCCATGCCGGTAAGATGACCTGCCAGTCCTTGCATTTCATGAAGCTGGATCCTCTTCCGAGGTGTTCATTGAAGTCAAACCTGCCAAACCATGTAAGCACAATGACCAACCGACCGAGCATATCAACTTGCCCAGATGTAAGCAGGGCGCCCTTCTCGTCTTTCCAGGATCCCAATACAAAGAGTCTCATACTGGCCTGAGTAAACATCTCTTTGGCGAAGTGCTTGATCATTTTTTGCACCCTTCTTCTTAGCTGTCTTGGCCTGGACTACAGGGTCAGGCACTTGATTTGTCCACTGGTCGGCCTTTGCCCGGGCTTCCTCCAACTCATCATCGTTGAGCCCTTTCATGATTGCCGTCATGGTAGGTTGATATCTTCTGAGGACTTCTTTCTGCTCAGGCTTCTGCCCAGTCTCCTCCTCAATTTCTTCATGTATTTGCTGAAGAATGTCGGCCTTCCGCTCCTCTTCGATGACTCGGCGGGCTGTCCATTTCTTTTGCAGCTTCATTCGGCACTTTGGCATTAACCTTGGGTTTCTTGTGATTGTAGAACCACTGCCTGTATCTCTGTGCATGATGACTGTAATGCAGCATGACCCGAGATCAAAGCCGAAAAGCTTACCTCTTTTCGTTGCTTCAAGAGCTCTTTGTCCATCTTTGGAGCGAAAAGTTTTGCCTCTCTGGCGGCCACTTTGAAAATCTGTCGTTGCTCAGTTCCACTTGCCTTCTCCCAGTCCTCAACATGGGACTGCAGTGTGGTTGTCTCTTGGTCGTTCAACCGAGGCTGATCACCGGTGATTATCTTTGTCCGAGGCATATCACAGTAGGTAGCTTGGAGTAAAGAACCTGGAAATGTACGTGTAGGAGAGCGTTGATGTGGTTGATGGAACGAAAAATGGAAGGAAGCTCATGTGAGTTATGATTCACATAAGTGACACACCCATGTCATAAGTGAACGTAAGGGCTAGATTGTGCCAAATAGTGTGAGCCCTATCACTATAAGACTTATTGAGTGGTGTAGATGCATAGGTGGGTGGGTGGCATGAAATTGGAGGATCTGAAGTGCTCTTGACATATCATATACACAAATCACTATCAGTCATTGGAATTGCGCCGTGAATATCCATGCCAATGATTACCGAGAGATCAAAGTGACTATTACATACTAGGCATTGCATTTGGCAGTTGAATGTAAGCACTAAACCGTCCCAAAGTCTAAGCATCTCATTCCAAACAACACATCCTGACAAATGCAGCACTACTTCCGTCCATGGTCAAGTCAAAGCCAAAGGCCTGGAGTCCTCCAAAGACATCCTCTTTGGTTCAATGGGAGAACAAACGAACATCTAGAGGAGATATGGGATGATTTGTCAAAGCTCGACGTTACAACAAAACAACATCGGTTCATTCATCCCCCAGAAAATCGCCTACAAAGGACCGATCTACCAGAGGACTTCATGAGGAGGGCGACCATGAACACTACGACCTAGGTGAATGTAACTTGAAGCCTTTTCGTCTTCGCAAGTCCATGGCAAGCTCACCATTCACTTGCCTTGTCTCATGTGCTGACACCAAATATCAAGAGTCAAAATGACTATCTGCGCGAGTGGCAGTACAAGACCGAGGACTACTTAGACTTGCTCCTTCGGCGAGAGGGTCCACCTTCCAACAGGATGTGCTCTGTCTGTCCAAAGGATGGAGTCTACAGATGTCATGGCTGCATGGGTGAACCGCTCTTCTGTACCCATTGCTGTCGGACGTTTCACAGCTGCATGCCTTTCCATCGGATCAGTCAATGGACTGGGGGATTCTTCGAAGACACTTCCTTGACCAAGATTGGGTTTGAAGTCCACCTTGGCCATGCAGGCGAGCCTTGCCCCGGACTGACCGATGAGTGGTGCGACACAGATGATGAAGGAGACCAATTCACAGACGGCCCATGGATACCATTGGTTAATGATCCTCGGATGACTATGGTGGTGGATACGTCCGGGCTCCACTCCATGATGATCAGATTCTGTCAGTGCGCCGGTGCACTGAGCCCGGACATGCAACTATTTGAAACCGGCCTCTTCCCTGCATCTTTTACTTCGCCGAAGACAGCATTTACATTTGCGGTGTTGGACGACTTCCTGCTGGACAACCTGGAATGCGGGACATCAGCAATGAACTACTACAGTAAATTAATAAGAATCACATCAAGCGTGTTCCCTCATCTGGTTCCAGTGAGTGATGTGGATTTCCTGCATTGCATTGCTCACAATAGCCGAAAGGACCGGTACAGAGAATTGATGAGGGTCGGCAGGCAGTGGAGACAAGTGAAGCAGCTCAAGTGGCATGGGTTTGGCCATGAGAAGCGAAAGCCGAAGGCAGGGGAGCTTGCACTCTTCTGTCCTGCATGTCCTCAGCCCGGTGTAAACCTCAGTATGTCAGACAGAAATGGATCCGACCCTGCATGGCTATATTCCAGATCTTTGGTCATGGATGGCAATTTCAAGGCCAAGCATTTACATCCCACCAATCCGACCGATGAAGTGGCATTGACTGATGGCTTGGGCTTCATGGTCAGCGACGCCCGATACAAAATGCATCTATCCCAGGTGCAGGACATTGTACAAAGGTCAGACTGTAATAACCACCAAGCGGTCAACCAAGCAAATGCTTCCCACCACCGGCTGGAAGCCACAGGGATAGGAGGGTGTGCTTGCGCGAGACACGGGTGTTTTGTCCCTCATTCAATGGTGGACTTTCAGAAGGGGGAAAGGTTCGCCGTTCCAACTGCTAAATTGGCCAGGTTGAACTGATGAGTTGGCCGGTCAAAGGCAAATGAATATGGATTACGCGCTGTGTCAAGCTCTGGGGTACAACACCGATGGTATTGATCGGGCATTGACTTTCTATGACATTAATTGTCAATACAACAAGCATCTGAGCAAGCGGATTGAGGACTCGCCCTATCTTGACCTTCCATGGGGCATGGAGATTATTCCTGGCATCGGGCTCTGGCATGTCCACGGCCATCAAGACAAATGCTATGTGCAGTATGCATCCAATTTCATAACAGGTGCCACCAGAATCGACGGCGAAATCATGGAGACCCTGTGGGCGCCCTTGAACATCATATCACCGTCGGCAAGAGGGATGTCCACCCCTCACCGAAAGGAGTGTTTGGACTTTCAGATGAATGATTGCAATTTTATGAAGATGATACGCATCAGTGAGCAATATCATGTTATCCAGCTAGCAAATTCAAATGCATTTAGGCAAATTCCTTTGCCGAAAATTTAAGGAGGCCGTGCAGGGAGTCCAAGACAGCTGACATGCATTTGACCGGTTGAGCGAGACCGCCAAGGATGACACCCTTGTCAAATGGGAAGCAGAGGCCACTGCTGCTGAAGATGACCGACTTCATAATCCCAGCTCCATGGATATATACGAAGTTCAGTTGGCCAAAGGTCCGTTGCAATGGGACTCTTGTATATTGAATATGCTGATGTCCTTGTGGCACAGCACCAACAAGAAAACAGCAAGAGTTGCACCTACTGAACCGTCAGGCACAATGGCCCGCCGGTGAGATTCACCAGGGTGCTGCAACTTGGCTGGCCTGTGGAATGACACTGGAGGAAGTGCAAGTAGCCCTCCTGATCGATGTCAACAAGTTGGGGAAACGGCCGACCAACAATCAGAAGCTGGCTATTGCCCGGCATCGTGACAGATTGCAAGGTCAACTAGATGAATTTGTGAGGGTCGCACCGACATTTCTTGGCAATGAATTCAACAGCTGCGACCATTTGGACGGTATGACAGTTATGTTGGACACAACAGAATTGGATTCCGTCGGATCATCATCGGAGGCTCCCGATCAGTCAGATGATGAAGACCAATGTGATATATCGGTGGAGTTCAATCCTGAGACCGTGGTGATTCCATTACCGTCAAACATCGGCATCAAAAGGTGCGCCGAGTGGGGCGTCTCCGACCTTGTGCTACAAGAAATATCCTTAAGAGAGGGCCAAGCAAACGATGCATTGCATGCTGTGAGGGTCAACTTGGCCGACAAGGCCGTTCTCTTTCGCACCACGGTTCAGTCGGCAAAGTCACAAGCACGGTCGACCAGAGCATGGGCTCGTGTGCACTCAGTTGACAGAGTTCTTAACCTCAACACACAGATCTACGCAAAATGCCGGAAGCAGCTCATTAATCTCGGTGCCGATGACTTATTGATGAAGTATCGGCTATTGGAGAAGGCCGACCTCAAGGCCACTACCGTGGTGGCAGACACAAATGCCCGTGGTCAAAGAAATAGCACATTAGCCTGGTTTTGGTCCATTGACGTTGAGGGGGATTCTACCAGCAATGACTGGATGAATGAATGTATGTACTTCGCCGACCTACCTCTTCCTATATAGTCGTAATTTACTTGCCAAATAGTTTACCGTGTCCATTGGCTCAGGACATTGGCACTGCAAAATCGTTGGGAAGAGGAGCTACTGCTGGTCGGTCGAGAAATGACATGGACGGTTGCATTCTTTATGCATAAATCTCAACAATGGGTCCGCCGAATGCAGGAGGCCGATGCAAAGGACATCATTGGGCACCGCTGCTATGCAGCCCGCCAGGCTCAAATGTATCTCCGACTATCCCAGCATGCAGAAGACAGCTTTGAGAGAACAAAAGGGGTGGCTGAGGTTGCGGAGTGACCGGGGTCCACATGCAGCTGCTAGATTAGTCATCAGTACAATGCCGATCCCCATAAAAGTTTTTTCCATGTTGATGTTAACTACCACCATCATGTCCAACTCCCTAACATTGCATACATATGAACTGAGTGACTTTACTCTGTGGGATGCTGCCAATGTTCTAGAGTTTGCTACGTCTCAATTCGCCGCGATCTGGCTGGCTTGCGACCGAAACCACATCCCTTGAACACCGGCTTACAAAGCCACCTTCATTCGGCATCTTCAGTGGGAGGCAGATGTAAGTACATCATCGGTCGGTCAGTCGGTCGGCCATTGTGATCTTGTAGCTGATGCCTAAATCAGTGTTTTGTATTCTCATATATTAACATATCAGTGGTCCTCAACATCCACCCAACCATGCCCGACCTTCTCCGCAGCATCATCGGCAGATTTACCCGATTCCAAACTGGAACCATCACAGCCGAGGAATTGCATGATGAATTCTTTCTTCACTGCTCTCCGCATCGCCCTGGATTGACGTCCCACCACCGAGTTGTTCCTAACTATCCCTATGATTGGTGGAAGGATCACTTTGACCACTTGAGTTTTGAGCTGCTGGTCTTGAACCTGCAAGAGGTCATGGAGATGACCCATGACCACTTTGAACAACTGGTCGGTCATTTTATCTCTCTCACTTTCTTTCTGCTTCATGATGATGGACTTACTCTCATGTCAATCCTTAGCCGCTGGGAGCTATCCTTGAACCGGGTCCTGCGGTAACCGGTCAAGTGGACGGTGAAGCCCTCTTCAATCAAATTGTGGCCGCAAGAGCCCACCTCCAACATCTCGGCGAATCAATGGCTTCCTTGCTGGAGCAGAAGGCCGGATTGCCGCTGCAGCCGCAGTCCACCATGTCTCAACTTGAGGGACCGATTGCCGAGCTGGAGGAAGAGCTCTTAAATTCTGGTAGGCAATTGTCTGGCAAGGATTGACTTCACATCAATTGTGCTGTTCTATCGCCGATCTGACCGTCATTACCGGCAATGTGTGCATACTTACGAAATAGACATCGGTAGTATCGCCGAATTACGTTCATGCTCCAAATG